>NC_056630.2:109548704-110748704 GCF_002870075.4 Lactuca sativa | reverse complement strand
TGTCGTGATCCTCGGAACTACCTGAAACACATAACATATAACACGGTAAGCATAAAGCTTAGTGAGTTCCCCAAAATACCACATAAAACACATTTGGCACTCAAGGCTATAACTCTATAGGACCCTCCGGTCGTTGTGTCTCAGTGGGACCCTTCGGTCCCACAACTCAAAAAATCAATATAATACATAGTAAGCATATCATAGAACAATAACAGGATATCTCAATACACGACACATACAAATAAGACCCTCTGGTCACACATAAATTACTACTCAAGGTAAGTATAGTGAGAAGACTCACCTCGTAAGTTAGCAAGTGAAAACCTCATACTCGGAAATCTCGAACTCTACCCACCGGTCTAGCCTCCGCCTATCACATAATAATTATCCTTAATTAATATTGGTCCTCAAGAAGCTAGACTCACCCTTCTACTCGATCCCTACGTTGCGCGTACTTGGTTGCCATGCAGGCATCGGGGATGCGCAACCCCTATGCCGCACGTACTGGATTTACGCCCAGCGTACTCTCCAGTTTCCTCATTATCAATAATTTGATCTTAAATAGTTAAGAGCTTGGCTCATCTCATAGATCCAAACTCTCTAATAGCTCTTAACCCATAAAGTCAATGACTTTAAGCCTTTGCATGGCTGAAAAGGTCACCAACCTCAAAATATACATTCTTTTGTCTCAAGGGAGCTCATAACTCATGCATTGAGTGATTTCAATATCCAAGATTGGATTTTTATGACAATACACTACTTATATGCTCAAAAGGGGTTGGTCCTAGTCTCTAGAGTTCATGATCACATCAATCTCCATCTTTTTGGGACAAAACCCTAAAATACTCAAATAAGATGCTCATAACAAAAGAGAGGCAAAGTCTGAAGCTTTATACCACAACAAGAAGCTCCCCACTCAGATTTGCTCGGATCTAGGAGCATGGAATCCAACTCCTTCTTCTTTAAGACCACCTATTCTCTTAAAAACCACACAAAAACTCTCAAGGCTCAAACACACAGACACACAAGCTCTAGAACAAGGGTTAGGGCTCTCTTAGGGTTTTCTCTCTGGGAATGGTGGCCAGGAATGAGGCCATCATATCCCTTATATAGGGGACTCACCCTAAATTAAGGTTTTCACTCTAGGCCTAGTACGCCCAGCGTACTAGGTGGTCTCTGCGTCACATTCACGATGACGAGTAGGCTAAGCGTACACCTCAGGTACGCCCCGCGTACTCGTTTTTCGCTCTTTTTATAATAAGGGCCAAAATAGACAACAACTCAATAGATCAAGGTTTACAAGATATACCTGGACTCGGGATGTTACAAATCTCCCCTACTAGAATCAGACTTCGCCCTCGAAGTCATGCTCCTTAAATAGTTTCGGATGCTGCTCCCGCATCTCGAACTCCGACTCCCATGTCATCTCGGTCCTTTCCGGTGTTGCCATTAGACCTGAACCAGGGGTACTTCTTTGTTCCTCAAAACCTTCACCTTTCAATCCATAATCGCGATCGGTCTCTCAAAATAGTTCAGGCTCGCATCCACCTGAATGTCCTCTAGTGGTACCACTGCCGTCTCATCGGCCACACACTTCCTCAACTAGGACACGTGGAAGGTGTCATGGATCTGGCTCAACTCCGCAGGTAGCTCTAAACGATACGCTACCTGACCTACTCTAGCGGTCTCCCTGAAAGGACCGATGTATCGGGGCCCCAGCTTGCCTCTCTTCCTGAACCATATCACCCCTTTCGACAGGGATACCCTCAGAAGAACCAAATCTCCAACCTGAAACTTAAGCTTGGATCGTCGCCTATCCACATAACTCTTCTGGCGACTTTGAGCCGTTAGTAACCTCTGCCTGACCTGCTAAATCTGCTCAGTCGTCTTGAGCACTATCTCAGTGCTACCCATCACTCGCTACCCCACCTCTCCCCAACAGATGGGGGTCCGACACCTCCTCCCATAGAGAGGCTCAAAAGGAGGCATACCGATACTGGAATGGTGGTTGTTGCTGTAAAAAAACTCAGCCAAGGGTAGTTATGTGTCCCAACTTCCATCGAAGTCCATAACACATGCTCAAAGCATGTCCTCGAGCGTATGAATTGTCCGCTTACTTTGTCCGTCTGTTTGTGGGTGGTAGGTTGTACTAAAATGCAATCGTGTTCCCAACTCCTCATGGAACTTCTTCCAGAATATGGAAGTAAAATGGACATCCTGGTCTGATACTATAGATGTTGGTACTCCATGCCGAGCTACCACCTCTCTCGCATATATCTCTACCAGCCTCTCCGTAGAAGAGCTCTCACTGATGACAAGAAAGTGAGCGCTCTTCGTCAACCGGTCCACAATCACCCAAATCACGTCGACACCCTGCGTGGTTCTCGGCAACTTGGTGATAAAATCCATAGAAATTTGTTTCCATTTCCACTGGGGAACCTCCAGTGGCTGCAACTTGCCTTGAGGATGCTGGTGTTCGGCCTTAACCCGAAGACAGGTCAATCACCTCTTGACTACCCAAGCAACGTCTTTCTTCATACAGGGCCGCCAATAATCTCTCTTCAGGTCCAAGTACATCTTAGTGGCCTTGGGGTGGATCGAGAACCTCGATCTATGAGCCCTCTCCATCAGTGTAAGTCGAGCTCCACCCGTATAGGGCACCCAAATCCTCCCTCGAAAGGTCATAATCCCCCGACTGTCCGTCACAAACTCGGACACCTGCCCAATCACCCGCTCCCTCTTGAGGTTCTTCGGTCTCACGGCCTCGGCCTGGGCCTCTCGAATGATATCTAATACTGGAGTCATCACTGTCATCCTCAAACACACGTCTTGGATCAGGGTACTCTCAACTCTATGGCTCAGGGCATCGACTACCACATTAGCCTTGCCCGAATGAAACATGATCTCGCAGTCGTAATCCTTCACCACATCTAACCACCTTCTCTATCTCATGTTAAGGTTGGGCTGATCCATAAGATACTTGAAACTTTTGTGGTCTGTGTATATGGTACACCGAACCCCATACAGATAGTGACACCATATCTTGAGGGCAAACACCACCGCCCCCAACTCTAGATCGTGGGTGGGATATCTAGTCTCATGAGGCTTCAACTGCCTCAATGCGTATGCTATCACATGCCCTCTCTGCATCAGTACCACACCCATGCCAAAAAGAGATGCATCGTAATAAAACATAAAATCCTCCATTCCCTCCGGAAGAGCTAATACGGGAGCCTCACACAATCTCTGGCGAAAGGTCTCAAATGAGGTCTACTGCTCAGGACCCCAAGTAAACACGACACTCTTCCGGGTCAAACTGGTGAGAGGGACGGCAATCTTGGAGAAATCTATGATAAATCTCCGATAGTACCCGGCCAGCCCTAGAAAACTCCTGGTCTCAGTGAAGGATATCGATACCTCCCATCTCATAACTGCCTCAAACTTGGCCGAATCGACTAAAATACCATTCTAATTAACGAGGTGCCCCAGGAATTGGACCTCTCATAACCAGAAACCACACTTGGAGAACTTGGCATAGAGCCTCTCCGATCTCAGTACCCCCAGAATCTCTCTCAGGTGCTCCTCATGCTGCTCTTTGGACCTCGAATACACGAACATATCATCGATGAACACAATCATCGAACGATCCAGCATGGGCCTACACACCTGGTTCATTAGATCCATGAATGCCGCTGGTGCGTTGGTAAGCCTGAAGGGCATCACCACTAACTCATAGTTCCCATAACGTGTCCTGAAGGCCGTCTTCGGGAAGTCCTCCTCACGAACTCTCATCTGATGATACCCAGACCTCAAATCAATCTTGGAAAACCAGGATGTGCCCTGCAACTGATCGAATAGATCATCGATCCTCGGAAGTGGATAACGGTTCTTGACCGTCAGCTTGTTCAACTCCCGGTAATCAATGCACATACGATGTGAACCATCCTTTTTCTTAAAAAAAAGGATTGGAGCTCCCCACAATGAGCTACTCGGCCTGATGAAACCTTTCCCCAGTAGCTCCTGGAGCTGTGAGGATAACTTCTGCATCTCTGGCGGCGCAAGGCGATAGGGTGCCTTGGCAATAAGAGCCGCACCCGACATCAAATCAATCTGAAACTCTACCTGCCTCTCGGGAGGCACACCCAACAACTCCTCGGGGAAAACATCTGGAAACTTGCACACTATCAGAACCTCGAAAATGGAACTCGATCTCTCTGTAGTAGCCCGTGCATCTATCACATACGCCAGAAACCCCATACATCCCAACTGAAAACTCTACCTTGCCCTGGCAGCAGAGCAGAAAGTTGATCCATATATAGTACCCTCGCCTTGTACCGTAAGTACTCCCCCACTAGGGTCTCGTATAGTCACCAGCTGACGCTTACAGTCGATCACAACTCCAAATCGACTCAACCAATCCATGCCCACGATGACACAGACATCCCTCATCGCGATCAGCACCAGATCTATCGGAAACTCAACTCCGAAAATCTCAAGCACACATCCTCGGATCACATCAGTCGCAAACACTGCATGCTCATCAGCTATGGAAACTATCATAGGTCGACTCAACGCCTCTCAACGGATACTGAGGTGATGACTAAAAGTTGATGATACGAAAGACCGACTCACACCCGAGTCAAATAACACCAAGGTAGGCACAAAACTCACAAGAAAAGTACGTATACACAATCACAATATAAGCACCAAAATATCTCAAAAGAATAATATAAGAATACGTACTGGCCACAACGTCAGGTGCTGCGCGGACCTCCTCCGCTATCAGATGAAAGGCTCTCCCACGAACCCTCGGTGTCTCGGCCTTCACTGGTCGGCTCTCAGTAGCACACACAGAAGTAGGTGCAGATCCATGGGCTGATCCCTACACGAGCTGGGGGCACTCAGCCTTTCGGTGGCCAGTCTGGTTGCAAAGGAAGCAAACCGAGAATTCCTTGGGGCAATCCTTCGCCATGTGCCCCTCTTTGCCACATTTATAGCAAATCCCCAAACGACAAGAACCCTCGTGACTCTTTCCGCACTTGCTACAAGTGCATCCCTTCTGGCCCCCAACTTTGGTATCAGAGGGCTTGGCCCACTTCGTTGTCGGTTGTGACTGCACTGGCCTCCGATCCCTAACCCGGGACTCCTCCTCCTCCTCCCTGGTCTGCAACTCAAGCTCAATCTCCTTCCTCTTGGCATTGGCCTGAAGCTCGGCCGATGTCCGGTACAACGAGTTCGCCACAAACTCTCGTATATCCCTCCTCAATATGCTCAAATATTGGCTCACACGTGCTTGCTCAATGGACACGTGTTCAGGGAAAAACATCTCCCTCTCATGGAACATCCTCGAAATCTCAGTCACTGACTCTATCTTCTTCTTGAGAGATAGAAACTCTTGCGCCAAACGTTCCCTCTCCACCAGGTGGAACATACTCATCTCGAAACATCTGAACAAACCTATCCCATGTCACTGCAGCATGATATGTAGTGGTAAAACTAGTTGTCACACACTTCCACCAGTCCTTCGCTCCTAAGAGAAGCTGGTTCAGTGCAAACCGAACTCTCAAGTGGTCGGGACATGAACACGTGTAAAAACACCCCTTGATATCAGAATCCACCTCATCGCAACGATCAGATCCTGCATCCCATCGAACTCTGGTGGCTTCGTGTTGCTAACCTCCTGGAACAACAACGAATCACCCCCTGAGGCCTAGCAGCGGCGACAACTGCAGTGGCCGCGACAGCAACAGCCTCAGTGATAGCAGCGTATCGCTCATCAAACGTGTGTATCAAGGTGGTCTTGATAGACACAAACATCTCTGGAATCTCTGCTCGGATAGCTGCAACCACCTCCTCGTGGATCATCCTTCGTATCTCCTCATCGCTACTCCCACTGCCCCCAGGATTGTGGCGAGTTCCCACCACGATGTCTCTGAAATGAAACATATAATTATCAGAGACTCTCTCGAGCTTACTCATACTCGATCACTCTCCCCTACTTGTTTCTTAGCAACCTAAGGATTCTTACTTGGACTGTTCGCTGATCCGGTGCTTCTAGTAGTACGGGCCCAATACTACCTTCCGCACCTCATCAGTGTTCACCCCAAGTCCTCCTCCTCGGATCCCAATTACAAGTACTCTATGCTTCACCAGCTAGTCTCACAGAAGACTTCTCATTGGCCCGCTCCTTCTAAATAATCATACTCAAAGCAAATCACTGATAGCAGAAATCCCTAGGCTAAGGCATCACAAATTAGGCCACCCTAGTCCTAATATATGAATTACCTAGCCTATTCTTTAGCATGCATTATATCTCACAAATTATCTTGCAGCACAAAATGAGGGTATTTTGGTCCGCTCGGGCTCTGGCTGATTGTGTTAGATTAGTGTCTAAGTCCATAACTGTTTTGTATGTACTTGACCCAATGGTGCATGGTCCTTTTGGGTTGCCTTCAGCAAAGCAACTTGATAGGCTGAATTATGGAGAGAGAGGATTAATTTTGATTTATTAATATATTATGAGAATAATATATTAAAGGAGAAATCATATTGTTTAATTAATATTAGTCAATAATTAGTTTTGTGGCTAAAAGACATTAATTAAATAAAGGGGACTAGAGCTGTCAATTGTGTAATAGTTGAATATTGGGCTAATGGACTCCATAGAGGATGGAGTGGATGAATTCTATGGGGAAACCCATTAGAAATCGTCCTAGGCCTCTAAGGAGGGAGTCTATGGGCTGCTTAGGGCCTAAGCAGTCAAATTAGGGTTTCCTTGTTAGATAACCCTAATAGCCTCACATATTTAAGGACCCCTAGGGAACCAAAAACGTGGCTAACTTTCCTTAGGGTTTCTAGCTGTTTTTGGGTGTCTCTCCTCTTCTCCTTCTTTATCCTCTTACTCTTGGTGTTTGTGAGCCATTAGAGGAGTGACACTTGTGACTCTAAGCTTTCTGAAGCCATTGCAAGGAGGATTTGAGATTGTTATTGCTACATAACAATCAAGGTAAGATCAAAACCCAATTCTTATGCTAATATTGATTATCACATGCTAGATCTAGGGTTTAAAGTCTTGGATGAATGCATGTACAATAGAGAAACCTAGATCCAAGCATTAGGGTTTGCATGAGCACATAGGATGTTCTTATGGCTAAAACCCATCAGTGGTATCAGAGCCATGATTGGTTTCTATTGTATTGATGCTTAGTGTTTCATCCTTCATTGCAAAGTTGGTTTTTTGGCCATCTGATTGACGAACTCGTCGAGTCCCAATGTGGACTCGTCGAGTAGGAAGAACTCGACGAGTCCATATGGTGATTCGGCGAGTCTGGCTGTCAGACAGGCAGATTTTCGGATTTTTTTTGCCTATTTTGACTTTGTGTCACACCCCAAAACCAAGAACGGCGGAAACGTTCTGGGGCGGAGGACGTCATGTATAATATCAACAACAATGTAAAGTAGTAAACAAGCAACAACATCATCCATTGCATTAATAAAATAATTATTATACAATTATATTCTGTCAAATCTTGATATACACTGAAGCATAAATCAAAATGAAAGATAAGTCTTGAATAAGCTCCATCTTCCTTTCTCCTTGCATCGGTACCTGTCTATGATGACCTGAGGATACAAGTAATTTTGAAAGCGAGTATCAGCTATAAAGCTGGTGAGATCATAAGTATTAATGTGTCTTAATTTGTGAAAACTTATAATTTCTAAGACTTGACATTGCTTTGAAAGAAAACTAGTATAAGTATGAAAATGTTTGTAGCTCAACTGTAAATGTTTGAAAATCCCTAGAAATCCCTATGATTCCTATTAGTAACAAAAGGAGTCTTCTACCAAGACTTAACTGTTCTGTGTGTGTGTGTCTCTTGTAAGAGTATGTATTTTTCCAAAGTATAACTATCATTACCCAAAAATATAGTTTGTACATTTATGTTTAAGTGAGGTTATCACTGAAATATGTACTGGAAAAATTAACGTAGTACTAAATCGTAGCTCTAAAAGGACTACTATTTATCAACAGATAGTTTCTACATTACCGTGCTTCCTATGAAAAATTTCACGAAGTGAATGTAATGGGAAAAGAAATAGTACTATGGTGTAGTGTCGAACTACAACCGTACCTATTACCTTAAATCTAGGGTAATACTTCCAAGTACCATAGTATTTGATATATATATATATATATATATATATATATATATATATATATATATATATATATATATATATCAATACATCGATACTCAACTTGCCTTATTTGAGGGATAAGGTATAATGTGATGTCTAGATCCCAGAGTGTACGCTCCCCTATCAAAGGGATTTTGGGACCTAGCCACGACCCCTGCATGAATGCAAGCCATGAGCATCCACATTACTAATGATCATATATACTCGATATAACAATCACAATTGTAGCGTGATTTATCAGTATAGTTAGATCCTGAACTGGTTCTGTGCTATAGCCCCTACTGACGTCTATTCTATGTATATGTAAGTGTACTCATGTAAGTGTGATCATGTAATTGTACTCATGTAAGTGTGATCATGTAATTGTACTCATGTAATTGTGATCATGTAATTGTACTCATGTAAGTGTGATCATGTAATTGTACTCATGTAAGTTTGATCATGTAATTGTACTACAATGTTCTAAGTGTGCTAGCTGAAATGTGTGTTCTCTCTATCTAGCAAGTATAGTAATGTAAACGTTCTAGTATAGTCGTATATGTTCTCGTCCTAATGTAGGCGTATATGTAATGTACTATAATGTTCTGGAAAGTATTGACTCATGAATGAACTGACTCATTGTATGATATCACGTTGTAGTAATGGTTCTAGTATCTTCCTGAACTACCCATATGGTAGCTTACTAGTAATCTAAGTGGTACGTATGGATGTGGATGTATACCCTTGCTACCCAAGGGCATAGGATGAACTAGAAGGACCTTTTATGACTATATATGTACACATGATATATAACAAATCTTTAAACGACCTTCGGACGAATACCCAATGTCCCACCAGACCACATCTCAAGGCGTGAAAAGGAAATAGGGTGGATAGTCTTCCTAAGTCTTTTAAACATTTCTTATATAACTATACATATAGAGGCATGCAATTTATAATAAAATAAAAGCATAAGTAAGTTTTGTAAAATAATTGAAACAGAACTATTATTTTTAAGAAGAGATCGACTTGATGTCAATCTATAAAACAATTTAAAGGCATAAGTATGAAAAAACAGTTTTGAGTATAAGGAAAACATCGTTTGAAACACAGTTGTAAATAAGTTTGAAAGGCAATGTACAGAGTAAGATGTACAGTGTAATAAGTAGTTTAAAACATATAAAATGTTTATAAAAATCATTTGAAGGAAACTGTTTGGTAAAACGGCTAATGTGTAGCCACATCTTTTGAATGCTGTATATTAATCACATGTGATTGATGTAATAAGTAATAATGTCCTACTTACTAATCACATGTGATTGACATAATAAGTAGCATGATTCTACTTGTATCCCCCCCATAAAACATTTAAAATAGTTTAAAACATTAGTTAAGGGGTATAAACTCACCTGCAGTATGTGACTGGAATTTAACGGCTGTTATCGTATGGAAGGATAGGAAAGTGCTTGGTGTCAAGTGAAGACTTAGACACACACAATGATCCTAATTACATATGAAGACATATGTATATAAATAATTAGAGATTAAATCACTAATTATACAAGTATAAACATTTAAGCGCGAGGACAACACTTTTGGTCAAGTGCTAGGAGGCTAATGGGTTGCAACAAAGGAGTGCAATGCCCCTAATGGAAGTTTAAGGTCAAAAGACCATATTCATTAGAGTTTACGGCCCAGGGAGTAAGCTCCTGGCCGTAAACTCTCAAACAAGTCATGAAATGGAGTTTAGAAGTACTACAACCTTAGAGGCGAATTGTTTCAAGGCTATACAAGTGTTTGCGCACCACATTGACTCCTTTGGGGAGTTTACGGCCCAAAGACCCTTTTCCCTTGGAGTTTACAGCCGTAAACTCCCTTGGGAGGGTTCTTATTGTCCTTTCAAGTCTCTAACATTTCTAGGAACAAGTCTAGGATTCAATACTTGGATTAAGGAAGATTTATGGCACTAAATGGGACCATTTGATGGAGTTTACGACCATAGAACTCTTTGGGCCGTAAAATCCCTCACACATGAGGTCCTAAGAATTTTAACTAGTCCATATCTCATCTAGGTACTTGCCCTAAAAGTCTCTTGGCCTAAGGAAGTGTCTAGGGTGCTCTTTGACCCCATTAAAGGAGTTTACGGCCCAAGAAATACTCTTGGCCGTAAACTCTTCAACACTTATGCTTTTCATGTGTTTTCTAGGTCCTAAACACATTAAGGTACTTGCCAAAAATGAAGACTAAGCCTTAGGAAGAGTTTGAAGTGGTTTTGGCACTTAATCTTGGAGTTTACGGCCTAAGGAGCATCTTGGCCGTAAACTCCTTTCCAAAGTTGGTTTCTAATTGTTTTGTGGGTCTAAAACACTTGCTTAAGGCTTCTAGGTTCTTGTTCTAAGGCTAAAGGATCACTAGGCACTTATTTGTGCTCTTTACTTGGAGTTTATGGCCCAAGAGGTGGTTCCTTGGCCGTAAACTCCTCAAACTACTTGCTTTTGATTTGTTTCTAGCCTCTAATGATCATACACTAAGTCCTTAGTTAGATGCCTAACACGGAAATGGGACTAGGTGGCCTTTAGGCTTGATTTTTGGAGTTTACTCCCCAAGAACGTTCTTGGGCGGTAAACTCCCGGATCTTGTGTTTTGGACATGTAAACAATGTTATAAAGCGTATAACAAGTATTAAAACACATTTAGGGAAGTAGACTCACAATCTTGGATGAAAACCCGAAGATCCGTGAGAGAGAAATTGACTTTTCTCTATTTGGAATTCAACTAATGAACCAATTTGGTTCAGAATTCTATTTATAGTTCTGAGATTTTTGGCAGAAAATATTTCTATTTTCGGAATGGATTCTAATGACCTAGAGTAATGGAATTACAGTGTTGCACAAAATCCTAGTGCAACCACTCTCCTAATAACTCCTTAGGTGTAAAACCCTAAAACTGCCAAACTTATTCCATAAGTCTGAATTTTCACTGTAACTGCTCTACTTCTATTGGATTGAAATGGTTTGATTTAGAATGGAAATTTCGGGTTGTCACATCATCCCACTGTTAAAGGGAATTTTGTCCCGAAATTAGAATTTAGGCAAGGAAGTATGCACGAATAATCGAGACGTGAGGAGGAACTTCCTAATCGATTGGTTCTAGTGCACCTAAGTGAAATCGGGCTCTCGGTTGGTATCCCAACGAACCTTCACTAATTGGCGACGACGTTGCTTCGTCCACTTGACCTCTCGATCGAGGGTCACTACGGTTCTGATACGAAGGCAAGGATCTCGACGAATGGACTTGTAAGAGTCCTAACGGAAAGGTATGGTTTCACAATCGAGATACGAAAAGTAGAAAGTATGTTACTGAGTTCACGGAGTAGGTCTAGTTTGTGCGAGGCATAGGACAGATTCCGATAAGAATCTCGGAGGTCCTAACTAACTTGGATTTAGCTTTTCACGCTTTACGAAGCGTATAAAGCCATTCTCAGAGTGAGTTGTCCTAAAGAACTTGGTCACTCACTCGAAATCTCAAAGGTTCCTTTTCTTGCGTAACTTCCCAGTCAAAGGCCACCCCTTGCTGGGTCAAAGTCGTACGAGTTTCTGAAGCTTGCGAGGAGTTCTGAATGAACTAAGGAGGTAGGTCGGTAAGACCTAGAATTTGGCGAAAAACTGTCGGTTTCTCTGGTGTCGATGAATACTCAAATGTTTTGGCAAATTGAGAGAGTACTCAAAATTTCCCACATTACTAACAGTGTGTCCTAGAAATTTGACTCTTCAATTTCCAAATCTCGTACTTAGAGAACTTTGCTAAAAGTTCCTCTGTAGGAATTGTTTTCATGGGTTTTCTTCTTACTACGAGGGTAGATAAGTAACTCATTTCATGGAGAAATAACGAATCGATCCAAGTAAGAAAGACGTAACCCTATTCATTTAGCTCATGAAAACCATGGGCGTATTGGTCCTATCCGAAAGGTATCACTACGAACTCGAAGTGTCCGTATCGGGTTCGGAAGATAGTCTTCCAGACATCCTTCCCTAATACATCGAACTGGTGATATTTGGATCTTAGGTCCATTCCTAGAAGTAGTTTCTTTCCTTACGTGTGATCAATCATTCTGTCTATGCGAGGCAGAGATCACGATTTCTATGAAAATCTTGACGGAGTCCTCGATATCCGAGGCACATACGTTGCAATCCGTCGATCTCTGTGAGAATATGACAGGGGTTCTCTAGGGCAAGAACCTAGTCTTCTAATTCTATTTCTGTGTGGTTCGCTTAGTTGTCTGCACTGTTCTGGCATCTCCGTGGGTGTTTAAACTATAGGGTGATCTGTTTTCGGGAGTCGTACTGGGTTCTAAGTTTATTCACATGACGATGTGATTACTCGTATACTTAGGCAGTTTCTCCGTCCTGAAGTCCATTTTAGAATTCATACAGGGCTTCACGATCACAATTTCGTGTATACGAGTCGTATATAATTAAGATTGAAAAGGTAGTCGAATAACTGATTCTTCCTTACCCTCACATCCCAAGGAGGAAAAGAGTTAAGGCGGAATCATCAATTCTAAACCTGTAGAACCTTGATTATATAACACTCTTATGTATACCTTCCTCAGTGATAGATCATCTGCATGAATCCCTGGATTGAACTTGACGTACTACACGAGTGGTACTTCGGGGATTTTTTTGGAAAGAAAATAACTAAGAGGTACTCCTGGAATGAGTACTTCGGGGATTTCTTTGGAAAGAAAATAACTAAGAGGTACTCCTGGAATGAGTACTTCGGGGATTTCTTTGGAAAGAAAATAACTAAGAGGTACGCCTGGAATGAGTACTTCGGGGTTCTGATATGACGTCTTCGTTGGAAAGGTGATCTAGAAGATAGAGATGTACGTATGAAGCTCTTTTCGCGAGGATCAAATTTAATCGAGTCGTATGATAATGTCGGGATCATACTGAAATTTAAAGACAACAGATTTGAACATAAGACGTTTACAGACAAGAGATAACCGTGCAACCATGAATAGAGTTACAGTACTTTAGATTTACCACAAGACTATTGTTGCGAATGAGATATACTTCAAAAGACAAGTATACACAGCACGAGAATTCCTATACAGACAGGATCTCGCAAAAGGTAAGACTCTAGTTGCACTAGTCCTAAATAGTTTATAAGTCTGTTACAATGAAACGCCTTAAATATATTAACGTGGTTCCTGAGCAGGCTCTCCTGCAGCTGTGATCCTGAGAATCTTCCCATCTGCGCCACAATTCTGCGTTATCGGGCAATCTCTCTTGAAGTGCCCTGTCTCACCATATTGGTGACATGACTGGCTAGTACTAGCCTTGGTGACGGGATTACAGTGCTTAGCTAGTGTTATGTGGACACGAGTGCCTTCCTCGTTACTCCACCTTGAAAATTGCTTCTTGAATCGTTTTGCGCTATAACTCGTCTTGTGCGCAGGGTTAGTCTCGATGAAAGGGACTTGAGTGACAGGTCGTTTCGGTGCTCCACAGTCACGAGCATGATGCCCTATGTTCAGGAAATTGCAACATTGCATCTCATGGCAAGCCCCATGATGATGGAAACTACACTTCTCACACTTCGGGAGTTTTCCCTCATATGACCTGCGCGGTATAGGAACGGCAGGGGTTTCCACTTGCTGCGGTGGTATAGCCAGCTTTTGGGCTCTCTTGCGTTCTTTCCGGGCTTGACGCTTTCGTTTCTTGTTCTCTGCTTTCTGGCTTTGCGAGCCCGGGACTGTTACTGTTGGGTGACTTCCTGGATGGATATCACGATTGGGAACTTCATTCCCATCAGCAGTATCGACCGTGTTGATAGAGCTACAGTGCGCAATGACCGCGGTTACTGCAGCCACTACGGCAGCTGTAAATACCGTTTGAAAGGTAGCGGCGTCCATGGGGAAAGTAGAGGTCTCGTTGCTTGGCTGGTTGTTTCCGGATGACGACATGATTCTGTAACACGAAAGAGTAAAGATTTGTGAGCGATTTTGGTTGACCTTGATGTACTTAGATTGTTCATGAAAAGAGTAAGTGTATGATCTCGAAAGTTTGACCTACATCCCTATGATGCAGTCCTGGTAAAGAATGAATGTATGTTCGCTAAGGTTTGACCTACATCCCTATGATGCAGTCCTAGTACGGAATGGAAGTATGTTCGTAGAATGGTCTCAAGACGTTTGTCGTTCGAGCTGAGGTATCGTGGGTTGGTGAATAACAAGATCCAACCACTGAAAGAGACTTGGAAGTGTCTCTTGGAATGAATCACCATAGTCCAATGACTTGACTAAAGTATGATTCAGATAGAATCCAATGAAAGTAAGATAAAAGTACTTGGATGAAGAATGACACAGAAGTTAGTCGGCTGTCAATATCTTTGATATTCACGATGTAAAGATTCGGGAAAATGACCTTGTAAAGGTCTTATATCATATCCATAGAAGATAGTTCCTGACAGTATAAAGACCTAACTAAAGTACTCACGGTAAAAGATAATTTCATAGAAAATACCACATCGGGCATAGATAGAAAACACGATTTCTTTTTATAAGGGAAATAAAGTAAGGCGTCTACTACTGGCGACGGTCATCCCTCTGGTGAACTCTTAGTTCAACCAATTGACGTTCCTTGTCAAGTAGGTGTCTTTCGAACACCATCTGGCGTACTCGGAGCTCTATGACTTCGGCTCGTGATTCAGCCAGTGCTTGCAACAGGGCTTCATGGTTTCTCTCTGATCTCTCGTGAACATCCTCTAGATGAATGGTGTGGAGGGTATGCATTCTAGCATAGGCGACTACTTCTGTAATCTGATGTAGGGCTGTCCTGCCTTGAATCTCATTTCTGGCCTCTCTACGGACCAAGATTGGCAAGACTATATCTGCTAAGCCCTCATTGCTCAAGTCGTAAAAGCTTCGGTCGCCCTTAAATAGCATAAACTGATCTTGTCCTTCGCTCCCTGTTTCCAAGCATTCCACTCACTCAAGGTCGGGCCATGAAAAGCCGGAAGAGGGTTCGGAATTTAAACAGGAGCTGCTCGGGGTAGGTTCTCAACCTCTGGCTCGGGGTTACCATCATAAGAAAGGTCTTCATCATGGTGATCATCCAAGGGGATCGGATGATCATTCTCTGGTTCTTCTCCAATCCAACCAGCTATGACTTCATTCGGAAGATATTGGTTGTCAAGGGGATGGAGTCCAGTTATGATTTCTATGCGAGAATTTAGGGTAAGAGGATAATTATTAGACGAACTATCTAGATAATTATTTAGAAAACCTTCACTAGTTACATCGCTACTTGTGAAGTGCATACCAGCTATGTGTAATCTAAACGGGATAGACCTTTGAATAAGTGACCTTAACTCCTTATTCACACAGAATAGGGGTAAGGCAAAATTATCACAGATTCTGAGTCTATAACATCCTAATTACATGTAGCCTCAGTGTATCCAGTTAGCAACTATTAACTTAGTAATGAAGATCCCATTTTAATTCTCAAGTATAAAGTACTTATAGTAACACCAAATACTCCTATAGTATTTTAAATTTTTAATGTTATGTTGTATTGTTCTCATTGTGGTAGGGTTGGTAAGATTTTAGCATTGTTGCAACCACACACTTAAACTTAGGCACATGCTAGTCAACCCTTGGATAATATAGGTGATCAGGCTATATCTTCCCAGTTTTGACCATATGTCTCTAAGCCCACTTGTGTTGCCCAACAATCGTAATTCTTTTGTACTGTCCTAATGACATTGATTTTAGTATGAATGCAGCACGTATACTTACTTAAATATTTTACTATTTAAAGTATAAACTCTTGGTCAGAGTATTTTTAATCCCTTATGTATTTATAGTTAGTATATCTTTTATGGGTTGATATACTTAATTCACTATAAACAATGCTCTGATACCAATATGTCACACCCCAAAACCAAGAACGGCGGAAACGTTCAGGGGCGGAGGAAGTCATGTATAATATCAACAACAATGTAAAGTAGTAAACAAGCAACAACATCATCCATTGCATTAATAAAATAATTATTATACAATTATATTCTGTCAAATCTTGATATACACTGAAGCATAAATCAAAATGAAAGATAAGTCTTGAATAAGCTCCATCTTCCTTTCTCCTTGCATCGGTACCTGTCTATGATGACCTGAGGATACAAGTAATTTTGAAAGCGAGTATCAGCTATAAAGCTGGTGAGATCATAAGTATTAATGTGTCTTAATTTGTGAAAACTTATAATTTCTAAGACTTGACATTGCTTTGAAAGAAAACTAGTATAAGTATGAAAATGTTTGTAGCTCAACTGTAAATGTTTGAAAATCCCTAGAAATCCCTATGATTCCTATTAGTAACAAAAGGAGTCTTCTACCAAGACTTAACTGTTCTGTGTGTGTGTGTGTGTCTCTTGTAAGAGTATGTATTTTTCCAAAGTATAACTATCATTACCCAAAAATATAGTTTGTACATTTATGTTTAAGTGAGGTTATCACTGAAATACGTACTGGAAAAATTAACGTAGTACTAAATCGTAGCTCTAAAAGGACTACTATTTATCAACAGATAGTTTCTACATTACCGTGCTTCCTATGAAAAATTCACGAAGTGAATGTAATGGGAAAAGAAATAGTACTATGGTGTAGTGTCGAACTACAACCGTACCTATTACCTTAAATCTAGGGTAATACTTCCAAGTACCATAGTATTTGATATATATATATATATATATATATATATATATATATATATATATATATATATATATCAATACATCGATACTCAACTTGCCTTATTTGAGGGATAAGGTATAATGTGATGTCTAGATCCCAGACTATACGCTCCCCTATCAAAGGGATTTTGGGACCTACCCACGACCCCTGCATGAATGCAAGCCATGAGCATCCACATTACTAATGATCATATATACTCGATATAACAATCACAATTGTAGCGTGATTTATCAGTATAGTTAGATCCTGAACTGGTTCTGTGCTATAGCCCCTAGTGACGTCTATTCTATGTATATGTAAGTGTACTCATGTAAGTGTGATCATGTAATTGTACTCATGTAAGTGTGATCATGTAATTGTACTCATGTAATTGTGATCATGTAATTGTACTCTTGTAAGTGTGATCATGTAATTGTACTCATGTAAGTTTGATCATGTAATTGTACTATAATGTTCTAAGTGTGCTAGCTGAAATGTGTGTTCTCTCTATCTAGCAAGTATAGTAATGTAAACGTTCTAGTATAGTCGTATATGTTCTCATCCTAGTGTAGTCGTATATGTAATGTACTGTAATGTTCTGGAAAGTATTGACTCATGAATGAACTGACTCATTGTATGATATCGCGTTCTAGTAATGGTTCTAGTATCTTCCTAAACTACCCATATGGGAGCTTACTAGTAATCTAAGTGGTACGTATGGACGTGGATGTATACCCTTGCTACCCAAGGGCATAGGATGAACTGGAAGGACCTTTTATGACTATATATGTACACATGATATATAACAAATCTTTAAATGACCTTCGGACGAATACCCAATGTCCCACCAGACCACATCTCAAGGCGCGAAAAGGAAATAGGGTGGATAGTCTTCCTAAGTCTTTTAAACATTTCTTATATAACTATACATATAGAGGCATGCAATTTATAATAAAATAAAAGCATAAGTAAGTTTTGTAAAATAATTGAAACAGAACTATTATTTTTAAGAAGAGATCGACTTGATGTCAATCTATAAAACAATTTAAAGGCATAAGTATGATAAAACAGTTTTGAGTATAAGGAAAACATCGTTTGAAACACAGTTGTAAATAAGTTTGAAAGGCAATGTACAGAGTAAGATGTACAGTGTAATAAGTAGTTTAAAACATATAAAATGTTTATAAAAATCATTTGAAGGAAACTATTTGGTAAAACGGCTAATGAGTAGCCAAATCTTTTGAATGCTGTATATTAATCACATGTGATTGATGTAATAAGTAATAATGTCCTACTTACTAATCACATGTGCTTGACATAATAAGTAGCATGATTCTACATGTATCCCCCCCCATAAAACATTTAAAATAGTTTAAAACATTAGTTAAGGGGTATGAACTCACCTGCAGTATGTGACTGGAATTGAATGGTTGTTATCGTATGGAAGGATCGGACAAGTGCTTGGTGTCAAGTGAAGACTTAGACACACACAATGATCCTAATTACATATGAAGACATATGTATATAAATAATTAGAGATTAAATCACTAATTATACAAGTATAAGCATTTAAGCGCGAGGACAACACTTTTGGTCAAGTGCTAGGAGGCTAATGGGTTGCAACAAAGGAGTGCAATGCCCCTAATGGAAGTTTAAGGTCAAAAGACCATATTCATTAGAGTTTACGGCCCAGGGGAGTAAGCTCCTGGCCGTAAACTCTCAAACAAGTCATGAAATGGAGTTTAGAAGTACTACAACCTTAGAGGGGAATTGTTTCAAGGCTATACAAGTGTTTGCACACCACATTGACTCCTTTGGGGAGTTTACGGCCCAAAGACCCTTTTCCCTTGGAGTTTACGGACGTAAACTCCCTTGGGAGGGTTCTTATTGTCCTTTCAAGTCTCTAACATTTCTAGGAACAAGTCAAGGCTTCAATACTTGGATTAAGGAAGATTTATGGCACTAAATGGGACCATTTGATGGAGTTTACGGCCATAGAACTCTTTGGGCCGTAAACTCCTTCACACATGAGGTCCTAAGAATTTTAACTAGTCCATATCTCATCTAGGTACTTGCCCTAAAAGTCTCTTGGCCTAAGGAAGTGTCTAGGGTGCTCTTTGACCCCATTAAAGGAGTTTACGGCCCAAGAAATACTCTTGGCCGTAAACTCTTCAACACTTATGCTTTTCATGTGTTTTCTAGGTCCTAAACACATTAAGGTACTTGCCAAAAATGAAGACTAAGCCTTAGGAAGAGTTTGAAGTGGTTTTGGCACTTAATCTTGGAGTTTACGGCCTAAGGAGCATCTTGGCCGTAAACTCCTTTCCAAAGTTGGTTTCTAATTGTTTTGTGGGTCTAAAACACTTGCTTAAGGCTTCTAGGTTCTTGTTCTAAGGCTAAAGGATCACTAGGCACTCATTTGTGCTCTTTACTTGGAGTTTACGGCCCAGGAGATGGTTCCTTGGCCGTAAACTCCTCAAACTACTTGCTTTTGATTTGTTTCTAGCCTCTAATGATTATACACTAAGTCCTTAGTTAGATGCCTAACACGGAAATGGGACTAGGTGGCCTTTAGGCTTGATTTTTGGAGTTTACTCCCCAAGAACGTTCTTGGGCGGTAAACTCTCGGATCTTGTGTTTTGGACATGTAAACAATGTTAAGCGTATAACAAGTATTAAAACAAATTTAGGGAAGTAGACTCACAATCTGGGATGAAAACCCGAAGATCCGTGAGAGAGAAATTGACTTTTCTCTATTTGGAATTCAACTAATGAACCAATTTGGTTCAGAATTCTATTTATAGTTCTGAGATTTTTGGCAGAAAATATTTCTATTTTCGGAATGGATTCTAATGACCTAGAGTAATGGAATTACAGTGTTGCACAAAATCCTAGTGCAACCACTCTCCTAATAACTCCTTAGGTGTAAAACCCTAAAACTGCCAAACTTATTCCATAAGTCTGAATTTTCACTGTAACTGCTCTACTTCTATTGGATTGAAATGGTTTGATTTAGAATGGAAATTTTGGGTTGTCACACTTTGGATAATTGCCATAATTGTTTCAAATTAATAAAATACGAATTTTATTGATTTCTTATGATTATCTTTGTCAAAATAAAAGATTTTTGTCATCTAATTAGATAATTGTTAGTTTATTGATAAATGTTAAATTATTTGAATTATTTGATCATTATCTTGCATGAAATTGAATTAGGTCATAATTAGATAATCACCAATTAATTGTTTAATTGCCTTATTTGTATTTTGATCAAATAGTTTTGAAAGGCTTGAAGACTGGCCCTCAAGTTTTGGAATTTTAATTTTTTGATTAAAAGGTTTAATTTTGAAATATTTAAATTCTAAACCCTAATGATTTGAAATGTTTCAAAACTTTCCCTCAAGTTTTCGAAGTTAAATTTTAATTAAAAGTTTAATTTTAAAATGTTAAATTCTAAAACCCTAATTTTTGAAAAAGTTCAAATTGCACCGTTATGGTTTATTAAATTAATTAAGTGTATAATTAAAAGAAAGTTAATAAATCCATAGTGATATGGTTTACATTTCCGTAAATTAAAAGTATAATTTATTAAATTAGACCACCTAGTATTTTAAAAGTGTAAAATACACCCTTATATTATATATAACATTAAAAGTCTAATATTATATATGTATAACTTAAACTGCTAGTCTTACCGTTAGTAGGCCTCATTCACGAAGCCGATCTATACCGAGGGGGGGGGGGTATAAGGTTATGGCCTATAAAATGGCAGTTTAATGGGTGTCCACTCTCACCCACCGCTTCCTTGATTGGTGGAGGGTTGTTAGCCGAACGGGTAGGATAGGGAAAACCCTTTCCATTAAAAGTATAATGAAGTATAAAGTAACTAAATGTTTTTTTTCAAAATTCCCAATCTTAGTTACTTTAGGTAAAAGTGAATTGACGCAATTCCATGAAATTACACTTTGTAACCTTGTGAAGACGTTAGTGGAGCGTGTATGGTTAACCGGCACACTAAATGGTTCTAAGCAAAGGTTGCAAAGGGTGACTCGATGTTTGTCATAGTTCGGTGGAGCGTGTGTGGTTAACCGACACATTGAATAGGTGACTGTAACATTGGGGGCACCATGTAAGTTTGCATGGTTATTCACACCCTGTTTTGTGATCCTTGACATCCCAATCACAAATCGAGGGGCATATCGAGATTTAAACATGCAATTGAAAAGTTCAATGAATCTCAAAGGTTCTAGGAGTTTTTCAATACATTTAAAACCTAATCACTTTTTCGTTTTTCATGGTGGAATATTAGTGAATCGTCATTCACTTAGCTTCAAATGTTTTGCAATTTGGGTTACGACATCCCTCTCCCAAGTTGTGGAATATTGTGTTGGGTCCTAGCCTTAATGTCTCATTTGGGTATTTTATTAAGGACTTAATCAATCAACTAACTTGAATTTTTTCTCCCGTTTTGTAGATGTCAAAGTATGACAACTATGGTCTTCCCAAATCCCATGGAACAAGCTTTCCACATGAAGATGATATTCCACGATTCGATCGAGGAACACGAGATCATGCTTCACTTCCTCCACCTCCTCCTATTGTCCTCCCTTAGCCACAAGTTCAAAGGCTTGAAAAGTTCAAGCTCACTCAAGCCCTTTTGCAATTAAACATGAAGAAGGAAAGTCAGTGTGTGTACACGTCTTAGAGATGAATTCACACATTGATAGGTTAAGAATATTGGGAGTCATTGTCTATGAGGAGCCGGTTGTTGACTGGGTTCTTCAGTCGCTTCCTGACTCATATAGTGACCCTCATCGATCTCACCTATTTGCTTACTGCTGCTGAATCAGCGATGATTTGACGCACTGGAAAAGCAAAGTTGATTGTTGGATCGACCTTCCAGACCTCTATGGATATAGGCAATGGCAACGAAAGGCATGCCATGGTCGAAAAGTTTGACCATAAGAGAAAGGTGAAGTCTGAAGTAGTTCCGTGTGCTGTTCCAAAAGAGTCAATTTGTTTTTATTGCCAAGAGAAAGGGAATTGGAGAGGAAGCTGCCCTGTCTACCTGAGAGATCTAAGTGATGGGAGAGTCAAGACGTATGGCTCTACTTCAGGTAAAATCTACTATCTAACTCCATTAAGTTCCTATTCATTGATTCTTAATACAAAATGTGATAAAATTACATTTGAATGTTTTGCAGGATCAGAGAAAAGAGAGGAAGCTTGATGGAAGAGCAAGATGAGTCTGATCACGAAGAAATGGATCTCGATCGCATAGATTCGAAGATCAGATTTAGAGCTTAGAAAGTTATGATATAGTTGTTAGGAATATTTTATTACATAGTTTTTCAGTTGATTTTGCATTGTAAGGACATGTTTTCCGCTGCTTTTATGAATAAAATAAATTTTTTGATTTGTCTTATTTATATATATCCTTGCAATGAAATCGTTGTGAAAATTTGATGTTTGTGTATTTCTATAAATGGATGTGGTTCTTAGTTATGTTATTTATGGTAGTGTCAAAATTTTCTAAGGAAAGATTCCCATCACCCAAGTTTCAATTGGACAGAAAATTGGAATCATATGATTTGAATCATGTGATGTATGGAAATCTTGGTACTTAGGAAATTAAGACTAATTCCTTGATCACACAAGTATGTGAGTCAAGTGAAGGACTAAAGGACTAGAACACAATGTTGTGCACTAGTCAAGTCCACAACAGATAACAATGAGACTATTCGTCATAATTTACTAAAAGTATAGTAAATGTGATTATGCTTACAAGATTAAGTGTAATTCTAAATCATTGAAAAGTTTCAATGAATGACACAACAAATAAGAAGAATCAATTAGGCAGAAAGATAAAAGTTTCTCCAATCTAAGAAGAAGGGAGAGTACTTTTGTATCGGGTTTTATGATCGTCTTAATGATTAAGAACCATATCAAAATTTATCCTCTAAGGAAATCTTAGTGCACTAGTATGGCTAAGAAGAGGAATCAGAAATTATTGAAATGATTAAATCAAAAGGATGAGTCATACTTCGTTCCAAAATCAAGTCTTAGAATCGTACTCCAAGATTGTGAATTGAGTAACACACACTCATCAAATGTGAAGTAGAAAAATTGTTTTTCTTACTCTTGCATGTTTGAAATTAGTGTGTAGTGTTTGTCTTGATGAGAATCCGCACTAACTATTGAATATTTGTTTATCAAGAAATGTTTTCTGATAAGAGAATCTTATATGTCAAGAGGTCAGTGGGAGTGTAAATGATCTTGAAAAGTTTCGATAACTAATCAAGAGTAAACCTATTATTAAACACTAGCACACGATTTAAGGTTTATAACATATCGTGTTGACAAAATTCTTGTTTCTATGCCATTCTGATTTAGTAAACTATGCATATGAGTTCTACGAGTTATCAATAGAATGCATAAGGCAAGCATCTTATTCATTGAAAGTACATTGACTGGAATAGGTGAGCTGCTAGATAACTTGGAAGCAATGGTGGGACCCTTGATGGCAAGAAATTAAGAATGTGCAAGTTCTGTCCATAAGAGTTTGAATTTGTCACAAACATTATCTTTCGATTATGGTTATGGCAAATTCACATGGATAGGAACACATACACCATAAAATCTAAGTTTCATAAGATTTCTCTCCTTCATGAAAATGATTGTGAGGAAATGATTTCACTAAGAGAGATTTTAAGGAGATAGCGATTATGTAAATTGCATTCTCAAATTCGATTATGATTATGGAATCCCTCTTCGTAGTTCGAATTGTGAGATTTGGCAATTAGTCTGAACATTTGGGACTTAGTAATATAAGATCTGAATTAGTTTAGACACACATGTGAGCTATCCAAGGGAAGGTGTATAAGGTTTAGAAGATTAGATAAAGGCTTATCAAAGCATATCGTATTAGAAACAATGAACTTTAGAAGTCAATAAGTATTGTTTTTTAGAAATTTAGCCGATTTCTAAATACGTGTCAGAGCTAGTGGGAGCATAAATGTTGTGAATGGATATAATCATCATGTTAGTGGGAGCATGATTATTATTTAAGTATTGCAAGTTAGCAATATTAATTATAGAAAAACAAAAGTTTTACTTTGCAAAGCTGTAGGGGTTGAAAAGTTGTTTTTGCAATAATTAAGGGAGAGAATGTTATACTTCGTTTCCAATCTAAAAGCTTAGATCGAGAAATTTTAATTGAGTTTAGTCAAGGGTAAATTTATTATTTGCATTCTCAAAGTTCGATTATGATTACGACATCCCATTTCATAGTTCGAATTTTGAGAACACAACAAATAGAAATATTATGGCAATATTATAGCAAGAAACTGGTAAAGTATCACGTTTTTTTATTATGAATCGTATCCCACACGCTTCGGGTATAGGATTGATTGCATATGCTGTAGTATTCGACTGTTCTAAAATTTTCTAAATGCCTAGGGCATTTAGAGCGAAAAAGGAAATAGAACCGGTTTTGACTAAAACAATTAATCAACTGCCAAGGACAATCTAGGGTTCGCCAAGGATTGGTCGCTTGAGGACAGTTAAAAGTATAGTCATGCATGGACCATATTGACATTATTATGAATAGATAAGATTCTATTTATAATGAGTTGTCATATGGAAAATATGGAAATGTTTCTATATTGGGAGTTGGATATCGAGAATCAATGTCTAGATTAGAAACTTTTATGCAAGAAGGATGTTCAAAGGAATGTACTTTGAATGTGAGACTTCACATCTATGGAATTGTCTTGTAACAATCTCCAATAGAGTATTTTAATTTCATTGGCCAAGTCTTGGTGACTTTTGTGCCATGACATTACGAAAGGACTATTGCATCAAATGTTAGAATCTAACATATTCTTGTAGCGGCGAGAATTTTGTATTCTTACAATAATGGATTAGGAATTGTGAAATCAGCGTAATTGTAAATGTTATTCAATTATACTATTTCACAAAGTAAGGACCATAGGTAAACATAGTGTGCATGCTAAGAGCATGGGACAATTGTTGTTATAATTCAAGATAGAAGTTAATTACCCGAAACAATAAATAATGAGTAATCAATATGGTGATTATATAAAATATTTTATTTATACCCAGAGTTTGGGGCCATATGGGATTAGTATTATTCTTGTGTTTCACTTTGCATGTTTTGACTTCCTGAATAAATTATTTCTGATAATAAGATTATTCAAACCCCCCACATTCGCTCATTCTTTGGAAGTAGGAATGAAAGAAGACTGTCATGAATCTGACTGTAGATTGTCGAAAGTGTTTTAGACATAGCAAAAGTTTGCTGTAGGGTTCATGAGTGCTACTATAAGATTAGAGTATTGGAATAAACCCACGCTCACTTGGATTGCTTCAAGGATTTTATCACGAGTGATTGGTGAGACGATAAATATCTTATATTCTTGAAACTGAGATGTGTAAGTTGTATCTTGCGAGTCGGGTACCCATTGATAATATGTAAACGCACCAGTAACTTGATGTTATAAAACATATTGTTGTGTGTGACTCGGTGAGTGAGTGCAAGCGAGCATTGAGTCAAATTTTATCCGTTCCTTTTACCCAAAGTGGGATAAAAGCGATATATGTGGGCCCATCGATGATTTAGTGATGACACCCTAAGCGCTTGGCCAAGCCGGGAGTAAGTTGATGTGTTCAACTATAGTCTGTTGTTAGTCGTCATAAATCGTAAATCGAAAAACAACACATAGACTGAGAGAATGATTTAAATCCATGTCTCACGTCTATACAATATCTAGAATGGAGGAATATATGATCCCTTATCTAAAGGACACGCTTCTTATAAGATCAGAGTTGACAGCGGCTTTTGAAAGCTACGATTGCAGATCAGGATCTGAAGTCATCCGCAGAATAGTTATTAGACTTATCCAAGTGGGAGACTGTTAGATTAGTGTCTAAGTCCATAACTATTTTGGTATGTACTTGACCCGATGGTGCATGGTCCTTTTGGGTTGCCTTCACCAAAGCAACTTGATAGGATGAATTATGGAGAGAGAGGATTAATTATGATTTATTAATATATTATGAGAATAATATATTAAATGAGAAATCATATTGTTTAATTAATATTAGTCAATAATTAATTAAGAAATAGTTTTGTGGCTAAAAGACATTAATTAAATAAAGGGGACTAGAACTGTCAATTGTGTGATACTTGAATATTGGGCTAATGGACTCCATAGAGACGAATTCTATGGGGAAACCCATTAGAAATCGTACAAGGTCTCTAAGGAGGGAGTCCATGGGCTACTTAGGGCCTAAGCAGTCAAATTAGGGTTTCCTTGTTAGATAACCCTAATAGCCTCACATATTTAAGGACCCCTAGGGAACCAAAAACGTGGCTAACTAATTCCTTAGGGTTTCCAACCGTTTTTGGGTGTCTCTCCTCTTCTCCTTCTTCATCCTCTTGCTCTTGGTGTTTGTGAACCATTAGAGGAGTAACACTTATGACTCTAAGCTTTCTGAAGCCATTACAAGGAGGATTTGAGATTGTTATTGCTACATAACAATAAAGGTAAGAACTAAACCCCATTCTTATGTTAATATTGATTATCACATGCTAGATCTAGGGTTTAAAGTCTTGGATGAATGCATGTACAATAGAGAAACCTAAATCCAAGCATTAGGGTTTGCATGAGCACATAGGATGTTCTTATGGCTAAAACCCATCAGATTGTACACACTGCTCTGGCTCATTTTCTATTAGACTCTTTCTTATTTTAGAAAAAATTTATCTCTTTTTGAAAATCTTTCTCAAAATCACATATGTCTCAAATGTCAACAAATAAAACACAAATCCCAGAATCATATAAACAATCTCTCGCTAGTATGTACAATCATGCCGGTGTCTTGCGGCGATCCTCGGAACTACCTGAAACACGTAACACATAACACGGTAAGCATAAAGCTTAGTGAGTTCCCCAAAACACCACATACAACACATTTTCCACTCGAGGCTATAACTTTGCAGGACCCTCCGGTCGTTGTGTCTAAGTAGGACCCTCCGGCCCCACAACTCAGCAACTCAATATAATACATAGTAAGCATATCACAGAACAATAACAAGATATCTTAATACACATCACATACACATAAGACCCTCTGGTCACACATAAATTACCACTCAAGGTAAGTATAGTGAGAAGACTCAACTCGTAAGCTAGCAAGTGAAACCTCGAACTCGGAAATCTCGAACTCTACCCACCGGTCTAGCGTCCGCCTATCACATAATAATTATCCCTAATTAATATTGGTCCTCAAGAAGCTAGACTCACCCTTCTACACTCACGGAAGGGTAAAAGACCATTTTACCACTCCATAGGCTCAATAGTTCACAACTTGACCAAACCCTAAAAGTCAACAAAAGTCAAAGGCATTGAGTACGCTGCCCGTACTCGGCTGCCATGCAGGCATCGGGGATGCGCAACCCCTACGTCGCGCGTACTGGATTTACGCCCAGCGTACTCTCCAGTTTCCTCATTCTCACTAATTTGGTCTTAAACAATTTAGACCTTGGTTTATCTCATAGATCCAGACTCTCTAATAGCTCTTAACCCATAAAGTCAGTGACTTTAAGCCTTTACATGGCTGAAAAGGTCACCAACCTCAAAAGATACACTCTTTTGTCTTAATGGAGCTCATAATTCATGCATGGAGTGATTTCAACATCCAAGATTGGATTTTTATGACAATACACTACTCATATGCTCAAAAGGGGTTGGTCCTAGTCTCTGGAGTTCAAGATCACATCAAGTCTCCACCTTTTTGGGAAAAAAAAACCCTAAAATACTCAAATAAGATGCTCATAACAAAAGAGAGGCAAAGTCTTAAGCTTTATACCTCAACAAGAAGCTCCCCACTCAGATTTGCTCGGATCTATAAGCGTGGACTCCAACTCCTTCTTCTTCAAGACCTCCTATTCTTTTCAAAACAACACAAAAACTCTCAAGGCTCAAACACACACACACAAGCTCTAGAACAAGGGTTAAGGCTCTCTTAGGGTTTTCTCTCCGGGAATGGTGGCCACGAATGAGGCCATCATATCCCTTATATATGGGACTCACCCTAAATTAGGGTTTGCACTCTGGGCGTAGTACGCCCAGCGTACTAGGTGGTCTTTGCGTCACATGCACACTAACGAGTACCCTAAGCGTACACCTCAGGTACGCCCCGCGTACTTGTTTTTCACTCTTTTTATAATATGGGCCAAAATAAACAACTCAATAGATCAAGGTTCACAAGATATAACTATACTTGGGATGTTACATACGCCCAATGTACTTCTCCATTAAGTCACTTTTCCCATTAAGCACTTAATACTTTATTCCAAAGGCTATAATTACAGACCCAAGTCCTCGTCAACGTCTTAATCCATAAAGTCACTGACTTTGTGACTTTACATGACCCTAATAAGCCCAAACTCCCAAAATGGTATTTTATTTTAATAAAAGTGATCTTAACTCATGCATGGACCCAATAAGACATCCAAGAAGGCAAATTTCTGCCTTAGGGACTCATTTAGTATTGAGAGTGGCAACTCAAAGCCTAGGAATCGGATTTGAACAATAAAGCCCCATTCTTGGGACCAAAAAGGTCTAAAAAATCAACAGAATAGATCTACGCATTCAAGAGGCAAGTTCAAGACTTTATACCTCAAGATGATTTGAAATAAAGCAATAATCATGGATCTACAACTTCTCCTTTTAACGACCTCCTTTCTTTGCTCTTCACTTGCTTGGAAAATGGCTTTACTACACCAAAATCCTCTCCAATGGCTTTCTAAGCTCCAAGAACACTCAAAGAAGGGTTAGGGTTTCGTGTGGTTGTATAAGGGTGAAATGGAGGCTAGCCACACCCCAAGCCTAAAACCTTATGAATAAGACCCGAGACCCATAAAAGACCGAATCGTCACATTTCGCCTATACCTTTGGCCTCCGAAGACACAACCGAGTACTTTCAAAATTGGGTGTTACACATCACCTAGGAGCATCTCTTGTAAGCCATGCATCTCTTTACATAGGTCCCCACCAAGTTTGTTTATTGTTCCCTTCACGTTGTCTTGCATTTCATCATTATCTAATTCCATCACCCCCATTTGTTGATGTCCATCGTCAACCTGATCGCAACGTCTCTAAGGAAGTCTCCATTTCCGAAATTCTCTTGTCTAATAATCCCCAAATATCCTTAGACTTACCTCGTCCCTTGCTTGCATCTTGACGAATCTCCTCTCGTCCTTCATGTTCTTCGTTCATCACGACACTAGCAACACAAGTAGCATTCTTCTCCATCTCGCCTGCCATACCTTCCTTCAACTGATTAGCTCAGATACCACTTGTCATGTATTTGACTCTTCAAGCTCTCCATGCAACACTTAGTTCGCAAACTAAGTCAGCCTAACTCAAATTTCCAACACAAGAATAATAACAAGGAAATGAAGAAGGTAACTCAACACATGAAAGCTCTGTATTACTCAAGAGAACTCAACTCAATTACAAGGTGAGGAGAAATGAAATGGGAAAGCCCTATATATACAAGAGGAAAGAACTCCTAGGAAATAATTGACATATTCTAGAATGTTTCTAGAAGATGTCTCTGTTGGATTAGTGCCTAAGTCCATAACTATTTTGGTATGTACTTGACCCGATGGTGCATGGTCCTTTTGGGTTGCCTTCACCAAAGCAACTTGATAGGATGAATTATGGAGAGAAAGGATTAAATATGACTTATTAATATATTATGAGAATAATATATTAAAGGAGAAATCATATTGTTTAATTAATATTAGTCAAGAATTAATTAGTAATTAGTTTTGTGACTAAACGAGATTAATTAAACTTAAGGGACTGGAATTGTAATTATGAGATAATTGCAATTTGGGCTATGGATTGCCTTAATTGTGGAGTGGACGAATTCTATGGGGAAGCCCATAAGGAAATCGTCCAAGGCCTTAATTAAAGGAGTCTATGGGTTGCTTAGGGCTTAAGCATCCAAATTAGGGTTTCCTTGTTAGATAACCCTAATAGCCTCATTATATATAGAACCCTTAAGGCTCAAAAACGTGGGGAACTTCTCTTCTAGGGTTAGAACACGTTTTGGGCAGCCTCCATCCTCTCTCCTCTTCATCCTCTTGCTTATGGTGTTTGTGAACCATTAGAGGAGTGACAATTGTGACTCTAAGCTTTCTAAAGTCAATACAAGGAGATTTTGGATTGTTATTGCTACATAACAATCAAGGTAACATCTTAAACCTATTCTCATGTTAATATGATTACTTTAATGTTAGAATTAGGGTTTATAGTCTTGGATAACTTGCATGTACAATAGAGAAACCTAGATCCAAGCATTAGGGTTTGTATGAGCACATAGGATGTCTTATGACCAAAACCCATCAGTGGTATCAGAGCCTTGACTGGTTTCTATTGTATTGATGCATTATATGTTTGAAAAATTCAATTTTTTGGATTCTGGAGGCTGTACTCGCCGATTCCATAGCTGAAGTCGCCGAGTCCATGCTGACTCGAGGAGTCCATGCTTGACTCGACGAGTTAACTCGTCAGATGGAGCAAACTTCGGGATTTCTTGCTGTTTTTGCTTAAGGATAGTTGCCTTATCATATTAGATCAATATAAATCCGATTTTATGATATATTTGACTATATTCTTGATCTAATTGAATATATTTATCAATTAATAAAATATTTGTTTCCTTATGTGATAATTGATTAATTATTTTGATTAAATTGGTAAATTGTTTTGCAAGAAATCATTAAATAAATCAAATATGGATAATTATGTGATTAAATATTAATTTAGATTATTTGTTATTTGATCCTTGTGCTTTGAAAAGTTTCATATTTTCCCCTTTAGCTTTTATAGTTTAAATTTGAACCCAAAAAGTTTTGTTGTTTTGAAATTTAAATAGTTGAGACCCTAATGTTTTGAAAAAGGTTTCAAAACTTGCCCTCAAGTTTTGGAATTTAAATTTTGATTAATTGTTTAATTTTGATGTATATTTAAATTCTAAACCCTAATGTTTTAAAATGTTTCAAAACTTGCTCTCAAGTTTTGGAATTTAAAAGTTGATTAGAAGTTTAATTAGGAATGTTAAAGTCTAAAACCCTAGTATTGTTTTGAAAAGTTCAAATCACACCCTTATGGTTTTTATTAATTAATTAAGGTGTATAATTAAAAGAGGTTTGATAAATCCATAAAAGTTTTGGTTTACAATTTAATTAAATTAAAAATATGATTATTAAATTTGACCACCTAGTATTTTAAAAGTGTAAAATATACCCTATACTATATATATAACATTAAAAGTCTAACATTATATATATATGTATAAGTAAAAGTCAGTCTTACCGTTAGTAGGCCTCATTCACGAAGCTGGTCTATAAGGGGTGTTTAAGGAAATTGCCTATAAAATGGCTATTAAATGGGTATCCACTCTTACCCACCGCACTCTTGACTAGTGGAGGGTCATTAGCCGAACGGGTAGGATAGGACGAAACCTTCCATTTTAAGTATAATGATATACACAATTAACTAAATGTTTTTCATAAAATTCCCAATCTTAGTTACTTAGGCAAAAGTGAATTGATGCAATTCCATGAAATTACACTTTGTGCCCTTGCAAAGACGTTAGTGGAGCGTGTGTGGTTTACCGGCACACTAAATGGTTCTAAGCAAAGGTAGCAAAGGGTGACTCAATGTTTGTCATAGTTCGGTGGAGCGTGTGTGGTTTACCAGCACATCGAATAGGTGACTGTAACATGTGAGGGCACCATGTAAGTTTGCATGGTTATTCACACCCGCTTTGTGATCCTCGGCATCCCAATCACAAACAAGAGGGGCATATCGAGATTTAAACATGCCATTGAAATGTTAAATGAATCTCAAAGGATCTAGGAGTTTTCATAGATTTAAAACTTAAATTTCTTTTTCGTTTTTTTCATGGTGGAAATTAGTGAATCGTCATTCACTTACCTTCAAATGTTCTGCAATTTGGGTTACGACATCCCTCTCCCGTTTTGTAGAATATTGTGTTGGGTCCTAGCCTTAGTATCTCATTTGGGTGATTTACTAAGGACTCAATCAATCAACTAACTTGAATTCGTTTTCTCCCGTTTTGTAGATGTCAAAGTTCGACATCTGTGGTCTTCCCAAATCCCATGGAACAAGCATTCCACATGAAGATGGTATTCCACGATTCAATCGAGGAACAAGAAATCATGCTTCACTTCCTCCACCTCCTCCAATTATTCTCCCTAACCCACAAGTTCAAAGGCTTGAAAAGTTCAAACTCACTCAAGCCCTTTTGGCAAGTAAACATTAAGAAGGAAAGTCAGTGTGTGCACACGTCCTAGGGATGAAGTCACACATTGATAGGTTAAGAATGTTGGGATCCGTTGTCTGTGAGGAAATTGTTGTTGATTGGGTTCTTCAGTCACTTCCTAACTTATATAGTGAGTTCGTAAGAGAGTACTATATGATGAACCGCGACGTGACCTTATAGATCTCACCTATATGCTTATTGCTGCTGAATCAGCAATGGTTTAACGCAATGGAAAAGCAAAGTTGATTGGTGAATATGCCTTTAAGACCTCTATGGATATAGACAATGGCAACGAAAGACATGCTATGATCGAAAAGTTTGATCATAAGAGAAAGACAATGTTTGAAGTAGTTCCATGTCATGTTCCAAAAGAGTCAATTTGCTTTTATTGCCAAGAGAAGGGGCATTGGAGACAAAGCTGCCCCATTTACCTAAGAGATCTAAGAGATGGGAGAGTCGAAACGTATGGCTCTAATATAGGTAAAATCCATTAACTAACTACTTTAAGCTTCTATTCCAGATTCTTAATACATAATGTGATAAGATTACAATTGATGTTTTGTAAGATCGAAGAAAAGAAAGGAAGTTTAAAGGAAGAAGTGAGCAGAATCTAACCGTGAAGGAATGGATTTCGATCGCATTTCTCGAAGATTAGATTCTTGAGCTACTACTTAGAGTTAGAATTAGATTGCTAAGAAAGATGTATTAGCATAGTTTTTCAATGAATTGCATTGTAAGGACAAATTTTTCCGCAATAAATAAATTTTGATTTTATATTATTTATCCTTGCAATGGTGTATATGAAAAATTGATGTTTGAATATTAGCAATAATGGATTTGGTTCTTATTATGTTATTTATGGAAAATCGAGAATTTACCAAATATGGAGAGTTTCTCATCGCCCAAGTTTCAATTAGACAGAAACTTGGAATCGTGCAACTTGGTTGCACGATGAATGAGAAATTTCATATTTGGAAATTAGACTAATTCATTGACAAAGTGTCAAGTGAAGGACTAGGAGATCGAATACACAAAGTTGCGTGTTGATCAAGTCCACCATAAGAGTAACAAAAATACTTGTCATGATTTACTAAAGGTTTAGTAAATATGATTATACTTACAAGATTAAGTTTAACTCTGAATTGATTAAAAAAGGTTTAAATCAATAGCAGAACGAATAAGAAGAATCAAGTAGGCAGAAAGATAAAAGTTTCTCCATTCTAAGAAGAAGGGAGAGTAGCTTTTATGCTTTATGATAGGTCTTAATGATTAAGAACCATATCTCAATTGATCCTCTAAGTGAGTCTTAGTACAATTGTATGTCTAAGAAGAGGAATCAAGAATTAAAGAAATCGTTAAATCAAGAAGTCAATCATACTTCGTTCCAAAACAAGTCTTAAAGTTAAGATTGTGACATTGAGTGAAAAGTATTAAGAAGGTTTGTAACATTCATCAAATGTGGAAAGTTGTGATGTCTTGGATAAGACAAAGACCAACTAGGACCAATTTATGAAGAGTTTTGATAAAAGCTACACTAACTCTTGAATATTTGTTTGTCAAGAAATGTTTTGACAAGAGAATCTTATATGTCAAGGAGTCAGTGGGAGTCTTAATGGTCTTGAAAGGTTTCAAGAACAAATCAAATAAACCTTATCAATAATCACTAGCACACGAGTTGAGGTTTACAACCTATCGTTCTGACATTATTTTGTTTCGATGTCGTTCCAATTGAGTTAATTATGCATATGAGTTCTATGAGTTCTCGTTCGAATGCATAAAAGGCAAGGACCTTGATCAATGAACAGTACATTGATAGGAAAGGGTGAGCTGCTTAACTACTTGGAAGATGTGATGGGCACCTGTGCTACCATAAGGCAAGAAATCGAGATTAAGAAAGTTTGATCCATATGAGTTTGAATTTGTCGTAAACTTTGGTTTTAACAAATTCACATGGATAGGAACAAATACATTGTTTAAATCTAAGTGTCATAAGATTTCCTCCTTCATGAAAATGATTGTGAGGAAATGCTTTCACTAAGAAAGATTTTAAGAAGATAGTGATTGTAAAATTGCATTCTCGAATTCGATTATGGTTACGGTAACCCTTTCCATGATTTGAATTGTGAGGTTTGGCAATTAGTCTTAATTGTTTAGACACACATATGAACTATCTAAGGCAAAGGTGTATAAGTTTAAGAGGCCTTGATAAAAGATTATCAAAGCATTAAGTATTAGAAACATGGACTTAAGAAATTCAATAGGTATTGTCTTTCTGGAAGTTAAGATGTTTATGAATACATGTCGAAGCTAGTGGGAGCATAAGTGTTATGTTTTATAATAATCATTCTGATAGTGGGAGCATAAATGTTATGATTGTATGATTATTAAGGCACGTATTGCAAGTTGGCAATATTAATTATAGAAAACAAGAGTTATACCTTGCAAAGTCATAAGGGTTGTAAAGTTGTTTTGCTATAATTAAGGGAGAGAATATTATGCTTCATTTCAAATCTAAAGGCTTAGGTTGATAAATGTTAATAAATTTAGTCAAAGGTACATAGTGTGTTCTTAAAATTTCGATTATGATTACGGCATTCCTCTTCACAATTCGATTTTTGAGAACATAGCAAATAAAACATTATGCATCGTGTCTCATACGCTTCAAGTATAGGATCGATTGCAAATGCTTTAATATTTGACCATTCTAAAATTTTCCAAATGTCTAGCGTATTTAGAGGGAAAAGGGACTGGAATTGGTTTTGACTAAAATAATTAAACAACTATCAAAGGACAATCCAAAGTTTGACGAGGATTGGTCGCTTGTGAGTAGTTGGAAGCATGGTATTGGATGGACCATATCGACATTATTATGAATAGAAAAGATTCTATTAAGAATGAGTTGTCATATGGAAATTATGGAAATGTTTCCATATTGGATGGACCATATCGACATCATTACGAATAGATAAGATTCTATTAAGAATGAGTTGTCATATGGAAAATATGGAAGCGTGTCCATATTGGGAATTGAACATTAAAAAAATGTATGTCTAAGATTAGGAACTTTTATGCAAAAGGATGTTCAAAGGAATGTACTTTGAGTGAGAGACATCATATCTAAGGAATTGTCTTGTAACAATCTCCGATAAAAGATTTTGTAATATCATTGGCAATAGTCTTTGTGACTTTGGTGCAGTGACATTACAAAAGGATCATTGCATAAAATGTTAGAATCTAACATATTCTATAAGTCGCAAGAATTTGATATTCTTACACTTATGAAAAAGGATTTGGAGTTGTGAAATGAGAAAGATTAGAAATGTGTTCAATTTGATCTATTTCACAAAGTAAGAACCATAGGTAAACATTGTGTGCATGCTAGGAGCATGGGACAAGTGTTGTAATTCATGTAAGAAGTTGATTAACCGAAACAACAAATAATGAGTAATCGATATGGTGATAAATAAAAGATGTTTTATTTATGCTCAAAGGTTTGAGGCCATATGGGATTAGTATTATTCTTGTGTTTCACTTTGCATGTTTTGACTTCCAGAATAATTGAGTTTATTAAGAATAGTCGAATTATTCGAACGGGCCACAGTCGTTCATATGTTGGAAGTAGATATGAATGAAGACTGTCGTGAATTGGTGTGTGGATTGTCTAAAAGAGTATTAGACATAAGCAAATGTTTGCTGCAACATTCATGAGTACTTATGAATATGATTTGAGCATTGGATTAAACCCACGCTCACTTGGATCACTCCATGAAATTGTATCACGAGTGATTGGTGAGACGATAACATCTTATATTCTTGAAACTGAGATGTGTGAGTTGTATCTTGCAAATCGGTTGCACATTGATAATATGTAAACGCACTAGTAACTTGGTGTTATAAAACATATTGTTGTGTGTGATTCGGTGAGTAAGTGCAAGCAAGCATTGTATCAAAGTTTATCCGTTCCTTTTATCCAAGGTAGGATAAAAGCGATATCTTTGGGCCCCTCGATGATTTAGTGATGACAAACGTAAATGCTCGGCCGGGCTAGGGCTAATTTGATTTGTTCAATTAGTCAGTCGTCATAAATCGGAATTCGAGAAATAGTACAAAGAGAATGATTTGAAATCATGTCTCATATGATATCTAGAATGGAGGAATATATGATCTCTTATCTTAAGGACACGCGTATCTGATAGGATCAGAGATGACAGCGGCTTTGGAAAGCTACGACTGCAGATCAGGATTTGAAGTCATACGCATAATAGTTATTAGACTTATCCAAGTGGGAGACTGTTGGATTAGTGTCTAAGTCCATAACTATTTTGGTATGTACTTGACCCGATGGTGCATGGCCCTTTTAGGTTTCCTTCACCAAAGCAACTTGATAGGATGAATTATGGAGAGAAAGGATTAAATATGATTTATTAATATATTATGAGAATAATATATTAAAGGAGAAATCATATTGTTTAATTAATATTATTCAAGAATTAATTAGTAATTAGTTTTGTGACTAAAAGAGATTAATTAAACTTAAGGGACTGTAATTGTCATTATAAGATAATTGCAATTTGGGCTATGGATTGCCTTAATTGTGGAGTGGACAAATTCTATGGGGAAGCCCATAAGGAAATCGTCCAAGGCCTTAATTAAAGGAGTCTATGGGTTGCTTAGGGCTTAAGCATCCAAATTAGGGTTTCCTTGTTAGATAACCCTAATAGCCTCATTATATATAGAACCCTTAAGGCTCAAAAACGTGGGGAACTTCTCTTCTAGGGTTAGAACACGTTTTGGGCAGCCTCCATCCTCTCTCCTCTTCATCCTCTTGCTTATGGTGTTTGTGAACCATTAAAGGAGTGACAATTGTGACTCTAAGCTTTCTAAAGTCAATACAAGGAGATTTTGGATTGTTATTGCTACATAACAATCAAGGTAACATCTTAAACCTATTCTCATTTTAATATGATTACTTTAATGTTAGAATTAGGGTTTATAGTCTTGGATAACTTGCATGTACAATAGAGAAACCTAGATCCAAGCATTAGGGTTTGTATGAGCACATAGGATGTCTTATGACCAAAACCCATCAGTCTCTTCATGAGCCTTCCATGGAGTTTCTAGATATCTTCTAGAATGTTTCTAGAAAGGACTATTCTAGAGGAAAAAATAATTAGAGAAAATATCTAAATAAGGGGGTCGTTAGAGTATGCCAACCATGAACCCTTTAAAATCGGTTGCTCATGCATAATTACTTGATTTCGTAATTTGGCATAACCCTTTGCCTCTGCCACCAAAATGTTCTATGGTTGCGGTAATCGCATGGGTTCTCGACACTAACAAAACCGTAGGCTGCTCCAACAATCAAATCCGGTTTTTCTAGTCTTATGTTATCTCAAATTCGGTTTGAGAAAACTAACGTTGACCATATGGCTCGCGTACCTATGCTTCGGACATCTATGGTTTGAGAATCTGCACTTCGGCCATCCCCGGATCAACATACTTTGGTTGGCTGTGATTTGGGCATCTACACTTCAATCATACATGGTTCAATTATCAATGATTTCTTGCAATTTTTGATAAAACAGATTGAAGTCCAGCCAACACACACACACACACACATATATATATATATATATATATATATATATATATATATATATATATATATATATATATATAGAGAGAGAGAGAGAGAGAGAAAGAGAGAGAGAGAGAAAGGTAATTAAATAACAAAATATCATAAGCGTTTTGATTGAACGATCCTAAAGTATATAAATATATACTAATTTTTAAATACAAAATGAAAATAAAATATAAATAAATAAAAAGGAATTAAAAAGGAACATGCAATTAAGAAAAAAATGTGAATTAGTAATAAAAAAAATAATCATTATATAATAAAATTAATAATGATTGGGTTATAATGAAAATTGGTCAAATGAAATAATTATTATACCAAAATGAAAAAAAACTAGAATGGTATTTGATAGGATAGAATAGAATGGTATGTGCATAGGACAAAAAAAATCAGGTCATTCATGAGTCGTAATCGCCTCGCTACAGGACATTCTTAGTTTCCAACTCTCGATCTTCGGTTTTCCCACCTCGAAGTTTACGATTGCAGCTGCTCCGACTCTTGTTTCTGAGGTATGTAGTTTAGTAGTATCGTTCTTTGAAAGTCGATGGGGAAGGAAGCAGGTTGTGATGATGATGTCAACAATTGTAAAGAACCATCTATATACGTGTGTTTGTGTGTGTGTGTGTGTGTATATATATATATATATATATATATATATATATAAGTTCAATTGAGAAAATAAAAAAGGTTGAAAATGGGAGAATCATTCTCAGCCACTCATTTATTTTTGCCGCAAAAACCTCCATGGTATCGGCGGAAATAGTAAAATCAATACACATGTGTTTTTCAACAAAACATATTTCCTTAAACTATGCTAATGATTACCTTAATATATACAAAAACATAGTTTTTTTTTTGTTTTTTTAATTTTTAATGAGCTATTTTTATCGAAAAATAATTTTAAATATATGAAAGTTCATAATATTTTATTCTCCACAAATAGACATCCATGATATAGTTTTAAGATAAATTAAATTTTTTATTTTTTTATAGTTTAAGTTATCGTTATTCATAAGTAAATAGAAATACATCAGATTTTTATTACAATACATTCGTTATTCATTTATAAATAAAAAATATTTTAATTTTTTTATAGTTTAAATATCATTTATACTACTTATTCATATATGATTAACAAATTAACTGTATCAAAAATCTGATAAATGTTTTATTCATATATAAATATAAAATATGACGACAATTAATACACGTTTTATTCATATATATATATATATATATATATATATATATATATATATATATATATATATATATATAATATGACGAAATATGATGTAAAAAATATATTTTAAGTAAGAAAACTTTATTACGTGTTATATTCATATATGAATGATAGTCAAACTATAAAAAGAAAAAGTTAAGGATACGTTTTATTCATAAGTGAATAATAAATGTACTGTAACAAAAATCTGATGAATTTTTATTCACTTATGAATAACGAGAGCTGAAACTCTAAAAAAAATTATTTTATCATAACTATATCAATATAGATGTCTATTTATTGAGAATAAAAAATTATGAATTTTGATATATTTAAAATCATTTTTCAATAAAAATAGTTTTGTAAAAATAAAAAAACAAAAAAAAAAATGTATGTTTTTGGGTATATTAAGGTAACTAGATGATGACTCTCATTAAATGCAGGAGCATAAATTAAATACACATTCAATAGGTAACATTGTCTTAAGTGAAATTTTAATAAAAAAATGTTAGTTAGTTTCATTTTTAGACTTTTTGAACCAAACTTATTAAATAAAAATATTTAATATTTATATTAGAGCAATTTGATTTTTTATATAATAATTTTTAACATAAATGATTTACATGATCTTTGTTTTATCACAACATGATGCGGCTTCTTGATTAAAACATGTTGTGTAATAGCTTTATAAATTGACTTTGTCCGGTGTACCAACCTTCATGGAGGTTCACATGACTTTTTTCATATTGGCCCTGTAAAACCAAAAGCAACAATAAGTTGTTATATGTACCAGCAACATTAAATCCTGCAAAGAAATTCGATAAACATTACAGTTTAAGTGCGTTGTCATAACCATAAACATCAAATTCAGATATTTTAATTTGGTAAATTTATAAATTATTTTTCCTTATAAGAATTAAAATATGATTTTTCAGGCTACACCCAATCATATACATATCTTCTGATCAAAGAAATTATTACAAGAAAAAAAACATGTTATGAACAAAAATATAATATTAGTTTCATAATTTGCCAAAGGTTAACACTAATAAATAATAATGAATTTTCACAAATCTTGCATTTTAGTCGATGCATCCAACTAACAAATGAAATTCAGTTTAGAGGATTGATTCAAGAAGTGCATCCATGACTTCTTGTAGCCAAATTTGGGGAAATGCCAAGACCTACCAAGATATGAAGGAACGGTTTATGAGGCTACAACTGGTTTCTGGAGGGCAATAGAAATTCAAAATCGTTAGCACATATCTTTCCTGCCTGCTTCAAATATTAAATTTAGATCAAACTTGTCAAAATCAAATTACAAAAAAACCTAGATATATAATCTAGCAATCAAACAACATATTTTTCATAGAAATAAATATAACAAATCCATAATTTATACTTTATATAATATTCTTAAATTATATCTTACCTTTTCATCTTTAATGGTTACTAACACCTCTTTCTGCCTTATTGTTGTGACACACATGGATATCAAAAATAAGAGAAAGAACTTTAGAGAACAAATGTTGATAGAGTGATCCTTCATTGAAAACACAACAAAATTATTCATAGAGCTGTTAGGATTCTTCTATAGGCCGCTAGAAGATCTCTATAGTGACAACCGGTATGACTTCTATGAGAACGCACCATTTAAAGTAACAGTTTTGATTAATGTAAGTGAAAAATCATTTGAAATACTTACCAATTGTGATTGTTTCTACTTGAATGTGAACATTAACCTTCTTGTAGAGAAATAGAACTTCAAATGAATCCTACATAGCCAAATCCACAAATAAGAGAGTTAAATTAGGAACAATATTAATTAGAAAAACTGATATCTCATATATAAATAGAATGATATGCTGTAATTGATAATGTAATTATTGAATTTGAAAATTCTATAATTATTAAAGATTCTATAATTAACTGTAATTGTGTTTAAATTTTATTTGAAGAAGATGATGTCAACAATCTAATCTATTGGTGAAAAACATAGAATTGAAATGCAATCAGGGGTCCTGATTGCTTTATTGGTGAATTAAAAGTTATCTTTTAATAATATTTAGAGACTAATGTAAAGGATATAATTTTGTTTCTATAACTAAATGAATGAAACTAATATACTTAAAGTAGATTGATTAATTTTTTTCATGACCTATCAACAGGAATACAATAATTACAAGTAATAAGAACAAAGTAAATACAAGAAATTGTAGAAGAAGAAGGAGAACAGGGTAAAGAAAGAACCTAGAAAAAAAAATTATAGAATAAGACCGTTGAAGAAGAACACTGTAAATCATATGACTCAATCCAAAATCGTAAAAAGAACAACTTCAATGTAATCGTATATATATGTTGTTTTTCAATAAAGAAATCATTATCTTTCAAAAAAATAAGATCCTAAAATATTTTCTTGGAGATTTTCGGTTATTCATCTGCAACAAATGATATCATTTATATTGTATCAAAATTTCAAATTAATTGATTTGCTTAATTAATGAATTTTAAATTCAAACAATTATTTTAAATTGATTTATATTATGTGGGATATACCGGGAGATAAATATAAATAATATTGACTTTATTTTTTACTTTTAAATATTTTGCTAATTTAATAGGATTAGATTAGATTTTATAGATTAATGACCAAATTATTGATATGCTTATTTAATGAGTTTTTTCAAAAAAAAAAAATTAAATTTAAACTAAATAGGTTTGAATTTTAAAATCAGAAGCTATGAATAAGAGAGTTAAATTATAAATAATATTAATTAAAGAAAGTATATAAATAAAATAATATATAAATAAAATAATTAGTTGTAACAAATGATGTTGAAATTCCAAATGGAAAGGGTAATTCTGCTACAACTCCATCTATCTACGTCTATCTTCCATGTTGACTTTCATACATGTGAACGTTGTATATTGTTGACTCAGCTCAGCCCCATCTAACTTCGCTTTTCAAGTGATAACGAGGCCATAATTAAGCAGGGTTACCAAGTCACCTGCCATCTCAAACAACGATGATCCAGATTATGCACTCAAAGTTTTCGACAAACAATGGAAACAATGAGAGCAGAGCCAGTCACCTCACAGGTCTGCAACGCCAAATTCGTTGCCAAATCGTCACCATAACAGGTCATCTACGGATCTACATGCTTCGGTCATTCATGGTTAGGATATATAAAGTTGGATCATTTATGGTTCGAGTATCTTCAGTTCGGTCATGTCTGGTTCGGGTATCTAAGTTCGGTCATGTATGGTTCGGGTAGCTTCGGTTCGATGACCTATGATTCGGCATTAACGACCAAGGCAGACATGTGGGTCGACGTTAACGACTGATTTGTTTCTTCTGTCTTTATTCGACATATCCAGTGTAGCAGATGCACTTGACTTCGCATGTTATGAAGATTGTTGGTCAGTAATAGCACCTTAATGGACTTGCAAGAGAGTACGAATCTGCCATTACACTGCTGTTAGTAAAACAGAAACATACCCAGTTTGTAACCAATCTGAGCTTCTAAGCCTCACAGCCTCTACTTCAAGAATATCCCAAACCTGCAGTTTCCTAAATAAGCGTTCTATGCTTTCTTCTTCTCTGGATCCTTCTTAACTACAACTCGATTTCCTGATAGCTTCGCGGGTTTCACTGAAGCATGATCATATGTGGGTACAACAAAACGAGTTGTTACCATCGAATAAGGTTTTCTCCTATCTTCCCTTGTTAGTAATCGACCCCGTTTATAAATCAAAACCTTACAGCAACACAAAACTTCAAACAGGAACAGGGACCTACATACTTTTTCTATTTACTCCATCTTCCTAATCTGCTACTTCCATTCCCATGTAGGTTACTTACTTTTTACGAGTTGAATGTTTGAAGGAGAGATAAATCTATGATTGGATTGGTCATAATCACTTCATAAACGAGTCAGCACAGGGCAGAAACGAACAGTGCATAGAAGACGCTCGATGGAATGCCTGTGAGAGCAGTTTTGCTTATTATTCAATTCGGTCACAAATGGATCCACAAATTCGATACTCTATCCATTTCTCATCTGTGGGTGCAACAATCGATTTATTTGGTTGAATACAGAAGCATTTCCCATACTATCTCTACTGGAATCTGAGTATAACCATCACCAAACACACACCCGAAGAGACATTTCACTTCAGTCCAGTGTCAATGGTTCGGTATTTATAGACCGATATCTACAGTTCGGACTCTATGATTCGGTATTTATGGAACAACATCTGCAGTTGATACCGGCTTAGCAAATGGATGATTCATTTGCCTTACATCCTAATCTTTGGTTTTTTTGTTACCTCTCAATGGCTTTTCTAGCTCAAATCATACATCACATCATATGGATCATAAGGTACGATTTACATATTTTTAATGTCGATAATAATAAATGAATGTGAATGCACATGGATAACGGCCAAAGTGCGCCTCATACTCGCCACTTTCGTATGATATGATAACTTGCTCTATCATTCAAATATAAAATTTTGTTCTGTGATAATTGGTCATATATTTGGATTGACTTGACAAAGTCATTCCTAAGTAAATAATGCAAATCATCGTATGAATCACAACTTTGGATTGGCTTAACAGATCATCTTTAAGTTTAAAATGGATGATACAGTTCATTAAACACTAATTTTCGGATCGGTTACATATTTTAGTCCATTCCACGGGACTCCGAGGTTGATCAAATTTGATATCACCTCTCATAAAGCCTAAGTCAAAACTTAGCACTATGAACCATAAGCCAATGTCATATTTAGTGAAACTAAATTTACCAAGATAACAATTATCAAAATGACTAGTATCGCAACTAGTCGAAAAAGCTATCGAATAATATCGGGCTACACCCGATGTCATATAATTGCTGAAATGGCATCTATCGAAATGGCAATTATCGAAATGACACAGTACAAATATTGACGATTATACATGTATAAACGAATATCGTGCTTTGTAAAATCCATAGAAACTGAATGTTGATGTTGTGTGTCAACCAACATCAATTTATTGTTTTGCAAAATTCATAAAAAACGTGAAAACAATGTTTATCGAATTAACAACTTTCGAAACGAAATGTATCGAAATAACACTTATCGAATCGACAGTAAACAAAACTTATCATAACGAGGTCCATCCTAAAACGGATAGGTGTAAGCACTAAATGGGCCTATATACAGTACAAACATACATGTTTGTAACTTGTCAAATAATTAATCGAAAGTCATCGTTAGCATCGTAACTAACCAAAATTTTGACTCGCGCTATACTTCATTATACTTCATCACATCAATGACTTCTTCATTTAACTAGGTTGGGGGACTTATTGGAAAGATCCCTTTTTAAGGAAATACGAACAACGTTAACTTTTTCGACACATCGGTTATATGCGACACCTTCGATTTACTAAAGCTTTACGATCATAAAAAATCATTTCGAATAAATTACAATTTAGACAAAGTATATCGTAACTCCAGTCTCGTTCACATACGCTTGAAGAAAAAAGGTATCACGGTGTCATTTCTCCCAACCTAGTTAAATGAAGAAGTTAGGTTGCGTATGAGTGCTAGTATAAGTCAGAAGTAGGACCAAACATCGACTTGCTCCTACTTCAAACTTAGGGGACTTGTTGATATATATATATCTCATCGACCTTTTAGAAATGGTTCAACCATTTCTTGACAGTTCGGCCATTTCCGGATGGTTCGGTCATTTCCGGACGGTTCGGCCCTTTCCCTATGGTTCGGCCACTTCCGGATGGTCATGACAATTTCCTGACAGTTCGACCATTTGTAACACCTGTTCTAGGTATCATTTAATTTTCCAAGTTTTTAATGTTTTATGCTAGACCTCGTCGAGTTGGGGAGCTCTAACTCGTCGAGTAGAGATCATTTATGAGGACACGGGATTTAGATCCTACTCGACGAGTCGGAAGGCCCCGACTCGACAAGTAGGCGTTGTAAAGGAAAACCCTAATTTTTAGGGGTTACACCTTATATAAAGGACTTAATCCGCCTCTTGTAGCCTCCCTTACCACTTCATTACCCAGAGAAGAAACCGAGGGGATGCCAAGGGCGGAACTTGGGTTTGAGGGGAGGATTGTTGGGTGTAAACCCAATCCCACATAGGCAAAAAGAAAAAAATAGATGCTAGCATATAAGGCAATGGGTAATCTCTTCTATCACCGAATAGTTTTAGAAAATTGAACCTCGTTGTTCTTCAATGTTGGCATTGTTAGGCTAGTAAGGATCCTAGCAGGCTCTCCCCCATCCCCCCCCCCCCCCCCCACCAATCCCCACAGCAGCCATGGCCACGGTGGCTGCAACAGCAACAGCCTCAGAAACTGCAGTGTATATCGGTCATCAAAGAAATCTATCATGGCATACATCCTATTCTCACTTCCTAAAGAAAGACTAAACATCCCTCAAGTGGCCGACTGACCCATATAACTCATCCATGAAACTTCCACCAACCGTGCAACACTCGTGCATGCTAATCATACATAACACTGGATCCTATATACAGTTGAATACCTAATTCTACCCTAAGCCCTTCATCAAAATAGAATAGGAAGTAAGGCTAAATCAAACATTCCCATGCTATAAAATCTTATTTATGTACAACTATGATGCATACACTAAGTAACTACAGTAACGATGTCAATTTCATACAAGAAAGAAATCCTAGGCTATCAGGAATCAATTATCAGGCAATTCCATCATGCAATTCTTGAGGATCCCTACCCTATCACTAGCATGTTGTTCTAACATAACATAACATCAAATAACAATGTGGTAACTTAGGGTATACTTACTGGCTCTAGCTGATTGTACACATCACATCCTTTCTTGATTATTTTTTAGAACAATTTTGAAAATCATTTTTAAAACTTGTACAGTTTCCTTAGTTTCAGCCTGTATTTACACGGATGTTCCTCTAATTCGCTCAAACCAAGTCTCTGATACCAACTGGTAACATCTCAAAAATTATAACAAATTTGAACTTTTCAAATAACCCATTTACTAAAAAGAAGTGTTTACAAAACCATTATTTCCAAAACATTATTTAAAATCAGAGTCTCCCAAGATCAATAACATGAAACAGAGTATGTGTACGGTCATGCCTTCGTCTTGCTACGGTCTTCCAAAGTACCTGAAATAAAACTAAAACTATATGCCAACGCTTAGTGAGTTCCCCTAAAGTACCACCACATAAACATAACAAACACCAGCATGTATACAGAGCCTTCAACATGACTAGACCGTCGCACCGGCCTATAGACTATCTGGACTGCTCTTAGAGCCTTAAGCCTGACTGGTCCACATCGCATGCGTTTAGTCTATTCGGACCGCCCTAGGTATCTTGACCTTCAGCACAAAGCAGGACTACCTCAACCCGGTACACCATCACATATCAACATATACCATAACAAACAATAACTAACATATACATGTAGGCATATAAATCTAACAGATCACTAGAGCATAGCAACATCCTATATACCAGGATACAGATCCAACAAATCACTAAAGCATAATCACATATGGTAAAACCAGTATATCAATCCAATGGGTCGACCTTGGTGCCTTCAACTTGTAAGTCCAATGGGGAAAACTCACTTCACATTCTGATGAATAGCTGATCAATACTCTGCTCCCAAATACCGGCTCAACCCAAATCCTAAATGTCAAAACATTACCCATTCTAAAATAATAACATTTTCCCAAAATACCCTTGGTCAAAACTAGTCAAAATCAACATGTCAACCGAGTCAACACAGTTGAGTCGACTCAGGCTTCATATGTGGGGCGTCCTCCGGAGGTACGCGGGCATACTAGCTGTCCGAGGCATCGGGGCCAAATCTATGAATGTTGTGCATACCGTTCGGTATGCCCAACGTACGCAGCAGCCCCCTTCTTATCCAATTAAGAGCTTATTTCTTCGACTTGACACGTCTAATTGCAGATCCAAGGTTAAAGTACCATCAATACTCATAAAGTTGGAAACTTTATGACTTTTCATGTCCATTAAGTTCTTAATACAAAAAAAAACTTTCCAACTTTATGACCTTCTATAGCATGCATGGAGTAAAACTAAGCATCAAGACCACATTTTTATGACTCAAGACCCCTCCTATGGTCTGAAAGGATGACTTATTTGGTTGAGAGCATGCCATGATCCAGAATCACCATATTTAGGACCAAAATGCCTTAAATGAAGAATGAATAGATCTACAAGATAGAATGATCAAGTTATGAACTTTTTACCTCCTGGAGATTGCTAGTAAGTGGGGAATCCCATATCTAAGTAGCTTCCATGCTTCAAGGTCCTTGCATTCTTCAAGAACACCAAAAAAGCACACAAATGAGCTCAAAAGCACTCTTCTCAGTTAGGGTTTGCTAGAGAGTCGAATTCTTAGTTGGAGGCTGATTAGGGTGAAGGTCTTGGGCCATAAAGTTGTTTAAATAGGGTGAAAACCCAAAAATTTAAGGTTTGGATCCCTCGCACTTATGCCCAGCGTACGAAGAGTACGCCCGTTATATTAGATCCCTCGTATGTACGCCATGCGTACGAAGAGTACGCCCATCGTACTAAGTTCTAGCCAGAAATTACCAAAATGCCACTATGGGCCATTTGGTACCCTTTCTCGTGCACAAGGACTAGAATGCAATTTGTATTCATACTTAGGGTTAATATTGAAAATACCTCAACATCGGGATGTAACAGGGTCCTTGTTTGTTGTATACGTGACCTATAGAGACAGTGTTTGCAGCAGTGATCTGTTTAGCTATATTTCAGACTATAAGTTGAGTTTTCCTCACTGTACTTGTTGGTCAAAGCAACCAATTCCGACCCACTAGGGTATGTATCCTGGTATGTAGGATGATGTTATGTTGGTTATATGTTAGACTAGTAGATCTTCATGATTACCTGTATTCTCCAGTTATATATTAGACTGGTAGATCTGTATGATTACCTGTACTTGCTAATTATTGATTATTATTGCATATGTCGACATGTTAATTGTGACAACTAGAAAGTTTTAGCAAATTCTAGGGGGTCTTGTGTATAAGAGCACCCACGACATATATATATATATATATATATATATATATATATATATATATATATATATAACTTTGTTGCTATAAAATTTTGAAAGCCAAAGGGGCATCATTTATGGGATTGAATATAAATATATGAATGTACATATATACACTTTGGAAACCATAAGGGCGTTGTTACTATAAGTTAACATATATATATATATATATATATATATATATATATACACACACACACACACACCCCTTAAGAAACCATGACATAAATAACATTGAAAAGTCAACAAACTATAAACAAAATCAGACAATAACAAAATACCCCCCAAGACCGAAATCACCCCTTAGTCGGTGATCTCTAAACCGAAAACCCTCCCATGTGAAGCACCAAACCGAAAACACAATCCTAGAGCACCCTAGGACCGAAAACTCCAAGATCCAAGCCCACTAAGGCCGAAAACTCAATGGGTGAAGGAGTTAGGACCGAAATCACCCATGGAACAAGGCGATTTCGGTCATGTATGGCCAAAAACACCCATTTGACCCCTTTTCTAAGTGATTTCGATTTAGAGAAGGAAAAGATAAGGATACTTGACTTTATGATATGATACTTCACCCATTTCCAATAAGATAACAGTATCCCACACAATTACCCATCAAATATCCATGTATTAACCCCTAGTTAACCAAGTAAACTTCACATCATTCCTTCCCTATCTTAAGGCCGAAATCCCTTTTCCACAAATACCACCAAGTTCACTTCACTTACTTTAAAACTTATTTTCTCTCAAGAAATCAATTCCAAGTTTCAAAGGGGTTTGAATCTTCAAGCATTATTCTTAGATTCTTGGTAAGTATTCCTTCAAATCTAGTGTATTTATACACTTTGATGTTAGCTTAATACTACTTACACATATATTATTATGTGTTAAATTCTTAGGATAACATCCTTGCCAAGAAAGTTCAACCACCACATTCAATTGTTAGGCTTGGGAATCTTCACACCATCTTCTCAAATAACCCACAAAACTGTTGGATTAGTGTCTAAGCCCGTAACCATATTTGGTAAGTACTTGACCCGGTTGTGCATGGTTCTTTTGGGTTGCCTTCACCAAACTGGAGAAATAATAGAGAAAGAGGTTATTATGATTTATTAATATATTATAAGAATGATATATTAAAGGAGATATAATATTTGTTTAATTAATATTGGTCAATAATTAATTAAGAATTAATTTTGTGATCAAAAGTAATTAATTAAACTAGAGGGGCTGAATTGTAATTATGTGATAGTTGCAAATTAGCGCAATGGATGCCCTATGGATAGGGTGGACGAATTCAAGGTGATAGGGCCTTAGAATTCGTCCAAGATAAGGATTCTAGGCTTATCTTAAAGGCTGCTTGGTGGGCAAGTAACCAGATAAGGATAAGGACTGAAACCCTAATCTCTACCCTATATAAAGACCCCTTAGGCCTAGGAACATCGGCCACTTGATCCCAAGAAGACCTAGATCCGATTTTTGCCTTTGCCCCCCCCCCCCTCTCTCTCTCTCTCTTGCCTCTCCATTTGCTTTTGGTGTTTGTGAGCCATTAGAGGTACTACACTTGCGGTACTTGCTTTCTAAGACAAGGAGATTGAAGATTTAAGTTGTTATTACAATATAACAACAAGAGGTATGAAATTCCTTTTTCCATCTAAATTTCAAAATACATAGATGCATGCTAGGGTTCTTCTTGTGTTCATAATGTTGTGTATCGAATAGTGAAAACATAGATCCAAATATATGGTTGCATGCACACATAGGATTGTTTGTATAAAACCCATCACTCAAGGTGAGTTCATACCCCCACATTTTCAAGTTTTTTCATGTTTTTTAAGAGGGAATACAAGTAAAACTTTGTTTATCACACAAATACTTACATGTTTTCATCTTTATGTTAAAAATAAGATATTATTTGCATAAGATATGATTATCACTACTTTTTATACAATATTTGTGGTATAATAGTTTTGATATGCAAAGTTAACAAAACATAACTCGTTATATGCTACAAATATCATAAGGAAAAGTATGATTTGGAAAACTACAAGGTTTTGGAAACTTTTACTAAATGATAGCTTTTCTAGCAAAAATGGTTACCTTATAGTCATTTACTAATTTTTTGGGTTACAACCCAAAAATATTATGTTTTGATTTCATATTTTAACACTAGACAAGATAAAAACTTTATATTTATATAATAGATTATATAAATAGTATCAACAAACACACAAGATAAACTATAATTGGTATAGTTTGGAAGTCACAAACCACACTTTCGTTTCAGAAGAACCATATAATTATCCAAAGGTATAATTATTACATTTTACAAGAAAAATGAGTCATAGTTCCCGTGAATTTGTTGATGCTCTTGTGAGACATTCGCTTCATCGTACCTACCTGGTGTACACCTTAAGTCCTGCATTATAACCAAAGTCTCTTTGAGGGAGAGCTATATGGTTGTGTGTGTGTGTGTATATATATATATATATATATATATATATATATATATATATATGGGATTGACAACGCCGCACCTCCGTTGTTAGCTACAATTCGACCGACAAGTCTAGGGTGACAAATTTCTACCAAATCCAATGCTTGAAGAACGTTGTTCGGGCATATCAGTCATAATAGCATGGTTATAATAACTCACATACAGATTAACAAAACGAACTGGTTTACGGAGTAACTTACACCTCATTAGTTTTATAAAAGGATATAACTACATACTATTTTTCAGTACAACAATACTTATACATTTTTGGCTTTGGGTTTAAGACTACAATTCAAATTTAAGAAAATATTGGATCTTCTTGAAACATACATTATCATTACACAAGGAAAAGATACAAAAGAAATACATACATCTACAGTTCATACTAAGAAAATATTGGATTTTCTAGAAACATACATTATCATTTTACAAGGAAAAGATACAAATAAAATGCCTACATTTATAATCCATATTAAAGAAAGTATTGGATTTTCTAGAAGTATACAAATTCATTTTACATGAAAACGTTACAAATCCTTCTCACACAAAATGGTTATGAACTCACCAACTTAATTGTTGACACTTTTCAAAATAAATTGTATTCTCAGGAAATCAGTAAACATGTAACGCCTAGTTTATTTAATAAATAAATAATAAATTAATGATTGTATAATAGCCCTAAAATCAATAATTATATAGCAAAGTGTTGGTTTTCGGGAGCCAAAAGTTACAATTTTAGAAGTCGGGGGTTAAAAGAGTCAGTTCCGGATTAGTTTTGTAAATAATTATGAAAGCGAGGGCTATATGGTAACTTCTGGGACTTCATGTGAAGAGATTTTGGATGCTAAGGGACCGTTTGGTAATTTTTGTACCTAAATTGCAATGGGTTTTAATGTTGAGGGCTGTTTAGTAATTTGTGGGCCGAATTTGAAAAGGATTTCAGGAATCAGGGTATATTTGGTAAATTATGGACTTAAGTTGAAGGGAATTTAGATGGCAGGGGTTAAAAAGGTAAAATATGGATCTATTTTGAAATAAATGGGAGCTGGAGGGACCATTTTGGTCATTATGGCAAACTTTTTAGTGGAGTCGGGTATACAAGGTTCCGAAACCCTAACCCTAAAAGTGTGTGCAGCCGTCACCCTCCAACCTTATGCCTCCCTTCACTCCACCCGCCACCCTACTTTTTGGTTCCGATCAGATAAGTCCGACAAGCATGTCATCCTTCCTCCGCCACCGTGAAGCCGCTAAAGCCAACCGCCGAACGTCGCAGCTATTTTCTTCCGGCGAGAATGGGTCGACGACGTGACTGCCGGGTGCGACTGTTACCTCCTCCGTTCTCCTTTTCCTTTTCCTTCTCTTTCTCCCTTCGCCATCCTAGAGCTCCATCCGCTGCCTTTCCGACTGCTGCCATGCCCCTGAAGCACCATCGTCACACTAACTGTCGGCGATGTCGTGAGCGAACAAAAGAATATCTCTGGACAATGCCAAGTTGTTGAAGACGACGTCTTGTTGCGTGCCGCCATCCTCGGACGCACCTGCTCTGACTGTCGTACGCCACCACGCGAAGGTTGTGCTGGTGTGTATTCTCTTAGGGTCTGACTTTTCGTTGAAGAGTCTATGCGTTTTCTGTAGGTCGGAAACTGAGGAGATAACCACCATGGCCGCCAGCCATGGTGGCTGCCGCCATGAACAACCACCGGCCACCACAATGTGGTTATGCATGTGTGTGTGTGTTAGCTTAGTGTGTGTGTGTTAATGGGGTTGTTGTGATGTATGATGTAATTGATAAAGGAATAATCGAAATGAAACTCAAAACCACCACCGTAGAGTGGTGGCTGCCGCCACCGGCCGCCGTGTCGGTGGCGGTTTGTTTGCCTTATTGTGTTTGATTTGTTTGGGATGCTTAAAACCTTAATGGGCCTAATGAACCTTAATTGATCAAAAGACCTAGCTATTGGGCCAATTGGGATAAGATGGGGCTGGAAACCCTAATTAGGGTTTAGAAAACCCTGATATTGGATCTATGGGCTTGGACTTATTAGGACCCACATTTGGGCCATTAGAATGGAAGTGTGTACTAAGCAGAATCACACCATATGATTTATGTAGAAGAGTGATGGACTTAATGTGACATCCCCATTTTCACGGCCAGAAAAGACCGATTTTGTTTATGCTTTGTTTATAAATCAGAGTAACATTTTAAATAAAAGTGTTGCGGAATTTGTCCCAAAACAAAATATGATAAAGATTTATCAAAAGCATTTCCAAAGAAATGTATTTCTTTAACAGACTTGGGATGTCATGTTCGATACAGATCAAAAGCATAAACAGTACAATATAAGCCTTACTACATTATTTCGTATCTACAGGCCTATATCTGTAATCCCTCATCCAAAACATCACATCTATGCTCATGCGCCACTACCTGTAATACAAGAAACTGAGTAGGTCGGGCTTGGGAGCCTGGTGAGCACATAGTGTTTTCAACCCACAATAAATAAGTTTATTAATTTCATCAATCAACAATAACCTGGTTACCGTTCCCGTTATCCTCACTTTACGTCCCTAAACACCTATCATAAGGGACCTAGCCTAAGGATCATCATCGGGATGGACACTACTGCTAAGGGGATTCCTTAGCAATAAATGTCCTAAAGGCAACCATGTGGGGGATGGAGTACACCGGTGAACACATCGTTCACAAACACCTACAGGTTGTGAGCATGCTAGTGTTCCACTGGATTGTCTAGAAGAGTCTGTGGTCGTCATCCATACTCCACTAGATGACAGAATCAACAACATCAACATCGAGGCCTCTCATCATTTTATCACACATCACCTATTACATATACCCATGTTTTACCCTAACATTTTTGTAGATATAAAATACATATATAGTTTAAATAATTGAAAACGTGTATAAAAATGTTCATCTAGCATAGACAGCAAGTATTCAGATAATATGCACACATAGCACGTAATTTATATAAAATACTTCATATCTATGTGTAAGCTGAAAGTAACCATGCACTCACTTGAAAGGTGGTGACTCAGCACTCGGACAGTGCTTCGATACTCTCAAAACAATTTTTCTTCGATAAAACCTAGTATCAATACCACTAGGGTTTAGTCTAACGTCAACCGCGACTAATTAACAGTCTAGCTATTATTATTATTATATAAGCGTTAAATAACAGTCAATATAACTCAAAATAAAAGCCCATATAATTATTTAAAGGACCTAATAACATTACTATAATTATTTGAAAGGTATATTAAAAATTGCGTAAGCGTAGCTCACTTACAGCGGATTTTAAAGAAAACCGGGCTTTGCTCGGAGCAGCGTTTCCGAAACCGAAAGACCCTTTTTCTCGGGACTCTGGGAGCCTCGCGGCTTCCTTCAGGAGCAGGGGGTTTATCTAGGGTTTAGGGGAGGTTAGGAGCCCTAGAGAGAGAAAGAAACTAGAGAGAGTGAATTTTGGAGTGAAGAATGAGGCTGCCCTCGGCCTCCTTTTATAGCCGCGAGAACTCACACTACGCTGGGTGTACACCAAAGACACATGTCCGAAGTCTCTTGGTGCGACGTGGCTGCTTGTGGACCGAGAAAGGCCAGAACGCGGAGCATGCGAGGTTTGTACGCGAGGCGCACATGGTACATGGGGCGTCCGATGTGAGCGTTGGGCGTCCGAGATGCGACGCGTCAAGATCCGAAGCAAGCACCGTGGTCAGCAAGCAACGGCCCTGATCGAGCCACGTCATCAATTGAGCAACAGGCTTCGCAAATTCAAATGAAATCTTTAAAAATTTGTAACTATCGCATACGAGCTCGTTTTCGACGTTCTTTATATCCACGCGAAGGTGGGAACGTACTCTACAACTTTCACTTAAACTTCGTCGGCTAATTTTGACTTTATTTTAAAAGTTATATTATTAACAGGCCGGAACAGGATTGGTCCGTTAAAAATTCATAACTTCTTCATCTAACGTCCGTTTTGCCCATCTTTTTCTCGTTACGCTACTCTTAACAACATCTTCGATTCTCGTTTAGGTCGTGTCGGCTAAAACCCGCTCGATCTAATATTCGAATTTCGGACTGTACACTGCTAATCCGAAACTTCGAAAAATCATAACTTCCTCATACGAAGGCAGATATGGGCGTTCTTTTTATGGACGCTCTTGGTTTAATGTATTCTACGACTTTCGTTTAGATTGCTAAGGCTAAATCTCACTCTATTGTAAATTTACTATTTACGCTTCCCGGTATCGTGTTGGTTCCGTCGCGAAACTTTGACGGGTCATAACTTCTTCTTGATAATTCGGATTTCGGCGTTCTTTATATCCCCGGAATCCTTGTTTCGACCACTACAACTTTATATAAATATATCGGGCTTATCTCACACTTTAATTTTGACGCTTATTTTTATTCTTTATTAATTATACATTTATAATTAAGTAATAAGCACATAAATACACATAATTCACATAATACTCAAATATTTCATCTTTATTATTTGAAAAAGAGTTACAATAGTTAACCTAGACTATTACATTGTCAAAAATGATTAGCCCTGAAACCCGGGCATTACACTTAATGGATTAAGTCTTTAATGGGTTAAGTGAGAAACACTTAGCCCTAATCGTCGTTTTATGTGAAACCCTAATTTCACTTGGCTTTATGTTGGGCCTTTCTATTAGGCTTTGGTGTTTGGGCTAATAATGGGCCATCCAAGCTCAATCAATGGACTGGAATATTTAGATGGGCTTTAGGGTAAGGCCCATATGAGGGTGTGGGCCCAATTTGGAAAATTGGGCCATAGATGGGCCATAGTTTGGGCCTTAATGGGTATATTATATTGGGCCGTTAGAAATGCCAAATGTTTGGACTGGACTAAGTAGTTGGGCCTTTAACTATGACCATGTAAAGGTTTGGGTCCAATTTGGGAAATTGGGCCATATGTTGGGCTTTGACTCATAGTTGATTGTTGGGCCTTTGAATTGGGCCATGGGATTGGATCAAGCTAAGATTAGGGTAAAGTAGTCTTTTACCCCAAGCATGGACTTATGGTTATGTATTGGAACCCAGTTATTAATTGGGTGTTATTTGATGTTGACAATTCGGGAACCTGTCATCCAGAAGCTGGGATTATGTCTACGGGACTTCAGCAGTGCGAGTTGAGTTACTTCCACTAGAAGTGGGTCTAAGGCCACAATGTCGGGCCACTAGTAAGAGTTATAGTAGAGATAATTGTCTTTGTGATAATTATCTGGTATGTTGCTATCTGTTATGATTATGTGTTAGTATGCTATGATATTATGTGTTATGTGATAGGAGGGGGTAGGTTAGACCCCAGTACTGGTCGAAAGGACCGAAAGGGTAGTTAGTACCTAGTTATGTTAGACCCGTTTATGATATATGTGTTATGTTATTATGTGGTAGTGGTAAGGGTGAAATAGTCCCTAGTTACCGGTTGAAAGATACCGAAGGGGAGGACAGCACCCATATATGCTAGGCAGTTACCGGTTGAAAGATATCGAAGGGGAGGCCAGCACCCAAATATGCTAGACAGTTACCAGTTGAAAGATACGGAAGGGGAGTCCAGAACCTAGATATGCTAGGAATTATGTGTTTATATGGTATGTGGTATGATGGGGGAACTCACTAAGCTTTGTGCTTATGGTTTTCAGTTTTGGTTTCAGGTACTTCGTTTTCAAAGGAAAGGAGTCGGCTCGATTGCAACGCACCACACTATATTTCCGCACATGAGATCTTGGGGATTTCACTCTGATATTGTTTTATGAAAATATGTTTTTATTATTTCTACTTTGGTTTTTGACATGAGATGTTATTATGGATGTTTTATTACTTATGGTTTTATAATAACTTATTCAAAAAAGAAATTTTAAGCCTTTAATTGTGGGATGTTACAACATGGTATCAGAGCCTTGGTTTCAGGGATTCGGAGATACCTTCGGGTGTGTCTAGACTCAAACTAAGGACTTGGTCTGAAAATTTTTCAAAAGTAAACTCATTTTATAAAAAGAAGTTTGAAAAGAGAAAAGAAATTTGAAAGGAATAAGGTGTGTGATGCGTGCAATCAGCCGAGCTCAAGTAAGTTTTCCCCAAGATACCCATACATGTTATGTTATGATATGGTATGATTATGAGAACTGCATGCTAGATTAGGGCTAATGATCTAGTAAGGATGCCTTATATGCCTACTGTATGTGTATGAGAACTGCATGCTAGATTATGGCTAAGGATCTAGGAAGGATGCCTTATATGCCTACTATATGTGCTTAAGGAGTTGCATGATAGTACTGACCAGTCAGTGATTGGATAGCCTGTTTAGGTTATGCCTGATAGTATGAGCTTTTGAATTGCATGTATAGATTCCTGAGTATAGGATAGAATGGGTTTATTGGAATATAATGGTTAGATTTTCCATTGTCTGAATGTTGCTTGCTTTGTGCTTTGTAGGACTCTTAATAATGTGAGCTAGCTATATTCATGAGGTAGCTAGTTGACATTACCGGGAATCTTTCAGCAACTGAGGACTGGGTGAGTTCGGGAACCTAGGAAAGCCTAGGATATGTTTCAGTGGGTTAGTAGTGAGGCTCAGTGAGACTTCAGTGTACCAATTTAAGGAAGTGAGTTGGAGGATTCGAGAGGATTTCTGAGGAAAGTATGGATAGGTGTGGAAGGTAGTATTGGGACCGTACTACTGAAAGCACAGGATCCATACTCGAATCGGTGAGAGTCTTGGAGAATCTGAGAAGCCTCGGGAAGAAGTTTGTGACCCAGTTTGTGGGGACAGAGGATGTTCCAGTTGTTACAACTTAGCCATGGGTAAGTGAGCTAGCGAGCGTGACAGGGTGTCACACCCTTAAGGATATGACTTCCAAGAGTTTGTAGATGCGAGATTGGTTTGGAGCACCCTGGGAAGAGATGGTCGTGCCAGGAATGTATAGCAGAGGGTCCTGGGAAGAGACCCATGAATTCTGATCATCAGGTGAAAGGCCAACAAGGTCGGAGTCAGTGCTGCATGTATGGGAAAGTGCACAAGGGAGTTTGTCACTCCAAGGGTTTAGGCTGCTACAGGGTAGAGGGGTTGGTCATGTCAGCAAAAGGTGATTCGGATTCCTATAGATGTTGCGGGTATGTCATCTTCTACTGCTACTAGATAGATGTTGGGAATACGTACCACTTTAGAATTTTGATTGAGTTTGGACAAGTTAGATCTAAGGTCGGTTCTCTGCCATTTTTTGGGTTATCAAGGATCATATATGCCATCCTGCATTCTGAAAAGTCCTTGATGAACCCATAGGGGGCGCATCTTGCGAAGTGGGTTCCGCGTGTACCGTTATCATTATGTATCTTTTTCAGGATCTGTGCAGGAGTATTACTTAGATGATACTCGGCGAGGGTTAGAGCAATAGTTCTTCAGTGAAGTCAACATTCAATGGTTCTATCATGGTTCAGGTGTGGTCGACAATTGTCTATGGATGAACCTTGGAGTTCAAGGTACTATCGTTGCTAGGAAAGGACTGGTAACATGAACAGGGTAGTGTCAATTTCATTGTTAGATGCATAAGTGGTTAGTCATTGGATGTTTAAGAGAACTGTATTTTTTCATGGGCTGTGTTCGGTTAGAGTTCAGTGGTGCTGCGAGATTGGAAGTGGGAACGATGACTCGTCAGCCAGAGTGAAGATTAAGGCCTCTGGTTGTCAGCATGGGAGGTGGATTGAGGTGCCAGACGGAACCATATTTCAAGAGTACTCTTCAAGATTTCAGAGGATGGGCGATCTTAAGGTTTGACTGGTAATTCATCGTTAGCATTGGTAAGCTCAGATTGTCGGAAGTGGACTATTAGGAAGTAAGAAGGATTGGGAATCCTTCGAATCTCACGTACCGTGAAGACTTAGTCAAACCTAAGTGGGGGAGAGACTTTTTGTAAATTTCTCCAAATGTGAGTTCTGGTTGCGCGAGGTGCAATCTCTTGGGCACCTTGTCAACCAAAATGGTATTCTGGTCGATCCAGACAAGATAGAGGTCGTAATGCAGTGGGAGATTCCGAGGTCTCCAACTAAGATTTGGAGTTTCTTGGGTCTAGAGGGTTATTACCAGAGATTTATACGGGACTTCTCCAAGATTGTGGTTCCTTTGACCCAATTGACTAAGAAGTCGGTGGCCTTTCACTGGGGGCCTTAGCATCAAAAAGCCTTCGAGACTCTCAGATAGCAGGTTTCAGGAACCGGGTTAGAGCTCCAGTTAGGAATCAAGTTTAGTTGTGTGTTAGGTCGAGTGCATGTTCGACTGGTATGGAAAGTGTTGTAAGGCTGCAGGGGTAGCCGTAGCATTCATTAGCGATTAGATAGTATGGAAAGTGTTGTAAGACTGCAGGAGTAGCTTTAGCATTCACCAGCGATCAGATAGTATGGAAAGTGTTGTAAGACTACGGGGGTAGTCGTAGAATTCACTAGAGATCATATCGTATGGAAAGTGTTGAAAGTTTGTGGGTGTAGTCGTAGCATTCACAAGGGTTAGCAGATATTGTTAGAGTGTTGTAAGTCTGCAGGTGTAGCCGTAGCATTTGTTAGGTTGCTAGATATCATGAGCGTGTTGTTAGGACGCAGAAGGAACAGGAGTACCCACCAGTTCGGGTGTAGCAATGAAGATATGGAAATCCACATATTGGATTTCGGAATTACCCAGATGGATTAGATCTGGTTGAGCCAGTGATAAGACTGTAGGAATGCCACTACAATTATGAGATCAGGAAAGCAATGGACCATATGAGGCCATTTGTGATATAAGTCTGCGATTGGTCAGATAGCAATCACTTTTAGTATTGGATTTTGGTGACGTCAGGACTCGACGTACGGACCCGATCAGTTAGATCAAAAGGGTATTAGAGCCTCAGTGACACGATAACTAATAGCAACTAGTTCCAAAGAAGGATTTCGTTCAGAAGTCGTGTAGAGCTACTGTGTGTGAGTCTTTTAGCTCTGTAGTCGGGTTGGAAACCGATATTCCAGATGATTGGCGAATGAATTGAAACTAGACATATCACGGTAGATTCAAAAAGAAGCCATGTGGCAACATACTGCTTCAGGCAGTTTCAGCATTTATGCAGTATTAGTTTTAGTGTTTTAGAATTCCAGATGCGGATTGAGTAACTGCTTGCTTGGATCAGGCCAAGTCACTCACAACGGGAGTATCCGAGCCTTGGTCTAGTATAAGTGATCTGCAGGGATAATTAGGTCTGTGACCCTATTTTATAGTAGGAACCCGAGATATCAGAAGTTGAGTAATCAATTGAGGGATCAGTAGGCTGATTTCATCGATACTGATTCAGTATGAGTGGTCTGTCAGGGAATCAGACCATCTCAAGACAACAGATTTCAGACATAGTAGATGTGAACATGTTGTGAGGAATTCGTTTACCTGTGGATTTTTGGGCTTGCGAAGATTGGTCACGACTACCCTAGTGAGGCTAGGGTGTGCCCAGGATGGTGACCATGTTACTTGGGTGTTTGGGTGTATAAGGAATCGTAAGGAATGATTTTGAGGACGAAATCTAACTTAAGTGGGGGAGAGTTGTAACGCCCCATTTATTTGATAAAAAATAATAAATTAATGATTCTATAATATCCCTAAAATCAATAATTATATAGCAAGGTATTGGTTTTCGGGAGCCAAAGGTTACAATTTTAGAAGTCGGGGGTTAAAAGTGTCAGTTCCGGATTAGTTTTGTAAATAATTACAAAGGCAGGGGCTATATGGTTACTTCTAGGACTTCATGTGAAGAGATTTTGGAGGCTAAGGGACCGTTTGGTAATTTTTGTACCTAAATTGCAATGGGTTTTATTATTGAGGGCTATTTAGCAATTTGTGGGCCGAATTTGAAAAGGATTTCAGGAATCATGGTATATATGGTAAATTATGGACTTAAGTTGAAGGGAATTTAGATGGAAGGGATTAAAAAGGTAAAATATGGATATATTTTGAAATAAATGGGAGTTGGAGGGACCATTTTGGTCATTATGGCAAACTTTTTAGCGGAGTCCGGTATATAAGGTTCTGTAACCCTAACCCTAAAGGGGTGTGCAGCCGTCACCCTCCAACCTTATGCCTCCCTTCACTCCATCTGCCACCCTACTTTGTGATTCCGATCAGATGAGTTCGGCAAGCATTTCGTTTCCCCAACCGATGCCATCCTTCCTCCGCCACCGTGAAGCCGCTGAAGCCAACCGCCGAACGTCGCAGCTATTTTCTTCCGGCGAGAATGGGTCGACAACATGACTATTGGGCGTGACTGTTACCTCCTCTGTTCTCCTTCTCCTTCTCCTTCTTTTTCTCCCGCCACCATCCTAGAGCTCCAACCAATGCCTTTCTGACTGCTGTCTTGCCCCTGAAGCACTAATGTCACTCTAACAGCCGGTGATGTCATGAGCGGAAGGAAGAATATATTTGTAAGATGCCAAGCTATTGAAGACGACATCTAGCTGCGTGCCGCCATCCTCGGACGCACCGGCTCCAACTGTTGTACGCCGCCAAGCGAAGGTTGTGCTGGAGTGTATTCTCTTAAGGTCCGACTTCTCGTTGAAGAGTGTGTGCGTTTTCTATAGGTTGGAAGCTGACAATTCGGGAACCTGTCATCCAGTAGTTGGGATTATGTCTACGAGACTTCAGTAGTGCATAGTGAGCTACTTCCAGTAAGAGTTATTGTAGAGATAATCGTCTTTGTGATAATTACCTGGTATGTTGCTATTTGTTATGTGCTAGTATGTTATGATGTTATGTGTTATGTGATAGGAGGGGGTAGGTTAGACCCTAGTACCGGTCGAAAGGACCGAAGGGGTAGTTAGTACCCAATTATGTTAGACAGTTTATGATATATGTGTTATGTTATTATGTGGTAGTGGTAGGGAGTGAAATAGTCCCCAGTTACCAGTTGAAAGATACCGAAGGGGAGGCCAACACCCAGATATGCTAGGCAGTTACCGGTTGAAAGATACTGAAGGGGATGCCAACACCCAGATATGGTACGCAGTTACTGGTTGAAAGATACCAAAGGGGAGGCCAACACCCATATATGTTAGGCATTATGGGTTTATATGGTACGTGGTATGATGGGGGAACTCACTAAGCTTCGTGCTTACGGTTTTCAATTTTGGTTTCAGGTACTTCGTTTCAAAGGAAAGGGGTCGGCTCAATCGCAGCGCATCACACTATATTTCCGCACATGAGATCTTGGTGATTACACTTTGATATTGTTTTATGACGATATGTTTTGATTATTTCTATTTTGGTTTTTGACAGTAGATGTTATTATGGATGTTTTATTACTTATGGTTTGATAATAACTTATTCAAAAATGAAGTTTTCAGCCTTGAATTTTGGGATGTTACAAAACAGGTATTCAAACCATTTTGAGGACCGACGTCGTTATTTCATGTTTCCTACATGTTAGTTATTTGCATTTAACTTTTGAACAAACAAAGTTTTATAAACAATGTAAACTTGAATCCTTAATGTACTAATGTTTGTGTTGCTATGTTTCATTTATATTCAATTGTTATGATATTGTACATGAAGTCACTCCATCCACCCCCAGACATTTTCGTCGTTCTGGTTTGGGGGTGTGACATTATTGTTTTGGATGGGTTAAGGCGGTCCTGATTTATGCTGATGTCCAAGATACATGGGTGCTATATCTGATACTGTAGGCCCAAGGAAGCGGTCCAGCTTGTGTTGTAGCCTCAGGAGTGGTCCATCTTGTAGCTGAAGGCTTGGTGGCGCCCCAGCCTTATGATGTAAGCCTAGTTGTGTGCATTGTATATATATGTTGTTGTATTGGGCACTTTGGGGGAACTTACTAACCATTGGCTTATATTTTGATTTTATGGTTTCAGGTACATTAGAGGACAGAGGCAAGGCGAAGGCGATATTTTGCACATCATCCTAGATATTTATCTGACATATGATTTTGGGATACTCTGATTTATAATCATGACTTTTGGAAACTATGTTTTGTATGATTTATGGATTTGGATATGGTTTCAAAAATGGAAATTTTGCCATGATTTTTCGGATGTTACAGGAAGCATCCTTAGCAACACTGGATCTCGTGAAACATTTGGAATAATAACGTAGTTTGATTTGTGCAACACCTCATCAATGTGTCTAAAGGCGTCTTCATGATCCTTCCCAAAAAATGGAATATCTTTGAGCATCGAGAGGATATGTCCCTTGAGCTCAAAGTTTTACGCAGCGGGAAATTCTGGTGCAACAAGCCCGGGGTCATTCTCATTACGAATCCGTCTTTTGTACTCTTCCATCGTCATTGTTGTGATGCCCGCCGTTTCTTCTACTTTGCTCTTGTCTTCTTCTTTGGAATCACTTTTTGTTCCTGGATCATATCCGATTCCTTTCTTGTCGGAAGTCTTCTCAAAGCTTTTGAATTTGTCCAATTGAAATCTGCTACTCGATTCGTTGACCCTTTTATATTTCTTTTTATGGAACACGATTTGTAGATCTTCTAGTGGTTGTATGATAGGAAAATTTGATCCCTGGTCATATATTAATGAAACAAAACAAAAGAAAAACACGTAAAAACAAACTAGAAACTAATTAAAGGAAAAACTGGAAAAAAAAATCAGATCTCACATCATGATAGAGGGGCTGTCACATTGTGATCTTTGAGAAAACAGAAAAACTAAATTAATGTAGAAAATTAACTTTTTATGGTTTTTTTTCTCACAAAAAAGATTGATTAACCTAAAGCAATTAAATTAAAATTGAAATAAGTAGTTCCCCGGCAACGACGCCAAAAACTTGATGTGAACAGATTTACCTACCAGTTTTAAATCTATAGCCTAACAAAACTTAACTAACTAACGAACTTATAGGCAGTGTACCTAGTCATATTATAGTATATAAAAGTAAGTCGGGTGTCGATCACAGGGAACGATATTTAGCTAATAAAATAACTACTAAAAATTTATCTACGAAAAACAACTAAAAGTGAGGGTTTTATCAAATTTTGCAAGATCATATTAACTTAATTTACTCAAATAACAAAGAGCTAAAGCAAACAAATACCTAGATATTATTGTAATCAAGAGAATATAGACACTTCCTTTTAGCTTTGAATCATCCTTTTACCTATGGTTAGTTTCAATACATGGATTAATTTCAGTTGGTTAATAATATATAAGTTATTAGAAGTCTTGGTCTGATCTCCTAACATTTTCACGTATTTATTAACTACAATGCAATTCTCTTACACAAGTGGACACTAAATTGATTATTAATATTATTGGACTATGTAGGATATATCTAAGCTTAATTATCAATGATCTAGACAAATAACCAAAACATAATTATGATCCAATTATGTTCTTTAGTATAGTTAACGTAACTATCTTTATTACCTATTCTAGGATTTGATGAATCACTAGATTTAGCAATTTAAGATTCATAAACAACTAGGTAAACAAGTATATGCAATTAAAGTGATTATTCAAGTACACAAAACTTGAAGATGTAAGCAACAAAAATTAAAACTATTAACATGTTATGCTTTGATATATCAAACACAAGCTAAATGTAACATCCAAATTTTCGAGGTATGAATTTTATAAGAAAATAATATTTATATCTTGAAAATCTAGCTAGCTATGAAATGGTGAAGGTATAACCACGACGTGGCAATTTGGTTTGGAACCACACATCTTTAATGAGTTTCACAGTGTTGCGGTAGTATGGTTACAACAAGGCATCTGTTCTGGCCTAAGCCCATGATCTTTTAGGGTTTCCTTCGTATTTAAACCTAATCAACTTGAATCTAAGGTTCCTTATCAGTCCCCATAAGCAAAAACCCTAGCCTCCATTGCTAACTCTTGAGTTTTTGTGGTTTCTGGTGGTTTTTTTTTTGAAGAAGAAGGTGCCACTTGAGCTTTCTCTCAGCAAGCAACTCTCCCTATTCCCCCTTGTGCTCGTTTTTTGGACTTTTATAAGTCCTCAACATCCGATTTTTATGTTACTTGCTTCTAGATCAATCCCTTTCATCCCTTAATCTTCATGGCGTAGGAGTGTGGCAGGTTGGATTCCATAAAGTTGGCAACTTTATGGATCCTTATGGTCGTCTTGGTTTTATATGTTCCAGATATGAGGATCCTTGGAGTTTTGGTCCCACGCACAAGCTTTGAGTTCATAATTGCCAAGTTTTTGACCTAAAACATAAGGGACATCCATTGGACATGCATGTCCATAAAGTTACAATTTTTATGGTCCATTAGGTATAGGAAACCTTTCTAGAAACTTTGGATGAGTAACTCTAGTTAGTAAGTGCTTAATGGGTGTTTGCATGCCTTGGGTTGCCTTTAAGAACTTAGGGTTTGAGATCTTTACTTATTGAGATGTCTTAATGGATAAAGTTGGAAACTTTATCCATTAAGACCTTAAGAATGACCAGATCTGAGCTTTGGACCTTTTAGAAATGTTGGAAAATAGCTTAATATGTTAAGCTGTTCAGACTGATCCACACGGTGTGGTCTTAGGTTGCCCGATGTGGCAACTAGGTAAGGACTGGTCTGTTTTGTCTTTACATTGCCACGACATGGCCGATGGATGGCCACAATGTGGCGATTTGATGATTTGGGCTTTTGGGCTATTGACTTAACCATTGTCCATGGGGGTTGACTTTTTGACTTAGTTGATTTTCGGTCAACTTATGGGTTAGACTTTAGGTTAAGAATTGAGTTCCTTTTTTGTATTATAGGTGACTCGTAGTATCAGATTTTATCCCTGGAGGGAGCTATTAAATTATCTACTAAATTTCAAAGTGATTTTTCCTCACTGTACTCGCGGATCGAAAGCACCAATGTCGCCCTACTAGATTGTGTTATGTATCCCTGTGTATAGGATGTTGTTATGTTGTAGTGATCTTTTAGATTGGTAGATCTATATGATTACCTTTACTTCCTAGTTATTATTTATCTATTGCATATGTCGACATAGTGTGGTTGGGTTGAGGCTTTACTGCTCTATGATGTAAGCCAACCAACTCAGGGCAATCCAATCGATGACTATTGGCCGATGCAATCAGTCTGATGACTGTGGGCTGGGGGTAATCCAATTTGATAACTATGGATCTGAGGGTAATCCAGTCTGATGACTATGGACCTAGTATGCATGCTTGTATATGTTTTGTTGTGTGGGGTATTTTGGGGTAACTCACTAAGCTCCATGCTTACCTAGTTGTTTGTAATTGTTTCCAGGTACCAATGGTGATTGATGGAAGGCGGATGTGTGATCGTACATATCCTCATGTTGATTTATACGTGAGAGATTATTAGATACTTTGACTACATGGATTTTTTTTGAAAACAATGATTGGTTATCTTGTGGTTTTATGAAAATATTTTAATAAAAACGAAAAATTTTGGCATGATTTTGGGATGTTACACTAAACCAACTTCATAAATCCATGAAAAGTAGAAACAAACACATAGTATTAAGGTTCATCATTACTAAACGAAAGTCTAATGATTTTGCTCGTAACTGTAGAAAAGAAACACATAATCACATAGATAACTAAGCTATACATGATTAGATCAAGGCAAAACCGAATGAATGATGTGAATTCCTTTCTCCAATCTTTTAATCTCTTGATCTCCAATCTTTCCCTTCCTTCCAAGGGTTCTTAGAAGGTTAATTTTCACTTCTTAATCATAGGTTTCTGTTGAGAATTCCTATATATATCTATCTATCTATCTATCTACCTATCTAGCTATCTATCAATCTATCTACCTTTCTCTCTCTCTCTCTCTATCTCTCTCTCTTTCCCTCTCTCTAGATAGATAGATCTCATATTCAATATAATGTTTGATATTTAAAGTTTTCTTAAAATTGGTCTTCACGTCATGACCATAAGGGTGTCACGACGTGAGAATAGAGTATATCCCATATGCGCCAAGGAAACTATACTTCGTCGTATATGAATCTTTAATGAAATGTGGTCATGACATGAAAAAGAGAAGGTCACATCGTGAGCTTCATCTTCATGCATGAAATCGAGAATCTTCTATAATTCATGTCATGATATTTATAACTCCACATCATCGGAAGTGCGAAATACTCGATTTCTTCTTCCTTAAGCTCCTAGTTTCAGCTCCATTCTTTCAAGAATCTAGTTTTTATGGATTTCAGTCCCTTTTCTTCAAGGATGTGCTTTTGGCTGCAAAATACAATAGAACTTAATAAGTACGTAATATATTTGTATTTTACCAAATATAGCTTAAACGTATTAAAATAGTACCTAAGTAAATGTATAAATATGGAAATAGCAGACAAATATTATGTGATTCGATGAATTAAAAATGAACAAAAAATTATCTTTGTTTTTTGAAATCTTTCAAATATTTTAGCCATGATCTCCTTAGATCTATAACCCTAGATTACATGACATTTCAAGTTTCTTTTGATGCCCCTTTATCCCCTTGATTCTAATTATACACTTTTAGTAAATTATTTTCACCATTTGATCCCATACATTAACTTAATTAACTCTTTACCTTTTAATTTTCGATTAATCTTTCTATATATTAGATGACACCGTTTTTATTTAATTTATTTCATTATATAATCAATAAAAGGATTAAATCGAGTAATGAAGCTAACCTCGCTAACGGGATGAAATTTAGATTGTTACAGAATAGCCGATATATAGGGCCTCAAATAAAGCACAAGTTGTAACGACCCAAAAATCATGGCCAAAAATTTCGTTTTTAATTTAATAAATAAATAAATAAATGTCAATCATTCATTCAAAACATGTCACATTAGAGTATCATGTCTAAAACATTATTTTATTTTATCAGAGTAAACATCCCAGGCTAAAACTCCTTTCGTGTGTGTGCGCCATGCAATCACCCCGAGCTCTTCCCTCCGCTACCAGAAGTACCTGAAACCAAAACGGAAAACCGTAAGCACGAAGCTTAGTGAGTTCCCCAACCTACCACATACCATGCATAATTATATACTGCAAACACCGGGCCACGCGTCCTACTTCAGGCCTTGCCCGCTACATCGGGCCCCACCTGGCTTCGAGCCCCGCTCGGTATACAGATCTGTTATACTTTAGGCCCCGCCTGTCTCTGGGCCCCGCCCGATAAACGCATGCAAACATATAAGCATAGCACATAAAACATAAACTGAACATTCCCTACTGCATTACTGTCCTAAGGCCTCGCCTGTCTTGGGCCTCGCCCCTGCCCTGCTACTAGTGAGTCATGGAACCCCGTCCACACTCCTACTGATAATGAGATACGGGCCCCCGCCCACACTCACTGCTTTCCAAACTCGGGCCTTGCCCCTGCTCTGCTACTAATGATATATGGAACCCTGTCCATACTCTGCTAATGGTGAGGTATGGGACCTCGCCCATACTCACCTCCCTACCAGGCACATACAAGTATCACACAGACAACGAGTATAATCTAACATGCAACTTTCCTCGGGATTACCCCGACATTGGGTCTTGATTCAGAATAACTAGCACATAATCCTTCCTTAGGCACCCGCCCGGTATCGGACCTTGGTCCGGAATAACATACTAGCATACAATGCCTAGGGCTAACCCCCGGGTCTTCCTACTTATAACTACATGGGCCGACATTGTGGTCGTAGACCCATTCACACAAAGGGAAACTCATATGCACTGCTGAACTTTGTTGATAACCCTCTGGCTGTTAACTGAATTTTTCCCCGGCTGCTGCTCCCTCAGCTCCCCGAGCTACCAAGATCAAATAAAACTTAGCTCAATGCAATAGTCCTTCTCAGGGTAAAATGACCATTTTACCCCTACCCCCAATATGGTCCATAACTAAGGTCCAAACATAATATGAAAGGCCCAACACTAGATAGGCTTCCCAAGCCTACTATTGGCCCATTAATGGCCCATTTTGCAACCTTATGCCCAAACCCTTAATTGGGCCTTACCCTAAACCCAACACATATACTTGGCCCATAATCACTGACTCCTGATGGCCCACTAAGGCCTAAAGACCTATAGTCCAAAGCACAGCCCACACCGAGGCCCAAATACTTGTAACCCAACTGGCAGCGTTACGCGGGGCGTACTCCATTGTACGCTTAGCGTACAGGCTTGACGACGAGTACGTTGGGCGTACCTGCACGTACGCTCAGTGTAGTACCTTGTTAATCCATCTTTCCATTAAGTGCTTAATGCTCCAATTCAGAGGCTACAAACTCAGATCCAGGTCTTATTTCATGTCTTAAACCATAAAGTCATTGACTTGATGACTTTACTTAGTCCAAACCAACCTAAACCCCAAAAAAATGATATTCTACTTCCATAGGAGAGCTAGATCACATGCATGAACAAAACAATCCTATGTGTACATGCAACCCTAATTTGGATCTATGTTTCCACTATTAGATACACAACATTATGATCACATGGATAAAACCCTAATGTAGCATGCTATTTTCGAAATTCATATATAAGGTTAGATCACATACCTCTTGTTGTTATATTGCAATAACAACTTAAATCTTCAAACCCTTAGTCTTGAAAGCAAGCACCACAAGTGTAGTGCCTCTAATGGCTCACAAACACCACAAGCAATTGAAGAGGCTATAGAGAGAGAAGGAGGAGGTATAAATCGTCCTTGGGAGCTCTTAGAAGCAAGTGGACGAATTCTTAAGGCCTAGGGGTCTTTATATAGGGTTTGGATTAGGGTTTCAGTCCTTATCCTTATCCAGTTACTTGCCCACCAAGCAACCACAAGATAAGCCTTGAAAAACCCTTATCTCTTGGACCTTGGACGATTTCAAGGATATCCTTATCCTTGAATTCGTTCATCCTTTAACAAGGATAATCATTGCCCTACTTTGCAACTATCACATAATTACAATTCAGCCCCTCTAGTTTAATTAATTACACTTGATCACAAAATTAATTCCTAATTAATTATTGACCAATATTAATTAAACAAATATGATTTCTCCTTTAATATATTATTCTTATAACATATTAATAAATCATAATAACCTCTTTATCTATTTATTTCTCCAGTCAAGTTGTTTTAGTGAAGGCAACCCAAAAGGACCATGCACAACTGAGTCAAGTATTTACCAAATATGGTTACGGGCTTAGACACTAATCCAACAGTCTCCCACTTGGATAAGTCTAGTAACCACAAATGTAACGTACAACTCGATTAGCAATCGTAGCTCTCAAAGACGCTGTCGAACTCTGATCTCATCAGTATCCTGTCCTCTAGATAAAGGATCGTATAGTCCTCTGTTTAGATATTGTGCAGACAATCTCATGGAACTAATTGTCCAACAGTTGGTTTCTCGATCTCATATTCATTTGACATAGAACTTAATTGAACACATCAATTCAGTCCTGACCGGGCCCGGCACATAAGTCAAATCAAATCATCGAGTGGCCGTGATATCGCTTTTATCCTCTTAGGATAAAAGTAATAGATAAACTTCGACTTATATGTATTTACTTATCCACTAATCAACTATACACAACAATGCGTTTTATAACATCAATTTACTGATGCGGTTTCGCATTATCAATGCACAACCAATTAGTAAATAATAAACCATATATCTAGGTTTTAAGACCATATGATATTATCGTCCTGCGATCACTTTTTGTCACATTCCATAAAATGATTCCAGCAAGCGCGGGTTTATTCCAATGCTCAAAACTTGTTCATAAGCACTCATGAATGTTGCAGCAAACCTTTGCTATGTCTAATACCTTTTGGACACTCTACATACCAATACATGACAATCTTCATTCATACCTACTTCCAACATATGAACGATTGTGGACCATTCGAATAATTCGATTATTCTTAATAACTCAATTATTCAGGAAGTCAAAACATGCAAATTGAAACAATAGTTAAACAATCAACATAAGATAGTAACTTTACTTATAAATAATACTCCTTTATTTAATCATCAAAATGTCAATTACATTTATCTATTATATGTTACTAAAACTATCTAATCTAAACTAATATCATCCTTCAGCCCAATGCTCCTAGCGTGTTTTAAGTGCTTAACCCTACTCAGTCCCTTCGTAAGCGGATCTGCTGGGTTATCTTCTGATGATATCCTCTTAACCACGAGGTGTCCTTCTTCTACTCGATGTCTAATAAAGTGATACTTTCTGTCGATATGCCGAGATCTACCATGATCCCTCGGTTCCTTGGTCAAGGCAACCGCTCCTTCATTATCATAGAAAATTTCCATAGGCTCCTTTATGGAAGGCACAACTCCAAGGTCACCAATGAAGTTCTTCAACCATATCGCCTCCTTTGACGCTTCGCTCGCTGCAATGTACTCTGATTCGCACGTTGAATCAGCTACAGTTTCCTGCTTGGAACTTTTCCAAGTCACTGCTCCTCCATTTAGGGTAAAGACCCAGCCCGACTACGAACGGTAGTTGTCCCTGTCGGTCTGGAAGCTGGCGTCACTATACCCTCGCACCTTCAAGTCATCACTCCCTCCGAGGACTAAGAACCATTCCTTGGTCCTCCGAAGGTACTTAATTATATTCTTGACCGCAATCCAATGAGCTTTGCCCGGGTTCCCTAGATATCTACTGACCATGCTCAAGGCAAAGGCTACATCAGGGCGAGTACAAGTCATAGCATACATGATCAAGCCAACTGCGGAAGCGTAAGGTACTCGGCTCATCTCTGCTATCTCAGCTTTAGTACTCGGACTTTGAGTCTTACTCAACTTGGCATTGCTCTGTATCGGTAGTTCTCCCTTCTTCGAGTTTTCCATACTAAAACGTTTTAGTACCTTATCAAAGCAAGTATTCTGACTATGTCCTATTAGTCTCTTACTTCGTTCTCTCACTATCCTTATTCCCAAAATATAGGAAGCCTCTCCGAGGTCCTTCATAACGAAGCACTTCCCGAGCCAAGACTTAACCTCTTGCAGAGTCGGGATGTCGTTTCCTATGAGCAGTATGTCATCGACATACAAAACGAGGAAGCTAACTATACTCCCACTGGCCTTGGGTTGAGCGCCAGCGGTAGAGGTTCCTTCATCGCTCGATTCTTGAATCTCTTCAAGATCGATGTGCCTCCCACTGTCTCCTTGGCTTATAAGTTCTCGCTCTCGGAAAACCCCTCTCCTTGCAACGAAGACAACATTGTCACTCGGTCTATAAAATAGATATCCAAAGGATCTCTGCGGGTAGCCGATGAAAATACATCACTCACTACGTGGTTCGAGCTTGTCGTGAGTCTCTTGTCTTACGAAGACCTCACAGCCCCAAACCTTGATATGTGCCAACGAGGGAGCCTTCCCTGTCCACATCCCGTGAGGTGTTTTGGCAACCTTCTTTGTAGGGACTCGGTTAAGGATATGGGCGGCAGTCTCTAAGGCATACCCCTAGAATAAGATAGGTAGTGAAGCACGACTCATCATATAATGAACCATGTCTAACAAGGTTCGATTACGCCTTTCTGCCACACCATCCAATTGCGGTGTCCTAGGTGGCGTCAATTGCAAAACTATTCCGCATTCCTTCAGATAGTCGTGGAATTCAAGACTTAGGTACTCTCCTCCTCGATGGGATCGAAGCATCTTGATTTTCCTGCCCAATTGATTCTCCACTTCATGCTTGAACTCTTTGAACTTTTCAAACGTTCCTGACTTGTGCTTGATTAAGTAAATATACCCATATCTACTATAATCATCGGTGAAAGTCACGTAGAAACGGTTCCCATCCTTTGTGGTGGACCTAAAGGGCCCACACACGTCGGTGTGTATGAGATCCAATAAACCCTCACCCCTCTCACAAGTGCCAGTGAAGGGTGACTTGGTCATCTTTTCAAGTAAACAAGACTCGCACGTGTCATCTTCCCTAAGGTCGAATGACTCCAACACTCCATCCTTTTGGAGTTGGGCTATGTGCTTCTTGTTGACATGTCTAAGACGACAATGCCACAAAGATGCTTTATCCATACTATTGGAAGAATCCATACACAACACATCATTTCCTAGGTTATCTACAACCATAACAGTTTCATAAATTCCATTACAAGGCATTGCTTCAAAATATAAAACACCATTTAGATAAGCATAAATTGAACCATTCTCATTATTAAACGAATATCTAAATCCTTATCTAAACAAACCATGAAAAGAAATGATGTTTCTTGCCATATCTGGCGAGTAGCAACAATTATTTAATTCTAAATTCAATCCATTACTAAGCACTAAAAAATACACTCCAATCTTGGTAACAGCTGGCGTTCTTCTATTCCCCATGATTAGATTTATTCTTCCAAGCTCCACATCCCTATTTCTTTCTAGTCCCTGCAAATCAGAACAAATGTGGTAACCACATCCTGTATCAAGAACCCAAGAAATAGAATGAGATGAATCATTAGATTTAATTGTGTATATACCTGCATAAGATGGTTTGATCTTTCCATCCTTGATGGCTTGCAGATATTCCGGGCAGCTTCTCTTCCAATGCCCTATTTTGTGGCAATGATGGCACTCTGCCTCCTTTGGGTTAGGGTTGGGCTTAGCATGATCAACCTTGGTCCCACTAGAAGAGGAACCATCTTGGGATTTTCCCTTGCGGTGGCTCTTTGACGGAGCCTTCCTCTTCTTGCCCCTTCCCTGCCCTATAGCCAAAACAGGAGCAGCGGATGGATTAGGAGTTGGTGCAACAGACTTGTCCTTAAGGTTGCTCTCAACAGTCCTTAGGAGCCCTTGGAGTTTGCTTAGGGTGACCTCTTACTTGTTCATGTGGTAGGTCATCCTAAATTGGTTATAGCATGAGGGCAAGGAGTGAAGAACAATGTCAATAGCCAAATCTTCCACAAAGTTGACATTCAACTTGAGAAGACGATCAACATACCTTTGCATCTTTTACAAGTGCATGGTTAGAGACTCTCCACTTCCCATTTTAGTAGTGATCAAATTTGTAATGATCTCATAGCGCTCTTGCCTCGCGCTTTGGTGATATCTCTCCATCAAGTCTTTATGCATTTCATAGGGATACATGTCCTCATAGGACTTTTGGAATTCGGAGTTCATTGTGGTTATCATGATGCAATGAACTTTCATTGCATCATGCTCATGGGTCTCAAAGACAGCCATCTCTTCGGGAGTAGCAATTTCCGGATTGATCTTCTCGAGCTTCTCATCGAGAACATACTCTTTGTCCTCGTAACGCGCGATAGTGCGAATGTATCTTATCAATTCACTAAAGTTCGATCCATCGAAAGTCACTTTTTGACAAAGGCTCATTAGCGTGAATGAGCTAGCAGCATCGTTGTTTGCATTAGACATCTACAAATAGAAAGGACAAAGTTTGATTAGAATTGAATCCCTAATTAAACACCCAAAATGAAAAATTAGGGCTAGGACCCAACAACATTATTTACATATTAGAAAAGGGATGTCGTAATCCAACACGCAAATAATTTGGAGGTAAGTGAATGACGATTCACTAATTCTTCACCATGAAAAACATAAGCTTAAGTTTTAAATGTATTTAGAATTCCTAGATTTTTCTTGAGATTCATTGAACCTTTCAATGGCATGTTTAAATCTCAATATGCCCCTCTCGTTTGTGACTGGGATGCCGAGGATCACAAAGTGGGTGTGAATAACCATGCAAATCTACATGGTGCCTTCATTGTTACAATCACCTATTCGATGTGTCAGTAAACCACACATGCTCCATCGAACTATGACAAACAATGAATCACCCTTTACCACCATTTCTTAGAACTAATTAGTGTGCCGGTAAACCACACGCGCTCCACTAACTTCTTAGCAAGGGTGCAAAGTGTAATTTCATGGGGTTGCATCAATTTCACTTTTTCCTAAAGTAACTAGGATTGAGAATTTTAAAAAATGTTTAGTTACTTTATATAGATTCATTATAATTATTAATGAGGAGAGGATTGCCCTATCCTACCCGTTCGGCTAACGACCCTCCACCAGTCAAGCAAGCGGTATGTGTGAGTGTACACCCATCGAGCGCCATTTTATAGGTAGCAACCTTATACCCACATTATATACCGGCTTCGTGAATGAGGCCTACTAACGGTAAGACTAGCATTTTAATTATACATATATATTCATTAAGCTTGTAATAATATAATAATATAGGGTGTATTTTAAACATTTCAAAAATACTAGGGTTTTAATCTTCAATTTAAAATTTTCGAAATTTAATACCATTTAAATTAAAATTTTAAATATTAAAACTCTTGATTTAATAATTATCACAAATTAAACTATTAATTTAAATTATTAAATCATAAGGGATTATCTAAATCATGAGGATAATTACCATTTAAACAATTAACTTATCATAATCCCTTTTATCCCTCTAAATTTCGAAAATAATGGGAGGGGATAATTCAAAATCTTTAATTACCATATTTAATTATTAAAAGATAATTACAAGATATGGGATTATCCAAATCCCTAAAATTTAGGATCTTATCTTGGGGAAGGAGGCAAATCTTGAAATCTAAGGGTTTGCAAACCCTAGATTTCGAAATCTTGGATTAAAAGCAAAGGATTCAAAAAACCCTTTGAAGATTTTCGCAAATTAGGGTTAGGAAACCCTAATCTCGAAATCTATGGCCTCCTAGGGTTTATTGGCTATAAACCCTAATTTATCAAGTTCATACAATTGAATAATACTAATTGAAAACAAGTTAACCAAAGGTTCTGATACTACTGATGGGTTTTATACAAACAATCATATGTGTGCATGCAACCCTAATTTGGATCTATGTTTTCACTATTAGATACATAACATTATGATCACATGGATAAAACCCTAATGTAGCATGCTATTTTCGAAATTCATATATAAGGTTAGATCACATACCTCTTGTTGTTATATTGCAATAACAACTTAAATCTTCAAACCCTTAGTCTTGAAAGCAAGCACCACAAGTGTAGTGCCTCTAATGGCTCACAAACACCACAAGCAATTGAAGAGGGTATACAGATAGAAGGGAGGAGGTATAAATCGTCCTTGGGAGCTCTTAGAAGCAAGTGGACGAATTCTTAAGGCCTAGGGGTCTTTATATAGGGTTTGGATTAGGGTTTCAGTCCTTATCCTTATCCAGTTACTTGCCCACCAAGCAACCACAAGATAAGCCTTGAAAAACCCTTATCTCTTGGACCTTGGACGATTTCAAGGATATCCTTATCCTTGAATTCGTTCATCCTTTAACAAGGATAATTATTGCCCTACTTTGCAACTATCACATAATTACAATTCAGCCCCTCTAGTTTAATTAATTACACTTGATCACAAAATTAATTCCTAATTAATTATTGACCAATATTAATTAAACAAATATGATTTCTCCATTAATATATTATTCTTATAACATATTAATAAATCATAATAACCTCTTTCTCTATTTATTTCTCCAGTCAAGTTCCGTTGGTGAAGGCAACCCAAAATGACCAGGCACAACCGGGTCAAGTATTTACCAAATATGTTTACGGGCTTAGACACTAATCCAACACACATAAGGACCATCAAGATAACAACTTTACTACTCATGGGACACTATTAACTCTGAGGGTGGCAATGCCAAGCTCAAGGACGAAGTTTTACCATAAAGGCCCAATCTTCGGACCTAAAAAGGTCTAAAGCTCCATATACCTAGATCTAAGCTTCTATGAGGAAAGTTGGAAGCTTTTTACCTTCAGAGTGTCTCAAATGATGATGTTATCCTAGATCTATAAGCTCTTGCCTCCAAGGTTCCTCCTTGCCACTCTTCTTCTTTTCTCTTCCAAGCTTTAAACCACCAAACTAAGCTTCCCAAGGTCAAGATCTCAGAAATTGAAGGGTTGGGGCGTTCTAGGGTTTCTATGAAGTTGGGGAGGCTAAAAAGGGGGCTAGCGTTGGAGCCGTTATGTTCTTTATATAGTGGTACACCCTAAAAATAGGGTTTTGAGGCTCTGAGTGTACGCTGGGCGTACCTCTCATACGATGGACGTACGCCTCTCAGCACCCACGATTATTTGTCCCACTACGCTGGGCGTACGCACGCATGTTCCAAAATGCATGCATGCCCTTCCATGCGAACTTTTCTCCATAAGGGCCATTATTGCCAAAATCTTCAAAGTGTCATCACTCCTTCATTCTAGATCCGTTTCCGATGAACTTTATATCTACAGAAAAGTGCCGAGAAGTCTTATGCTTTTAACAACATACCCCGTCCCGAAACCTCATCGAATAAAACTCAAACCCATAAATGACCAAAACGCCCTTAGCCTTGACTTATGGATCCATAAATAAATGCTTTTCCGAACAGGGTGTTACAACTCTCCACCACTTAAACTAGAGTTCATCCTCGAAGTCTGCTACAGTCAACTGTTCTGTACTCTGCTAACCACATGCCTTCCTGATGCTTACATCTCTTGCTGAATACGATCCTCGGAGGACTGCCTCCAATGGCCTCCTGTCCGGTGATTCCGGCTAAAACTAGCCCTTGAAGATAATAACCTCGAGAGCACTCTAATCACCAACAATCCTGAGACGGCTCTTACCCAACCGACAATCCTTTCGGTACTCCTCGGGTACCCATGCTGGACATCCTAGGGGTTCACCCCCTTCTCCTTATGGGATCATTGGAATTCCCAAGGAAACTTTCTATAACCAACCACCTCCTCTATTGTCGTGGAGGACATACCCCTCATGGTATCCATTACTCTAGCTACTCCCAGTGTTGGTCACTACTGCCGGTACTAACTGAATACCTCATCATACTATAACTTAGTGTCGAGCACCCATCACAGTGAATGGATCAGATAATCCTTCGAGTAAAAGACTCACCCCTACAACGGTTAGACTCATACGACAGCTGCGCAATAGGGTCAAACACTTCCCTCTAAGATTATTCAACCCTGCTGTGAGAGGCGTAGCACTCCCTGGTCAACCAGCTGCCTCATACCATACTTCTCTTATCATTACCACCACTAACTGAAAATTCTAATGTCCCTTATCCGCATTGCGAATGAACTGAGACCACCCACCCAACTAATCTGTCAATATATGGGTCACCGGAATCCCACCGGTTACTACACCTAGCACAATCTCTTAGTTTCTCCCAACGACCTTCGAAGAAACTTCGGCTATCTAAGCTGATCTATCTACTTTGCCACTAAGGCGCTACAAGTCATAGGATCCTTGATCCCCTATCTTGACCCTAAGGTCCTTACCAGGTCCCACCTGCGCTGCTATAATCTCATAGGCCTCGCCAACGGGTCTCACTCGGCTATATCCTAGAGCTGCCTATCCCTCTAGTCTCACTTGCCTAGCTACTGTCGCACGGGCCTTGCCCATGGGTCTCACCCAACTGTATCCTGGAGCGGACTCTCCCAAGTTCTCACCTTTCCAAGACTACGCATTCCAACTCCATACTAATCTCAACGAACTTCCCTTTCCTAATCCCTACCTTGCTAACTAGGAGATACGGGCCTCCGCCCACACTCCACGAACTAGGAGATACGAGCCCCGCCCATACTCCGCTAACTAAACTGCTAATGAATGCTACGGCTTATCCGCAGTCTTACATCACTTCCTTCACTAACTCGCTATTGGGGAATGTTGCGGCTATCCTGCAGTCCTACTACGCTCACCATTCTGTCTCAACCACCGGCTACTAATCCGAAGGAATCCCAAATTGCACTTACTCCCGCTCTTGACTTTTGGAATAGGTCTCCCCCACTTTGATTCGACTAGGCCCCTACATTCCCCAACTTAAGAAGGATTCCTAATCCTTCTCTCTATCAAAAGGGGTCAATCTGCTGACATCCAACACTTACCGCTGCTAGCAACAACCGACACCAAAACTGCACCATTCTTGAAAACTAATAAGGCACTTCCCAAACCCCCACTCACACCTGCTACTATGACTGCATCTTAAGAACTGGATAGATAAGAGGGTACTACTATGAACTACCGACCGAAACCCATGGTATGCAGATAGCATATAATCCAAACACAACAGGAAAATCATCACATGCATTCACTTAACATAATTGCAGTACCATAACAACGTAATCAAGAATAAAACTGACATGAAATCAAAAGATACTCACCTGCAACGCCCGGTACTGCTCGCTCCTCCACTGGAGACAACTGGAAAGCCCTGCTCCCTACCGTAGGCGCCTCTGCTCGGCCCTGACAGCCGTCCGTGATCCTCAAGGTCGCAGGGGCAGGTGTCATCACCTGTCCTGCCGAAAACAAACTCGGACACTGGGCCTTCTTGTGGCCCTCTGACTGCAATGAAAACATATCAAGTCTGATCCCTGAGTGGTGGTAGCAGTACAATCTCTACTGAAATGACCAGTCCGGCCGCACTTGAAGCAGCCAGAATCACCACCACTACCACTCCTACACGCACCCTCGTGCGTCCTGCCACACTTCCCACATCGGCTGCGGCTCTGATAATCCATCGATCTCGAATCTGACCCCTTGGGTCTCTTGCCCGAAACCGTGGCTACCAGAATATCATCCGACTTCCTCTTCCTGATCTGCTCCAGGTCAATCTCCCTCTCTCTAGCTCGAACAATCATATCCTCCAGCATTTTGTAGCTAGACCTGATCACAAACTGCCTGATGTCACTCCTTAGCATCTCGTGATATCGGGATTTCTTCATCTCCTCATCCGCCATGTACTGCAGAACGAGAAGAGCTCTCTCCCTGAACTTGGTGGTGAGGTCTGCCACTGACTTAGTAGTCTGTTGGAGGTCCCGAAACTCCCGTGCCAACTGCTGCACCTCAATAACTGGTGCAAAATCAGCCCTGAACTTGGCCAAAAAATCACTCCATGTCATCGCGTCCAACGCGGCATCATCCCCCAAGGCATGACCAATCTCCTCCCACTAATACCGCGCTCTGTCCTTCAGAAGACAGGAGGCGAGTCTGACCTTGTCCCCCTCGGGACACCGGCTCATGCGGAAAGTGTTGGCAACATTGGCCAACCACCTGTTGCTATCAATGGGGTCACTATCCCCATGATAATTTGGTGCTCCACAAGCTCTAAACTCTCGGAATGTCAAGGTACGCGCTCCTACCAAAGCCATCATCTCTACATGAAAGGCTCCAAGACTCTTGTCCAAAATCTCTAGTATACCCTCCTTGACCGTACCAAAGATCACAGGAGTCTGGTCTAAGATACTGCGCGTGATCTCAGCTGATACAAACTCTCTCATCCGCTCCTCGAGCTGCTCGGTCCCTGAACCTGAGCCTGATCCTTCACCGGCACCTGATCCGCCCACTGGTCTCTCACGCAATGTCACCATGCTGAAAACATATTACAATAACTATCAAAATACACCTCATTGCTGATGGATCATACACATACTACAAGTTTCCCGGTCTCTTCTCGGCCCTTCTCGAATCGAGTACGGATCCTCTGCTTTTAGAAGTACGGGCCCATACTACCTTCCACATTTATCCGTACTTTCTTCAACAATTGTCTTGACTCCACCAAGTCCCTTCTACTAACACTGCTCCCAACACTAATTTCATCCTAGGCTTGCCCTAAGGAAACCTCCAACCCGCACCCAGTCCTCAGCTACTCAAGGTATCTTTATAATGACAATTAGCTACTACCTGAATATCATCACATGTGACGAGGCTCAGATAATCCTTCAAGTAAAGGACTCGTCCCTACAACGGTTGGACTCAAGCAAGAGCTGCGCAATAGGGTCAAATCCAGCACTCTGAGATTATTCAACCCTGGTCACAAGTGACTTAACGCATTCACCTAATGGCTAACTCCCATCACTCAGAGTCCCACTAAGCACAAAGCAACTAGCATTCAGACAAAAAGGGAAATCTAACCAGAACATATTCAAGCAATTCTATCCGCATAACCAAAATATGTACTAGCATGCAACGCTAAGCTCATATAATCAGGCATAACCTGAGCAGGCTATCCTACCGCTGTCTAACCGATACTATCATGCAGTCACAAACACATATAACATGCATATAAGGCATCCTCCTAGACCCTTAGCCCTAAATATAGCATGTTGATCACATAATCATATCATAACATAAACGTGTATGGGTAATTTGGGAGAACTTACTTGAGCTCGGGAGATTGCATGCACCACACCCTCCTCTTTTCAAAAAAAATTTATAAAAATGATTTTCTTTTGAAATTTCCTTACCAAGCCCACAGTTTGAGTTCAGGCACACCCGAAAGCGTGTCTGAATCCCTCAAACCAAGGCTCTGATACCAACTTGTAACGACCCAAAAATCATGGCCAAAACCTTCGTTTTTAATTTAATAAATAAACCACAAATGTCAATCATTCATTCAAAACATGTCATATTAGAGTATCATGTCTAAAACATTATTTTATTTTATCAGAGTAACCATCCCAGGCTAAAACTCCTTTGGTGTGTGTGTGTCATGCGATCACCCGAGCTCTTTCCTCCGCTACCGGAAGTACCTGAAACCAAAACTAAAAACCATAAGCACGAAGCTTAGTGAGTTCCCCAACCTACCACATACCATGCATAATCACATACTACAAACATTAGGCCACGCCCGCTACTTCGGGCCTCGCCCACTACATCGGGCCCCGCCTGGCTTCGAGCCCCGCTCGGTATACATATCTATTTTACTTTAGGCGCCGCCCGATAAATGCATGCAAACATATAACCATAGCACATAACACATAAACTGAACATTCCCTACTGCATTACTGTCCTAAGGCCTCGCCTGTCTTGGGCCTCGCCCCTGTCCTGCTACTAGTGAGTCAAGGAACCCCGTCCACACTCCTACTGATAATGAGATACGGGCCCCCGCCCACACTCACTACTTTCTTAACTCAGGCCTCGCCCCTGCTCTGCTACTAATGAGATATGGAACCCCGTCCATACTCTGCTAATGGTGAGGTACGGGACCTCGCCCACACTCAACTCCCTACCAGGCACATACAAGTATCACACAGACAACGAGTATAATCTAACATGCAACTTTCCTTGGGCTTACCCCGACATCGGGTCTTGATCTGGAATAACTAACACATAATCCTTCCTCAAGCACCCGCCTGACATAGGACCTTGGTCCAGAATAACATACTAGCATACAATGCCTAGGGCTAACCCCCGAGTGTTCCTACTCATAACTACATGGTCCGGCATTATGGCCGTAGACCCAGTCACACAAAGGGAAACTCGCCTGCACTGTAAAACTTTGCTGATAACCCTCTTGTTGTTAACTGAAGTTTTCCCCGACTGCTGCTCCCTCAGCTCCCCGAGCTACCAACATAAAATAACACTTAGCTCAATACAATAGTCCTTCTCAGGATAAAATTACCATTTTACCTCTACCCTCAATATGGTCCATAACTAAGGCCCAAACATAATATAAAAGGCCCAACACTAGATAGGCTTCCCAAGCCTACTATTGGCCTATTAATGGCCCAATTAGCTACCTTGGGCCCAGACCATTAATTAGGCCTTACCGTAAACCCAACACATATACTTGGCCTATAATCACTGACTCCTGATGGCCCACTAAGGCCCAAAGACCTATAGTCCAAAGCATAGCCCACACCGAGGCCTAAATGCTCGAAACCCAACTGGAAGCGTTACGCGGGGCGTACTCCAATGTACGCTTAGCGTACAGGCTTGATGACGAGTACGTTGGGCGTACCTGCACGTACGCTCAGCGTAGTACCCTGTTAATCGATCTTTCCATTAAGTGCTTAATGCTCTGATTTAGAGGCTACAAACTCAGATCCAGGTCTTATTTCATGTCTTAAACCATAAAGTCATTGACTTGATGACTTTACTTAGTCCAAACCAACCCAAACCCCAAAAAATGATATTCTACTTCCATAGGAGAGCTAGATCTCATGCATGAACACCTAAGGACCATCAAGATGACAACTTCACTACTCATGGAACACTTTTAACTCTGAGGGTGGCAATCCCAAGCTCAAGGACAAAGTTTTACCATAAAGGCCCAATCTTCGGACCTAAAAAGGTCCAAAGCTACATATACCTAGATCTAAGCTTCTATGAGGAAAGTTGGAAGCTTTTTACCTTCAGAGTGTCTCAAAAGATGATGCTATCCCAGATCTATAAGCTCTTGCCTCCAAGGTTCCTCCTTACCACTCTTCTTCTTTTCTCTTCCAAGATTTAAACCACCAAACTACGCTTCCCAAGGTCAAGATCTCACAAAATGAAGGGTTGGGGCGTTCTAGGGTTTCTCTGAAGTTGGGGAGGCTGATAAGGGGGCTAGCATTGGAGCCATTATGTTCTTTATATAGTGGCACACCCTAAAAATAGGGTTTTGAGGCTATAAGCGTACGTTGGGCGTACCTCTCGTATGATGGACGTACGCCTCTCAGCACCCGCGATCATTTGCCCCACTACGCTGGGCGTACCCATGCGTGTTCTAAAATGCATGCATGCCCTTCCATGCGAACTTTTCTCCATAAGGGCCATTATTGCCAAAATCTTCAAAGTGTCATCACTCCTTCATTCTAGATCCATTTCCGATGAACTTTATATCTACGGAAAAGTGGCAAGAAGTCCTACGCTTCTAACAGCACACCCTGTCCCGAAACCTCATCGAATAAAACTCAAACCCATAAATGAACAAAACACCCTTAGCCTTGACTTCTGGATCCATAAATGAATGTTTTTCCGAACAGGGTGTTACACAAGTGTTGATATGAAGCCCTCAAAACGAGGACTAGAAGCATCAACTTAGGGATGAGCTTTGGAACCGGACCGTTCGGAACCGGAACCGGTTTTCGTATATTATAAGAACCGGGAACCGGACCGCCGATTTCGGTTCCGGTCCCGGTTTTTCGGTTATTTTTCAAAGTAGAACCGGTTGAAATACTATAGATTATATGTTATCTTCTAGAGCTTGTAAATGATTCAATATTTAACCAAATTATGACTTTTTACATTCTAAATTGAATTACAAACACTAAATTACCTGATGAAAAAAGAATCAAGTAATTCCGACTTCATATGAGTGAGTTATGCGCATTTTAAAAGCGGGGACAGATTCCAAAAAAATAAAAAATGTTGAAACAGAAAAAACGCAGCATTGATATGTTGTCTTTCGGGGTCTATAATTGATTCAATATCTAACCAAATATGTGTTTTTATAGTCTAAAATGAACTACAAACATCAAATTACATGCTGGAAAAAAAATTAAGTAATTCCGACGTCGTATGAATGACTTATACACATTTAAAAAATGGGACATATTAAAAAAAACAAAAAAATAATGCTGAAATAAAAAAACGCAACATCGATATGCTTTCTTTCGGGGCATGTGTCTGATTCAATATCTAACCAAAACATATGTTTGTACCGTAAAAAATGAATTACAAATTCCAAATTACATGTTTTAAAAAAAATCAAATAATTTCGACTTCATATGAGCGAGTTATGCGCATTTTAAAAATTGAAAAAAATGTCAAACCGGGACCGGTTTTCATAAAAATGGAGAACCGGTAACCGGACCTATTACCAATTCCGGTTCCGGTTCCGGTCCGGTTTCGGTTCGGTTCCGGTCCGGTTCCGGCGGTTCTAATGCTCATCCCTACATCAACTTGACACCATCTGCAAGCGTGATGAAACTGTAAGGACAACTTACTATTGAGAAAAGGGAAATGAAGCTCCATATCTCTTCCTCAAAACCTTATACATGTTTTATGCGATCCAAAAAAAACATAAGGGTAAAAATTTCATTTTTATTATTGTCCAAACACTAATATAACTTTTGCTCAAACATCGAAAAGCATTTTGAACGAAACAATTATCAGAGTTCATTCCCAAGGATCACATATTGCGAAAATCACAGGTGTATGTGTTGCAATCGTCCTGAGATTTTTCATTTGAAAACTGAGGTACCTGAAACAAAATTGTAAATTGTAAGCACAAAGCTTAGTGAGTTTCCCAAAACATACCACACATGAATCCACATAAGTCCAATAAGTCATGCATACGAACATATAAGGATGCCATGGAAACCCTCCACGATCTTACTCTGGTGCCATTAGAACCTTCACATGGTCTTAATGAGCTGCCATGGGAACCCCCACATGGTCTTAGCCTGGAATGACATGGGCTCCCCCCCCCCCCCCCCCATGGTCTGACATCCAATTGCCTCGGGCACCCCCCGGGGTCTTCCATGCAAGTATCACGGAGACAACTAGTATATCACATATTACAAAGACAACTATCATACCACATAACACATAATGGGTCGGCATTGGTGCCTTCGACCCGTAGATATGGTGAGGAGACTCACCTCGATCTGCAGAAGCTCAATGAAAGAATCCCTTGCTACTGCCCTGACGGCTTCCCACACTAGCAATACCCAAACAACATCCAATTAACAACTGAAATCCAAACCATGATCCAAAAATCCAAACTTGAGGTAAAATGACCATTTTACCCCTGACCCATCAAGACTCACAACCAAACCCAAGCCCAAAACCAACAAGGCCCAAAACCAACAAGGCCCAAAACTATAAGATCCATAAAATCCCACTAATGGGCCAATTTTCCATATTAGGCCCAATCCCATATGGGTCTTACCCTAAGCCCATATTTTCCTCGAATACAATTCAGATTACCTCAAACACCCCTTGGGACAAAGTTGGTCAAAAGCATAAGTCAAAAGTCAAAGTTACCGCTCCGAGTTGACTCAACTCACCGAGTTTTCCCATTAAACTATAGAATTCCAAAAAGTTGAACCAACTAGCCGAGTTTATCCATTAACTCGCCGATTTTCCACTTTTTCCAATAGAATCGGGAAACACCCAAAACAACTCACCGAGTTCCCCTATGAACTCGCCGAGTTCTTCAGTCAGCCAACCCACTTAATGTGTTAAGACACTATTCTTCAAACCCAATCCCTACCTTCCAGATCTAGATTGAAAATATGACTAGAAGGGTAAAGTTTCCAACTTTACCCATTAAGAACCATTCCAAAGGCATTAATCTCAAACCCTAATCCAAAAGGGCTTATGATTTAATCCAAAAATCATCATATCATCAAGATAATGCTCATGAACATAGATCTGGACCTTAAAAGTTAAGAGGTCACATAAAGTCTTCAACTTTACTCACATGTAAGGCCATAAGAAGGTAAAAAGGCCAAAACAAAGGCTTAGAAGGAGCATGGAGCTCTTAGAGCCATAAAGTTGGCACCTTTATGCCATAAAAGTTCCCTAGGACCCTGGATCTGAAAGGGTTGTCCAAAAGAGACATCCAACTCCCATCAACCATTCCATTTGGACAAAAGCATGCAAAAGAATCCCAAGACAAAAATCTATGTAATCACAAGGCAAGGTTGAGACTTTTTACCAGAAAAGTGCTGAAAATGAAGCAAGGAATCAAGATCTAGTAGCTCTTTCTTGTATCACCAACTCTCACCAAGCTTCCCTTCCTTCCAATGGCTTCAAACACACCACCAAAGCACTCCAAAGGGCTCACCACACTCAAAAATGCCTTAGGGTTTCGAGGTTAGGGTTTAGGACAGTGGAGGCTAGAAATGAGGCCAACAAATGGGGTTTAAGTTGTATAAATAGGATGCAAAACCCTGAATTTAGGGTTTCCCAAAGCACATCCAACTCGTCGAATTGGTCTTCAAAGAAACGCATGACCACTACTTCCAACACGTCAAGTTTTTCCCTCAAACTTGATGAGTTGGCCTTTAGAAATGAGGTTTTTATTTCCATATTGACCTTCTAGTTTCCGGATGTTACAAATCACATGTAATTCATATGAATTACATGTGATTCACATGTAAATCACATATGAATTACATGTGATTCACATATGAATTACATGTGATTCACATGTAAATCACATATGTATTTTTGTGAGTGTTTGTGCATAAATCAATTTCTTTTTAATTTTCTTGTAGATTTGGAAGAAATTGTGGTGAATATTGTAGAGGTGAAAAATGATAAATTGAAGAAAATATGAAAATATTGACACGAAGACATGAAAGCGCTTTGAAAATATGTAGCATTTTTTTGTTTTTTATATTTTATTTTGTATAGAATAAAATACTTACAATATTGTGTTTATAAATAAATAAATAAAATGAGTTTTCTTATGATTTCCTTGCAATTGAATGAAATGGGCATGAAAGAGTATTATGGTACATATGATTGCCTTCAAAGTAGGAAACGACGACTTAATTTGTTAACTGATTCCATTATCCCTAATTTCTAGCACACATTAATTTGATTGCAACTTTAACTTTTATCAAATTTCGATTTTACTCATTTATTCTTTAAGAATGACATATTTATCTATTTTTTAAGAATTTGACTCATTTATTTTTTAAGCAAGAACAAGAATGGTAGGAAATCGATAATAAAAAAAAAAGGCAAACAAATATTCATGATCGCAAACAACAATACTTGTTTTGAATGAATTACAACAAACACAAAAAATATGAATACATTCTTAAAGAATAAAACTAAATTTCTCTCATTCTCTAATAAATGTCAAGAATTTTGAAGAACATGATATATGCAAATCTTGATAGTACAAAACTCATATAAGATTTGAGAATACATTCGGCCAAATTTCTCCTTAAATAAAGAATGTTCTTATGTTTGTAGGATGGACCCTTCTATTTTGAAAGACTGTTGGTTTTGTAAGATGAACCTTGATATTCTGAAAGAGTGTTGTTGCTTTTGTAAGATGAACGTTGATATTCTTAAAAAATGTTTGCTTTAATAAGGTGAACCCTAAAAATCTGAAAAATGTTGAAAATATTACAAACTTGTATCCCCCGTTCGTGACCTACAAAAGAATAAAAGGAATTCTGTAAGATTGACTTCCATATTATAATGAACTGCTAAATGCGTTAAGGCCACTAGATAAAGTGTCATCACTATAGAATTAGGCATCAATATGTATTGTGATATGCCTCCCTTGCCACGATAATTAGTATAATAAGCTAACCACAAGCAAAAGAAACAATTAATGGAGAACGTGAACACATTTGAAGATCATATGTAAACACATGCTTCATTAATTCCAACAATCAAGGTTAATATTCAATCCAATATAGATGATAAATATTAAAAAAAAGTGCATCAAAGAAAGAGATATCTTATATGCATTTTTATCAGTATAATTACATTTAAACATATATAATACGAATCAAAGAGAACAAAAAAAGCCTACCTGGAAGCACTATCTGCATCTCTCAATATCATTATCTTCTTCAATAAAAATTCCAAACCTAAATATATATATATATATATATATATATATATATATATATATATATATATATATATATTTATAATCGTAGGTGCTTTATACAAAAGAGACAAGACTGCATGTATAATCATTCTTGAATCAGAAAAGCATGTAAAGTATATATAAACAAAAATGCAACATTTTTACCAATCAGAAAAAACAAGTACAAAAAATATCCATTCATCCCAAATTTTAAAAAAAAATTATGAAGAAAATATTTGTCAGTTGGATGCTCTTTGTCAGTTGTGTTCCATAAAACTTCTAAAGTAGGATGTTATTTCATGTAAATACCATACCAAACACAATGTTCTTTCAACAAAAAAACCATACCAAGTAACAAAAAACCATAAAATAAAATCATATTATGTTACCATATTATGCAAAAGCGTCATACAAGTGACAAAACCCAAAAAGAATGTTTACAAAAATGATAATTGCTTAAAAAATTAATTGAAACCACCCATGTGTGAAAAAACATATAATTGGTCCGTGTTTAAAAAATAAATAGAAATAGTCCCTGTTGAAAAAGAAGAAGAAGCATAAATGGTCCATATATTAGAAAAATGAACAAATGGTCCCTATATACATAATATTAAATGAAATGGTCTCTGTTTAAAAAAATTATCAAAAATGGTCCATGTTTAAAAACAACAAAAATGGTTTTGTATTAAAAAGAACACATATATGGTATGTGTTTAAAAAATAACAAAAATGATCCATGTTTAAAAGTACACATTGTCCCTATTTAAAAATATTTACCGGAATAAAATAACCCATTTTAAAAAATAATTAAAATAAATGATCCTTATGTACAATACATTGCCTGAAAAATAACATGTTTATATTACTTTGCCAAAAAGTTGAATGTATTTTGTCAATCCTAAAACTATGAACGGTAAAATTAATTTATAAAATAACTTAAATCACATTTCCCTTTGACTACAATCATATCAGGTGGTAGGAAACCAAAAAAAAATTCAAATTGCATTGCCCTTTCATGCTAAAAATCATATGAGGCGACTGGAAACCCAAAATAAAAAGTACAATGCCCTTTATCGGAAAAAAAAAACTACCAAGTGGGCATATCAGATGGAAGGTCTCTGATTTGAAGGATATGTAAGAAAATCTCGGCCTCCCCTTCAAATAATGGTTGGCCACTACAAACACAAACACAAGCAAGACCAAAATAGACACAAATAATCATAAATTTTTGGCATTTGGACAATTTTACCCTTCACTTCATTTTCTCTCCAAACTTTGTATTTTTATGTTTCTGGGGTGAGTTGAATCGAGGGGCTTGTTACCTACAGCATATACAAAAGTTTGTTGCTAAAATTTATTGATTGCATTCCAAGTCACCACAAAAAATAAAAGTACAATTATATATTTTCATTTATGAAAATAACAAGCACATCAACAAGAGAGAGAGAGAGAGAGAGAGAAAGAGAGAGAGAGAGAGAGAGAGAGAGAGAATTTGCTTTGCTTGGGCCTTCTTCAAGAAGTATGACTCATCCCAATCATAACCTATATAAAGAAATCATTATTAGCAAAAAGTTGTAAAATACAAAATCTAAAAGGATGCAAAGCGAATGGACATGCACGTGTTACTTGTTTTTCTTAAGTATGTATTTATTGATCAAACACATTTTTGATAAGATCACAAACTCTTAATTTTGGTAATATTGCTATCAGTATTTATCTTGGAAAATTCCATGCAGAAACTACAAAGTAGCCAACATTATCATGTGGTACACAATCCCCTTTGTATACATAAATGTGATAATCAAACAATGACAATTTAATATTACCATGATAGAAAAATATTGCAATTGGAAATCCTGGAATTATGTAGGATTGCTTTAAAACCTAAACATATAAGACTTGCTTAAAGCTTGGGCACATCCTCATATGATACAATGTTGAAAACCCCATCAAGACTTATATCTCCTTTCATGCTTGATCTTGTTATTGTGAAACCACCCTTGTTTGACCAACTGTAATTAGAAAAAATCACAACAATTCTTAGAAATGAACAATAAAAAAATATTGGCAGAAGTCCATTGAAGCCGTAATAAAGATGAAGTATGAACAATAACATGCCATGAGTCACGAACAAAAGAGGCTACAACAATAGCCTGGAAAAACGATTAAGAAGGTAAGTTCAAGTGAAAGTTTAAGTGATTTCATGGTATATACCAAACAAAAGACGAAAATCAGAACCCAATGGAGTTTAATCAATAAATAATTATCTTAAACATCTCATCAAGCACATGGTATGCTAAAATTTGTGATTATAAGAATCAACATCAAAGGTAGTCTTTAAAATCCTAAGTTAGAAAATACCAAATATCATGGTTACACAAACATAGGTTTTTCAACTTACCTTAGCCTAATATAAGAAACAACAGGAAAACAAGGAACCTAAATCAACAAACCAGAGGATAAACTATGAAGGTAGAGATGAAGTGATTCAAGTAACATTCAGAAACTAAAAGTAATTAGTACTTCTCACCTTTTGAGGATAAACATTGTCATATATAGGAAATACAACGGATGAATAGATTCACAGATATGCGATGATTCGGGATATGGTGGTTTGATCAGATGTAAGGTCCGAGTGGTGTGATAGTGTGAGATGGATTTTCTAGTAGTGGGGAGTGGTCCGATGGGTGGTTGTGTTGATGCACCAGGAACAAAGATTGGGATAAATAGGGGAAAAGAATGGCGAAATCTAGGATGCTAATTGAATTTGAAATTTTGTGAGCGATAAATAGGAGAATGACAAAGGAAATTTCAAAAATATTGAAATCATTTGTTCTATAATTTCTCCCCTAATCACTCCTCAAATCATGCAAGTTGAAGATTCAAGGAGATATGTATGTAACATAGGGGCGAGATAAAGAAAATATAACCAATTTCAAAAAAAATCCAGTAGTGACCCAAAAAAGGAACGTGGCAAGCAACTCCATTTAAAGGAACAGGTGGGAATACACGGGCCTTCAAACCATGCAGGAATGGAGAGTAGCTTGAAATCGAGCATAGGTGTGAAGACGTCAACATAAGGTGCTGATTATCACCATTTCTTCAAAAATGAAAAGCGAGTGGTAAATTAAGAAACCCAAAAAAAATGAAATCAAAATCAATATCCAGAAACAAAACGAAAACCTTAAAATGAAAATAAGATAGATTGTTAGGGTTTGAGATGGGTGGTAAGCAAAAAAGGGGATATAGGAACACTAAAGCACAAAAAAGTGAGAGTGAAAAGGAGGGAGAAACAAAATGGATTATGGTTTATGGTGTGAGAAGGAGGTGGATGGTTGAAGGTGGTTACAACGGTGGTGAGCGGTGGTGGTGAGCGATGAAGGCTGATAGTGGTTAAGATGGTGGATAACGGCTGAAATAGGTGGTTAGAGTCGCTTAGGGTTTCACAAATAGAGGATGATGGGAAGCTTTGGTATTTTATAAACTCAATCAACTGAAATATAGGGAAGGCACGGATTATTCAACTTAGGGATTACAAGGGTCTCGATCAAAATCCCGGAAGATAAGCTGATAAATCATTCTTCCATTCTTATCTAGACTTTTTGTATATGTTGACCGATTCAATAGCCAATGTGATGGAATTATGGGTCAAATCTTATCTTAAATTTTATAAATTCAAAATATGGATTATGACTTTATCAAATGTTGACCAAATTAAGATTTAGGATTCTATGATGCATAAAATGAGTGTACATAATGCATTAAGGCTTGTACCTCTTAAATTTCAGCCTTTGACCAAATATGTATATTAAGGTATAATATATATATATATATATATATATATATATATATATATATATATATATATATATATATATATATATATATATATATATGGAAGGGTTATTCAAAAAATAAAAAAAAACCCTAAAAATCATAAAAATGCATAAAAAAATACTTAGAGATCACAAAACTTTTTTTTGAATTTTTTTATAAAAAATCACAGCTTTCTATACAAATTCGCTGAAAAGAATTTTGAAAAAAAAAATATGAAAAATAAAAAAAAAATGGTTTTTTATTTTTTTCAGCAAATTTTAAGAAAAAACTGCGATTTTTTATTAAAAAAATTCAAAAAAAAAGTTTTGTGATCTCTAAGTTTTTTTATGCATTTTTATGATTTTTAAGGTTTTTTATTTTCAATAGAACCTAAACCTATATATATATATATATATATATATATATATATATATATATATATATATATATATATATATATATGGAAAAGTTCAATAGATAACTATTATTAATCAATGGCAAAATGAATGATTGTAGACTTTTATAATGGACGCACATGCACCGGATTATAACAAAACTCACTTCCTTTTTTCGTTTAAAATTTTTTTTAGCTCATATTTTTTATCCAAAAAAACCGAGTACACCGTTGTTCACGATTTTTCATCCTCTTTCCAAAGAGAACCATGATGATATATAAAAAACGAACTTTTTTTTCGAAAGAAATTCATTTCATTTTCTTTGTTGAAAAGTTAAGATTGTAGTGGTGTTAATTATGATGGCATGTGCGGAATATGAAAGATCTAGTGATTCATCATACAAATTCAAGAACACAAGGAGTAAATAAATCGTTGTAAGCTCTTATTAGATCTAGAAAGATTATACAAATGGGTTTGTACACAATTTCTCTCTCTAGTCTAACACTCCAAATGATTCCTTTTATAATGGGAGTCACTCACTTCCTATTTATAGGAAAGACTCAACCCATTTACACATACAAAGAGGAAAGCCTAAACACATTACATCCAAGCATGACTTTGCACCCTAACATTCTCCCCCTCAAAGTTAGGATTGGATGTACGGCTTTAATCTCCAACGAGCTAGCGCGATCAAGACCAAACTCCCCCTCGAAGTAACATCGGTCTTCAAATCCGCAAATGAATATTCGACAAACCCGAGAAGCTTCGAATACCCATCATTCTCCCCCTTTTTATAATCAAAAAATGATTATAAAACCCACTAAGGATGAGAAGCGCCCGAGGAATAGTCTTCACGATACTCCCCCTTGATGTGTACCAAAAATGAATCACCAAAAATCTTGCACGGAAAAATAATCACGAAAAAGCCACAAAAAATTTCCAATTTATGAAATTTTTTGACTTTTCAGGTGAAAGTTGCAAGATTTTTCAAAAATCGGGTAGAAATTGTCACTTTCTAAAACTTGCAGGGACCCGTTGCGCCCAAAACAGCAAAATATGCAAAACTCTCCCCCTTTTTCAAATCTGGGTAGAAAGCGTCAATTTGCACAAACTGTCGGGACCAGAAATGCACAATCTTCAATTTTCAGCAAAATATAGTCCTTTTTCGAATTTGGGTGAAAACAGCCAAAATTCGAAGTTTCAGGGACTATCTTCGTAAATTCTGCCCTTGTACACCAAACATACGAAGACCATGCCCAAAAATGCGAAGTACCAAAACATTTTCAAGTTGGGCGAAAAGTGTCAAACATACGAAACATCCTTTAATTTTCGAAGTGTCACATATTCGAAGCTTCAGGGGCTGTTTTCGAAACTTTGTCATTTGCTCAATTCTTTCGAAGCACGAAGCATATGAAGACTCATTAATGAATAGTAATGAACAGTAAAAGTCTTCGTAAATTTTCAAAATACCCCCTTCGAAAATTCAGTCATTTTCTTTCAATTCACAAACATACGAAGAGTCTCACTTTCTCTCTCCTCTTCGTAAATTCACACCCTTCAAAAATACAAACTCAAAACTAACCCTTCGCTTTTTGCAATCGACCCTTCGTTTTTCCCAATTAAACCCAAAACAAACACCCTTCGAATTTTATTCACCAACCCTTCGTAGATTCAGCTATATACCCTTCGAAAATTCTTTCATATCATTCTTCGTTCGTTCATTTCACCAAATCAAACCCAAGAACAACAACATACAAAATTCTTTTCCAGTCCATACCCTTCGAATCTATCAACCCAAATCGATCAAACACACTAGAACCCTTTGTATATCATCACCAAATCCTCGTTCTTTTCATTACAGAGACCCCAAAATTGATTTCTCATCACCAACCCTTCAAAAATCATCTTCCCAGATCATCTCGTTCCCAATTGATACCCATAAACAAATGAACATTGACCATCACTGTGACACGCACTTTGTTTCTTCCTTTTCGATCTGGCCACAAGCAAACACAATCTCATGCAATCCTTTTATCATCGACTCGGATTTAAGAACCCTTCGTATCTTCAAAATCGACAGTGACTCCAATTTTTAGAAATCAACAATACAATCTTTTCATCTGTTCATTCTTTATATACCATTAACAAGACCATAAACGACTAACTCATCCCTTCGAAATCTAACCATTCATCAAAAACCACCAAATAAACGATCATGATTTCAAATCCCTCGATTTTTCTTTCCATTTGGTTTCATATCCCTGATTCAAAACTGAATCATCTATTCCTATCACGATTTCTTAACCTTCGATTTCATGTTTAACTTCCCAAATGACTTCCAATTTCAAATTAAGTACCGATTGTCGATTATCAATAACCATTGAACCATCGACAATTCTCACTCATCCCCAAACCATCAACCATCGATCCTAATTTCAACTCAGCCTTCGATTATCAACTCCAAGCTTTCATTTTTCAAAAATCAATCCTTCGATCTATAACCTCATCAGATTCTCTTTGGATTTTCGAATTCTGGATTTATAAGAATCAAACATTGACTTTTCTTGTTTGACTCTTCATCCATCTTTAAGAACTTTATTTGCCCAGCCAAAAACAAATTTGATCAACCATCGATTCAATCATTAATCAAGAAGAATCGATATCATCATTCAAGTCGATCTTGATTATCAACAAATCAAATTGAAATAAAAATCGGAAGATACTAGATGAACAGATTTGAAGATACGATCACGAACAAAAAAATGGGATTATCAAAGTCATCTAAAAACGATTATGAATCAAATACGACTTGTAGTCAATCAACAATCAACCAAGGAATTATCGATTTCAAATGCAAATTGAGTTTCGATTTTATCGATCTTGAATTTAATGTTGACCTTTAAGATCAGATTGTCGTAACTCTCAATAAAATCGAGTATCTGACTTCAAGTAATTCGAATAGGAGGAATTTGCAAAACTGGGCTCAATGAATAGTAACAAGATTCAAACTATTTTGGGCTTAAAATGAGATTTAGGCTTCGAATATATCTGATGAACAGTGCTCAACTCGTTTTATTCGAATGATTATTAACATTTTGAAATTAAAAAAAAAAATGTTAAAAGATGATATTGATTTTGAGGATTTTGATCTAAACAAAAATTATTGGATCAATCAATGGGGTTGAAACGGATTTGATCCAATGAGGCAAATCGATCAAAAATGAAAAACGTAAAATACGAATCAAAATCATGGACGTTTTGGAATCCATTTGAGAATTTGTGATACCTTTTTGACGAATCGAGTTCCATTTTCAACGAACGAATCAAATTTGGAAGATCTTGGTTCTTTTGTCGGAATGAGAAAATCTCCAAACCGAACATTGTACCACCCACCATGCGAGATGTACAACTCGTTCTTCATGTTCTTTGTGTTCTTCAACGATCCAAGAACGTCTTCAAAAGAACCACCAACACTTTTGGGTTTTGACTTCAAATTCAATGTAACCTTTGGAGATTGTTGCTTTGGAACCCAAATTTGCTTCACGGATTTTGGCTTCACAACATATGACGATTTTTGTGAGTAAACCCGCTTGTTCTTTCGATTAATCTTCTTCTTCTTTTTCTTTCTCATCTTTTTGCATCTTGAAGACTTGACTTCATGAACAAACCCACTTTCAACAATATGAACATTTTGAGTTTGAATCAAATCTTTTGGAGTTTGATATTTGTGAATTTCTTGAACCACCGGCTTCCGATAAGGAATCATTCCTTCAAATGAATCACAAGAACACAAAATATCATCGGTTTGAACTCCAATTGAGCAAAAAACTTTTTCATCTTGAGAATCAACTTGAACTCCTTTTTCTTGAACATCAAGAACATCACATTGAACTCCTTTTTCTTGAACATCATCATCATCAATAACACCATCCCGAGCTTCACGACAATCTGCATAATATTCAAGTTTATTGCTTCCATATTTGCATTCGGCACGAGAAATTCCTTTTATGACTTCTCCATCTCTTCTATTTCTTCGTCTCTTTTGATATGTTGTAATCAAACGATCAAACAAATGTTTGGTTCGAAAAATTGGACAACTAATTAATTCTCCAACTTCATTCTTTTCTCCATTTACAACAATATCACATTCACTTATCAATCCAACAGTTAAGCTATAAAGAAGATATTCAAATGAGCATTCACTTTGAAAATCATCTCTACGTATCATCCATTTCTCCATGATTACAAGAACTTGAAATTTTCTAGAGAGAGAAAGTGATTTTGAATGGGTTTTCTAGAGAGATAAAGTGATACAAACAAGTATTCTAGAGAGAGAAAGTCGAATTATGGATCAAATCAAAGAAAAATTCGACTTCTAGAACACAAAAACACTCTCTAAACACGAAGATCAATGAAGAAAAAGAATCACCAAATCAAAATAGCCATCAAGGATCAATTCTTGATGAGATTCAAGAACACCCACTCTGATACCAATTGTAGTGGTGTTGATTATGATGGCATGTGCGGAATATGAAAGATCTAGTGATTCATCATACAAATTCAAGAACATAAGGAGTAAATAAATCGTTGTAAGCTCTTATTAGATCTAGAAAGATTATACAAATGGGTTTGTATACAATTTCTCTCTCTAGTCTAAAACTCCAAATGATTCCTTTTATAATGGGAGTCACTCACTTCCTATTTATAGGAAAGACTCAACCCATTTACACATACAAAGAGGAAAGCCTAAACACATTACATCCAAGCATGACTTTGCACCCTAACAAAGATCTATTTTTTATAGAAAAAAATTAATAAATATATCAAAATTCATGTTTATTGTACTTTTTAAACATAGATTTATATTTGTATAAAAAAACGACATTTCAGTTCAGATTCACATTGTGAATCTATTCAGATTCATATTCTGAACTTGTTGAGATTTACATTGTGAACATTCTCATATTCATAGTGTGCATAATAGTAAGTCAGATTCACAATGTGAATCTGAACTGATCGAGCTTTTTCACATTGTGAATGTTAAAAATTGAAATATTTACAGTTCAGATTCACAGTGTGAATCTACACTAGTCGAGGTTTTTTTTTGTGAAAATTTTAAGATTTATAGTATGCATAATATCAAGTCAGATTCACAATGTGAATCTGAACTGATCGAGCTTTTTCACATTGTGAATGTTAAAAATTGAAATATTTACAGTTTAGATTCACAATATGAATCTACACTGATCGATGTTTTTTTTAGTCGGTGTTAATGTTTATTAATAGAATACAAAAAGTTAATATTTTTTGGTATAATTAGTTTTTTTTTTGATAAAAATAAACTTAAATACTGGAAAAAAAAAAACTAACAAAATGAAGTGGGTTTTTTTCGAGAAAAAAAAAGTTCGTTTTTTATATAATATCATGGATCTCTATGGTAAGAGGACGAAAAATCGAGAACAACGATATATTCGGTTTTTTATGTGCCCTAAAAAAATGTAAACGAATAAAAGAGGTGGGTTTTTTGGTAAGTAGGTGGATTTTTTGGTATAATCCAGTATGTGTGCGTCCAATGTACAAGTATACATATATTTCCTTGGCAGTTGATCATTATGATTTCCGACGCTTATGATTGATTCTTGGTTCTTTAGTTTTTTGTTAATTATGGTTCTCTATTAAACCTCACCCTCTATATATATATATATATATATATATATATATATATATATATATATATATATATATATATATATATATATATTGTTTCAAATGAAAACCAAAAAAGGTTAAGAACCTCTAACTTTAGATGTTTATAAAGGGTTTAGGGTTTAGGTTCTTAACCCTAAACCCTAAACCCTTTATAAACATCTAAAATTAGAGGTTCTTAGGGTTCTTAACCTTTTTTTGTTCTCATTTGAACATTTACCTATATATATATATATATATATATATATATATATATATATATATATATATATATATATATATATATATAGAGAGAGAGAGAGAGAGAGAGAGTTCGGTTCATATATAAACTAAATATTATGTGAATGAATGACTAATTATGGATCAATATATAATAAGGTAAGTTTGGAATTTTGTTTATAATTATTTTAATAAACAAAAATAAATCATATATCTAAGTATTTCCCTTAAATCATGTATAAGTTACAAATTATATCTTCTAAACCCTAAAGATCTAAAACAATCGGTTCGTCATCACCAATTCAAAAGTAATCCTCTTGTTAAACATTATTGTACACGACATCACCAAAAATCTCAAAATCAACCAACGCCACCATCATCAGTGCTGCTCATCTCCGCCGGCACACCATCATATTCATGTCAGAGAGATCGACGCACAGAGAGAGACTCATTATCATTCTCATTCTATGATAATAATATTCTTTAAAGAATACACCTGGTTATATTCTTATATTCTGTGGAATTATCATATTCTCAAAGAATGCATTGTACTTTGTGAAATTTTTATTTGTGTTGCATCTACATGTTTTTTAAGAGAATGTCAATAAATATGATTACCATTTTGATGATTTTTTTAGAATATATGCAAATGTATTCTTTAAGAATGTTAATTCTAAAAAAATAACTTGAATAAAGTCATATTATATAAGAATGAAAAGAGAATACATGTTCATCGTAATATAATAGAAACCTACGTTTTAAAAAAATGTAATTATCCGTGACTAATTTCATGAAATAAGAAAAATAAGTATTAAATAATAATCCCATCAAATTAGGATATAAATAAGAGATTTCCTTTTCTAATATAAATTAATAGACTAAAATACTCTTATAATTAATTAGGTGTATTATAGTGTACATGTTATCATATGGTAATAACATGTACCTTCAAATTACAACCATTTTTTTTAATTCAATAGATAAGTGGTCATACATTCACATAATATTTATAATTCACATTTAACCCTAACTATATATGTTGGGAGTCAGAAATCTCATCGACCAAGTCCTCTCACGATGGCTTGGAGTGCCACAATCGAATGTCTGGTCCTGGAGGACTGAATGCGCTACATGGGTAAGGTTGTGCCCTTTCAAACACCAATTGGTTTTAGATTAATCCATAGCACTGATGTCCAACAAGTGGTATCAGAGCTCTCAAGGAGCAATTTCTGAAGGGGATTGTTGGCGGTCAAAAATGGCATCGACCAAGTCCTCGCACGATGGTTTGGAGTGTCGCAATCGAATGCTTGGTCCTAGAGGGCTGAATGCACTGATGTCCCCCAATATATATATATATATATATATATATATATATATATATATATATATATACACACACACACTAGACGAATTTCCACGCGTTGCGCGGCACAGTTTAAAAATTGATTGTTAAAATATTGAAAAATATATGTTTAAAATGGTTATTTATTTACATTAACTTTGACATAATATTTTTACACTAAATTATATATATATATATATATATATATATATATATATATATATATATATATATATATATATATATATATATATATATCAATTATTTTGAACAATATTATTTATTGACATCAAATCACCTTCCTCATTAATAGAATTAAATATAATTATCTATTTAGTATTATTTATAAAAATATTATGATTGATTAATTAAAATTTTTTACTTATGCGATTATTTTCTAATTTCAATAATGATGATCATTTAGAATATAATTAATTTGTAGCTAACGTTACATAATTTTTAATTTGATGGTATTATCATTTAAAATTATTGTTCATTAATTTAAACCACTTATTATTATTATTAATAGTTTAAAGAAACTTTTAAGAAACACTAAATATTATTACTCAAATATGAAACATATACTAAATAATAAATTGATAAGATTGACAATTAATTTACATTTTAAAAGAGACCTTCATGGATAATATAAAATATTTATGATTTTTCTAATTTACCATTTATTATTATTATTATTATTATTATTATTATTATTATTATTAAGTGAAAGAAAACTTTTAAAAAGCACTTACTATTATAATTAAAATGTTAAACATATATTAAAATATAAAGTGATAAGATAGACAATTTGTATTTTAAAAGAGACTTACATGGACAATATGGATAATATGACATATCCATGATTTTTAATTAATTATTTCTTTGAAGAAACATAAATATACAAACATATATAATATCTAATTAAATATTATTTATATCACATTTCATAACATATGATCGATAATATGAATCTAATCTAATTTACATTTAAATTTCAACCCACAACATACAATGATTGTCTTAAAAGAATACTTAAACCAATATATATATATATATATATATATATATATATATATATATATATATATATATATATATATATATATATATATATATATATAAGGATTAGTATATAACAAACTTACAAATTAAAAACTTTAACATAATAACATGGCTCAAAAATGCTCCAAAGCCCTCAAATCAACACGAAAACCTTCAAACTTGTTTTCTTTGTGAATTTTGTATGTGATTTGTATTTGTGTTTCTAGTCAAAGATATTGGCTTTTTTATAGTAGACTATCCATTAATTGCTTATTAAACATATTATATAGGTTATAAAACCTTTAAATAGTTAATCATTATTAAGAGACTTTTGAGTGGTATTCATTTAAATAGGAGGTTTCAAATGAATATGGTTTAAGTAAAAATATAAGTTGAATAACCTTGAGAGTTTAAAGTGCATGAGGTTCAAGGAAAATGCTAGCTTTATAAGATACTAGGCGAATGTCCGCGCGTTGCGTAGGATATAAAAAAATATTTTATATTAAAAATAACCAAATCATTGTTATTAACAATTCAATAATAATTTCATAAAAAATATAAAAAATGATTTTTACTATTGGTATTATGTTGAACTATATTATAAGAGATAAGGTTGGAACTTGAATTTGTTTTGTATATACAAAGTTATATGATTAAAATAGAAAAAAAATTGATTTTTAAAAATAAATAAATCGTTATTGTTATCTATTAAATAATAATTTCATATTAAATTAAAATGTTTATATTAAATATTATCATTATGTAGAAAATACGATAATAGAGACATCTTTTTATCTATCTTAAATTTTATCATTATGTACAACATATGATAATAGAGATAACTTTTTATCTTAAATAGTAAAAAAAATGTTTTGTATCATAAATATTACCATAATTATGTATAACATATGATAATAGTGACGTCTTTTATAAGGTTAAAACTTTAAATTGTATTACATACAAGGTTGTAAAACTTGGTTAACACAACCAAATACTCGACATGTTACTTAAACTCAGCCTCCAATGGAAGCGAGTTTTCCTAATTCAGCCAAAAGACACTCGGATCTTTATTAAACTCGATCCAAATAAAGATACGGTCCAAAATCATTTTCGAAATTATGAAATTTAATTGGTCAGTTGTCGACAAAGACAATCTCACCAAAGAATACACTCCACGTCCTACAAAGTTAGATGCAAGGAAGATTACATGCTTAGTCCCTTTGAAATATTTCACAACCTTTCCTATTTATAGAGGAGAATACATTCTCTTGTTTACTCTCACGATCAATGTGGGATGAAGACATTTTAATTAAACTCATTTCTTTATTTGCCAATAATTTTATTTTGTTAAATAAAATATTAAATAAAAAAAACGTTATCCAGAAAATTTATTGTTCAATAGTTCCATTTTTCAGTAATCTCGTAAGTTGCTATAAAAAAATTAAGTTTTTATTGAATAACTTTTTGTTAAATCCTAAAATCATAAATTCGGTTAGGTACTTAATATAGAAAGTTTGTTTATATGTATTCTCATGATTCAAAATGTCATTATAAAATGAATTCATTTATAAAATATCAGAGAGTATATTTTTCGTGCTTTTGAATCAAAGTGATTTTTCAAACAATTATAATTTTATGCTTAGGTAGATTTTTTTATTTTTTTATATAGCATTATCTAACTTATAATATTATTATAAACAATTTGAATAATCATGGAAGTTTCAAATTTATGTGGTGAAAGGAAAATGTTTCATTTATTGATCCAAATTGATCAAACTCGGACCGATTCAGCTTAATATACCAAACTACATAACGTTTTTTCTATTGAAACCCAATTTGTATATATTTTGTGTTTTTGAATCAAAATTATTTTTCAAACAATGATAATTTTATGTTTAGGTAACTTGTTTATAATATTATTAGAAACAATTTGAAAAATCATGAGAGTTTCAAATGTATGTGCTGAAAGGAAAATGTTTCCTTTATCAGTCCATATTGATCAAACTCATACCGATTCAACTCAATATACCAAACTACATAACGTTTTTTCAACTGAAACTCTGTTTGAACCTAAAAAATTTTGTTCAAAATCATTTTCGGAATTCTAAGACTTAAATGGAGAGTTGTCAATAAAGACAATCTCACCAAATCAACATCCTAAAAAGGTAGGCATGAGGAAGTTCTCATGGTTTGGTCACTTTGAAACATTTCACAACCTTTCCTATTATAGAAGAGGAAACGTTCTCTTGTTTACTCTCACCATCGATGTGGGATGAAGACATTATAATAAAACACGCTTTCTTATTAATAAAACATTATTCAACTTATTTAGTAAAACACCCTTTTCTCTTGTTTACCCTTTCTTTATTGTTCAATAGTTCCATTTTTCTATAATCTCGTAAGTTGCTATAAAAAAATAAGTTTTTATTGAATAACTTTTTGTTCAATTCTGAAATCATAAATTCAGTTAGGTACTTAATATAGAAAGTTTGTTTATATGTATTTTCAAGATTCAAAAGTTCATTATAAAAAGAATTCATTTATAAAATATAATCTACGTATATATTTCATGCTTTTGATAAAATCGAATTTTCAAACAATTATAATTTTATGTTTAGGTAGATGTTTTTTTATATTTATATAACATTATGTAACTTTTTTTAAAATAGCATTGGAAACAATTTGAAAAATCATGGGAGTTTCAAATGTATGTAGTGAAAGGAAATGCTTCTTTTATGGTCCAAATAGATCAAACTCGGACCGATTCAACTAAATATACCAAACTACATTTTTTTTTCTAGTGAAACCCGGTTTGTATATATTTCGTGCTTTAGAATCATAGTGATTTTTCAAACATATATAATTTTAGGTTTAGGTAGATGATTTTTTATATTTATATAAAATTACGTAACTTATTTATAATATTATTAGAAATAATTTGAAAAATCATGGGAGTTTCAAATATTTGTTGTGAAAGGAAAATGATTCCTTTATTGCTCCAAATTGATCCAGCTCCGGTTCAACTCAATATACCCAACTACATAATTTTTTTTCTAACTGAAACACGGTTTAAACCTAAAAAAATTCGGTTAAAAACCATTTTTGAAATTCTAAAAGTTAACCGGACACTTGCCAATATAGACAATTTCACCAAATAATACCTTCAAAATCCTACAAAGGTAGGCATGAGGAAGTTCTCATGGTTTGGTCCCTTTGAAACATTTCACAACCTTTCCTATTTATAGAAGAGGAAACATTCTCTTGTTTACTTTCACCATCGATGTGGGATGAAGACATTGTAATAAAACACCCTTTCTTGTTTATAGAACATTATTTAACTTATTTATAATATTATTGTAAAGAAATTGAAAAGTCATGGGAGTTTCAAATGAATGTGGTGAAAGGAAGTTAAAAAAAGGGGTTTCAAATACATGAGTGTGACATCCCCAATTTCACGGCCAGAAAAGACCGATTTGTTTATGCTTTATTTTTAAAATCAGAGTAATCGTTTAAAGAAAATTGTTGAGAAATTTGTTCCCAAAAACAAAAATATGATAACCATTTATCAAAACATTTCTCAAAGAGAATGTATTTTCATTAAATAATAAAACCTCGGGATGTCATGTTCGATATAGACCAAAAGCATAAACAATATAAAATAAACCTTACAACAGTTATTTATAACTACTGATCTATAATCCAAAATCTTTCGTCAAGTCCACCAACTAATACCCTTGTGTCATTACCTGTAATGCAAAGAAAACTGAGTGGGTCAGGATTGGGAGCCTGGTGAGCATATAGGGTTTTCAACCCACAATAACACATTTATTATATCCAATTATCAAACAATCAACCCAAATACCCATCCCCATATCTCCTTTATTTTCTCAAGGGTTTACCCTAAGAATCCACTATCCTTCATTCATTCATTCCTAAGGATTTACCTAAGGAATTGGCACGAAGTCCATTGCTGCCAAAGTTTATCTATCAGATACTAAATCCATAGCTATCAGACGCTAACTCCATAGTCACCAAGGTTTACTCAACAAGAGCTAACTCCATAGTCGCCAAGGTTTATACAACAGGCATGAAGTCACATCGTCACCAAGGTTTATCAATAAGCACGAAGTCGCATCGTCACCAAAGCTTACTCAATAGGCACGAAGTCGCATCGTCACCAAGGCTTTACTCAATATGCATTATGTCTCATAGTCGCCACTATTTCATCTACCCATGTTCTACCCAACATATTTTGTAGATATAAAATACATATACAGTTTAAATCATTTAACACCCGTATAAAACATCAATTCCAAGCTCACCTCAAATAGACAAATAATATATATAACACTTAGTACGTATTTCATAGCTAATACTTTATATTTATGTGTTAGAAGAAAGTAATTATACACTCACTTGATCAGAAGATGATCGGACAACGCTACGGCTTGTAAAAGTAGTATTCTTCGGTAGATCTGGAAGATCTTCACAAAAACTGGGCTCCTCACGGGCAGAGCTTCGGCTCGGAAATTTCACTTCTCGGGATCTTCAGGGCCTCGGGACTTGCTTCGGGGCTCGGGAATGATATCGGAGCTTTGGGATTTTTTTGCACGAAAAACGATGCAAAAACGCGAGAGAAAGAAGAGAAATGAGCAAAGGAATAAGGCAGCCTCGCACCCTTTATATAGGGGTTGGATTCACGATTTACGTTGGGCGTAAATAGATTTACGCTGGGCGTAATGGGGATAAGACCGCTGACTCCCCCCCCCCTGGATAATATCAGATATTTTATAATTATATTTAATATCGAAATTATTTAATAAACTTCAAAAATTCATATCTTCCTCATACGAACTCCATTTTCGATGTTCTTTATATCCTCGCGTAGGTGAGACTACGATCTACAACTTTCATTTAGACTCCGTCGGCTAATTTTGAATTTATTTTTATTATTTATTTTTAGTAGGCCGGGACAGGAAAACTCCGTTATAAATTCATAACTTCTTTATCTGACGTCCGTTTTTGCCTATCTTTTTATCGTTTCACTACTATTAACAAGATCTTCGATTCTCCTTTAGATTGTTTCGGCTAAAAACCGCTCGATCTCAAATCGAGTATTCGGGCTGCATACCGCTAAGTCGAAACTTAGAAAAATCATAACTTCCTCATACGAAGTCAGATTTGGACGTTCTTTTTATGCACGCTCACGGTTTAACGTATTCTACGAATTTCGTTTAGATCGCTAAGGCTAAATTGTTGGATTAGTGTCTAAGTCCATAACTATTTTGGTATGTACTTGACCCGATGGTGCATGGTCCTTTTGGGTTGCCTTCACCAAAGCAACTTGATTGGAGAAATATATAGAGAGAGAGGATAATATGATTTATTAATATGTTATAAGAATAATATATTAAAGGAGAAATCATATTTGTTTAATTAATATTGGTCAATAATTAATTGAGAATTAATTTTGTGATCAAGTGTAATTAATTAAACTTGAGGGGCTGATTTGTAATTATGTGATAGTTACAAAATAAGGTAAGGATTATCTTATAAGTGTGGTGAACGAATTTAAGGTTGGAAAGCCTTAGAATTCGAGTATGATAAGGATTCAAGGATTATCTTATTGGTTGCTTAATGGATAATCAACTAGATAAGGATAATGACTGAAACCCTATCTCTACACCTATATAAACAACCCCAAGGTCATGAATTCGTGTATCCCTTCCCAAGAGGTCCCAAATACGAATTCTAACCTCCCTCCTCTCTCCTTATACCTTCTCCACTTGCTTATGGTGTTTGTAAGCCATTAGAGGAGTGACACTTGTGACTCTTTGCTTTCCAAGGTCAATTCAAGGAGGAATTGGATTGTTATTGCTACATAACAATCAAGGTATGTTCTTAAACCTATTTACATGTGAATTCTGATTTCCATATGCTAGTATTAGGGTTCAAAGTCTTGGATTCAAAGTATGTACAATAGAGAAACCTAGATCCGAGCTTTAGGGTTTGTATGAGCACATAGGATGTCTTATGACCAAAACCCTTCAGTGGTATCAGAGACTTGATTGGTTTCTATTGTATTGATACTTGTTGTAACTGAAAAATTCGATTTTTTGCATTCTGGAGGCTGGACTCGCCGAGTCCATGGCTGAACTCGCCGAGTCCAAGGTGACTCGACGAGTCCATGTCTGACTCGACGAGTCAACTCGTCAGAAGGAGGGTACTTCGGGATTTCTTGCTGTTTTTGCTCATGGATAATTACCTTATCATGTTAGATTAATATTAATCCGATTATATGATATATTTGACTATATTTTTAATCTAATTGAAGATATTTATCAATTAATAGGATAATTGTTTCCTTATAAGATAATTGATTAATTATTTTAAGTAAATTGATAAATTATTTTGCAAGAAATCATCAAATATGGATAATTATGTGATTAAATGTTAATTTGAATTATTTGTTATCTGATCCTTGTTGTTGTGAAAAGTTTCATATTTGGCCCTTTAAGTTTTATAGTTTAAATTTGAACCCCAAAAGTTTTGTTGTTTTGAAATTTAAATAGTTGAAACCCTAATGTTTTGAAAAAGGTTTCAAAACTTGCCCTCAAGTTTTGGAATTTAAATTTTGATTTAAATAGTTTAATTTTGATGCATATTTAAATTCTAAACCCTTATGGTTTGAAATGTTTCAAAACTTGCCCTCAAGTTTTGGAATCTAAAGGTTGATTAAAAGTTTAATTAGAAATGTTAAATTCTAAAACTCTAGTATTGTTTTGAAAAGGTTCAAATCACACCATTATGGTTTTATTAATTAATTAAGGTGTATAATTGAAAGAGATTTAATAAATCCATAAAAGTTTAAGTTTACAATTTAAGTGAATTATAAGTATAATTGTTAAATTGAACCACCTAGTATTTTAAAAGTGTTAAAATACACCTTATACTATATATAACATTAAAAAGTCTAACATTATATATATGTATAACTAAAAGTCAGTCTTACCGTTAGTAGGCCTCATTCACGAAGCTAGTCTATAAGGGGTGTTTAAGGAAATTGCCTATAAAATGGCGATTGAATGGGTATCCACTCTTACCCACCGCACTCTTGACTAGTGGAGGGTCGTTAGCCGAACGGGTAGGATAGGACGAAACCTTCCATTATAAGTATAATGAAATATAAAGTAACTAAATGTTTTCATAAAATTCCCAATCTTAGTTACTTAGGCAAAAGTGAATTGATGCAATTCCATGAAATTACACTTTGTGCCCTTGCGAAGACATTGGTGGAGCGTGTGTGGTTAACCGGCACACTAAATGGTTCTAAGCAAAGGTAGCAAAGGGTGACTCAATGTTTGTCATAGTTCGGTGGAGCGTGTGTGGTTTACCGGCACATCGAATAGGTGACTGTAACATGTGAGGGCACCATGTAGTTTGCATGGTTATTCACACCCGCTTTGTGATCCTCGGCATCCCAGTCACAAACAAGAAGGGCATATCGAGATATAAACATGCCATTGAAAGTTCAATGTATCTCAAAGGATCTAGGAGTTTTCATAGATTTAAAACTTCAATTTCTTTTTCGTTTTTCATGGTGGAAATTAGTGAATCGTCATTCACTTACCTTCAAATATTCTGCAACTAGATTACGGCATCCCTTTTCTAGGTTGTAGCGTATTGTGTTGGGTCCTAGCCTTGGAATTTCATTTGGGTGATCTACCAAGGACTCAATCTATCAACTAACTTGAATTCGTTTTTCTCCCGTTTTGTAGATGTCAAAGTTCGACAACTATGGTCTTCTCAAATCCCGTGGAACAAGCATTCCTCATGAAGATGGTATTCCACGATTTGATCGAGGAACAAGAAATCATGCTTCACTTCCTCCTCCTCCTCCTATTGTTCTCCCCAACCCACAAGATCGAAGAATTGAAAGGTTTAATATCACTAAAGCCTTATTGGAAATGAAACATGAAGATGGTAAACCCGTGTGTGCCCACGTTCTAGGAATGAAATCACACATTGATAGGTTGATAATGTTGGGTGTGTCATTCCCAAATGAGTTGGCTGTGAATTGGGTTTTGCAGTCACTTCCAGAATCATAGTATTATATGATGAATCATGACGACAACCTCATTGACCTAACTTACATGCTCATTGCTGCTGAATCAGAAATGATTTGGCGAAGCAATGGAGCGCATTTGTTGGGAAAGTCAACCGACCATACTTCCGAGGACGTTCTAGGAGAACCGACCTGCGTTTGCTGCCAAAAGAAAGGGCGTTGGATACAAGTCTGCCACAAGAGCCTGAAGAGTCCAAAAGATGGGAGAGTCAAAGAGTATGGCTGCACTTCAGGTAAAATCCACTATCTAACTCCATTAAGTTCCTATTCATTGATTCTTAATACATAATGTGATATGATTGCATTTGAATGTTTTGCAGGATCGGTGAAAAGAAAGGAAGCTTGGTAAAAGAGCAAGAAGAATCTAATCACAAGGAATGGATCTTGATCGCATGGACTTGAAGATTAGATTTTGAGCTTAGAAAGTTATGATAAAGTTGTTAGAAATTTTCTTTTGTACATAGTTTTCAATGGATTTTGCATTGTAAGGACAAATGTTTTCCGCTGCTTTTATAAATAAAATTAAATTTTCGTTTGACTTATTTATTTGTTTATTTCCTTGCAATGAAATCGTTATGAAAATTGATGTTTGAATATTTCTACAACGAATGGATATGATTCTTGTTTATGTTATCTATGGAAATGTCAACAATTTACCAAATAGGGAGAGTTTCTCATCGCCCAAAGTTTCAATCGGACAGAAATTTGGAATCATGCAACTTGGTTGCATGATGAATGAGAAATTCATATTTGGAAAATAGACCGATTCATTGACAAAGTGTCAAGTGAAGGACTAAGAGATCGAGTACACAAAGTTGTGTGTTGATCAAAGTCCACCATAAGAGTAACAATGATATTCGTCATGATTTACTAAAGGTTTAGTAAATATGATTATACTTACAAGATTAAGTGTAATTCTGAATTGATTAAAGGGTTTAGATCAATAGCAGAACGAATAAGAAGAATCAAGTAGGCAGAAAGATAAAAGTTTCTCCATTCTAAGAAGAAGGGAGAGTAGCTTTTATGCTTTATGATATGTCTTAGTGATTAAGAACCATATCTCAATTGATCCTCTAAGTGAGTCTTAGTACAATTGTATGTCTAAGAAGAGGAATCAAGAATTGAAGAAATGGTTAAATCAATAAGTCAATCATACTTCGTTCCAATAACAAGTCTTAAAGTTAAGATTGTGACAATGAGTGAAAAGTATTAAGAAGGTTTAAAACATTCATTAAATGTGGTAAGTTGTGATGTCTTAGATAAGACAAAGACCAACTAGGACCAATTTATGAAGATTTTTTTTTTTTGATAAAAGCCACACTAACTCTTGAATATTTATTTGTCAAGAAATGTTTTGACAAGAGAATCTTATATGTCAAGGAGTCAGTGGGAGTCTTAATGGTCTTGAAAGGTCTCAAGAACAAATCAAATAAACCTTATCGATCATCACTAGCACACGAGTTGAGGCTTACAACCTATCGTGTTGACATTATTTTGATTATGTGCTGCTACAATTGAGTTAATTATGCATATGAGTCCTATGAGTTCTCATCTTGAATGCATAAAAGGCAAAGCACCTTAATCAATGAAAGGTACATTGATAGGAAAAGGTGAGATGCTTAACTACTTGGAAGACGTGGTGGGCAGCTGTGCTACCATAAGGCAAGAAATCAAGATTAAGATAGTTCGGTCCATATGAGTTTGAATTTGTCGTAAACTTTGGTTTTAACAAATTCACATGGATAGAAACACATACACCGCTCAAATCTAAGTGTCATAAGATTTCCTCCTTCATGAAAAATGATTGTGAAGAAATGCTTTCACTAAGAGAGATTTTAAGAAGATAGTGATTGTAAAATTGCATTCTCAAATTCAATCATGGTTACGGCATCCCTTTCCATAATTTGAATTGTGAATTAGTCTTAATTGTTTAGACACACATATGAACTATCGAAGGCAAAGGTGTATAAAGAATCCTTGATAAAAGATTATCAAAGCACTAAGTATTAGAAACATGAACTTAAGAAATTCAATAAGTATTGTTTTCTGAAAGTTAAGATGTTTATGAATACATGTCGAAGCTAGTGGGAGCATAAGTGTTATGTTTTATAATAATCATCAAGATAGTGGGAGCATAAAAGTTATGATTGTATGATTATTAAGGAAAGTATTGCAAGGTTAGCAATATTAATTATAGAAAACAAGAGTCATACTTTGCAAAGTCGCAATAGTTGAAGAGTTGAAAGGTTGTTTTGCTATAATTAAGGGAGAGAATATTATGCTTCATTTCAAATCTAAAGGATTAGGTTGAGAAATGTTAATAAATTTAGTCAAAGTTACATAGTGTGTTCTTAAAATTTCGATTATGATTACGACATCCCTTTTCACAATTCGAATTTTGAGAACATAGCAAATAAAACATTATGCGTCGTGTCCCATACGCTTCAGGTATAGGATCGATTGCAAATGCTTTAATGTTTGACCAGTCTAAAATTTTCCGAATGTCTAGCACATTTAGAGGGAAAAAGGACTAGAATCGGTTTAGACTAAAATAATTAAACAACTATCAAAGGACAATCCAAGTTCGACGAGGATTGGTCGCTTGTGAGTAGTTGGAAGTATAGTATTGGAAAATATGGAAATGTTTCCATATTGGATGGACCGTATCGACATCATTACGAATAGATAAGATTCTATTAAGAATGAGTTGTCATATGGAACATATGGAAGTGTGTCCATATTGGGAATTGAATATTGAGAAATCTATGACTAGATTAGAAACTTCTATGCAAAAGGGTATTCAAAGAAAGTACCTTGAGTGAGAGACATCACATCTATGGAATTGTCTTGTAACAATCTCCGATAGAAGACTTTGTAATATCATTGGCAATAGTCTTTGTGACTTTGGTGCAGTGACATTATGAAAGGATAGTTGCATAGAATGTTAGAATCTAGCATATTCTATAAGTAACAAGAATTTGATATTCTTTCACTTATGAAAAGGATTTGGAGTTGTGAAATGAGAATGATTGGAAATGTGTTCAATGTGATCTATTTCACAAAGTAAGAACCATAGGTAAACATTGTGTGCATGCTAGGAGCATGGGATAAGTGTGTAATTCAAGTAAGAAGTTGATTACCCGAAACGACAAATAATGAGTAATCGATATGGTGATAAATAAAAGGAGTTTTATTTATGCTCAAAGGGTTGAGGCCATATGGGATTAGTATTATTCTTGTGTTTCACATTTGCATGTTTTGACTTCCAGAATAATTGAGTTTGTTAAGAATAATCGAATTATTCAAACGGGCCACAGTCGTTCATATGTTGGAAGTAGATATGAATGAAGACTGTCGTGAATTGGTGTGTAGATTGTCTAAAAGAGTATTAGACATAAGCAAGAGTTTGCTGCAACGTTCATGAGTGCTCATGAATGTGATTTGAGCATTGGATTAGACCCACGCTCACTTGGATCACTCCATGGATTGTATCACGAGTGATTGGTGAGACGATAACATCTTATATTCTTGAAACCGAGATGTGTGAGTTGTATCTTGCGAATCGGTTGCACATTGATAATATGTAAACGCACCAGTAACTTGGTGTTATAAAACGTATTGTTGTGTGTAATTCGGTGCGTGAGTACAAGCGAGCATTGTATCAAAGTTTATCCGTTCCTTTTATCCAAAGTAGGATAAAAGCGATATCTTTGGGCCCCTCGATGGTTTAGTGATGACAAACGTAAATGCTCGGCCGGGCTAGGGCTAATTTGATTTGTTCAATTAGTCAGTCGTCATAAATCGGGAATCGAGATAGACTACAAAGAGAATGATTTGAAATCATATCTCATATGATATCTAGAATGGAGGAATATATGATCCCTTATCTAAGGACACGCGTATTTGATATGATCAGAGTTGACAGCGGCTTTGGAAAGCTACGATTGCAGATCGGGATCCGAAGTTATACGCAGAATAGTTATTAGACTTATCCAAGTGGGAGACTATTGGATTAGTGTCTAAGTCCATAACTATTTTGGTATGTACTTGACCCGATGGTGCATGGTCCTTTTGGGTTGCCTTCACCAAAGCAACTTGATTGGAGAAATATATAGAGAGAGAGGATAATATGATTTATTAATATGTTATAAGAATAATATATTAAAGGAGAAATCAAATTTGTTTAATTAATATTGGTCAATAATTAATTGAGAATTAATTTTGTGATCAAGTGTAATTAATTAAACTTGAGGGGCTGATTTGTAATTATGTGATAGTTACAAAATAAGGTAAGGATTATCTTATAAGTGTGGTGAACGAATTTAAGGTTGGAAAGCCTTAGAATTCGAGTATGATAAGGATTCAAGGATTATCTTATTGGTTGCTTAATGGATAATCAACTAGATAAGGATAATGACTGAAACCCTATCTCTACACCTATATAAACAACCCCAAGGTCATGAATTCGTGTATCCCTTCCCAAGAGGTCCCAAATACGAATTCTAACCTCCCTCCTCTCTCCTTATACCTTCTCCACTTGCTTATGGTGTTTGTAAGCCATTAGAGGAGTGACACTTGTGACTCTTTGCTTTCCAAGGTCAATTCAAGGAGGAATTGGATTGTTATTGCTACATAACAATCAAGGTATGTTCTTAAACCTATTTACATGTGAATTCTGATTTCCATATGCTAGTATTAGGGTTCAAAGTCTTGGATTCAAAGTATGTACAATAGAGAAACCTAGATCCGAGCTTTAGGGTTTGTATGAGCACATAGGATGTCTTATGACCAAAACCCTTCATAAATATCGCTCTAACATAAATTTACTTTTTACGTCGCGTTGTGTCGTGCCGATTTTGTCGCGAAACTTCGACAGGTCATAACTTTTTCGTTATAACTCGGATTTTGGCTTTATATGTACGGAATCCTTGTAACATATACTATAACTCAGTTAAGATTACTCATTCTAAATAATATTTCATCAAAAAGTCATTTTTGACGCTTATCGTCTCTAAATTGACTAGCTCTGATCTACGGGCGTTACAATGAGATTCAAAAAAAAATGCGAGCCTTATAAGTATGTATGATATATATATATATATATATATATATATATATATATATATATATATATATATATATACATATATATATATATATTAAAAAAAGCAAATTTAATTAGTATAGTCTACCATAGATAAATCTACAAATGTTTATATGTAAGAGAAAGAGAATAATCTCTATGCCCATGGTAACTCTATATTAATTTTTCTCTTTTTCTTATTTTATTTCTTAACTATCATGATGCAAAAACGGATGTCTTCTTCATGTTGTAGATATGGGTGTCAAATCGGTTGTGACACTAGGTTATCATGTTGTGTTTTTGTTTGACACATCGTGACAAAGTTTTATATAACACGAACACAATACGACATGATATTGTGTTTAAAGAATGCCCCTGTATATATTCTTATATTCTGTGAGAATTATCATATTCTCAAAGAATGCACCTGTATGTATATTTTTCACATCATATCATCGATTGACACTCATAGCTGCAACAACATGATTTTTCTTGATACCGGCTACATGGAGAGGTGTAGCCGGTGGTACCTTAAACATGAGTTAGACATGCCGATACCATGCCCTCATCCTAATAGTTAATGGTGTAACGAAAGTGATTTTGATGTGGTATTTGCACATGGAAATGACACAAAATAGGGATGGCGGAGACATGAATGGCAAGTAGCTAAAGTTACCACCTCCATTCACATGTTTTGGGCGTCATCTTGTGTTTGGCCTCAATTACCAAATCAATAACTCCATTATTTTATAAAATCCTTTTGGCCCGAACATAACATTACCCCATCCAACCACTATGATCAAACTCACTTGGTGTGACCCGGATGTTTTAATTATTTGCATATGTTGATACCAATCGTCTGATCTGACAATTGATCAATAAATAAGGAAATGATTACAAGTCATTTTCATTGTTATAAAAAAAGCGTGTGTATAAAATTAAAATACATATAAATGCCTCTTCTGAAATGTGTAAACATGTTGTGAGTGTACCATAATGAGTCAATAAAGGCAAGTCCATTGGTCTGAATTATGTAGGCACAGATGAATGTACAAAAATGCCCATACATTGATGATATATTGTAAGAAAGACAGAAACTCAAAGCCATGGTACATTGGTATTTTGTACCTACCCCGCTTTATATTGACGGCAATGCACGTCACACGTCATGTGTTATATCGTACTAGTTTTATTGCAGCAAGTACTACCATCCATGATACTTCTCCATGTGTTGCCATGCAAAATAAAAAAAATTATAATTATAATTTAAAAATAATAATGTTAAATATGATTGTAAATTTGTAATATCTTAGGCACTTGATAGTCATGAGAATGAAAATCAACAAAATCTTTGAAGAAAAAACTTATCTCGAGTTTCATCTTATAGCACCTAATCTTCACTAAATAAAAATAATTTTACCGTATGTTACTCTTTCATTAACTTGATTACATGTTATTTTTTAGTATTTTTGATTAAATGTTATTTTCATTTGTCATTTTTTTATTTTTTTTTATTTTTCTTAATTAATATATCATATTTACATCTCAATTAATCATTATTTTAATTGAAAATAACCAATAAATTACAATATTAGTATTCAAATCTCAAATTTCAAATTTAAATTAAGTTTTAGTTTAAACTTTTATATTTAATTTTTATTTTATCAAACTCATATAACATACGGTCTCACACCTAATTTTATATTGTATCTAAAAAGGTATATGTATACAATACATAAATGCATTATTAGTTATAAATTAATAAAGATTTTCATACAAAACATTATAAGTAAAATAAAAAATTAAAAAAATAATAAAAAAAAAAAAGTCATAATTTTAGTGGTAGGGAGAAATTAAACTACTTTTCAAGGGTCGCTTGCAAATTGCAAAAACTTTATTTGCTTGATCACGTGAAATTTGATTTGACTTCATTTGGTCCTTCAAAAACACTTCAAAACTTTATAACTTCGATTTAATATCTTAACCTGAAATTACTTTACAAATTTTTTTGTCTTAATTTTAAATTAAAACGCAGTACGCATACAAATGATAATAATAATAATATATAGACTTACTCGAATTATTTCCCTCATTAAAAAACTTTTTGACCTTTGATAAACGACTTTATAAGTCTTTAACGCACGAGAATAATGCAACTTTTCGTTCACCTAAATTCATGTTCATTTATAATTTGATATCAACAAAACTTAATTACAATTTTTGACAACTTCAAACCACCTTTCGCCGGAAAATCAAGATTATCATATTCCACCTTTCAACCATCCACCACCACTTCCCGCTCAAATCTCGTTTATTATCATGTCCCAACTTTCTAAGTTAAACCCACGTCTCCGACGCCGGTGGTTAATTCACACTTCGTCGGAGAACATATTTCCCGGCGAGTCAAGAGGGAAACAAGTGTCTTCTCCACCGGTGCTCCATAAGAAATGTGCATAATTTGCAGCATAAAAAGAGTTTGTAGGATCGGCAGAAATGGCTTCCAAATAAGTCTCTTCAGCAGCCCACAAGTCTTTTCGAACTTGCCATAAAAAGCTTGCGTATTTGTTAAGTGCTTCTGCGTCTTTAGGTTCCACCATTGAAGCTCTTTTGAAGTAATCCTCAGCTCTGTTACATGGACCAAAATGTAAAAATAGTTAACCAACTGTGCCAAAGTAGAAAATCACAAACTTTTTTTTGCCCAAAAGGGAAAATGTAAGAAGACGAAAGAGATATTTTGACAAGTATTAATGGTTTTTTGTACCTATCGTAATCTCGTGTAACGAGGTACAGAAACTGGGCGTAATTCGCAAGAAGAAGCGGGTTGTCGGGTTCTTGTGAGAGACCCGTTTGATAAAGAAGCTCTGTTTTGGAGTGATCTTCTGTATCTTCTTCCTCGATTTTCACAGTCACCGGAGAAACAAATCTTTTCATAGTTTCATGATCCAGATCGCCGTTGTCTCCGATCACACCCTGCATTCTGTCAGCTTCATCCACAATCGAATTCCATGACTCCCATTCATTATCCTTACTCGCTTGACCCGAAACCGACTCCTCGCTAGTCCTTGTCGGGTTTACGATTGATGACGATGAAGTTATAGATCCATCAAATCTCCCGTCGCCGTCTGTCCCGCTAGCAACTGCCCTGAATTTCCCACCGCCGCCGTTGTTTCCGCCGATTGAGGTGGTTTTCCCACCTGAATTTACAGAAAACGTTTTGACTGATGAAGAATCGAATTTTGTTTCACTTTGGTGTTCTGTAATCGACTCTACGGTGGCGGGAGGTGGCGGCGCCGCGAGTGCGATATTGTTTGACATTGAATATACACTGTAATTGGCTAAAAGAATCATCACGTACACCATTAAAGTAGGGGTTTGGGAAAAGACTTGTTGGAACAACCAGACGAAAGATGCGTTCATTTCTTGCTGAACTCTCACAAGAATCCCCTGTAAATCTTCGTAGTATAAAAGCTCTCTCATTTGAAGTGTGTAGCTTTGAAGCTCTCGGATTATGAACACCATTGAAGAGAAAGCTTTTTTTACTGAACAATAGGCAGATTCACCTGCGTCTCTTATTCCCTCCTGCCATTGTTTCTTCCTCTTGATAATTCGTAATGAAAATGGCAACTCAACGCTGTTCGCCTTTCGCTCAATACTCGCCGGAATCATATCCCCTGGCCAGTCAGGCACTTCCATCTTCAAACCAGCAAATGGGCTCTGGCTCTCCGATGCCAATTCCAATTCCAATGCTAAACCGTCATACTTCTCTTTATTGCCAAATTCGTCGGAAACTTGAAACTGGAGAGCTAGTTCTCGAATTTTCTTTGAGAATTCTTCATCCGAAAACTCTGCATCTAAGCTGGCGGAGACGGCGCGTTGGATAAGCTGCGGCTCTCTAGATGGGTCGGATCTCTTCAGCTTCGTCCCAAATATCGCCGACCGGTGAACGTAGCGGTAAGCCAGTGCGCGGTGGGTCAAACACCGTCGTTTTGCTGACGGTGAAGAGATTGCAGAGGCTAGAGTTTGCAATGAAGAAGAAGGAGAAGACGAAGAAGAAGGTGATTGTGGAACCGAATGTTGTGATAAACTCAAACACCTATTCACCATATCCGTCCTCATTTTCTAGAGAGAGAAAGTGAAAAGTGCGAACAGAGATTCAAAGATGCAAGCTTATAGATCCAATAACCACCGAGTGATAACTTTCCTTCACACCTGAAACAAGTAAACATCAAGCAAAACCATCAGCAAAAAAAGTCAATAATCTTCTACAAATCTCAAGAAAATAATGATTATGCACACATAAACACACACTTTTGAGCATTAAAATTGGATCGGGAAACAGAAACCAATGGGAATATAGTAATTCAAGAGATTGACATCAATAAACGAAATTGGTCATCGAGATTACAAACCTAGAGCAACTATTTCTGCAACACCGTAGTTTATGGCGACAGTGAATGTTTTCCGGCGAGGTACGACGGAACGTAACTTCACTTAGCAAGAAGGAGAGGGGTGTGAGGTCATATATATATCTCTCTAAACACGAGGGATTCCTTCTCACATAAAAAAAAATCTAGGGTACATTGAATCAATCACATCGTATGTTTTTGTGTATTTATACGAATACGACTGGCAGAAAATCAATACGGAATACAATTTGTCCCGTATCACTAGGTCTTGTATTTTTAATTCAGTCCCTACACTTTTTATTTTGTTTCGTTTTGGCGCTACTCTTGACAGTCTTGTGTGTTGTTTTCTTATATAGCACACGTGACAAATTAGTTGCCTAAACATATACGTAAATATTAAATTGTGATATTATTTTTTTTTAGAAGTGTAAACTGATTTATTCATTATTTTTATTTTTATTTATATATCAAATGGGACTTATAATTCTTAGACAAAACTGCACGAATGGTCCTGGTTCGTTTTGGTCCAAAAAAATTTAAACTAACAACAAAGATCTAAACTTTTTATTTTGTTGCGAGTTTGGTCCGATATTATTTGTACTTTTTTATAAAGACGATTTTGCCCTTATTATTTAATTTTCCATTTTTCTTTTATTACAACAATTAAAAATAAAAGAAAAATAAAATACTCTCTCATTCTCTCTCTCTCTCAAAGTCTGTAACTCCATCTTCTTTCATTTTCATATACATTGATGCACCACCACTTGCAGGAAGATGAAAATTGTCGATACACCACCATCAGCCGCCTTCATCACCACCGTTAGCCACCGTCATCGTCTCCACAACAACCACCGTCAAACAACCTTCAAGAATGCGACCACCAACATCTTCTTCATGCCTTATTTTCTACGTTACCGGATCTGGAACGCCACCCTCTACCTTCTCTGATATCGTCTATTGGAAACCATAAGTCGTCATCGTTGCTATTAGGGTTTTCACAGATCTTCACCTTTAACGTAGGAAGCCGTCGCCGAAAACCCTAACTCTCATGAAATAGGATGTTGTTTTCAGATCGTTGCCCTTCTCTCCACCTCTTTAAGATCTGATAACCCTTCTCTCCCCCTCTCCCAGTTCTAAAACCCTGTAAACCCACCTCTATGATGTGTCATAGATCTGAAAACCATGTAAACCCAATTTGTGATGTAAACCCACCTCTCTGAGGACATCAGTGATGGTCGTTACAAAGAAATGGGTATTTCAATACAAATCGGATTCACTTTGTAATACTTTACACTTTTGTTCCATTACTTGAAGAAATCAAGTAAAAAATTTAAACCGGAAGTGCTCAAAGGAAGTGGGTTTTCCGAGAAGTTCATTACTTGAATCTTTATATAGATCGATGGTAAATGGAGATGGAGGTTTTAATTGGGTTTTTTTGTTTATGTGTGTGTGTGTGAGTGAGAGTTTTTTGTTTGGTTGAAATCTTTGAGCCCTGGAGTGGGTGTAATTGTCTTTGAAGAACAATCAAGAACATGAAAGTTTTTTAGGTATGGTGTTTGATCTGAAATTTATTGATGACGACGATTGTTTGGTGTTTACTGAAGTGATACATGAGCTCTTACTGAATTTCTGATTCGATAGATTATGGGTTCTCAAAACAACTCAAAATAGTCAAAGCATTTAATCCAAAGAAACTCAAATCTATGCTTTTGTTGAAAAAAAAAACATGTGAAAAACAATAAATTTTAGTGGAAACTGGATATTTGATCTAAAAAGATAAGGGTGAAATGAAGAATGCGTGTTTGTTGAATTCCAGATACAAAAGTTTGTTGATGAACTTAATTCATATTCGGAGAGAGAGAGAGAGAGAGAGAGAGAGAATATTTTCTATTTTCTTTTATTTTTAATTCTTTTTAATTGTTGCAATAAAAAAAATTAAAATATTAATAATCATGGGCAAAATCGTCTTTATAAAAAAGTTCAAACAAAATCAGACCAAACTCGCAATAAAATAAAAAGTTTGGACCTCTGATGCTAGTCCAAACTTTTTTGGACCAAAGTGGCAATTTTCAGCTAACCACAGGACCATTCGTGCAGTTTAGTCTAATTCTTAATCGCTCGATTGAAAATGTTATTTCTTATCCCATTTTTTTCCTATTTATGGAGACATAATAGTATCAACTCAAAAGTAATCATATTCATTTCGGGAATAAAGTTTACTCTCTCCTTTTATATATTTTTATACTTATAATTTATTTTTTACCTAAAAATTATATTAACTATATATATATATATATATATATATATATATATATATATATATATATATATATATATCTCACCCTACTTAATAAAAGAGTCATATAGTAGCCACGTGGCGTCTCCTCTTTACATAAAATTTCAATGTAAATTACCCAATAGGCCCTTCAATATGTATAAACATGTTTTATTTTGAATCCCGCAAAATCAGCACAAATATTTTTTGAAATCATCTCCTTAATTACTGTCAATTTCAAGTGTATCACCCAAACCTTTCTTTCGAGATTCAAATTTTGAAAACCATTGGAACAATACCCACCTCCGATCAACAAACCACCACCAAACAACTGTTTGTGTTACGTATCGATTAACTGGAGATGAAGATGGGATACTGTTATCTATCTCTCTTCTGTTCAACTGAGTTATCATCTCTTTTTTTGGCTTCCCAATGTCTACCCCTACCCGGCTACCCCAACTCTCCTCATACCCTAGCTCCGACCATATCTTGGTGTCTCGTTGTTTCCATCTTTTTCCCTCCATGTTTTCGTTAATTCATGTTTATTGATGCAGATTACAAATTTCGGGGTCCAATTTCTTCAATTAAGTATGGAGTAAAAGCATTGGTGAAAGCAGTGCATCTTGATGTTTCATCTCTCTTTATGTCCTAACCTGGTAACACTTTTTTTTTTATCATTTAGACTACGAGAACGGCTTTAGGGTGTAAAATAAACTTTGGATTTTTCTTTATGTACATAAACTGTATACCATGTTGGGAGATCTGCACAACTAACAGCTTATATGGAATTCCTTTTCTAATTAGAGTTTTGTTTCATCTATTGAGTTGAGAAACCAAACTAATTCCGGATTTCACACGGTGCATAAAAAATTACATAGAAGAGTTCTCAATGATTTTTCCCTCAAATATGTTCTCTTGAAAACTTTAGATGTTTATCTTCTGGCTTTGTTGAAGTTATTCATCTATATTTTTCATTTATCTAACAAGTATGTGTCTTTGCTATAGTCATGGTTAAAGTTGAATGGTAAGATTGGTCATGGCATGTTCATGTCACAATAACTCCTGAATTTGGGAGGCAGCAGTTGGCTAAGAAATTAATGAACCTACTAGAAGACATACACAAAAAAATTTAGTTGATCTTTATTTATTATTAAGTTGAATATGTGTTCTATTTTTGTGCATCTACGTTATTACATTTTTATAATAGTTAGAGGACATATATTGCATGTATTAATGGATCAATAAAAAATAATGGAGTTCACAAATCCTAGATGACAGGTTCACCTTTTCTTTTCTTTCATCTTCATGAAACATTTATGTTAACTCGACATTATTTTTCTATCTGTTTCATAGATTGATTATGTTCTAGATGAGTCCTCAGTTGGGTTTCTCTTTTCTAGAAGATTTTTGTTGATTTGATAATCATTTTCTTCACAAGGTGATGTGTAAAAGGTTTGGTTTTGAAGTGACACCTATGGAATTGCAAATGGTTAGAAAGTCTTGATGATGAAAGATGGGGTGCAACTTGATTCTAAAGCATAATAAGTTAAGTATCACAGAACTATAGGATTGTCCTCTCATTTATTTTTACTTATTAATACGTACTTTATAAAATGAATCCAAATATAGCATTTTGGTTTCGAATTTTAATCATTAGAACATCATAAATTGAAAAGTTTGCTCAATTGTATAACTAATAATTTATTTGTATTTGGACGGCTTATAATTGGTATCTTCTTTAAGTTTTAAGGTTATAATTAGAAGAAATTTAAGTATGATTTTTTGACCAGGTTCTTCATATATTTTCTTACTTAGGTTCTTTAATATATTAAAATTCATTTTTAACCATAATCAATCAGATATTAATTATTTTGTATGCAGATTGTTGCAGGTAAACCCATAGATACCATGTGAGGATATAACGACTCTACAATTTTTTTCTTTCCAAAACAGGTTGTCATATTTCAAAATAAATATGTTTTCCTCCTCACACACCACTCTGCAATTTAACAATTTTTATACAAAATAATGTTTACAGACTTCAATACCTTAATTTTCATACTTTGTGTTGACTATTATATGGATAAGTTCATAAAATTTAAGTATAATGAAGTAGAAAAAGAGATAATAGTCTAAAAATGGACATTATATGTACTTTTTGTCAACATTTCAATCTATTAGTTCACTGCTTATTCTGTTTGATTTTGTTCAGCTTTCACTAATCCTTTAATTGGAGGCGACTTATATAAACAAAGTCAAGACTAAAAGAATTGCTCAGTTTGATAGGCTTTGTGATATTACTCCTAGGTAGATGTGCACAATAATGGATGTTGGAAAAGACATGCTTTTTCCTTCACCTGCATCACCCACTATATTTGATTAGTTGGGTCAGATGGATATGTTGTCAAAAAGGATCTCACGTTGGCTTGTTTCATTATTTTTCTTATTTATTTTTAATCTCTTTACAGGTTTATGTTTGGTTCATATCCTGATGCAAAATACATAGTGGTTAGGTCAATGGATAGAAACATTCGACTCTTTGGTTTTACCGGATAAAAGGATATTGCAATGGAATCCGATTTTATGAAAAAGTTAAGGTGTGTGTGGTTGTTGTTTATGGGGATTTGAAGTGTATCATTTTAAAAAAGATTTTTTTGCGATGGAACAAAATTTAATAAGAAAAGTTAAATAATGTTGGGTTTCTCTGCATCTAAATATTTTTAGTTATAGTAATATACATAAAAGTCACCATTTTTTTACCATTTTATAGTTTAACCAAAGTATTTTATTAATGAAATCCATATATTTTTTAACGAAAGTTCCTTGTGGCCACCGACCACAATGGTTTCTTATTTATCGATTTATCATACTCGAATACTCTTCACACTGGTTTGCTAAATTACCACTATATTATTTATTAATTCTTTAATTTAGTTAGATCCTATTTTTTCCATTTATCCCAATAGCACATAAAATGCAAAATGTAACAATTTACTTTTGTTGTTTCTCAAATTAGCATCTTACTTTACCTATATCTTTATAAATATTTTACCTGTGGTTTCCACGGGTTGTAACCTAGTGAGTGTGTGTGTGTGTGTGTGTATATATATATATATATATATATACACACATACATATATATAGAAGTAAGTTCAAATAAAAACAGTAAATAGTGTGAGAACGTAAAAACACTATGTTTATGTTATTATTCTATAATGAATTTTGTATATATGTATTGTTGAAGTAATTCTAATATAAATATTAACTTTCGATTAGTCATATATTCATTATAATGTTATTATTCTATTATAAACTTATGTATGTGCATTTTTGTAGTAAATTCTAATTTTAATTTTAACCTTTGACTATTCATTTATTCTTTGCTGAATAATAACATAAAGTTGTCGATACAAAATTCATTGCAGAATAATAACATAAAAAATGTTTTTACGTTCTCACACTATTTACTGTTTTTATTTGAACAGTCCCATATATATATATATATATATATATATATATATATATATATATATATATATATATATATATATATATATATATATATATATAATGTAACGAATTCATATAAAAGTTTAAAGGAAAATAACACAAGTTATTAAACTTAATGTCAAAATTTTAAAAAGTAAAATGTAGTGATTTCTTTTGTGAAAAAAAATCAATTTTGATACGTCAACATTTCATGTTAGCATGTCATGTCACGTCAACAGGTAACCGGGTTAAACGGTCAATTGGTCAGAATTGGAAAACACGGTATTAAATTTGAGACAAAAGAAACCAATGTCAAATTAGAATTTTGATATAAACTTAATATCTTTTATGCTATTTACCGCATATATATATATATATATATATATATATATATATATATATATATATATATATATATATATATATGGAACTGATTAACGTATTTTATAAAGGCTTATAAATACAAAGTTTGGTTTTGTATGTGTCAAATTCATGCATAATATTTATTTATAAGTGTATAATAAATATAATCTAAATTATTTAAATTTATTGTAATGAAAAAAAATTATATATTTGTTAAAAGCTAATTATTTGATAATATATGTAAGCTGCAAAATGTAATATATTAAGGAATATTCTTTTTGGGGTTTTAATTAAGATCATTTTATGTTTTACAAGATTATGATTGTAGATTGTCATTTTTCAAGATTGAAATCTTATTTAAGATCGTGATCGTAGGATTTGATCGGGATCGAATGATTCTACCAAAATGAACTCATATTCAAGTTTTCTCGCGATACGTAAATAATTGATCAACTTTAGGTTCTTAAGCAATAAACATAATTATTTTTGCTACAAGTCATAGAAATTAAGAAGAAAACATCTTAATTAGAAGAAAACAATATCATTTTGAGCATGCACAACTAAGGACATAAGATCACAAAAAGATTATTATGAGTGTGTTTTGCTTAATTTGATATGTATTGAAGAAATAGTGATGCTTTACAAAACTTTTTGCAACTTGTGATGCTTGATTTTAACTTGAATATATGAATTTTTAGACTCCGCTATATAATAAAGCTAATGGGGCGAGATCAGGATCGTAGTGTGATCGGGATCGTTTTTTAGTTGTAGGATCTTAAAATCATAAGATTTTAAGATCAAAATCAGGATTTTAACAACCTTGGGTGAACTATACATTTATTGATATACATACACAAACATCAACCATTTAAATTTGATTACAACTCGCGGAAGATAGATGTATGGAGCCCTTAGTGAATATGGCATCATACTGAGAACCGGAGAGAACATTTAGAACTCAAAAACCCAAGACATCTGTAACAACCCGTTGTTCGAGTCACTAAAAGCAATGAAATTCACAGTAGTTCAACCAAAGTTTACACTAGTATATAGAAGGATTTAAAATCCTTCACTCTAGAACATAATACTTAGTGTAAATAATGAAATACCATGTCTTTGGAAACATATATAATCTTAACACTTAAATGAAATATATATATATATATATATATATATATATATATATATATATATATATATATATATAATTTGGTTTTTGAAATCTAATTCCAAACACCAAAACCAAATTCCCTAAAGGGTTAGAGGCATGACCGAATTCCTTCTTCCTTTGACCAAGAAACCGAATTCACCTCCATTTGGAAAAGCATGGACCGAATTCTCTTGGCCATTTGACTAGAAACCGAACACACATTATCTTGTTGACTTTAAGACCGAATTTAAGAAGGAATTCGGCCTTATAGGACCGAAAACACCTCATTTGAGGCTCATTAAGCCGAACACACTCCCTATATATATATATATATATATATATATATATATATATATATATATATATATATATATATATATATATATATATATATATATATATATATATAACAGAACACTCAATTCATTTCCCACATTTCCCACCGAACATACACCCATTTTGCTCTCAAAAGTCATCCAAAGATTCTCTCAATCTTCAAGTATTCTCGCCCATATCTTCATCCAATATTCAAATCTTCATACTTTTCCCAAGAACATTCATAAGTCCCTTCATATCTTTAAGTGTTTCACCAAGAACACACGCCACCAACATCATCACACCGAACCCCCCCCCCCCCCCCCCAACCCCACCGAAAACTATATTTTGCCCACCGAAAGCATCCTTCAACATTTCCAATTATTCCAAATTAATTTTTGTAAGTGTTCCTTACATAATTAATTATTTAACACATTATTTAAATTGATATTTTATTAATTTAAATACGACGTCGAATATAATTATTTTTAGGATAACGTTATTAGCGCGTACGCTTACCCAAGGATAGTTTCTACAAGCTCGCTAATTCAAACACAAGCGCACATTTGAGGTGAGTTCATACCCATACATTTTCAATGTTTTCAATATGTTTAGGGGAGATACAAGTAAAACACAAGGACTTTTGTGTTTATTCAAACATTATTTTTAAATAGTTTCAAAACCTTTACAATTATTTCAAACCGAGTATTCGCTATATTTCCTAAAAGTATTTCATATATTAACCCTTTTGTAATACGTCGAGTATAAGGGTAAATTGTTTTCATACAAATAAATTGAAAATGTTTACATTACAGTACAGAGCATTACAATTAAACTATAATCAGTATAGTTTGAGATTTACTGCACCATTTTGCTAAGTACAATACATGGAAAAAGAACATACAATCAAAACTATAAAAGGTATAGTTTGGGGAACACTACTCTAATACATTGATACAAGTATACACTATTAAAATAATTATTTAAGTATAATTATTTTACACTACAAGGTACATTATTACAAGACAATACATACAATTTTTAATACAAGAGAACACTACAATACTACATGTAAACTAGTTAATACAGGGTTGTGAGGCACTACTTCACTAGTATCCATCGGGATATATAACTAAATCCTATACAGTATAACCAGAGTCTCCTGGAGGGAGAGAGTGAGATTTGTGTATAGATCTATACGGGACTGACAATTCCACACCTAAATTGCTCGCTACAGTTAGGCCGGCAGGCCTGGGGTGACAAATGTCATAACTTTCGGACGCCTAAAGAATGTCGTAGAGGTCACTAGGTCATATCAAGCATGGTCATATGAAACTCACAACAGTATAACTAACACATATGTTTACGGGATTAACACTACTTCAGTGATTTTATTTTGTTTAATAAAATTACAGTACCCTACGATACACTACTTTACACTACAGCTAGGGGTGCCCAGGCATTCATACAAGGTTTTCATACAAACACTATAATGATACACTACTTTAAACTACAACTGGTGGTATCTAGACACTTATACAAGGGTTTTCATACAAATACAGTTACAATACATTGTTTTCTAGTACTAAGTACACCACTACAATATACATTTTTAAGGAACATACAAGACTAAATTACATTCACTATAGAAAATATTGGATTTTCTGGAGAAACATACTAGCATATTCAAAGTACAAAGACGAGTTTTCCACCACTAAAACATACTTATGAACTCACCAACTTAAATGTTGATACATTTTCAAAATAACTTGTATTCTTAGGGAGCCAATAGATAGGTACACCCATAGGATTTTGAGAAAACGGAGCTTTATAGAGTCTCGTCTTTTATACTTTTGTTATACCTTTTGATGTCATACAAACTATGTTTTGAACAGATGTAAATACTATATTTTATCAATGTAATGGTTGTGTTTGCTTTGATTACTATTATACAATTGTTGTGATACTGTACATAACGTCCTCCGCCCCCGAACGTTTCCGCCGTTTCTGGTTTGGGGGTGTGGCAACATCTTTTTCGTAAACAAAGTGGATATCGATCTTAATTCGTTTGATTCATTGATGTTGAACCAGATTAGTTAAAATCCAGACAACACTAACATTGTGGCAGTATTGTAACGTCCCAAAATTCAAGGCTAAAAATTTCTTTAAATAAAACATTACTTTAAACAAATTCATCAATTCAAAACATAAACAAAGTATTAGTTTCCAAAATACAGGTTCGTTATCAGAGTAAACATTCCCAGGCTGTCTAATCTATGGTGTGTGCCATGCGATCACCCCGAGCTCTTCCTTCCGCTACCGGAAGTACTTGAAACCAAAACTGAAAACCGTAAGCACGAAGCTTAGTGAGTTCCCCACCCTACCACATACCATGCATAACCACATACTGCACATACAGCACATATTGCACATACTGGGCCACGCCCGCCATTCTGGACCTCGCCCGCTACAACGGCCCCGCCGCTCCAGGCCCCGCCTGGCTTCGAGCTCCGCTCGGTTACAGATCTGTTTCACTTAGGCCTCGCCTGTCATAGGGCCTCGCCTACTAACACATAATAGCACATAAACATATCACATCACATCACATAAGCTAAACACATACTAACGGATCTTGTCCTAAGGCCTCGCCTATCTCTGGGCCCGCCCTTGTCCTGCTACTGATGAGTCATGGAACCCCGTCCATACTCCTGCTGATAGTGAGGTACGGGCCCAGCCCATCCTCACTTCATCCCTAACTTGGCCCTCGCCCCTGATCTGCTACTACTGAGATGTGGAACACCATCCACACTCTGCTATTGGTGAGATACGGGACCTCGCCCACACTCACCTCCCTACCAGGCACATACGAGTATCACACAGACAACAAATATAAACTATCACATAAACCCTTCCTTGGGAACCTGCCCTCTATCATTGGACCTCGTCCCGAATATCATACTAACATACTGTGCCTAGGGCTAACCCTCGGGTCTTTTACTCACAACTACATGGGCCGACATTGTGGCCGTAGACCCATTCACACAAAGGGAAACTCACCTGCACTGGATGAACTGGCTGATGAACCCACTAGCTACTGCCCGGCAACTCTCTGAACTTCAGCTCCACTCGCTCCCCGAACTACCAATATCAATGCAACACTGAGCCTAACTGACCCCCGAAAGACTACCAAGTCAACTCTGGTCAAAGTCAAAGTCCTGGTCAATGTCAACCTTCCAGGTCAAACCTACTCGCCGAGTCACCCTAGTGACTCGCCGAGTTCATATGTTCAGAGTCCTTCTATTCACGACTCGACTCCCCGAGTCAGTCCATGACCGCTGAGCCTACCGATTTCCGAGTCCTGACCTGACCAGCTCATCGGGTCTCCACTCGACTCACTGATTCGAGTCTCAACTTGAAGGGTTTGGGGTTTCGCGTCTTGACACGCCGAGTCCAATAACAGACTCTTCGAGTCCAAGACAACCTTCAACAGACTCGCCGAGTTGTTCTTCCAACTCGCCGAGTTCCTGCCCATCTTCATCTGACTCGACGAGCTGTTCATCCCACTCGTCGAGTTCCTCCAAATCTTCATGCTACTCGCCGAGTCCACTCAAAAGGACTCGCCGAGTCCATTCAGATCTCCATACATGCAGAGGAATTTTGAGTCATGCATGGACTCCAAACTGTAGATCTACCCTTCCCAAGCCTATTCCTCACGTAAAGTTGCAAACTTTACGTGTAGAGAAGGAGATCTAGGCAAAATACACCATAAACTAGGGTTTAAGGCAAAGAGGCTCCATAATCAACTCAAGGGCTGAAACTTTATGCTTTCCAAGACCAAAATACACTTAGATCTGAAGTAGCAACTCCAGATCCGGCTTCTAACTCAAATGGATCACTACTCATGGCTAAAAGCCCCCAAACTCACAACCAAAATAGATCTAAAGGAAGGGAAACGACTTAATACCTTCAGATGTTCAGAAATATCTTCCTAATCTCAGATCTATAGCCCCCTCCTTGCACCTTCAAGATCCTTCTTCCTTCTCCAAGCTTTAATGCACTCCTCAAGACAATAATTAGCTCAAAAATGGATATGGCGGCTAGGGTTTGGTGTTCTGGGTTAGAGGGGCTGTAAAGGAAACCTAGGGAAGAGAATGAGGCGCTTAAATAGGCCCCAAGTCCCGAATTTAGGGTTTTCCTCGAATAGACCTGACTCGCCAAGTCTCCTTGGCCGACTCGGCGAGTCGGTCACTTACTTCTCGACCCGGATCCTGCTTGGACTTGCCGAGTTCCTCCTTGGACTCGCCGAGTCCCCCTTAAAGTTAGGCTTTTCTTTCCTTTCTTGGCCTTCAAAACTTTGGGTGTTACAAGTACATAATCATGGATTTGGTGGGTGAGGAGTGTAACTAAAAAGGAATATTAGGACACCAATAGGTTTCCACAACAACATTTTCCACCCTTGGATACTTGGCCTCGCCATTGGAACTATAAATGATACCCGAGAGTTTGGTGGACTAGCATAACACATAGTTACGAAAGAAAATACATAATCAAGTGTCTCATGTCATCGGAATTCACGTATCATAATCGAAATAAGTTATATGATCGATAGTAGTGGATATATGAAGTTATAGATTCTTGCTAAGAGTTCCACATTTGTATCTCAAAATACATTATAATGCACTAAAGTGTGCCTTAATGGGTTTTGCAAAACATATACTTATATGTTGAATATCCTATGAAAAATCGAGATTAATGAAGGTAAGATACTAAATGGAACCTTTTAATCTTATGTATAGTGTTGGATATATCAAGTAGAGTGTTTCAGGCATCTAGCTTGGAATGAGTTTGTAACATTCGTAATTTGGTAAGTTTCCTTTTAGCCCATTCAATGCAAATTGTTAACATTTTGGTCCATAGCTAGTACGCTTAGCGTACTAGCCCATTAGCTGATCGCGGGTCTGATCCTATTTGTGAAGAAGAAGGATGAGTCTCATCGGATGTGTATTGACTACCGGGAGTCGAATAAGCTAACAATAAAGAACCGTTATCCACTCCCAATGATTGATGATTTTTTTGACAAGCTTTAGGGTGCATCTTGGTTTTCAAAGATAGATTTACGTTCAAGTTATCATCAGATGAGGGTCAGAGAGGAGGATGTGCAGAAGACGGCCTTGCAGACTCGTTATGGTCATTACAAGTTCGTGGTGATGCCCTTCAATCCTACCAATGCTCCAACTGTGTTCATGGATCTCATGAATCGTGTATGCAGGATAATGTTGGATCGGTCTGTGATTGTATTTATTGATGACATTCTGGTCTATTCCAAGATTCAGGTGTTGCACGAGGAGCACTTGAGGGAGGTTTTAGAGACTCTGACGAGGGAGAGGCTTTTTGCAAAGTTCTTTAAGTGTGAGTTCTGGTTACGCGAGGTGTTTCTGGTAAGGGTGTTTTCGATACGGTTTGAAACCGTAAAACTGACCAAAACGGTCAACGGTTTTGTTTTACGGTTTGTATTTTTCCTTATGGTCTGGCTTACAGTTTCTAATTTTACAAACCGTAATGAACGGTTTGGCTTACGGTTTCTAATTTTTCAAAATGTATAAAACCAGACTGGACCGTAGGGTTTTTAATATATATTAATTATTTTTTTTATATATGTAATTATTATATTTATATTAATTTATATATATATATATATATATATATATATATATATATATATATATATATATATATATATATATATATATATATATATAATTACACAACCCAATTAGTTTGTTTCTTTGTTTTGTGAACTGTGAAGCCCAAGTGTAAAGTCTTCGATTGGAGTCTGTCCACTTTCATTCCAAGAGTCCAGACGTGAGAAGAAGTCTAGAAACGACGACCTAACCCTAATCGGAAATGCAAATCGCAGTCGTTTGTTTTTTCCATTATCATTTCTCTGTCGTTCTCGTTCATACTTCATTTAAAAGCAATTGTCAACAACTAAGTAAAGCACCAGACGCAACAGGTCAGCACCTCTGCCTGCAGTTCTCGTTGCGCTATGCATCTCTGTTCGATAAGGTATGTTCTGACCTCTTGCTCGTGTTTTGTTTCCGAAATCACCGATGTTTCAAAAATCATTTGTTACTTCTACTCTGCATGCAGCTCTTGTTTCTCTCTCACCCAATTTATTTACTGGATTAACATTTAGGAAGAAGAATATCAATCACACCAACTCCAATCAGCTTCCCATTAATCAAATACTGTTGCTGAAAAGAACCAACTGCAGGTTCGTAGGTCCGCTTCTCGTCTAGAAGGTGGAATTCGTTTCTCGTTCTCGTTCTTCCTTTCTAAACTGCTTAACATCACACTTTTTGTTTGCTTAACTGGTTTACATGTACTGTTCCCTCCTATGAGTCATTTGACTTGTTTACAGGTATAGTTCCCTCCTCAGTTTCACATCTTTTAGTTTTCGTTCTGAAAAAATCGATTGTCAATCTATTAAATGGAATCGCACTTTCTGATTGTTGGGATTATTTTGGAATAATGTTATTGATTGTGGATCATACGTTCTGATTGTTGGGTCTTTTTGGAATCTGTTAGATTAAAAAGTTTACTTGAATATTTTAAAGAATTGTCATCTCTAGTTGTAAATTACTCCATCTGTTCTTTATAGATAAGAACTATGTGATTCTTCATTGATTATTAACTTTTAGAGCTAAGAGGGTGATGATTTCTTTTCATTTGGGGTTTATGCAACGAGTTTGATGGCATATTCCTGGATTATTCACGACAATGTGCCACTCTTGATACAATGTCTAAGCTCTTTAAACTTGCTGAGGTAGGTTGCCTTTTTTCTCTTGATTGAGGATATTATAGTAATATCATCATTGTATAAAATACAAATCAAGGAAATTATGAGCTTGAGCCTTCAAAGACAAAAAAAAAAAAAATATAAGTGTAGTATTTTCTGATCGCCTCCTTTTTTTCTAATGCAAGCAACACACAACGCTATCAGTCCCTCGTGCATCTCTCATTGAGTTTACATTTATTAATTGTTTTTTAATTCCTAGTCTAGTTGTATACACCTTTATGTGTTATAATTCTTTTGGTTCATAATGGATGGTGGTGTTTTATTTTGAATTCAGATTTTGATGAGTGAGAAACTTAATGTGATAAAGATCAGCAAAAACTTAATGTGATTGGACTAAAATGGGCCTAAAAATCCCAAATTGTGAAGCCAAACCGGATCCAAACCGTTAGTAACGGTTTGGCGGTTTGGTTTTGTTTGGTTTTAATTTTTGAACGGTTCGGATTTGGTTTTCGCTTGACAAAAATCGTAACTAACGGTTTGGCTTTGGTTTGACCTAAAAATCGGACTGTGAACACCCCTAGTTTTTAGGGCACCTTGTTAACCAGAACGGTATTATGGTCGATCCGGCCAAGGTCGAGGTCTTGATGAGGTGGGAGGTTACGAGGTCTCCATCTGAGATTCAGAATTTCCTTGGGTTGGCATGCTATTATCAAAGGTTCATTCAGGATTTCTCCAATATAACAACTCCTATGACTCAGTTGACGAAGAAGACCGCACTTTTCGATGGGGACCTGAGTAGAAGACAACTTTTGAGACCATGAGGCAGAACCTTGTTGGATTAGTGTCTAAGTCCATAACTATTTTCGTATGTACTTGACCCGATGACGCATGGTCCTTTTGGGTTGCCTTCACCAAAGCAACTTGATAGGATGAATTATGGAGAGAGAGAGAGAGAGAGAGAGAGAGGATTAATTATGATTTATTAATATATTATGAGAATAATATATTAAAGGAGAAATCATATTGTTTAATTAATATTAGTCAATAATTAATTAAGAATTAATTTTGTGGCTAAAAGACATTACTTAAACTTAAGGGACTATAATTGTCAATTGTATAATAGTTGAATATTAGGCTAATGGACTCCATATTAGAGGGGTGGACGAATTTTATGGGGAAACCCATTAGAAATCGTCCAAGGCCTCTAAGGAGGGAGTCCATGGGTTGCTTAGGGCCTAAGTAGTCAAATTAGGGTTTCCTTGTTAGATAACCCTAATAGCCTCACTATTTAAGGACCCCTAGGGCACCAAAAATGTAGCCAACTAACTCCTTAGGGTTTCTACACGTTTTTGGGTGCCTCCTATCTTCTCATTCTTCATCCTCTTGCTCTTGGTGTTTGTGAGCCATTAGAGGAGTGACACTTGTGACTCTAAGCTTTCTAAAGCCATTACAAGGAGGATTTGAGATTGTTATTGCTATATAACAATCAAGGTAAGATCTAAACCCTATTATTATGTTAATATTGATTATCACATGCTAGATTTAGGGTTTAAAGTCTTGGATGAATTGCATGTACAATAGAAAACCTAGATCCAAGCATTAGGGTTTGCATGAGGACATAGGATGTTCTTATGGCTAAAATCCATCAGTGGTATCAGAGCCATGATTGGTTTCTATTGTATTGATGCCTTGTTTATTTATTCAAGCCTTAAAAATCGTTTTTTGTGCCCCTGACTGATGGACTCGGCGAGTTCATAGTGGAACTCGGCGAGTTAGAGCGTCAGTTAGAGCAGATTTCGGGATTTCTTGCTGTTTTGCTTGAGGATACTTGCCTTAATTACTTTGGGTCATTAATATCTTAATTTTATCATATATTTCAGTATATTCTTGACCAAACAAAAGATAATTACCATTTGGTTGAATGATAATTTCCTTATATGATAATAATTGATTATTTGAATTAAATTGGTAAATTGTCTTGCAAGTAATATTGACTAGGTCAAATTTAGATAATCATTAAATTAATTTTTTAATTTAAATTATTTGCTATTTGAGCCTTAATGTTTTGAAAAGTTTCAAAACTTGCCCTCAAGTTTTCGAATTTAAATTTTTGATTAAAATGTTTGATTTTGAGATATTTAAATTCTAAACCCTAATGATTTGAAATGTTTCAAAACTTGCCCTAAAGTTTTGGAATTTAAATTTTAATTAAAAAGTTTAATTTTTTAAATGTTAAATTCTAAAACCCTAAGTTTTGAAAAAGTTCAAATTGCACCCTAATGGTTTTATTAAATTAATTAAGTGTATAATTAAAAGAGAGTTAATAAATCCATAGTGATATAGTTTACATTTAATTAAATTAAAAGTATAATTTATTAAATTAGACCACCTAGTATTTTAAAAGTGTAAAATACACCCTTATACTATATATATAACATCAAAAGTCTAATATTATAAGTGTATAACTTAAACTGCTAGTCTTACCGTTAGTAGGCCTCATTCACGAAGCTGGTCTATAAGGGGTGTTTAAGGAAATTGCCTATAAAATGGCAATTCAAGGGGTATCCACTCTTACCCACCGCACTCTTGACTAGTGGAGGGTCGTTAGCCGAACGGGTAGGATAGGGCAAACCCTTTCCATTAAAAGTATAATCAAGTATAAAGTAACTAAATGTTTTATAAAAAATTCCCAATCTTAGTTACTTTAGGCAAAATTGAATTTGATGCAATTCCATGAAATTACACTTTGTACCCTTACAAAGATGTTAGTGCAGCGTGTGTGGTTAACCGACACACTAAATGGTTCTAAGCAAAGGTTGCAAAGGGTGGCTCAATTTTTTCATAGTTCGGTGGAGCGTGTGTGGTTAACCGGCTCATCGAATAGGTGAATGTAACATTGGGGGCACCATGTAAGTTTGCATGGTTATTCACACCATGTTTTGTGCTCCTCGGCATCCCAGTCACAAATCAAGGGACATATCGAGATTTAAACATGTCATTGAAAAGTTCAATGAATCTCAAAGGATCTAGGAGTTTTTCAACACATTTAAAACTTAATCTCTTTTCGTTTTTATGGTGTAAAATTAGTGAATCGTCATTCACTTACCTTCAAATGTTCTGCAATTTGGGTTACGATATCCTTCTCCCAAGTTGTGAAATATTGTGTTGGGTCCTAGCCTTAATATCTCATTTGGGTGATTTATTAAGGACTCAATCAATCAACTAACTTGAATTTTCTCCCGTATTGTAGATGTCAAAGTATGACAACTATGGTCTTCCCAAATCTCGTGGAACAAGCTTTCCACATGAAGATGATATTGCACGATTCGATCGAGGAACACGAGATCATACTTCACTTCCTCCACCTCCTCCTATTGTTCTCCCTAACCCACAAGTTCAAAGGCTTGAAAAGTTCAAACTCACTCAAGCCCTTTTGGCAAGTAAGCATGAAGAAGGAAAGTCAGTGTGTGCACATGTCTTAGAGATGAAGTCACACATTGATAGGTTAAGAATGTTGGGATCCGTTGTCTGTGAGGAGCTGGCTGTTGACTGGGTTCTTCAGTCGCTTCCTGACTCATATAGTGAGTTCGTAAGAGAGTACTATATGATGAACCACGACGTGACCCTCATCGATCTCACCTATATGCTTATTGCTGCTGAATCAACAATGATTTGGCGCATTGGAAAAGCAAAGTTGATTGTTGGATCTACCTTCCAGACCTCTATGGATATAGGCAATGGCAACGAAAGGCATGCTATGGTCGAAAAGTTTGATCATAAGAGAAAGGAAAAGTCTGAAATAGTTCCGTGTGCTATTCCAAAAGAGTCAAATTGCTTTTATTACCAAGAGAAGGGGCATTAGAGACGAATCTGCCCAGTCTACCTGAGAGATTTAAGAGATGGGAGAGTCAAGACGTTTGACTCTACTTCAGGTAAAATCCACTATCTAACTCCATTAAGTTCCTATTCATTAATTCTTAATACATAATGTGATAAGATTACATTTGAATGTTTTGCAGGATCAATGAAAAGAGAGGAAGCTTGATGGAAGAGCAAGATGAGTCTGATCACAAAGAAATGGATCACGATCACATGGATTCAAAGATCAGATTTTGAGCTTAGAAAGTTATGATAGAGTTGTTAGGAATATTTGATTACATAGTTTTTCAGTTGATTTTGCATTGTAAGGACATGTTTTCCGCTGCTTTTATGAGTAAAATAAATTTTGATTTATCTTATTTATGTATACCCTTGCAATAAAATCGTTGTGAAAAATTGATGTTTGTGTATTTCTATAAATGGATGTGATTCTTAGTTATGTTATGGTAGTGTCAAAATTTTCTAAGTAAGGAAAGATTCCCATCACCCAAGTTTCAATTGGACAGAAACTTGGAATCATATGATTTGAATCATGTGATGTGTGGAAATCTTGGTCCTTAGGAAATTAAGACTAATTCCTTGATCACACAAGTATGTGAGTCAAGTAAAGGACTAAAGGAATAGAACATAATGTTGGGCACTAGTCAAGTCCACCACAAATAACAATAAGACTATTCGTCATAATTTACTAAAAGTCTAGTAAATGTGGTTATACTTACAAGATTAAGTGTAATTCTGAATCATTGAAAAGTTTCAATGAATAGCAGAACGAATAAGAAGAATCAATGAAGGCAGAAAGATAAAAGTTTCTCCAATCTAAGAAGAAGGGAGAGTACTTTTGTATCAGGTTTTATGATAATCTTAATGATTAAGAACCATATCATAAATGATCCTCTAAGGACATCTTAGTGCACTGGTATGGCTAAGAAGAGGAATCAGAAATTGTTGAAATGGTTAAATCAAAAGGATGAGTCATACTTTGTTTCCAAAATCAAGTCTTAGAATCGTATTCCAAGATTATGAATTGAGTGACACACACTCATCAAATGTGAAGTAGAAAATTGCTTTTCTTGCTCTTGCACGTTTGAAATTGGTAAGTTGTGATGTCTTGGAGAAGACAAAGAGCAACTAAGACCAAATGTGTGTAATGTTTTGTCTTGATATAGACATGTCTTGATATAGACACACACTAACTCTTGGATATTTGTTTATTAAGAAATGTTTCTTGATAAAAGAACATAATATGTCAAGAGGTTAGTGGGAGTCTGAATATCTTGAAAAGATTCAAGAACTAATCAAGAGTAAACTTGTTAACCACTAGTACACGAATTGAGGTTTGTAGCCTATTGTGTTGACAAATTTTATTTATGTGCCAATCCAGCTGAGTGATTATGCATATGAGTTCTACAAGTTCTCAATAGGTTGCATAAGGGAAAACACCTTGTTCAATGAAAGTACATTGATTGGCATAGGTGAGCTGCTAGATAACTTGGAAGCAATGGTGGGACCCTTGATGCCAAGAAATTAAGAATGAACAAGTTCTGTCCATAAGAGTTTGAATTTGCCACAAACATTATCTTTCGATTATGATAATGGAAAATTCACATGGATAGGAACACATACACCATAAAATCTAAGTGTCATAAGGTTTCTCTCCTTCATGAAAATGATTGTGAGGAAACACTTTCACTAAGAGAGATTTTAAGGAGATAGCAACTATGTAAATTGCATTCTCAAATTCGATTATGGTTGTAGCATCCCTTTTCATAGTTCGAATTGTGAGATTTGGCAATTAGTCTGAACATTTAGGACTTAGTAAGATAAGTTCTGAATTAGTTTAGACACACATATGAGCTGTCTAAGGAAAGGTGTGTGAATTTAAGAAGCTTAGATAAAGGGTTATTGAAGCATATCGTATTAGAAACAATTAACTTTGGAAGTCAATAAGCATTGATTCGTAGAAGTTCAGCTGGTTCCTAAATACGTGTCAAAGCTAGTGGGAGCATAAGGGTTATGCTGGAATGAATATAATCATCATGTTAGTGGGAGCATGATTATTATTTAAGTATTGCAAGTTGGCAATATTAATTATAGAAAAACAAAAGTTTCACTTTGCAAGGTTGCAGGGGTTGAAGAGATGTTTTTGCTATAATTAAGGGAGAGAATGTTATACTTCGTTTTCAATCTAAAAGCTTAGATCGAGAAATTTAATTGTATTTAGTCAAGTGTATATTTATTATTTACATTCTCAAAATACGATTATGATTACGGCATCCCTCTTCATAGTTCGAATTTTTTGAGAACATGGCAAATAGAAATATTATGACAATATTATATTAAGAAACTGGTAAGGTAGCATGTTTTATTATGAATTGCATCCTATACGCTTCGGGTATAGGATCGATTGCATATGCTATAATATTCGATCGTTCTAAAATTTTCCAAATGCCTGGGGCATTTAGAGGGAAATAGTAAAAAGAACCGGTTTTGACTAAAATAATTAAACAACTGCCAAGGACAATCTAAGGTTCGCCAAGGATTGGTCGCTTGTGGACAGTTGAAAGTATAGTCATGGATGGACCATATTGACATATAAGATTCTATTTAGAATGAGTTATCATGTGGAAAATATGGAAACGTTTCCATATTGGGAGTTCGATATTGAGAATCAATGTCTAGATTAGAAACTTCTATGCAAGAAGGATGTTCAAAGGAATGTACTTTGAATGTGAGACTTCATGACTATGGAATTGCCTTGTAACAATCTCCAGTAGAGCATTTTGTAATTTCATTGGCCGAGTCATAGTGACTTTTATGCCATGACATTACGAAATGACCATTGCATAAAATGTTAGAATCTAACATATTCTAGTAGTGGCGAGAATTTTGTATTCTTACACTATTGGATTAGGAATTGTGAAATGAGTGTGATTGAAAATGTTATTCGATTATACTATTTCACAAAATAAGGACCATCGGTAAAGATAGTGTGCATGCTAAGAGCATGGGACAATTGTTGTTATAATTCAAGTAAGAAGTTGATTACCCGAAACAACAAACAATGAGTAATCAATATGCTGATTAAATAAAATGTTTTATTTATACCCAGAGTTTGGGGCCATATGGGATTAGTATTATTCTTGTGTTTCACTTTGCATGTTTTGACTTCCCGAATAATAAGATTATTCAAACTCTCCACAGTCGCTCATTCTTTGGAAGTAGAAATGAAAGAAGACTGTCATGAATCTGACTGTAGATTGTCTAAAGTGTTTCATACATAGCAAAAGTTTGCTGTAGGGTTCATGAGTACTGCTATAAGATTAGAGTATTGGATTAAACCCACGCTCACTTGGATCACTTCATAGATTTTATCACGAGTGATTGGTGAGATGATAATATCTTATATTCTTGAAACCGAGATGTGTGAGTTGTATCTTGCGAGTTGGTTACACATTGATAATATGTAAACGCACCAGTAACTTGGTGTTATAAAACATATTGTTGTGTGTGATTCAGTGAGTGAGTGCAAGCGAGCATTGAGTCGAAGTTTATTCATTCCTTTTACCCAAAGTAAGATAAAAGCGATATTTGTGGGCCCCTCTATGATTTAGTGATGACACCCTAAGCGCTTGGCCAAGCCGGGACTAATTTGATGTGTTCAATTGTAGTCTGTAGTCAGTCGTCGTAAATCGGAAATCAGGAAACAACACATAGACAGAGAAAACGATTTAAATCCATGCCTCAGTCTATACAATATCTAGAAAGGAGGAATATATGATCCCTTATCTAAAGGACGCGTATCTGATAAGATCAGAATTGACAGCGGCTTTTGAAAACTATGATTGCGGATTAGGATCTGAAGGCATACACATAATAGTTATTAGACTTATCCAAATGGGAGACTGTTGGATTAGTGTCTAAGTCCATAACTATTTTGGTATGTACTTGACCCGATGATGCATGGTCCTTTTGGGTTGCCTTCACCAAAGCAACTTGATAGGATGAATTATGGAGAGAGAGAGAGAATTAATTATGATTTATTAATATATTATGAGAATAATATATTAAAGGAGAAATCATATTGTTTAATTAATATTAGTCAATAATTAATTTAGAATTAATTTTGTGGCTAAAGACATTACTTAAACTTAAGGGACTAGAACTGTCAATTTTATGATAGTTGAATATTGGGCTAATAGACTCCATATTAGAGGGGTGGACGAATTCTATGGGGAAACCCATTAGAAATCGTCCAAGGCCTCTAAGGAGGGAGTCCATGGGTTGCTTAGGGCCTAAGCAGTCAAATTAGGGTTTCCTTGTTAGATAACCCTAATAACCTCACTATTTAAGGACCCTAGGGCACCAAAAACGTAGCCAACTAACTCTTTAGGGTTTCTACATGTTTTTGGGTGCCTCCTCTCTTCTCATTCTTCATCATCTTGCTCTTGGTGTTTGTGAGCCATTAGATGAGTGACACTTGTGACTCTAAGCTTTCTAAAGCCATTACAAGGAGGATTTGAGATTGTTATTGCTACATAACAATCAAGGTAAGATCTAAACCCTATTATTATGTGAATATTGATTATCACAAGCTATATCTAGGGTTTAAAGTCTTGGATGAATTTCATGTACAATAGAAAACCTAGATCCAAGCATTAGGGTTTGCATGAGCACATAGGATGTTCTTATGGCTAAAATCCATCAAAACTGTGTGAGGCACTGTTTTTGACCCTGCCGGAGGGTGTTGAGGATTTCATGGTTTATTGTGTTGCGTCGGTCATGGGATTGGGTACAGCTCTGATGTAGAGGGGTTGCGTAATTGCTTACGCTTCGACGCAGCTAAAGCCTCATGAGGTGAATTATCAAATGCATGATTTAGAGCTGGGGGTTGTGGTTTTTGCCCTCAAGATATGGAGACATTACCTGTATGGAGTCCGCTCTACTATTTACACAGATCAAAAGAGCCTGATGTATCTGATGGATCATCCGAATCTAAACATGAGGTAGCGCCGATGGTTGGATGTGGTGAAGGATTATGATTGTGAGATCCTTTACCATCCATGGAAGGCTAACGTGGTAGCCGATGCTCTTAGCCGCAAGGAGGTCGCAACTCCGATCGGGTATATTTGTATGAGGATGACCGTGATTACTCCAGTTTTGGAGCGGATTCAAGAGGCTCATATTGAGACTATGAAGGAGGAGTACCGGAAGAGTGAGCGCATAGTGGGTCAGGTGGCCTCCTTTGATTATGATAGACGAGGGTTATTGACTCTACATCGGAGAGTGTTGGTTCCGTATTGGGGTGGTGTGCATTAGGTTTTGATGAAGGAGACTCACAAATCGAGATTCTCTATTCATCCCGGGCGACAAAGATGTATAAAGATATTCGTCCTAATTATTGATGGCCTTGTATGAAGTGGGATATAGCATGGCACGTGGAGAGTTTCTTGACTTGTAGGAAATTCAAGGCCAAGCATTAGTAGCCTTATGACAAGATGCAGCCGTCAGATATTCCAATTTGCAAATGGGAGGATATTACCATGGATTTCATTACGAAGTTGCCTTGGGTTGAGCGTGGAGTGGATTCGATTTGGGTCATCGTGGATCGATTGACCAAGAGCACGCATTTTATCTCGATTCATGAGAGTATCTATGCAGAGAAGGTGGATGAGGTATACATTAGGGAGGTCATGGCACGGCACGGGGTGCCGGTTCCTATGGTTTCAAACAGGGACGTTCGGTTTACTTCCATATTTTGGAAGAGGTTCCATGACGAGTTGGGTACTCGTCTTCATTTCATTACGACTTTCCACCCGCAGACTGACGGCCAGAGCGAGCGGACTATTCAGATCTTGGAAGATATGCTTCGTGCGTGTGTGTTTGGATTTCGGTGGGAGTTAGGATACGTATCTCCCTTTTGCGGCGTTTTCGTATAACAACAGTTATCACGCCAACATTGATCGACCTTCTTTTGAGATGCTTTATGGGAGGAAATACAGGACCCCGATATATTGGAGTGAGGTCGGTCAGCAAGTCATGGGGAGTACCGAAGTGGTACTCAATACTACCGAGTTGATTCAGCAGGTTCAAAGTAGACTCCAGACAACTCAGAGTCGGCAGAAGAGCTATACCGACAAGCGCCGATCAGATCTAGAGTTCCAGGTTGGGGATATGGTTATCCTGAAGGTATCACCTTGGAAAGGTGTCATCCGATTTAGGAAGAGGGGGAAATTGGGCCCCAAGTACATCGGTCCTTTCAGGGTTTTGGCTCGGGTGGGCGGGGTTGCTTATCGGTTGGATCTTCCCGAGGAGCTTAGTCAAATCCATAACATGTTTCATGTCTCTCAGCTGCAGAAATGTTTAGTGGACAATTGTGCAGTGGTTTGGAGGATATTCATGTGGATGATCGCCTGAATTATATTGAGAGACCGTTGGTGATTCTTGACCGGAAGACGTAAACCTTGAGAAAAAGGTTGTTGAGTTAGTGAAAGTCGAGTGACAGCATCATAAGGGTTCAGAATGGATGTGGGAGCCGAAGGACGATATGGGGGAGCATTACCCAGAGTTGTTTGGGGCAGCAGACTTTGAGGGAGAAGTTTGATTCAAGTGGGGGAGAATTGTAACATTTGTAATTTGGTAAGTTTCCTTTTAGCCCCTTTAATGCAAATTGTTAACATTTTGGTCCTTAGCTAGTACACGGGGCATACTCTAAGAGTACGCTTAGCGTACTAGCCCATTAGCTGATCGCGAGTTTCACCATGTACACAGGGCGTATATGGAGTACACATGGAATACATGGTGCAAGCGCAAACCCTAAAAATTAGGATATGCACCCTATTTAAACAACTTATCTCACTCTCATGGTTTCACCACATTTTGATTAGCCATCATCACCTTATGCCCTAAAAACGAAACCCTAAATGCCTTTTGTGAGTTTTGAGCTTGAAAGTGAGATTTTGGTCGTGTTTTAGTGAATGAAGAAGAAGAACTATTGGTGGTTTCTTGGGAGTAGCTTGGGCTTGTAGATCCAACTTCATCTTCATCATTACAAGCCATTTGAGGTATAAAGTTCTCAACTTGATGTTTCATTATGCTAGATCTAGTTGTGGGACTTTGATTATGCATGTTTGGGTCTTTTAAGATAAAGTTGAGCTTTTGATATACTCCAGAAGCCATGGATGTTAAATCTTAGCTCCATGGAGATCCCTTGTTCATTAAAATGCAAACTTTATGAAAGATATTGGTCCATGCAAGTGTTAATAGCTTTATTAAGCTTTTTTTAGTGTTGGGTCCCATTAAGTCATACATGGGTGTAAAGTTGCCAACTTAACGTATTAAGTAACCCTTTCAAACCAGATATGGGAGTTTGACGAGAGGTCTTAACTAATTAAGTGCTTAATGAAGTGGATTGTTAGTCTAGGGAGTACGATGGGCGTACGAGTTGAGTATGCCCCGCGTACTCAGCAGATGGACACTTAGGCTTGACGCTCATAGAATTGGACCATGCTTTGGACTTTTAAGGTTGGGCCTTGTTGGGCCATTAGACTTCTGATTTTGGGTTCTCTTGGATTTAGGCCCATGATAGGTTTCAGGCCCAATTTGGAAGATTGGGCCATATTGGGCTTTGGTTTCCATTTAGGAATGTGGGTCTTTTCTAGTAGTTGGGTTAGGCCTTGGTTTTCGGCCAAGTAAGAAAAAGGGTAAAATGGTATTTTAACCTGGAGATGGGTCAAGTAGCTTAGATTCTTGATTGCAGTGCACACACCACCTCGTTCAGCATTTTATATTACTCTGGTGTATTGGAATGTTATTGATACACTTTGTTTCACCGTGATTTCTATGATGATGTTTTGGATAATAATTTTATTAATTTAAAAACGAAAATTTCTAGTCTTAATTTTTGGGATGTTACAGAGCGGCAATAGATGTGTAGTAAGGTTTATAATAGAGAATGTTCAAAAACCTCGATAATATAATCTGTTAGCTAAGAAACAAGCCATGTTTGTTGTGTTTGGCTGAGATGTTTGAGAAAGAAATTAAGTTCACTTACATCATTCAGGAAGAACTTTTTTGGTTTATATTCAAAATTAGTTTCAAAAACTCGAGTTTAGCAAAGGAAGCATTTTTAAAATGAATATCATAAACTAGTTTATTTCCCACAAAATATCATCTTGCAAACAAAAGAAAGATTAAAACAACCATAGAGGAAAAAGAATAACAACCTTTGTAGACTTTGAATCCTCAAGGGGAGGCTTGTAAGTTGATGGAGATGGCAAAAGACTCAAAGTAGAGCTTTTCTAGAAGTATCCATCAAACAAGTATTAGCCACCAAAGATGCTAGTTTTCTCTTGTACTAAGTGCTTCTTAAGCCATTAAGAACTAATACCAAATTAGTCTCAAGGAGAAACAACTTATAAACACTTAAACTCTACACTGCACAATGAAAAAAAGAAGAAGGAAGAAGCCATAAAACCTATGTATTTTAGAGAGAACAAGAATAAGAAAGAAGTAACCAAACCACTGTTGGGTTTTATTCAAAAATAGTTTCAAAAACATGATATTTTAGCAATGGAAGACTTGAATGTTTGAACAATTATAAACAAGTTACAATCCACCAATGATCATCTTGCAAGTATTGCAAAGACAACACCAACCATAGAAGAGTTAAAGAATAAATAACATTTGTTGTCTTTGGATCCTCAAGAGGAGGCTAGGAAGTTGATGAAGAATGTGGAACCTTTGAGACACCAAAAACGATCCAACTTGAAGAGATGATGGTCACAACTCTTAACCTTCAAACCAAAACCAAAATAAGACATAAAGAGAGCAAGTAACTTCTTCTAAGAGTTTGGAAAAACAATAAGAGAATGAGAGAAGAAAAGCTACGGTTTTTCTATCAAAAAAATGAAGGGAAAACTGCAATAAAGTCCTTACATATTGGTCTCATAAACGATTTAGTATTTATATTTTTTTTATTCAATTAAGTCCCAAAAACCGGTAATCGTATTCAATTTAACCCTCTTACCAGGTCAACAAGTCATCCAACTTTCAAAAATTACATTTTCGCCTAGATTTCAAAATTTAATACAACTTTGGTCCAAATTTTACACTTTTGGTCCAGATTTTCAATTTTATTACAAATTTGGTACGAAACTTACCCTTTTTGCCCAAATTTTAGAATTTTGTTATAAATTCATCATAAATTTAGTTTTTTTACAATTTTTTTTATCAAAATTTTGTTTCGAATATGTTTTTTCATTATAAATTCATATTTGTTAAAGAAAACATATTTTCACATAAAAATCTTATATTTTCTATATAAAAACCTTTAAAAAAAAACTTCTTTGTATACGAAATACCTATTTATAAAAATAGGTATTTATTAATTACTTAAATAAATACAAATCTGTTTTTATAATATATATATATATATATATATATATATATATATATATATATATATATATATATATATATATAGAAATGTATTTTACCAAAAAATATATACAAACACCTGTTTCACAGTAAACATATACATTTCTTTTGTATAAACATATTTATATGCACCCAAATAAGTGTTTGTATACATTGCTTTTGTAAAAACACACACACACACACACACACATATATATATATATATATATATATATATTATAAACACCTATTTTATAATAAATGCATTTGTTTTCAAATATGTTTATATATAAAATGTATGCAAACATGTATTATATTAAAAATTATTCAAAATGTTGTTATAAAAGAAATGTATACAAACATGATTTTATAAAAAGAATATAGATACACACATATTTGTGTGCATATATATATATATATATATATATATATATATATATACACACACACACACACTAGGCGTAAGACCCATGTATTACACGTGTTCATTTTAAAGAAAAAAAATATATAATTCTAAACATTTGATAAGTTTGAATTTATAAGAAAAATATTGAATTGTTAAAATTAAATTGTTTGTTTTTTTAAATTAAACAAATAATTTAAATAAATAAACAAATGAACTAATGAAATTTTAATATAGAAAATTTGAAATTAGAAGGAAGTCAATTAATGAAATTGATATGCATTTATTATTACATTTATTGTAATTATTACATTTAAATATTATGTGGAAACTAATAAAATAAAAAAAAACCACAAAATGTCATGTGGAAAAAAATTAATTGAAAATAACCACTAAATGACATGTGGCCAAATCAATGAGAGTGTGACATGTGGCAAAAAGTTCTATATATATATATATATATATATATATATATATATATATATATATATATATATATATATATATATATATATATATATATATATATATATTCAAAAATACGTGTTTGTATATTTTTTTTTTTCTAAAAACGGATTTGTATATATATTTATGTACTTAATAAATACTTATTTTTATAAATAGATATTTCGTATACAAAAAATGTTTTTTTAAAAAAAATATATAGAAAATATAAGATTTTTATGTGAATTTTTTTGTATAAATATTGGTTTATAAAGAAAAAACTTTTTCAAAATTTTGAGAAAAAAGTTGTAAAAAAAAACTAGAGTTAGGATGAATTCATAGCAAAATTCTAAAATTTGGATTAAAAGGATAAATTTTGGACCAAATTTGTAATAAAATTTAAAGCCAAAAGTGTAAATTTTAGACCAAATTTGTAATAAATTTTGAAATTTGGGCCAAAAATGTAATTTTTGAAGGTTGGATTGCCAGTGAATCGGGTAAAAAGGTTAAATTCAATACGATTACCGGTTTTTGGGCCTTAATTGAATAAAAAAATATATAATGACTAAATCGATTATGATGCAAATATGTAAGGATTTTATTGCAGTTTTCCCAAAAATGAAAGGATGAAAACCTTTATAACGCTAAATCATTACCCCAAGAGTTCTTAACACCTTAAGCACTCCATATCCTAAATCCTATATGTCTCCCATGCCTTTTAATTCATGCTTACTTCCCCTTATTATATCCATGTCTTGTTTCCTAGAAACTAGGCCATCTTTCTTTTTTTTTTTTTTTTTTTTTTTCTTTTTTGTATAAAAGAGAAGAGAAGTCTATAAAATTCTTATAACTCTTTATAAGATATAAAACTTAACTTTTAGCAAAAAGACAAAAGAGTCTTTTTAGTCCAAAATAATATACATGACTTATTAGTTCATACCATATGAAATAATATGTCACTTGTTATTGTAAAATAATTATTTTTATGAAATAAATATTTTCTCAATTTATTATAAGGTTTTATGAATATTTATTACAATAAATTTCTAATAAATAATTAATTGTATCAAGTTGTTAATGTGACCTTTAGGATCATATATTAATTAGTAATATCATGGATTTAATGCGGTTATCACACATTTAATTCTATGTTACATCAGTTGTCTACTCACTTACTTTTCGCTCTTCAAAAGTCATGAAGTTGTCATCTTTCACTACATTTGACTTTTATTTTTTAAAAATAAAATTAACTTAATTTTAATGTCTATAATTCAAAATATAAATAGCATTAATTAAAAATGATTAATAAACACATAATTAAGTAAAATATAAATACTTTGTTACTTAAAATGAAAACTACATAATAAAACCTAGAAAACATAATTAAAAATTACATAACAAATAAAAACAAGATTTAAAAAAATGAAACAGTCTAGGATAAATATATTTTTAAGATCTTCTCCCTCATTTTCAAAACTAGTTTGAGGGGCTGTCTTGAAAGATAAGACAGTTTTTTGCATCAAGAATTACATATCTTCCATTTCTTTTATTTCACCACGCTCATTTTCTTTTTTGGCAATTTTTTTTTGTCAAATGTTAAACGTTTTACGAAATTAAGATTTTATCGATCAAATGTCTTCTTCATTTGTCGCATTTTTTCTGCTTCGCTGCTGAAATCTGATGCATTGGAAGAAGCCCCCTTCCCCTTCCTTTTTTTTCTTTGTCTCTACCTATCAGTCGGACAATTGTTTCTAGCTCGAGCTCGTTGTCATCATTTATATCTAGTCTGACACGAGCATCGAAAGAAGTTGTGTATCCACTTGAGCTTGTTTTTTTTTCTTTTTATTGGTGCTCCTCTAAGTAGGACTTTACCTTCGAATTTTCCCCATCTTGGACTAGAAGATAACAGTTTCCGACATTCATTAAACTTAAACATCTTTCCCTTTTTGTCGTGAAACAAACGCAAAGCCTCTTGAAGAATTTATTCATCAACTTGACTCCTAGTCCTTTGGGTTTTTAGGTTGTTGTATAATCCGTTCATCTTCGAACATATCTCATGATTTCTCGCCACTTTGAACTTATTTTGTGTTTAGTACTGTAGTCATCACCACCACCCAACTCGTTGCGAAATCTTTCAAGAATGCATACCTAGAAATGTTTATGCACTTGTGTATTTCCTTGCTTTGAATACTCTAAAATGTCAACCCAAGATTGTGTCAACAATAACTCTTCTGTCAAAATCCATGCTTGAGGCCTGACCATTTTCTTCTCTTCCAGCAGTTGTTTTCCTCTGCGATGTGGATGGGGTGAGGGAGATTGACTTTCCTGTATAATTTCATCATCCGAGTCATTGAGGTTTTGGGTTGAGATTGATAGGGTAAGGTTTTACTTTGGGGTTTATTTGATGAAAATTAATCGGAAAAAAAGTTGTTGAACATGTTGGGACTAACATTTGGCACTTGCATGGGGTAGTATTGACGAAATGAGGGCATCAAGTTGAGACGATAAACCAGAAGCGATGGATCGAAGGCGTAAATATTTATAGTTGATGTATTTGAACTAGAAACACAAGATTTTCTACTCTGGGGTTTATTTGATGAAAATTAATCGGAAAAAAGTTGTTGAACACGTTGGGACTAACATTTGGCACTTGCATGGGGTAGTATTGACGAAATGAGGGCATCAAGTTGAGACGATAAACCAGAAGCGATGGATCGAAGGCGTAAATATTTATAGTCAATGTATTTGAACTAGAAACACAAGATTTTCTTCTATCCGGGTTTGGGATTGGGTTGTTGGGATTGTTGAGATTAAGTTTTGTTAGAAATAAATAGGAAATGATAGAAGAAAATGTGATTTTGATTGTAAAATAAATAGGGTATTTATAAGGTTGTAAAATTATTTAAAAAAAACAGAGTTTTAAACTTAATTTTTTTATTGGTGGGATTGACATTTTTTTTCTTAACTGTTACGAAATGGAAATTCAAGAGAACAAAAACTTGCACCTCCACTTTCTGCTCTTTAAACCACACATAATGTTGGTGATTTTAGTATCACCAAGGGATTTTGTATAATTGGAACTTACATATAAGTTAAGGTACTTCATAATTTGTACTCTAATATATGTTTGTGTATGTACGGAGTGCACACATTTATAAGATCGCATTAGAAATCGGTTCGACGACAAGGCGGGGGTCCGGGAGTAGCGCCCCCAGGTTCGTTGTTTCCAAAGGGGTAGCGCCCCTTTGCCGGGGTCTAGGGGCATCGCCCCTAACACGGGGTCATGGGTTTCTTTGGATTTTACAAGTAGGAAACATAGTGGAAAAATCAAATTCTTGAGTGTGATTATGGTAAAACTGACTAAGATCTTCAGTTTTGGAAACCATTAATTTCTTCATTAATTCCGGTTTCGCTTGATTTGTTTCCAAAGAAACCAATGACGTATAACCATAAAAACGAAACCCTACATCTCGTGTGTGTGTGTGTGTGTGTGTGTATATATATATATATATATATATATATATATATATATATACTAGTTTATAACCCGTGGAAACCACAGTTACAAAATTAATTAAACTTTCTTAGTGAGAATTCAAAAATTATTAATTAATTATTTTTAATAAATTATTAATTAAAAGTTTTTTTAGTTATATAAAATTATAATCGTTAATTTAAATAAATATATGAAATATTATATCATGTATAATTTGTATTAATTTTATTTTAATTTTATTATAATGTTATTAATTTAATTTAATTAGAGTGAGAAATTTAAAATTTAAAATTTGAAATGGAGAATTAATAAATTGACAAGTGGTATGCATTAATTAGAAAGCCTAATATGGTGACAAATGGCAAAAGATGAAAAAAAAATATATTAATTAGGAGGCCTAATAGAATGACACATGAAAAAAAAAATATTATTAGTTAGGTTACTTTGTTTTCACTATCTATTGTGTGCATGTATGATTGATTCTGGACCAATCATTTTAGTTATTTTAAGAAACTAATTAATGCATATTACATGTTGAAGGTATAATGGATATTAATTACATCTTTAACATTTAATATGCATTAATTACTTTCTTAAAATAACTAAAATGATTGGTGCAAAATTAATCATACATGCACACAATAGATAGTGAAAACATTTGAACCTAAGTCTATATATATATATATATATATATATATATATATATATATATATATATATATATATATATATATATATATATATATATATATATATATATATATATATATATATATATATATATATATATATAACGCCCGTAGATCCGAGCTAGTCAATTTAGAGACGATAAACATCAAAAATGACTTTTTTATGGAAGATTATTTAGAAGGATTAATCTTAACCAAGTTGTAGTATATGTCACAAGGTTTTCGTGCATATAAAGAACGCCAAAATCCGAGTTATAATGAAGAAGTTATGACCTGTCGAAGTTTCCCGATAGATACGGCACGACCTAGCGCGACCCAATGCGACGTAAATAGTGAATTTAAGGTAGATAAATATTTATCCTTAGTGATCTAAACGAGAGTCGAAGATGTCTTCGATAGTAGTCCAACGATAAAAAGATAGACGAAAACGGAGTTCAGATGAAGGAGTTATGAATTTCGAACGGAGTTTTCTTGTCCCGGCCTAGTAAAGATAATATATAAGTAATATATTTATAATATATTAAAAATAAATTCAAAATTAGCCAATGGATTCTAAACGAGAGTTGTAGAGCATTATCTCACCTACGCGTCGATATACAGAACGTCAAAAACGGAGTTCGTATGCGAAAGTTATGAATTTTCGAAGTTCGAGGCGTGAAACCCCAAAACTGTCAGATACCACGACGTGGCAAGCAGTGCCACGACATGGCAAGTCTTCTGACACCTTCGGGAATCCCCCAGATTCAACTTACGATGACGCATGCAGTGACGACCAAGCCCACGACGTGGAAAAAGGTGCCACGACGTGGCAAGGGCAGATTTTGCCCTGTAAATATATTTGAAGGGCCAACCGAATTTGGTTGCTCGTTCTCTCATCTCTCACCCATATTACATCATTTTACGTGCAATTTTAACCCCCTGAAGCCCCGGTATCATCCCGAGACCCGAAGCAAGTCCCGAAGCCTAAAGATCCCGAGAAGAAAAGAGTTTCCGAGCCGAAGCTCTGCCCGCAAGAAGCCCCGTGTGCGAAGTAATCCCGGTTTCACCGAAGAATACTTCTCTTAGAGTTGTAGTGCTGTCCGAGCATTGTCTAACCAAGTAATGGCACAAGAGTATAAATTGGTGGACTTGACGAGAGATTTTGGATTATAGATCAGTAGTTATAAATAACTATTGTAAGGTTTATTTTATATTGTTTATGCTTTTGGTCTGTATCGGAACATGACATCCCGAGGTTTTATTATTTAATGAAAATACAATCTCTTTGACAAACGTTTTGATAAATTTTATCATATTTTGTTTTGGGAACAAATTCCGCAACTCTTTTAATCAAAAGGATTTACTCTGATTTTATAAAACAAAGCATAAACAAATCGGTCTTTTCTGGCCGTGAAATTGGGGATGTCACAGTTGGTATCAGAGCATTAGTTTAAGCGAACTAGGAATTTGTAGGAAAAATCTAGACTTAAAGTTAGAATGCTAAGTAATGATTGTGAGGAGTGTGTCTAAAATATGATAGGTAATACACCTAAATTGACACAAGCACTAGTTTATTTTAGGAATGATGCCTAAAATGCTTTTATGTGCTAATTGTTTTGTGTGATAGCTAAATTGATGCTATTATTAGTTCGGATCTATGGTCTGTTGCCGACCGGATCTGGAAACCTTATGTGTATAGGATTCTAAGCGTATGACTACGATATTAGAACTAGCATGTAAACGTTTCGGAGGGATAAGGAGATTTATACGTTTATCGTAAATGAAGCTTTCTTATCTTAAATTCTCGCCGGTACACCGAACGTCTGCTTGGGTGTACAAAAGGTCATGGTGAAGACTTGCAGAGAATTGAGTAAATGAAGGAAATGAAAAGGGCATATGATAGTGAATGACACCTATCGGAAGATATTGTAAGAGTGGTGTCGTGCCTTTATTTTATGTCTGATAAAATAATGGAATGTTTAGAGGAGTACGGTACGTCTGAAGTACACCTTCGATTGGCAGGATGATGGAACGGTTGGTGTAATTCTTGAAGTTGTCCCATCGTCTGGAATTTCCATCACCAATCGAGTTGAAGTAGAATTGATGATTGTAGATTGAGCAATGAAGAAATCCTATTAGAGTCTAGGGAAATTTCTATGATTATTTGGACACTTTCATATGTGTTAAATTGTTGTGTGATATTTCTTGTATGGTGACTTGGTCGACTGCGGGACAATACTTGGGACGAGTATGAGTAGGTGTGAAAGGTAGTAGATGCATATACTACTGGAAGCACAGGACTCACGCTTGGATCAGGGAAAGTCACAAGTTTACCAAGAAGCTAGTAATTGGTCTTGTTTTATTCAAGTATGTCGTTACCATTGTTTCGGTAATGACTAATGTGATAATTGTTATTCCGACCCTAGTGGTCATATCAAATTGATTCCGACTACGATGAGAGGTCATCGGTACACGACCCATCGGTCTAGTACAATAGATAAAGGAATGTATTTATCCTAAGAAGAAGAAGGAGTCCACAATAAGGATTTATTTTGTAACTTGAAGGTTACAATTGAAAGTCCAACATAGTATGAAGAGCAGATGAAAGATTGAGCATCATGGTTATTACTTAAGATGGAGAGATAACGTATGGAGTCAGTATACGGATCCTATTTCGTTGATGATTCCGGGACGTATGATCTCAGGGGGAGATAATTGTAACGCCCGTAGATCCGGACTAGTCAGATTAGAGACGATAAGCATCAAAAATGACTTTGTGATGGAATATTATTTGAGAGGATTAATCTTAACCAAGTTTTAGTATATTTCACAAGGTTTTCGTGCATATAAAGAACGCCAAAATCCGAGTTATAACGAAGAAGTTATGACCTGTCGAAGTTCCGCGACAGAACCGACACGACCCAGTGCGACGCAAATAGTGAATTTAAGGTAGATAGATATCTATCCTTAGTGATCTAAACGAGAGTCTAAGATATCTTCTATAGTAGTCCAACGATAAAAAGACAGACGAAAACGGAGTTCAGATGAAGGAGTTATGAATTTCGAACGGAGTTTTCCTGTCTCGGTCTACTAAAGATAATATATAAGTAATATATTTATAATATATTAAAAATAAATTCAAAATTAGCCAATGGAGTCAAAACAAGAGTTGTAGAGCATAATCTCACCTACGCGTCGATATAAAGAACGTCGAAAACGGATTTTGTATGCGAAAGTTATGAATTTCTAAAGTTCGGGGCGCGAAACCCCAAAACTGTTAGATACCACGACATGGCAAGCAGTGCCACGACGTGGCAAGTCTTCTGACACCTCCGGGAGTCCCCCAGATGCAACTTGCGATGACGCATGCGGTGACTACCAAGCCCACAACGTGGAAAAAGGTGTCACGACGTGGCAAGGGCGGATTTTGCCCTATAAATAGATTTGAAGGGCCAGCCGAGTTTAGTTGCTCATTCTCTCATCTCTCACCCATATTAAATCGTTTTACGTGCAATTTTAACCCCCCAAAGCCCCGGTATCATCCCGAGACCCGAAGCAAGTCCCGAAGTCCGAAGATCCCGAGAAGAAAAGAGTTTCCGAGCCGAAGCTTTGCCCGCGAGAAGCCCGGAGTGCGAAGTGATCCCGGTTTCACTGAAGAATACTACTCTTAGAGCTGTAGTGTTGTCCGAGCATTGTCTAACCAAGTAATGGCACACGAGTATAAATTGGTGGACTTGACGAGAGATTTTGGATTATAGATCAGTAATTACAAATAACTGTTATAAGGTCTATTTTATATTGTTTATGTTTTTGGTCTGTATCAGAACATGACATCCCGAGGTTTTATTATTTAATGAAAATACATTCTCTTTGAGAAACGTTTTGATAAATTTTATCATATTTTGTTTTAGGAACAAATTCCGCAACTCTTTTAATCAAAAGGATTTACTCTGATTTTATAAAACAAAGCATAAACAAATCGGTCTTTTCTGGCCGTAAAATTGGGGATTAATCGCTAGGCGTCCTCTAATCGGTTGAGTATCGCCTACCTAGTCGGGATTTTTACAACAGTGATATATATATATATATATATATATATATATATATATATATATATATATATATATATATATATATATATATATATATAGGTAAATGACACAAAAAACACTATTTTTACACAGAAATTCGATTTTGACACCGTGTTTTTTTTTTTGCGTTAATTTTGACACTGTGTTTTCCAATTTGTTATAATTCTGACCATTTGACCGGTTAACCAGGTTACATGTTGACGTGGCATGATGACGTGTCAGTTTTGATGACGTGGCATGCTGATGTGTCAAAATTGATTTTTTTTCCACAAAAAACACTAAGTTTTCACTTTTTTTTTTTCGATTTTGACATTAAGTTTAATTTTTTATTTCAATTTTGACACTATGTTTTTTTTTTGTTCCAATCGAACATCATTTATCAAATTTTGTTCAATTGTATATTTTCCGTTTGAAACCGTATAAATATATTTTTTTATTACACTTTAAATCGTATAAACATATTTTTTTCATTTAAAACTCACATTTTTATTTAAATACAAGGTGTTTTTTTTTCTTACATTCAAAGCATTAGTTATATCATGAGAACCAAACTAACCATAAGCTTCTAATAAGATGTAAAATTTTATGGGTTGCAAACTTGATATCCGAATTTTGATCGACTACACGCCTCCAAACCTCCAAACACATTTTAAAGTTGCATATTTAATATAAAATACAATTTTTATATAACTAATACATATTTATACATAAAAATATGATTTGAGTGTAAAAAAAATGTATTTATACAAAACTATAGTTTTTAAATGAGAAAAAAAACATATTTATACGGTTTAAATGTATTAAAAAAATATTTATACGGTTTCAAATAGAAAATTCTCAAAATTGAACAAAATTGGAAAAAATGATGTTTGATTTGGAACAAAAAAACATAGTGTCAAAGTTGAAAGAAAAAATTAAACTTAGTGTTAAAATCGAAAAAAATAAAAACTTAATGTTTTTTGTGAGAAAAAAATTCAATTTTGACAAGTCAGCATATCATGTTAGCATGCCACGTCAGCATGTAACCTGGTTAACCGGTCAAGTGGTCAGAATTGTAGCAAATTGGAAAACACGGTGTCAAAATCGAATTTCTGTGTAAAAAGAGTGTTTTTTATGCCATTTACCCTATATATATATATATATATATATATATATATATATATATATATATATATATATATATATATATATATGTTTAGGTTCATTTGAGACCATGCTAATTTTGTTAGACCGTGAGACGTAATCTAAAATTAAATTTAAGACAAAACTTCAAAAATGGTCCCTGTGGTTTCCGAAAATATCAAGTTTAGTCCCTAAGTTCAAAAAACGTCACAGATGGTCCCTATGGTTTCAAAACTTTTAACAAATGGTCCTTCCGCCTAACTCCATCAGCTTTCTACTGTTAAGTGAGGGACATTTTCGTCATTTCAATACACAGGGACCATTTATGAGGTTTTCTATATATATATATATATATATATATATATATATATATATATATATATATATATATATATATATATATATATATATATATATAGGGTTAGGTTATTTTGTTTTCACTATCTATTGTGTGCTCGTATGACTGATTATGGACCAATCATTTTAGTTATTTTAAGAAAGTAATTAATGCATATTACATGTTGAAGATATAATAGGTATTAATTACATCTTCAGCATTTAATATGCATTAATTACTTTCTTAAAATAACTAAAATGATTGGTCTAGAATCAATCATACGGGCACACAATAGATAGTGAAAACATTTGAACCTAACTCTCTCTCTCTCTCTCTCTATATATATATATATATATATATATATATATATATATATATATATATAATTATTTAATTAAAGGGCCCCACCCTTTTCTTTCTCCCTCACCTCAAAAAACATTGAAACTCCACCTACAAATACATTTTCTCTACTTATTCTTAGAAAATTGAAGTTTATGGTTTGTGAAATCGACGAAGAAATCAAAACTTCAAGAAATATCAATTAGAACTGTAAGAAATCGACAAATGCGAATGTCTTTCCCTCTCCCGATCTCGATCTTGATTTTTCACTTTATCTTTCCAATTACTGATCACCACCCACCTTTTTGTTCGTCTTAACCGGTGAAACAAATCGACGAATAGGTAGGGTCGTAGGGATGGTCTGGATCTACCTTCATAAACTCGGATTTTGATGAAGAGATCTTGCTTAAACGACCTGGGTAGCTCCGATCGATAGGAAAAGAGGAAGAAAACGGAGGCAATGAAGTTGTTGTGGAGTCAACAAGAAATAGGGAAATATGCAAGGGGGCTGTTTCCCTCTTGGCTGCCGTAAAACTCCACCTCCGGTGGAGGCTTTCTTGATCGAAATTGAAGAAAACGGAGGGAGGTAAGAAGCAAAATCAGAACAACGATTTTAGGGGAATTTGACTGGGTTTAACAAGCAGAAAAGGGGAAAAGAAGGAGGGTTGTTGTCTCTCGTGTTTGCAATCTAAAAACACCCACTTTCGGTGGTGTGTTCTTGACTGAAAATGAAGAAGGCAGTAGGATATCAGCAGTAATGATCTTCAGGGGTGGTTGTGGGGTTGCTAAATGATTGGAGGGGGGATGAGAATTGCTGATCTCACCTGTTCTTCCTTCCCCTTCTTTACCGGCCGCCAAAATGAGAGAGAGAGAGAGGGTGGGGCCCTTTAATTATATATATATATATATATATATATATATATATATATATAGAGAGAGAGAGAGAGAGAGAGAGAGAGAGAGAGAAAACCTCATAAATGGTCCCTGTGTATTGAAATGACGAAAATGCCCCTCACTTAACGGTAGAAAGCTGACGGAGTTAGGCGGAAGAACCATTTGTTAAAAGTTTTGAAACCACAGGGACCATCTGTGAGGTTTTTTGAACTTAGGGACTAAACTTGATATTTTCGGAAACCACAAGGACCATTTTTGAAGTTTTGTCTAAATTTAAAATACAAAATAAAAGAAAAAAACCCGAAAATGCTTTTTTTGATTATTATTTTTGTCATTTTATTTACCTAAAAAAATAAAAAAATAAAAAAAATAAAAATTATAGTTATATATATATATATATATATATATATATATATATATATATATATATATATATATATATATATATGACTTCTCTTTGAAGGGAGAGATACACACTTTTTGGCTCTCGTTTTTCTTCGTACGAACTCAGAATTATCTAACAATTTTACTTACATTTTCTGTGACTAGAATCGTAAGTTTAGGGTGACCATATTAACCGAAAAACCAAACCATAACCAAATTAACCAATATAACTGAACCATTACTAAAAGATATGGTGCGGTTTTTAATTTTGATTAACCGAATACATATGATTCAGTTATGATTTTCATCTAAAACCGAACCGCTATTAAATGAACCGAACCAATAATATTAATAATATTTTTAATATAATATTAAATACTCCCCCGTTCTGTATTTATTGTTCACTTTTGACTTTTGAAGTTTTTTATCTTCAACTTTGACCTTAAATATTTTTGTTTTTGATATATATAATAGTTAATGAAAAATATATGAATGGATTTTGTTGTAAATGTCTTTTCATTGTTATAATTTAATTAAGTAATTTATAACACAAATAAAAATATTTAAGGTCAAAATTGAAAAATGAAGAATTTAAAAGTTAAAAGTAGACAATAAATATGTGACAGAGTGTGTATATTATATATAATTATATTAAGAATTGAAATTTTAAAGGGAAGTTATCTAGAATTAGATATGATAAATAATCTTCTGTCAATACAATTATATGTATACTATCATTCACTTTTTAACAATGAACTTTATATTTTTCAATTTTTATAGAAAATCATTTTATTTTTATGTCATCTTAAATCATTATTGTTAACCGATATTAAGCATTAACCATAATTATTAACGACTAAAACCATTAACCTCTAGCCAATGCTTATTGCAATACATTAACCAATTGTAATGGTTATGGTTTGGTTTTGACCAATAATCAAAACAAACCGCCACATACACACCTCTATCCTAAGTGTCCCATTGAGATTATCTTAGGCTAAATTTTTTATAACCCGAACATAGAATACAAAAATCAGTATGAAAAGTATTTACACGATCCAAAGGATATCCCCATCTTAACTATGAACACTACCCAGTTTCTAACAACCAGCACGTGGTGTGACTGCGTGCGGTTCCAACTACCACCTTGCTTTCCCACGGTACCCGTACCGTACACCTTACAACCTTAGAGACTTAGGGACGTAAGAAGCAATACGATAAATTAGAAGGGTTGCAGATGTAAGTAATGAACCTTATTGGATGCAACATGGGGGTGGTGCTGTGGTTGTTTGAAAAGGCCCGAATTCACGAGCATCTATAGATCTATGATCTTCGGTTTCCCTTCTCATGCGCCACGTGTCCACACCGACCGATTTACCTTTTTATGGAACTCAGCGTGAAGCATGCCCGACCCGACATCTCATCCTTATTCCTTAATTGCTATTTGGCGGTAGTCAAACGTCTAAGTAGTTGACCAATCAACTTGAGTGCGTTAATGAAAGTGATTAAATAAGTAAAAAACCAATTAATGCAAAAATTATATATTAAACAATATACATTCGGTTAGTTTTACGTTTGACTAATGTACTTTTAAAACCAATATTCATATAGGTTTATACCATTATAATTTACCCTTTCACTAAAATAAAAATCGACTATGTAATAGGATATTTAATTAGATTATAAACAATTAAACATATAACATATACATGTAGTCATGTAGATGTGCATAAAACCATGGATGAGACTGAGTCTTAACCGGTTATAATCAGTCATGGTCTTTGGTGTACGATTGAAGATTAACATTCATGTGGTTAAAGTTTTATTGATAGAGAAAAGAATACCTTATGAGGGAATATATATATATATATATATATATATATATATATATATATATATATATATATATATATATATATATATATATATATATATATATATATATATATATATATATATTATCTTATAAAACAAATCTCATTATTTCTAAAAATAGATTGAATAAAATAATAATATTTTTTTTTTAAAACGTCCAAATCATTAAACTAATTGTACAACTAATCACTAATAAAATAATATTAAAATTTAAACAAACTCCTATAAATCTTCTTTTCCAAGGTTTTGACCAGATCTTTTTTCATCAAAATAAATACTTAACACCCTATAATTTGGTCATTTTATAAATTTTCTTTATTTTTAATATGACATTTTTCCTAAAACAAACTAATGATTGAATTAAAAATAATCATTCTCCATCGAAATGAAATTAATTGTCGAAACAAACTATTTGTCGCCCGCTTTGCGCGGATAAACGGCTAGTATATATATATATATATATATATATATATATATATATATATATATATATATATATATATATATATATATATATATATATATATATATATATAGGAATGAGTTCTATGGAAAACAAATAACTAGGGCAACATCTACCGGAACCAATAATCAAATGACACGTGTCCATTTTTTTCTTCACAAGTAATGTATTGTGGAAGTTATTGTAGAAGTGATGTGTTGTCATGTTTTCATTGGTTCAAATATGTGTTTTCCTAATCATTAATTTTCCATATAACTCTTTATATATATATATATATATATATATATATATATATATATATATATATATATATATATATAGGTTCAGGTTTATTTGAGACCATTCTAATTTTGTGAGACCGTGAGACCAAATCTAAAAATAATTTTAAAATGCAAAATAAATGGAAAAATCCAAAAATTCTTTTTTTTTTAAATATTATTTTCGGAACTTGATTAACTAAAAAAAATAAAAAGATAAATAAAAAAAATTCCGTTTTTTTTTTAAAAATACGTGAAATATTCTAAATAAAATATTACACTGACATATTCTAAAAAATAATTTTAAAATACAAAATAATTAAAAAAAATCTAAAAACCCTTTTTTTAAATATTATTTTCGGAAGTTGAATTAACTAAAAAAATAAAAAAAAAATCTATTTTTTTGAAAAATACGTGAAATATTCTAAATAGAATATTACACTGTACATATTCTAAAAATAATTTTAAAATGCAAAATAAATGGAAAAATCAAAAAATTCTTTTTTTAAATATTATTTTCGGAACTTGAATTAACTAAAAAAAATTAAAAAAATAAAAAAATACATCTCACGGTCTCACAAAATATAGGTGATCTCAAATGAACCTAACCCTATATATATATATATATATATATATATATATATATATATATATATATATATATATATATATATATATATATATATATATTTTAATAATAATAACGACAACATAATAATAATAATAATAATAATAATAATAATAATAATAATAATAACAACAACATCTACGCACATCAACCAAATAAAAATACTATTCTAGCGCAAGCTAACATATGTCAATAACTAAATATATACTAATATCCTTTATCAAACTCACAATTTTGGAAAAACAATAAATGTGAGAGTTTGCTAAAGAAAACACAAAAGTAATAAATAGTAAAAGTTACTGTTTTTTTCGATTTTAGATTGAAATTCCCTGGATAACCGACGTTTCCTCTCGTTGGAGCTTGACACAGTATCACTTTTCAACGACATCTGAACCACAAAGAGCTCTTTTGAGGAACGCTTTAGTAAATATATCATGACATATCAATCTTAATATATTTGGTTCGTTTATGAAAAAAAGACATCTTTTTATTTAAATTTATTTTATTTGGTTAGACGATATTATGAAAAAATGGATGATCAATGGATAACCAAAATGGAAAAGAAAAGGATTTCAAACGAAAGGAGTAGACTGAGCACGGAATTATAATAAAAAATAGAAAAATGTGTTGAAAAACAATTTCGGACTTGGACATGCAAGAACTAATTCCACGCCAATTTTCTTATCTTCTCGAGTTCTCGTATCCTTTTGTGTGTGTGTATTTTAATTATTTTAAAAATCGGAAAATTATATATAGAATTTAGAACTTTGTCAAAGAATTAATTTAATAATACTAAAAAAATACATGTTTATATTCGTTAATAAAATTACCAAATTCAGAATATCCTTTTTATAAAAAGAAAATAGAGAGTTATTTTTTTGGGGAAAAAGAAATACATACATTGATTTTGTATTAAGCGTAGAAATGAACAAATCGGTATATACAGAAATCCTTATAAAGAATTAATTTTAAAAAGATACAAAAAATATAATTTTAGTTTAAGTGACCATATAGATGTGTTTATGTATCATACGAAATGCAAAAATTATAACATATTTTCATTGATATGTTTAACATTAATCATTATCCGAGATTATTAATTGTATCAAGTATACCGTCATAATTTTATTTCTTCTGAATAGAGCATCATATTTTGAATGAGCTTGATTATGAAAATAGTATTCAAATATAAATCAATTTTCATTACTTTAAAATAAAAAGATTAAACTATGATATTATGAATTTATAGTACAAAATCATAGATAGAAATTGCCTTATATTGCTTATATTTATTTAACAATTTAAGGGTTAGTCTCACGATTTTTCCTTCATTGAACAACCGTCAACGTGGCATGTCTTAATAGGATAAGATCTACAAATGGTATTAATGATAAATGGAAGAAAAAAAAAGTATGATTTGTATGCTTGCAACAATTGGGAAGATACGACGGTTTTGTTCAACGTGAGGATATATTTGTAATTTCAGCAGTTAAAATATCTAGCTCAAGTCGTTTTCTGGTTGAAATAATAATCCTCGATAGATTTCAGAAATTAAGCGGAACACCATGGCCGTTCAAGTTTAGACCATATATATACAAACAACACGAGACAAAACTAGTCAATTTCAGGAAAGACAGAGAAAGAAGACGAATCAGAATGCTTTGTATAAGGGGGTCGTTGTTTACTTTTCACACATAAAACCAATTTGAATGGTGGAGCCGACCACCACCACCACCATGACCACCGCGATCACCACCGTTGAAGCATTTATCACGACCACTTGATGCAATATTTTCAGGCCTTTTCGTTACATGAATTCCCACCAATCAATCTAAGATACGGCTGGATTGATAAATTCGAAAATACCAAAAATAAGAAAATCATGACAAAATAATTTGGTTTACATGTTGTATTATAGATAGTGTGAGGTTAGACATGAATGGATTTTCCTTTTTAGGCTGGATCTAAGGATGCCGGCTGAGACTAAATTTCATTGTAGATGAGTAGCATAAGCTGCATAACATTTTTATATGGCTTGCTTTATGGTCTTTAGTGTTGATACATGATTTTTTGCTCAAATGCTTGTATTATGATTTATTCATGCATATGTTTTGATGACCACGCCTTCTAGGGGTGTTTGTTTTTTAAGAGTTAAATATTTTCGGTATTTTTCTCTGTCATCGAAATAAAGTATGTATGAAAAGTCTTTTTTCATGTCTTTGGTTTTCATAAAAAATGTTGGTTTTTTAAAGTCGTCATAATAAAAAAGACAAATGGTGTTGGTGGTGGCGGTGATGGTGGTGTTAATGTTGGTGACGATAGAAGTGATGGTGGTGGTGGCAAAGGTAGCAGAGGTGGGGGTGGAGGTGGAGATGGTAGTAGTGGTGGTGGTAGAGTGGTTTTGAAATGGGCTGTTTTTTTAAGGAGTTAAGTAAAATTCAATTATTTATGGTCAATAAAACTGGTTCAAAGAGCTTTTTATCGGTTCTATCTTAAAGAAACAGTTAATCAAGTCTAGAAATTAACATAAACATGTCATTATTGAACTGCTCACGTCCCTAGTTTCTGATCCAACCGGTTCAAACCGGTTTTAAAACATTGGTTACAATATAAAGTTACGTAAATATATAATACAGTATATAAAAGATTGTTTTCAAAGATGCATTTTATATTATCCCACTTTATTATTTAAGCTTGTGTTTTGGATTCAAATTTCAACATAGATTTCACTTTATTATTTACGCCTTGTGTTTTTTATTCAAATTTCAACATAGGTTTTAATACATCAGTCATATATTTTTTTTTTCCCTAGTAAATAAATAAGGTGAGCAACATACATATTTTGCCATGCGGTGGACCAAAATAAATTGAGAATTATCGATGAACGATTAAGCTAGACTTTGTCGGACCAATCAAATGAGTTTAATTAGATTTTATTTATTTATTTATTATTATTTTTTTTTCTGTTTCGTGAATAGAAAGAAGATGTAGACTTTACAATTGCATTACGCAATTGAACAAGAAAAAAAAATCAATAGTGTTCGACACAAATTTTTTGAAAGATTTTAGAAGTTTTAAGAAAAAAAATGGGAAAAAGAGTTTGATAGTTGCTTTTAATTTTTATTTTAAATAAAACACTCATGATCCAAAATATATTTCAAGTATCTTTTTAGAGATTTTTTTTTTAATATAATCTTAGGTATTTAAAAGGTTACAACCATTTTTCTTATATAATAATTATATAGATAAAAGTTACAACTACCAACTATTAGTTTTCAAATTTTAATATCCAAATACTAATTAATTTTGTCATACACGACCTAACTTTCAAGACAAGAAAATGTAATTAGATAAATCACATTAAATTATATAGCCAAAGTCTATATAGACATCTCCAACCCAACTTCAATTATTTACTCTATTGATCATTTCATTCATCTCCATCTTTATTTCATCTCTTGCATTATTTTTTAATTGATTATTTAGGAAAAATGACTTAAAAGACCAATGAAGTTTCAAAAGCGTTCACATTATACCAATTATATTTTAGTTGTTCAAGAAAAACCAATAAATTAACGTTTTGTTTTTAAAAGCCAATTAAAGTTACCAATAAAATTAACGTTTTATAGGAGTGACTGGGTCTTGCAAGTGAACAATTAAGGGGAAAATGAGTTGGAAAATTACTATTGAGTTGGCATATGTATGTGGTGTGTTGGCATATCTACGTGGCATTAGACGAAAATTACATCTTATAAGTCCATGGATTTAGGGCATAATGGATACGACTCCTTGATCAATCGACTTCTTCAACATGGCTTCTTCATCTCTATCCTCCAACTCCTGCTCAAGGTCAAAAATTTCCAAGTCAAAGAGCACAATTGATAAGACAAATCCTTGTGATTATGGGTTTCCTTCTCGAATCTAGATATCAACAACAGAGGCACATCCTGGTAAAAAATTTAGGGTTTGTCCTAACTCTTTGGTAAATGTATCTAACAGTTTGTTCTTGTTTGGGCCCCTTCTTGTTTTTCTTCTACAATATTGTTTGTTTATGTTATAATTGCAGATGAAGGATCCAAATGATAAATGTGATTTATGGGAATGGGTTGACGAAGATGAAGAAATGATAACCAAGAACAAGAATAAGAAAGATGAAGAACATGATTTCAAAACTGAAGTGAAGATTGCAATATTGGAACATGATTTCAGTGAGTACAAGGTGAAGACCGATAAGGAATGTAAGAGTTTTAGACAGGAATTGGATAAAATGAAATGTTTCGTGTTGTTTGTTGTTTTGTTTGTGGTAAAGTACATGATGTAGTGTTAATGTGTATGATTATGTAAGGAGAAATGTACTTTCAACTCATGTAATGTTGGTATGAAGTGGGAATGAAAAGAAGGTGTTTATGTATCTTGTCTTTCAACACAAGGGTACTCTTATTGAAAATACACATAATAACATTGCACTTTTATCAAATGATAATTGCAAGGGTAAAATGGTTTGTAAACTATATGAAACTATGTATGTAATTTTTGTTTCAAACGGTCTTCTAACACAAGGGTACTTTTATTGAAAATACACATAATTGCATTGCATTTTTATTCTATGATAACAACAAGGGAAAAATTGTCCATAAAACTGTTTGAAAATATTTTAAACAGTTTTAACAGTTTTGAGTGTCCAAAATTCCATGATATCTAAAATACACATAATAGTATTATACTTTTATTGAATGATAACAGTAGGGGCAAAATTGGCCATAAAACTGTTTGAAACTATATTAAACTGTTTTAAATGTCCAAAATTCCATGATCTCTAAAATACACATAATAGTATTATACTTTTGTTGAATGATAATAGCATGGGCACAATGGTCCATTAATATATATATGGATTAAGCCATTTAGCATAGGCAAAATGGTCCACTAATCATACACATTAACAAACCCACACAAAACTGTTTTACCAAGTGTTATACAGAAATGCAGGGGCAAAATGGTAAACTTTTAGAATTTGCATAAAACAAGCCCCACAAAACTATTTTACTAATTTTAACACAATTTTAACAGCATGGGTAAAATGGTAAACTTTTAGAATATGCATAAAAAGTAATAAACCATTTATACTACATATTAAACATAATTAAACCACATAATCAAGCATGTGCACATGAAACTAAATGTTGGTAAATGTGCAGAGCACCAAAAGAAAAGCCTAAGCACCAAACGATGTGTCATTTCATAGTGTTAGACATAATCCTAATAGAAAACACCTATCCTAGTTTAAAGTGACTGGATTTTCATGACTTTCCTCACTTCCATCTTTTGTTACCACCTTCTTCCTTAACTTTAGTTTTGTGATCCTCTCAGAAGGTAATCGCCACTTGTTGGGAAAAAAATGGTCATAAAAACAGGGTGATGCTGAGCAAAAACAACTTCATCTTGTACAACTACTTCTTGGTGGTCAACTTGAACAACTGCTTCATGGTGGTCAACTTGAACTTCATTTTGAACAATAGCTTCATCTTGAACAACAACTTCATGGTGGTCAATTTCAACATCAGCTTCTTGATGGTCTAGAACATCACCTTCTTGGTGGTCTTCAACATCTTCTTCTTGGTGGTCTTCAACATCAGCCTTATGGTGGTCAATTTCATTCTTTACCAACAGTTGATTCCTCATTGTGCACATCATTTTCCGCATTTTTAAAACAAATAAATTAATTATTATTTAAATGTAGATGAATGAATAATTGTAATAAAAATCAACCTTCTGTGAACAATGGACATCGCCTCTTGTTGTGTCCTTCTTGATGACAATTACCACATCGTGAGATGGAAATCCCATTCTTGTTAATCGTATTCCTTCATTCATTATCTGTAGGACATTTCCTCCTGTTTACTTTGAGCCTTCCTGGCATTCTCTTACGCCTAGGTGGTAATATGGGATCATATTGAACATCAGGCCACATGTTAGCTCCATTAATTGGTTTGACTGGATACCTATAGAAACTTTCAAACACACTTGTTTTAAACCACACAGCTACATAGTCCTTTACATTTCCATTCAGGTAAAATATTGCAACAATGGCATGCACACAAGGGATACCACTGAGTTGCTAAGCTTTTCAACCACATGTTTTGAGTTCAAGGTGAATTGCATAAAATTCATGGGTTAATTTCACTTCATATTCTTGTTTACCACTTTGAACAACATCCCAACACCTGTTATGAAATCATATTAAGAAAGTAAGTTATTTCTATTTCTTATTAAATCACTTACAAATGAAGAATATACCTTTGTTGTTCTTTCATCTTCTCAATCCTGTTTCTAATAGAGGGGCGGATTTCCAAGTCCCACTTTTGTCTCATAAGCTTTTGATTGTACATCCTCTCCATCACGTACAACCTGATTTCTTCCAGCATTGTTATTATGGGTTTCTTCTGGGCCTCTATGATTGCTGCATTGAAAGATTCAGATATATAGTTTTCCACGACATCACAACAACTCTTAGGTTCAAAGAATGCCCGACACCATTGTTAACATGTTGTTGCATGCATATTAAGCAAATAAATTTATCACTGTTCGTTGCACTAAAAATGTAGCATAGGGAAGCAGGGTCGAATCCTTAGGGACACAATCTAATGGTCAATGCCTTTTTGCATCAGGCACATTCTAGTAGGGATGAGATTTAGAACCGGAAAACCGAAAATCAGACCGGAACCAGAACCGTTAGAACCAGAATATATAGAACCGATTCCGGTTTCGGGTTTAAAAATTAGCTTTATCCGGGTTCCGGGTAATCCGGGTTTGGGTCCATCGGGTCCGGGTAAACCAGGTCTAAAAATCGAAACCAGTGTTCGGAACCGGAACCACTTTTAGGACCGGAACCGGTTTTTGTGAAACATTTAAAAGATGCATATCTCATTCGTTTCAACTCCGATTGACATGAGGTTTTTTCCAACATGTAGTTTAGAGTTTGTAAATGACTTTAGACTATAAATTTGCCATTTTTAGTTTTATATTCATTGACTTACAGTCCCCCAAAGTCGAGATATCAAAGCTAGAAGTTTTTAGTTTTTCAGTTTTTTTTGTATTTGGCGAAAGTTTTAAAACATGCATATCTAATTCGTTTAAAGTCGGATTGACATGTGGTTTTTTTTAACTTGTAGTTTACAGTTTATACATGAGTTTAGACTATAACTTTTTCATTTTTGGTTTAACATTCAATGATTTACAGTCCTCTGAAGTCGGGATATCAAAACTGAAAATTTTCAATTTTTCAGCTATTTGTTTTTTTACTTTGTATTATATGAAAATGTTAACACATGTATATCTCATTCATTTAAAGTCGGATTGACATGCGGTTTTTTCCAAAGTGTATTTTAGAGTTTATACATTATTTTAGACTATAATTTTGTTAATTTTGGTTTCACATTCAATGAGTTACAGTCCCCCAAATTTGGGATATCAATATGAAAATTTTCAAAGCTCAACCCACTAAGTAGTAAGTGATTACCAAAAAATGACGGGTTTTCCGTGTTTTCCGGTTCTAAACCCACTTTATCTGGTTCCAACCTACCCACTTTGATGTTTCCGGGTTTTTCAGTTCTAGACCCACTTTACCCGGAACCGGTTCCTATATATCGGTCCGTTTTTCGGTTCTACAAAATCTCATTAACTAGTTCCGGGTTTTCCGGGTCCGGGTCCATCCGGTCCGGGTTTGGACCCACTTTCATGCCTACATTCTAGTCAAAATAGAAATTATAAAAGGAGGTTTTTGATTAAACTAAAAACTAAAAATGCAATGATATTAAATTAAACAAAAATCAATAATAAAAGCGGTTTCAGCTCTGTTGCGACTTTCCTAATCATGCAATCAATATTGACTTGATTATTTAAGATATTTTCTATCTAAGCTGGTACTGAGAAAACTAACAAGCTCTAGTATAATCTCTTTTACCTTATTTGGTTAACCAAAACAAGCTTTTCAATTAACCCTAACTTTTTACTGTCTAGTCAAACAACCTCTTAATTAAGATCAAAAAAGTTGCATTAAGTTCTTTGTAAAATTCCCAGCAATACCCAATACTTCTCACAAGCTTGGAAGCGTAAGGATATGATTTTTTCAGTTTATAATAAAGTTAAATCCCAAACACGGAACCGATTTATTACTTGTTAATTATTACCAGTCAATTAGAATAATTACAAATTCTATTGACTATTAACATGAATGATTAAACCCTTGATGTGTGTAAAATGCACCAGTTTTTAATCCAACTACTTTAAACACAATTAAACACACGAAAGGCAGCGTACCTATTGTTTAGCAATATATTTCAAGCAAGTAGGGTATCGAACACAGGAAATGGTAACAATTAACTAACTACTAGAATTACCTAATTAAAACTAACAATTAAATGAAGGGTTTTCTCTAATTTTATAAGACTAGAAACTTAAACAATTAACTAACACGTAAACAAAGAAAATTAACAACTAAGGAATTAGAAGGTAACTAGATTCAATATTAAAAAAGACTTCTGTTTAGGTTTGACTCACTTGTTTCTATAGTTGATTTTATGGCTAGTTCAATGAATTATTTTGACATTGACTAGCGATTAATGTGATTAGATTCATGTTCACTATTACTATCCTTAGAAAACAAATTAATTTAAACAGCGGCCAATTGGTTAAACTAATGAATTTCCTAGTATTTTGATTCGGATTAAGTAAGACTTGTAGTTGTAGCTAATTAAAGTACTAATTCAATTAACATCCGGTGTGGTTGTTCATCACACAAGATCACACATTGACTTACCTGTTTTCTAATTAATCCTAGATTCATATTCAATAATACTAGGCACATAATATTCTTTTCACATAAATCATATGAAGCAAGCAATTAAGAGGATGTTCATGCAACTTAATAGACTTGATAATTAACAGAAAATAGTTGTTGTCAACACATAAGGATCGATTACAAGCTTAACAAAACAATTTTTACCAAATCAAATAATCCATGCCATAAATTCAATCCATATTAACAAGTTAATCTCCCCTAAACAGAAGTAATGAGCTGTAGCTCATATCTATAGCAAGTAATATCTCAAAAATGAAATCCATAATTAAAAACATAGTTTTGTGTAATAGATTAAGAAAAAGAGAGTATATGTTGCCTTTGATCTCTTCCAAATCAATCTTTCGGGTTGATCTTTGAATTACAGAGCTTCAATAACCTTCTAATCCCAGATAAGTCACCATAAGATCCAGAGAGAAGTCCTTGTCTCGTGAATTAGTGCCCTTTATATAGTTTTCAGAAAACAGGGGCGACTCTTCGAGTTCGTAGACTGACTCGGCGAGTTCATCCCTTAAATCTCGTGCATGGTAAGGCACCTAATGGTTCACAAATATTCCTATCTACTCGTCGAGTTGATGCCCAACTCGCCGATTCCTTCAACTTTTTGGATTAATTTCTTCTTTCTTTAATTCACGAGCTTCCAATTGCTAATCCCGCTTCCTTTTTAACTTGATCATGTCTTTTAAGATGAAAATACAATTTAAACATAATTAAGCACCTTTTTTCCAATAATTGAGACAAAATAACCAAAAATTATTAATATATTAGACAAAATATATGACCAAATATGCACATATAAACCCTAATTAGGTGATCAAACTAATAAGAATTTAAAACCAAACATTCATTAAGAACAAAACTGAAGAATCTAGATAGAAACACAAATCAAAAACCAAATTTAATGATTAATCACATGAAAAGTACTTGTCTTTGCAACACTGAAAACTAAGGTCATAGATAGACATGGCTAAAATCTGATTAAAACAACTGAAAAGAGACATCAAACAATTAATCTTACTAATATACTTGAAGGAGACGATCCACAGTCTTCAGATCTTCATAAATCATTGAAATCGGAGAAGAAACATCTCCAAAATCATATTTTTCGTCATTTGGTACCTCTGGAATTACCAACTTAGGTTACTGGAAGGTTATGAGGATCTATTTATACATCCACCAGTAAAAACGACGCGCATGCGATCACATGTTTCAATGTTGTGATCGCATGTTTTGAGAAAACGCGTCACGTGGACTATTTAATGAAGTAGGATGCTATTTTGGCACTTTTTGGGATACCTGCGATCACATATACCGAAGTTGCAGTCGCACAAACATATTTTGTGATTGCATAAACATAGGTTGTGATCGCATAAACCCATTTTCTTTTTCCGGACGAATTTTTGGCACGAAAAAAACCTCGAAGACAAGTTACGACCAAACTTGTGATCGCATAAAGGATCCATGAGATAGTATGGACCAGATTTGCGGTCGTATGTTTTTTCTAAGATGTCCAAAATTTTGTCTACTTTTCAGATCATTTTGAATTGCATCAATCAGAGTTACGGTTCATGAGATATGGTCAAAATACTGACAGGGGGTCAAAGCTGTCAACAACATCCTTTAACTTTAGATTGCAGATTCTATCTTCGTGTGATCAATTCCATCAAATATTTCTTGACCAAAGCATCTTTCAAGCATTCCTCATAATCCTTCATAAGTCCCAAGCTCCATTTTAAGATCCAAACATGCATCCATCTGCTCCCAAAGCACTGCTCCACTTGAACTATCTGAAATTGACATAAAAACATGAGTCGTACAGGAATTCTAACGAAAGACATGAGATGAACATTATTTAAATAAATGAAATGAAAATGCACAAAATATGATGCTAAAATGATAATAAAAACTACCTTATAAGATACATGAACTAACATCTAACAACCATGTATTCGGGTCTCTTTCTATCAGGTGCTCATAAGCTTTTATGGACATTGTACGAATTTCCCTCATGTAAGAGCGAAAAGTGGAGTTAGTTGTAGCTTTTGCAGCTCTCCAAAATAACCTCCTAAGCTCGACACCCGTGAACCCCTTCTTCTTAAAGTTGGAAAAGATGTGTTGGGCACAATTCCTATGCTCACATGATGGTGCCCTTTCCTTAACAACCTCCATCAAACCCTACAAAGTGATAACAAATTTAAGTTGTAAAGCACATAAAAACACATAACTTAATAAGTAAAAGTAAACTAAAACACACCTTGTGCAGGTCCGAAATAATTGTAAGACGCCTACCATTTCCCATCTCAATGTCCTCAAGTAGAAGATCTATGAACCACATCTAAGTTTCCTTGTTCTCTACTGGCACAACAACCCATGCCAGAGGGTACATTTGGTTGTTTGTGAATGGTTGTTAACAACTCACCTCCATAAATACCCTTCAAAAAACAGCCATCAACACCGATCACCCTTCTACATCCTTTAATCCATCCATCCTTGACAGACTTCAGGCAAACATACATCCTTTTGAAGTAGTGCATCCCATCAGGCATATGATTTGTCTCAGTTAAGACTGTTGAACCAGGATTAACCCTCAATAACTAAGCACCATAATTCCACAGTTTCTCATAATGGCTTACCAAACTACACGAAATCTCATCTAATGCAAAGTACCTGGCATTTCTACACCGCCCAAGACTTACCTTGAGACCATTGTCTTTCCTAACCACTTCCGCATTTTCCTATAGCTAAAATGAGGCCTTTCCAAAATGTCAGGTATTAACATTTTGCCAATCCAATGATACGTAACAAGACATGCCAGTTTTTATTGTCTAGCGCAATTATTTTTATCAATTAGTGACTTGATCTGGAGTGAATTTTCCTTATTCATGGGAGTAGCCCACAGTCTAAAAGGGCAAGATGGCTTCCCTTTTTCATTTTTACTGCACCTTACCAACAATTTAGTTGACTCAAATTTTTTCATACCACGATGCATAACCCTTAGACACAACATAATTTGTTAACATGTGTTTCAGTTCATCTCGATCAGAGAATCTCATACCTAACTCAGGCTTTATAGTATCCCATTTTTTGTTAGGATCGTGAATAGGATGTTTTTTTTACCTTATCAATAGCTTCGTCCCCTATTCCTATTTCTGGAATAAGATTGTTCTGAGACAAAAAAGGATCAACAAGTTCAGGCCACTCAATGTCTTCATCATCAGCTTCATGGTCCACCAATAAATCATCCGACAATACCGAGTCCACATCATCTTCATATTCATCAGTACCACTGTTCTCTTTTTCAGCTTTCTCTTCTTTAATCCAATCAAGTTTGGGCTTGTGGTAGTCATCAATGTAGATGCTGATTTGATTATCATCATCATCAAACCCAGCATCAAGGAACCTAACGTAATCATCTTCATCCCTGAGCTCCCTTAATCTATCTATGAGGGATCGATCTTTAAGACAGTAATACATATCTCGACATCTATTTTTGATCAATTTTTGGAGGTAGGTTTTGAACTCCTTGAAATCCATGTTATGTACATCTAGCCCCGTAACAGGTAGTTTATGAGGATGGAAGTAAACAAAGGGATTAGGAGAAAAAACACCTTTGTGGTAGACATTAGTGTTAAGGGAGTCACCAAACATGCTTGCTATGCACATGAAGAACTCTCCTTCACCTTCTGTAAAAAACAATTTCACCTTCACCTATAGATTCCACCCTTGTGTAAGAACCCTAGATATCGATTTCACCCTTCTCCGAGAACCTTAGATTGACTTCTATTCACAGTTTTCATCTTAGTTGGTTAACTTTAGTGAAATGATTTCCACGTAATTTATTTTAATAAGCCATGTCATATTTTTCCTTTTGATGACTGGTGAACAAACAACGATGCATAACCCTTAGACACAACATAATTTGTTAACATGTGTTTCAGTTCATCTCGATCAGAGAATCTCATACCTAACTCAGGCTTTATAGTATCCCATTTTTTGTTAGGATCGTGAATAGGATGTTTTTTTTACCTTATCAATAGCTTCGTCCCCTATTCCTATTTCTGGAATAAGATTGTTCTGAGACAAAAAAGGATCAACAAGTTCAGGCCACTCAATGTCTTCATCATCAGCTTCATGGTCCACCAATAAATCATCCGACAATACCGAGTCCACATCATCTTCATATTCATCAGTACCACTGTTCTCTTTTTCAGCTTTCTCTTCTTTAATCCAATCAAGTTTGGGCTTGTGGTAGTCATCAATGTAGATGCTGATTTGATTATCATCATCATCAAACCCAGCATCAAGGAACCTAACGTAATCATCTTCATCCCTGAGCTCCCTTAATCTATCTATGAGGGACCGATCTTTAAGACAGTAATACATATCTCGACATCTATTTTTGATCAATTTTTGGAGGTAGGTTTTGAACTCCTTGAAATCCATGTTATGTACATTTAGCCCCGTAACAGGTAGTTTATGAGGATGGAAGTAAACAAAGGGATTAGGAGAAAAAACACCTTTGTGGTAGACATTAGTGTTAAGGGAGTCACCAAACATGCTTGCTATGCACATGAAGAACTCTCCTTCACCTTCTGTAAAAAACAATTTCACCTTCACCTATAGATTCCACCCTTGTGTAAGAACCCTAGATATCGATTTCACCCTTCTCCGAGAACCTTAGATTGACTTCTATTCACAGTTTTCATCTTAGTTGGTTAACTTTAGTGAAATGATTTCCACGTAATTTATTTTAATAAGCCATGTCATATTTTTCCTTTTGATGACTGGTGAACAAACAACTTTAACCCACAAATTCTAGTAACTTTTATAAAACGATAATTTTATTGGTAACTTTATTTAGCTTTTAATACAAAACGTTAATTTATTGGTTTTTCTTGAACCGCTAAAATATAATTGGGGTAATGTGAACGCTTTTGAAACTTCATTGGTCTTTTTAGTCATTTTCCTGATTATTTATGAGAAACTTAGACCATGTTTGATAGCCTTCAAATGGTTCCATTCTGAGGCAACATTTCAATGGTCCAACCAAGGTTATAGAACTCGCTACTCGGTATCTATTCAACCGAATGTCGAGTAGCGGGTACTCGGGAGTACTCGGGAAGTACTCGGATTCGGTAATTCATGTAGAAATATTTTTATGGAAATTATATAGGGAAAAGATCATATTAGCCAACAAGCTTTCCGTGTTTGTTTTACAAGGTCACTTATCTATTTTTTTGCTATTTTAAGGGCTTAAACTCGATTTTTTAGGTTAAAATAGTCCTTTTTGAAAAACTGAAGGGATAAGCCGGTTACCTCTTAGATTTGTCAACAGGGAGCCACGTTTCTCTATTCATGCTCTTGAAAAAGCACCTTAATATCAACCTTTCTTCATCTCCAACCCTTAAAGCCTACAACAAGATTTCCAACACAACCCAATAGTATAAGTAACAATAAACAAGAAAATCCAAAAAGGGTACCCCCTACATTTTTATCAACATACAAAATCATCCCCAATTTCCAATTCTCAAATCTCAATTCCAAATTCAGGTGAGAGAACCATCAGCTACTTATTCAACAGTAGAAGCAAACCTTGATTCATTTCCATTTGAGGTTGTAATTGTTTCCATTCACATCCATATTGACTCATGTTTCTAATTGTTTTCCTTGTTTTTTACTTCATCTTCTTAATATCTATTCAAACATTCATCTGGTTGATCACAACCACTACTAAACCACATATCAGAATCACCATCTTTACCATCTTCGCCCTTATTCACCGGTGAAGAAGGAGAACATACTAGGTTTAAAGAAGCATCTAAAGGTTTTTCAGAATGATTTTTCACTCGATTCCATGGATTTGGTTTCATGTCTGTTTTTGGATGTCGATGTTGATTTCTATTTTGAGAATCGATTTCTCCAACATCTCTCTTCACCGGTATGTCATGAAGTACATTTATTTCCATGTGTAAGCTTGTGAGATGCAAGGGCCACCACCATTGCTTCCATTCTCCACTCTCTCCTCACCACCATGGACTCCGGCGAGGATACTTTGCTAGCTGAGCAACCTAATGATTCCAACGACCACCACCATGTCACACCCATTGCTCAACATCCAACCTTGTTGAGTCTCCTCTTTTCCCTTCATCAAAATCTACCCATCATGAACATCAACCTTATCACCATCACACCCACCACCAACAAAAATTGAAGGGAAAAAGAGTGGTTATTGAATTTTTTGTTGCAGTCGTAGGGAGAGTAAGAGTGTTGCGATTGATTTTTTGAGAGAAGATACCAGAAGTGTGTGTTGGGTCGTGGGTTTGAGTTGAGAGATGTAAATTATTTCTATAATTATTAAGTTATTAGTAGTAATGGTGACATGTCAATTTACATCGACAATTACAAGTCCAAGCCTCTTATTAATGAGTAACCTTCCACTTTATTCCCTTAACAAAAAAAACATTAGGGACGTTTTATAACAAATATAAAAAGTCTGTTGGGGGTAATATGGCATTTTCCCAATTGTATATGTCAAAATCATATGTTGAATGAAATATATAACAAAATTAGATACATTTGAATACACAAAAACTGAAAAACACATGTAACGCTTGGTTTCTAAATCGGATCGATTTTGGGTTTCGAGGGGTCAAAGTCATGGTTTTTGGGTAAAACTATGGCTCACAACGTGACCATAGAGAGGTCACGATGTGAGTAGTGATCAAAAAAAGTCTAGATTTAAACTGTGCTCACGATGTGAGCAATAAGAGCTCACGACGTGAGATACGATGTAGCCCAAGCGGCCAAGCCCATGATCTTTTAGGGTTTCCTTCGTATTTAAATCCCATAAACTTCATTTTAGGGTTCCAAACTAACCTCCTTTGTCCGTAAGCTCAGTAAAACCCTAACCCTAGCCTCTAATCATGAATCTTGAACTTTTGGTGGAGTTTTGGTGGCTTGGAGAGGAAGAGATCACTATGGAATCATAGTTTCAGCTTTGAAGTTTCATTTGAAATCCTTAGCTACACTTCTGGACCAATGTGAGTAATCAAGATCCAAGCTTTATGTTTCCTATTTTCTATATCTAAGGTTTTATGCATATTTATCCAAGATCATGAGAGTTAGAGAGTTAGGACTCCATAAAGTTGGCAACTTTATGGGTCCTTAGGGTCCTTTGATGCTTATATGTCTTGGATTTGAAGTTTGAAGTATGTTTGAGACCACTCTTGAGAAATTACTTCCTTTCCTTCATGAATGACCTAGTTTGAGCTCAAGTCTTGTATTGGACATGCAAGACCTTAAAGCATTAATTTTTATGATCCTAGGAGTGTTAGGAAGCCTACTGGAAAAGATGGACTAATGGCTTAATGGATTAAGAAGTTTTTGGATTGAATTAGCACTCAAACGAATCTCATGATGTGAGGAAGTTGCATGTCACCTCGTGACGAGTGTAAGAACCGACTATTTTGTCCTGTAGTAGCTCACGACGTGAGCCATAGATGGTGACATTATGAGGGTCTGCCGATTGTTGACTTTGGATCAAACTTGAAGATTTTGGGCTATTGATTGAGATTATATCTAGTTCTAGTATTAGTGGATTCGCGGGAACAAGCAATACTGAAAAATAGATTGTATTGTAGTGTTTCAGAGTTCTTCGATTCAGGTGAGTTTTCCTCACTATACTTATGGCTCGAAGGCACCAAGACCAATCCACTTGGTTATGTATCCTGGTATATAGGATGTTGTTATGCTGTAGTGATATGTATCGTGGTATATAGGATGTTTCTATGCTATAGTGATATGTTAGATATGTATCCTGGTATATAAGATGTTGTTATGATGTAGTAATTTGTTAGATTTGTATCCTGGTAAATAGGATGTTGCTATGTTGTAATGATTTGGTAGATCTATATCCTGTTATATAGGATGTTGCTATGTTGTAGTGATATGTTAGATATGTATCCTGGTATATAGGATGTGACTATACGGTGTTGATTTGTAGATCTGTATGGCTACATGTGCTTGCCAGGTATTGATTGTTATGATATATGTTTATGTGATATGGTTGATTAGTTTGAGGTAGTCCTAGCCTTCATGCAAGATACCCAAGGTGGTCCATTCAGGCCGAAGGCAAAAGGCGGTCCAGATAGGTTGTAAGTCCGGTGTGACGGTCTAGTCATGTTGAAGGCTCTAAGAGCGGTCCAACTAGTTTGTAGGCCCAACACGGTGGTACAGTCAGGCTGAAGGCTCATATATGCATGCGGTTATTTGTATGGTTGTGTGGTGGCACTTGGGGGGGGGGGACTCACTAAGCTTCGTGCTTACGGTTTTAGTTTATTGTTTTAGGTACTTCAGATGATCGTTACAAGGCAAAGGTGTGATCGTGCACATCCTTTTGGTTTTTATGATATTAGTTTTTTGGGACACTCTAATTATTGAAATACACTTTTGAAACAATGGTTTTGTAAACATTTATGGTTTTGGGTTGTTTTTCAAAAGTTAAAATTTATTGTAATTTTTGGGATGTTATAACACACAATGGTCTCACTTTGTAAATAATTACTGAAAATTTATGTGTATATATATATATATATGTGCATATATATGTATATATATATATATATATATATATATATATATATTTATGTGTGTATATATATATATATATATATATATATATATATATATAGTAATAATCATATGTGCATGTGTTAAATAATAAATCATTAATAATCACCGAGTTGGCCAAGTTTTACAACACTGCTCACTTTAGTAAGGGACCGATCGGGGAGTACTCAGATTCTGTAACTTTTACCTATAAAGGGCCAAGTAGGGAGTAGTTGGTCGAGTAATTGGCCAACTCGACGATTTTTACAACACTAGGTTCAACCATTAAATGCATTTGATTTGTTAAATTTTAGTCCCTAAATCGGTCAAAAGCATTGGAATCATTTAGGTAAAAAACAAGTTCGAACCATTTAGAATTAAGAAATTACAACCAATACCCTTCTCTCTATAAATAACAATTTTCCTCAACTTCTCTCTACAAACCCTAGAAACACCAACTCTACTTAGACCTCGAAAAGATAACAGTGCGTGATGTCGATTTTGGAGGATTTACGTACAAAGAGTTTCTTTTGTGGCTTAGGAATTTAACCAATGGGAGTTGTGATAATGTGTACTACTTTAATAGAAAGGAAACCTTGGGTGAGGGTATTATAAGAATAGACAGCGATGTTGATTCTTAGGAGTTTGTTGAAGCTACTTATACTCCTGAAGCTGAGTTGGATGTCTACATTGACCACCAAAATGATCCAATCCTTGATTGGGCTGAAAATGAGGTGTTATCAGATGGTAATTGGTATGATTTGGATGACAACGAAGAAGAGGATGACAATGAAGAAGAGGATCACAAGGAAGAAGAGGATGACAGTGATGAAGATGATAACTTGGATGATATTATGGCATATGAGCAAGAAGTTGATGAAGAAGTCCATACCTTTAACAAAACTGTTGGTGACGATTTTTTAAACAAACTTTCAGGTAAGCTTAGTGATGATAATCAACCTAATGATGGAAAAGATGATGAGGTTGTATTCCCTGTCCATGATGAGAATCAAGAATGGGATCAGATGGTGCCAATTCTAGGTATGAAGTTTTCAAAACCAATGCAATTGAAGCTATGTCTAACCAATTATGCAGTGAAGAATGGGTATGATTTGTGGTATGAAAAAAGTGATCATAACAGGTTACTGGCGAAGTGTTGTAAAGGTAAGAAGAACAAGAAGAATAAAGGTTGCCCCTTTAGGTTGTGGGCAACCTGGATGAGCAATGAAAGGTCATTCCAGATTAACTCTTTAATTGATAACCACAATTGCTCAAGAGTCTTCAAATTTGGGTCCATTGTTACCTATAAATGGATAGGGAATCATTTCATGAATGAGATACTATAGAAACCAAAGATGAGTGTGAGGAAATTAAAGGCTAAAGTTAGCAAGACATTTAATTTGATTGCAAGTGTGGGATAGTGCAAAAATGCAAGGAGGTATGCATTTAAGGAGATAGAGGGTACTTTAAACGAACACTCTGCTAAAACTTGGAGCTATGGAGAATAGCTAAAAAGGACTAACCCTGGATCAACAGTGAAGATGGATGTAGATGCCATGCCTGATGGAGCCACTTACTTCTTAAAGTTCTATGTATGTTTAAAGGGTGTGAAGGATGGATGGATTAAATGTTGTAGAAATGTAATTGGACTAGATGGTTGCTTCTTAAAAGGTGTTTGCAGAGGTCAGTTGCTTGTTGTTGTAGGTAGGGATGCAAAAAACCATATCTACCCTCTTGCTTGGGCTGTGGTTGTAGTTGAGAGTAAAGAAACATGGAAGTGCTTTGTTGACCTTCTCCTTGATGACATTGGAATGGGAAATAGACATGGTTTGACATTTATATCAGACCAACACAAAGTAATGATTTTATATGCTCTCTTTATTTAATACTTAATTTATATGAAGTTTATCTTTTGTTTGTAATGCTGACAGGGATTACTTGAGGCTGTCAAGGAAAGGGTACTTGCACAGAGCATAGATCATGTGTTACACACAAATGTGCTAACTTCATGAAAAAAATTCAAGGGTCAATAGTTCAGTACACTTTTCTGGTATGCTGCTGCTTCTACTACCCAGGCTAAATTTGAGCAGCATATGAATGAAAATTTTCAAGATTAAATTACATCTTTCTTCTGGTTTCCTCTAGTAAGGCTTTCGTCCATCTATCCTCCCTTCATCCTCATCCAGCCATTTCCAGAATTTACAGCTTGGACTTTTTCCATTCTTGAAGAAAAATTAAAAAAATCTTAAATTAAGGGATGAATAAGAAGAAAGGGTAGAAGAAGAAAGTTGCAACGTATTCAAAAATACTGATTATCATCGAGTTTTAACAAACTATAAATTTTCTTCCAGGTTTGTCAGGGGTTCTTGAAGTCTACACACGAGATGGTAAGTTGCAATAACATGGATGATCAGCTTGAAATTCATCTTGTCATTTTGAAGAATAAGATGAGGAAAAAGAAGCCATTGTCGATCTAGGGTTCGAAATCAAGGGTGTGATTGAATGACTTCTTATACTGTAAACGAAGAGAATATATGCACAATGCCATGTAGGTGCAATGTATTCAAGTCACGTGCCAGATGGCTGCCACATAAGCAAAAGCATGTAATAGTCGCTCATATTACCTAAATATGAACATAAATAACTAGTTGGTTTCATTACTGAGAACAAAAAAAGAACATTACCTATATGTGGACAATCAAAATAATTAGTTGCCTTCATAAGTCATTTTCCCATATATATATATATATATATATATATATATATATATATATATATATATATATATATATATATATATATATATATATATATATATATATATATATATATATATATATATATATATATATATATATATATATATATATATGGAAGAGTTATATGGAAAATGAATGATTATGGCAACACATATTTGAACCAATGAAAATCTAACAACACATCACTTTAGGGTAACTATATAAATAACATCCACAATACATTACTTGTGAATAAGAAATGGACACGTGTCGTTTTATTATTGGTTCCAGCATATGTTACCCTAGTTATTCGTTTTCCATAGAACTCATTTATATATATATATATATATATATATATATATATATATATATATATATATATATATATAGGGAAATGATCAAATGAAAACACATAAAAGGTTGAGAACGTGAGGACAAATATATTCATTTGTGGAGAAATGATAAAATTTTACGCACAATCAACATGGATATGCTTTTTCTCTTCAATTGAAATTAAAGACATAAAAATTTATCATTCATCCACAAATGAATACATTGAATCACAATTGAATATATTTTGTTCTCTCATTCTCAGCCATTTTGGTGTTCTCATTTGATCCTACTCCTATATATATATATTCAACTTCATTTGAGACATGCTAATTTTATGAGATAGTGAGACGTAATCTAAAAATAATTTTAAAATACAAAATAAAAGGAAAAATCTGAAAATTGTTTTTTTAATTATTATTTTTGTCATTTTATTTACTAAAAAAAAGTAAAATAAATAAATAAAAATTACCGTTTTTTTTTTGAAAAATAGGTAAAATATTCTAATATAATATTACAATGTAAATATTATAATATAATTTTTAGAATGTTAGAATATTCTAGTATTCTACTAGATTTATCAGATATGTAAAATATTCTAATATTCTACTAGAATATATAAAAAACAATATTTATTTATTTATTATTTATTTTTTTGGAAAATATAAATGACGAAAATAATATTTAAAAAAATAAAAAATTTTCAATTATTTTGCATTTTAAAAATATATTTTTTAATCTACAAAATGAGTGGCTAAGATTGCGTCTCCCAAAATTAGGTCCTCTCACATTAACCTAACCAGATATATATATATATATATATATATATATATATATATATATATATATATATATATATATATATATATATATTGTAACACCTAGTTCTGAAAATACTCGTGGTTTTCGGAGGCCAAGGGTATAGACGATTTGGTCTTTTATGGGTCTCGAGTTTTATCCAGAAGGTGTTACACTTGGGGGTGTGACTAGGAGCGTAGGGTTTCTCGCCACCTTTTCGTGGATATCAGGTTCGTCGGAAACGGACTTAGAATGAAGGAGTTATAGCACTTTGAAGTTATTAGCATTTTTGGTCCTTAGTGAAGAAAGATGGCAAGGAAGGACCATGCATGCAAGGTGATAGACGCGAGAGTACGCCCAACGTAAGCTGGGTTACGCCTAACGTATAAAGTCATATAGACGCGGGTGCGGAGAGGCGTACGCCCAACGTACGCTCAGAGATCCAAAACCTTAATTTTGGGGGCAAAGCACTATATGAAGAATATAATGCCCTAGATATCAGCCTCCCTCTCATCTTTAGACAGCCACCACGAAACCCTAATCCTCCCTTGTGTGTTCTTGGAGCTTTGGAGGCCATTAGAGAGCATTTTGGTGTTGTGAAGCGATTTTCCAAGCAAGTGAAGAGCATAGCAAGGCGGTGGATCAAAGGAGAAGCAGTAGATCCGAGATTTTGGTTCCATTTCAGATCATCTTGAGGTATAAAGCTTCCAACTTTCCTTATAGAAGCTTAGATGTAAGTTTATGAAGCTTTGGACCTTTTTAGGTCCAAAGAACGAATCTTTATGATGCAACTTTGTTTTTGAGCTTTGGGTTGCCACCCTTAGAGCTAAAAGGGTTCCATAAGCAGTAAAGTTTCAGTATGTAGGGCCAATTTGTAGCACCTGGTTCCCGGTACGTACTCCTTGTAATTAACATTTTTAAAATAATGCATTTTTGCATTGGAATCGGCGAGTTGATGGACCAACTCGCCGAGTAGGAGCGGGATAAGACGCGGGGACTGAACTTTGGACTCAGCGAGTAGACCCTGTTTGGGCAAAAACCCTAATCCGGGTGTTTGCACCCTATTTAAATGCTCTAACTTGGCCTCCTTTGTCCCTAACACTTCCAGAGAGCTGAAGAGTGAAACCCTAGCCCCCATTTTGTTCTTGAGAGTGATTTTGGCTTTGTGAAGAAGGTTTGGAGCTTAGAAGAAGAAGAAAGAGGTTGTAGTGTGCAAGGAGGGGAGGTAGATCTAGAATCTACACTGCAAGAGGCTTCCATTCAGGTAGAAAAGCCCCTACCTTGATCACTAGTTCTTTAGATTCTCTTTTGTCCCTAAAATGGTGGTTTTCAATCCCTAAAACACCATACTCCTTGTGTTTGTGCTTAATGATCCGAAAGGACTTTAGATCTAGACATTATGGACGTATTAGAAGTATAAAGCTTTTATGGTTGGAGTGATTGAGGTCTCTATTGAGTGTACGACCTCATAAAAAGCTTGGATTTGCCTTTTGGAGCTTGTAGGGCCATGCATGCACGTAAAGTTTTCAACTTTACGTGATAAGCATGCCCTAGGAATATAGATCCATGGTTTTGAAGCGTTGCATGTCTTAGATTTGGTCTATATGGGAAATGGGTCAAGGGATTCTGCGAGTCCCAAAGTGGAACTCGGCGAGTTCTATGAAGATGGCCTTAGACTCGGCGAGTTGGATGAACAATTCGGCGAGTCCTATGAAGATTGCCTGGTACTCGACGAGTTGTTCTTCAAACTCGGCGATTCAGATGAACTGTTACTGAGTGAGAGGGGTTAAAGTGTTGGAGGTCCAACCCTTCGTATCTGCATGCGGAATTAGCAATTTAGCGTGTAACAATAGTCCCACAAACCCAAATCCTCAAAAAAAGATGCTCTGGTGAGGATTTGGAAGCGAGCAGGAGATCTGCTCGTGGGGACTCGGCGAGTCGGGTCGCGAGTCAGTTCAATCGTCCCAAGTGGTGAGTTAAGGGTGACTCAGTGAGTGGGAAGAAGGACTTATCGAGTAGGATCGGGTTAGTAGGAGAAGGACTCGGCGATTCTATGCCATGACTCAGTGAATTCAGTCAACTGGAAGTTGACTTTGACCAAGGAGTTAACCTTGGACCAGGGGAGGGTCAGTCATTTGACCTGAGGGTATTTATGAGTGTCTAATCTATGTTCATGATTCTAGCCGGAGGATTACCGGTTCAGCAGTCAGGCGCTCAACAAGCAGATTTTCAGCAGCTACTTTCGAGGTGAGTTACCTTCCAGTAGCAGTGGGTCTACGGCCACAATGCCGGCCCACCAGTAGAAGTTGTATGATTAGATGATTGTCTCTATTATATTCATCTAGGGTTGCTACCACCTGTGTTATGTTTATGTGCTAGTATGATATGATGCTATGTGCTAGTGACAGTAGGGGAGATAGTCCCCGGTTTACCGGTCGGTAGGGCCGAAGGGGCGGTCATGCCCAGCCATGATAGATAGATTATGTGATATGTGTTATATAGTAGTAGTAGGGGTGAAATAGTCCCCAACATCCTGTCGAGAGGATCGAAGGGGAGACCAGCACCCAGATATGCTAGTTAGTATCCGGTCGAGAGGACCGAAGGGTAGGCCAGCACCCAGATATGCTAGCTAATATTCAATCGAGAGGACCGAAGGGGTAGGTCGGGCACCCAGATATGCCTGACAATATATGTATGATATGTGGTTATATGATATGTGGTACAGTGGGGGAACTCACTAAGCTTCGTGCTTACGGTTTTTAGTTGTTGTTTCAGGTACCTCTTCAGCCAAGGGGAAGGAGCTGGCGCGGTAGCGGCATATCACACACACGCTCTTGTTTTTCCGCACTATGAGAAATTCTAGGATTTGTACTCTGATATTATTATGATTTACGTTTTGGTTTATAGACACGAGATATGTTTTATTAAATGATATGGTCGAATGATATTTTGTTACAAACGTTTTGCAAATCACTTAATTAAAAATGAAAATTTTGGCCCGTATTTTGGGGCGTTACACAATTTGTAGCCATGCATAAGATCTAGCCCTTTTCATGGAAGTTTGTTGTCACATTTCAAGTTTGGGCTCATTTGGTGGGTTGCAAGCCACCAAGTAACCGACTTTATTGATTAAGACATTAGTAAGGACTTGGATATGTGATTGTAGCTTTTGGAATGGAGAATTAAGCACTTAATGGAAAAGTGACTTAACATAGTAGTACACTGGGCGTACATGCAGGTACGCGCAACATACACCCCATTCAGCCAGTACGCTTAGTGTACAGAGGAGTATGCCCCGTGTACTCATTAGTTATGGGCTCGGTGTATTTTGGGCCTTGGGTTGGGCCAAGCAGTGGACTTTGGGTCTTTGGGCCATAGTGGGCAATCAGAAATCAGATAAGTTGGGCCAAGTATTTGTTTGGGATTAGGGTAAGGCCCATTAGAGGGATTGGGCCCAATTTAGCAAATTTGGCCATTAGTGGGCCACTACGGGGCTTGGGAAGCCTACCTGGTGTTGGTCCATTTTAGAGCATGGTTTAGGCCTTAGATATGGACCAAGTTGGTCTAGGGGTAAAATGGTCATTTTACCCTAAGGAGAATTATTGGTTTAGGCTAATTGTTATTTTGGGTAATGATAGCTCGGGAGTCGAGGAAGCAGCAGTTCGGGCAATTGTCAGTTAGCAGCCAACGAAGTATCAGCAGGACTTCAGCAGTGCAAGGTGAGTTTCCTCACTGTGTGCATAGGTTTAAGGCTACAATATCGGCCCATTATGTTTGTGTATAGTAGGAAGACCCGAGGATTAGCCCTAGGCATTGTATGTTATATGTTCCGGATCACGATCCGATACCAGGCGAGGCCCGAGGAATGTTAGTATGCTGGAGGTCTTTGTGTTCTTGCATGTGTCGGTACAATAGGTTCCAGACCAAGGTCCGATGCCAGGGCAAGCCCGAGGAAGATTTATTTGTGCATGTTAGATTATACTTGTTGTCTTAATGATACTTGTATGTGCCTGGTAGGGAGGTGGGTGTGGGCGAGGTCCCGTATCTCATCACTAGCTGAGTATGGATGAGGTTCCATAACTCAATATTAACAGAGTAGGGGTGAGGCCCGTGTTAGGAGAGAAGTGAGTGTAGGCGGGGGCCTGTATCTCACTAGCTAGAGGAGTGTGGACAGGGTTTCATAGCTCGCCAGTAGCAGACAGGGGCAGGGCCCAAGTTAGGCGAGGCCTTAGATCAGGAGTACAGTAGAGTATGTGTCTTTATGTATTAGTATGTTTATATGATTGTATACATATAACAGACGAGGCCCATAGACAGGCAAGGCCTAAGAAAGAAAGATTTCTATACCGAGCGGGGCTCGATGCCGGAGCGAGTCCGATGCAAGGGAAGTCTCGATGCACCGGGCGGGGGCCCAATATTTGGTTATACGTACGGTATGTGGTAGTATGGGGAACTCACTAAGCTTTGTGCTTACGGTTTTCAGTTTTGGTTTCAGGTACTTCCGGTAGCGGAGGGAAGAGCTTGGGATGTCTGCATCACACACACCAAGAAGTTTAGCCTGGGATGTTTTACTCTGATATTTTGACATGAAACTCTGATTGTAATGTTTTGAGATATTGACTATGTTTGGTGAAAAGATTTGATAACTATGGATTTACTTAATGACTTAAAATGAAATTTTCGGACCGTATTTTTGGGATGTTACACACACACACACACACACACACACACACACACACACACACACATATATATATATATATATATATATATATATATATATATATATATATATATATATATATATATATATATATATATATATATATATATATATATATATGGGAGGGTTCATGCGAAAATGCAAATTATAATTTGCGAAAAAACGAAAACAAGAAAAACCTATAATATCGTGTCACCTCAACATTATATTTTGGAAAATAATTCATCTAAACTTTGAAATACATAATGATAATCAACGATAGATGATAAATTGTTTCATATTAGCAAAGTATGATTTTTAATATTTTTTTATGAAAACATAAATTTAAAAATGATAAAGGACGTGAAAAAAAATATAATTATGAAAACCGTCTTTAAATATATATTACTATAACATCATCCAATGTAAACTTACTATCTTTAATTTATTGCTAATAAATTTATTTTTTTATAGTACATGTGTTTGATTTTCATAAGATAAAATCTGTTTTCGCGTTTTCGCAAGATATTTATATTTTCGCATGAACCTACTTCTATATATATATATATATATATATATATATATATATATATATATATATATATATATATATATATATAAACGATTGGTATGTCGCTTTGGATTAATTGACGAAAGGCAAGCATCAACAACAAGAGGGTGGTGGAGGTTACTTACAACCGGTGGAGACGGTAGTTGGCGGTGGTGGCTGGCAATTTGGATGCAGCGACAGTGGGGTGATGAGGGTGGTAGGAGGCCACTCCGGTGGTCTTGTGTCGCCTATTTGTTGCTTATAACGGTGGGTTTCGATGCAAGGGAGGTAAAGAGACCTTTGGGGATTCAAATCAGTAGCAAATCAAACTTGAAGATAATGTTTTATGGTGGTGGCAGTGGGTTGACGGGGGTTGTTGTGGTGAGGTTGTGAGGAGAGTGATCAAGATTTTATAGAGATTTGAGAGAGAGAGGGAAGAAGTTGGTTGACGAATTGGTGAGTGAAAGAGGCTCTTGAGGCTTTTATTTATAGTTAAAACTAGGCCTGACAATTGGGTTTGGTTCGGGTTGGCGGGTCACGGGTTGACAGGTTGACGGGTCAAAAAATATCAACTCAACCCAACCCATATAATATATGGGTTGACGGGTCACGGGTTGATGGGTTGGAAACCTCAACCCAACCCAACCCATATAACCTATTTAAGTATATGGGTTCGCGGGTTCACAGGTTAATGGGTCAAACCCAACCCATATAACCCGTTTAATAAATAAGCAACGCATTTTAAAAAATGAGGTTTTTTCAACTTAAATTCATAAAATGATTAAAGTAATTAACATAAAAAAATGTTTTCAACATAAATTCATAAAGTCAATAACATCCAAATAAAAATGAAAAATGAAAACATTCATAGAAAGTTGATGTGTTTGTCGTTCGTGACTCGTGAAAATAACGACATGTATTTTTTCTTTTTCTGATTAACGAACCACAAATACAGACTAGTCACATATGAATACGAAAGAAATACAATGATACGAAGTATTACGAACACGGATGGAATTCAAATTTCATTAATAATTAAATATATCATTTTTTTAAATGTAATATATATATATATATATATATATATATATATATATATATATATATATATATATATATATATATATATATATATATATATATATATATAGATATACGGGTTGGCGGGTTGACCCGCAAACCCAAACAGATAACCCAACCCAACTCATGAAATAAACGGGTTGGTGGGTCAAAAATATTAACCCAACCCCGTCTATTTTCGGGTTGGGTCAGTATCGGGTTAGGGGTTGAGTCGAGAGTTGTCACCCTTAGTTAAAACACACACACACAACCTAAATAAGGTGATTCCTCCATCCATGCAATCTACCATTTTGTGTAAACTTGCACTCAAAGAAGAAGAGAATGGGAGAAGAAAAACGTGGGGAAGAAGTAGAAGACCAAAAAATCTGATTTTTGGCTTCTAGAATCATATGTGGGTCCCACATGAGGTATACCACCATTAGATGTTCAAAAACACTTTAAATCGGGTGCATCGGAATCCAAAAGTCGAGAATTTTTTTTGAAAGTACCGTTAGATAGAATTTAATTCAAGGATTCCAGAACATCAAACGGATTATGTTTTAGAGTTACGGAACTCCGGAAAACTGTGTTTGAAGTTTTGCGTCTAAACGGCCGTAACGCTCAATTTTTTGATTTTCGCGAATATTTTTGCTAGAAATATTTTGAGTGTGAAATTAAATAATAGATCATAGTCTGAGTCTAAAAACGTTCTCGTCAATCCCGTCGGCAATGTGTAAGTGCGTCAACGGATTAAAACAGTTTAAGCAAAACAGGTAAAACCGGTGTTATACCGGTTTGGTTTCTTAAAACGTTCAAATATTTTGCATACAAAGTCTGTTTTGGACGTTCTTTGTATTTTCGGGCTTAGGGGAACACGTACTATGAGTCTAGAATAATTGCTTCATCCAAAACTGCTTATTACAAGTTTTCAGTTTTTTAGAAGCATTAATCGGTGTTGCAGTTTGAGCGGTTTGATTCGGTTGATAGTTTATACATTTGGAAGCAAGGCATCATCAGACATCTTTTAATAGTTTAAATGAACTTATTTATTTTATTTTAGATGCACTAAAACCCAATAAGTCAAATTATCATGAGATTCGCAGTGAATTTGTCGTCGATAAGATTAGCCCTAAATTTTGGGATGTCACATCGTCGACCCTAATAGTTTTGACATCCAATGAACAAACGACACCAAGTAACTAACTGAGCGCCCCCACCCATAACATCTACTCAACCCCTCTCATCCTAAACATCGAGGTGAATCTATATCTGAAATGTCTTTGTTCATTATCGTTGCCATGAATCTGCCTTCGTTTTCACTCTCACTGACTTGTCTTTAATATATCAGTCATGGATTTGTCATCGTTTTCATCTTCACCATCGTCTTCAATCACACAATGACTATGTATGAACTTTTTCTAGGTCGAACGCTACAACATCGTCTTCTTGAAAATCCGAAAATGGGTTTGAATCGATCCTTTCTGAAAATCCCACTTTGGGTAAAGAACCAACTCTTGCGCATGAGTTTAATAAAGTTAGTTTATGGTGTGATGGCTTGCCTTACTTTTTGTTCAGCCTATAAAAATCAAAAAAGGAGTGTGTCTTCGAATGTGATGAACTAGGTTCACTCTTCCACTAATTGATTATCAGGTTTGGATAAAAAAGATGAAAGAACACTAGCACTTCTTGGGATTTCTTATATTTGTGTGTATATATTTTTGAACATGAGTTTGGTTCTTAAAAGTGGGCAAAGAAATTGAAGAACCAGGTTTTTTGGCAATCCCCTTATGTGTATATTCTGATAGCAAAGAATAGAGAGATAAATGGAGACACACCCCTTCTTTTCTTAATGAGTTATATAGTTAGCTCTTACCTCTTTTGATTAGCAAGTCTGTTTAGGAATTTTTGAAGGATATAACTGTCTGGCGTACGCGTTTATATTTGTATCACTACATGCATTTTCTCGAAAAACAGCAGACCGTCAGAGAAGATAAATATTATCGGGAGAGAGATAAAAATGAGAGAGAGAGAGACACTACTAGAAAAACAGCCTTTTACGACGCTCATTGCGCGTCGTAAAAGGGTCAGACGACGCGCAAATGCGCGTCAAGGAAGGCCCTGTCATAAAGAGAGACGACGCGCATTTACGACGCACAGTTACGACGAGCGTTTACGACACGCAATACGTATCAAGGAAGGCCCTGTCATAAAGGAAGACGACACACATTCGCGTGTCGTAACCTTACGACGCGCGTGTTAATGACACGCAATGCGTATCAAGAAAGTCCCTGTCAAGAAAGGCCATGTCATAAATGAAGATGACACACATTTTTGCGTATTATAATTTTAAATGTTTAAAAAAATATATTTTTTATAGATTTACTAATTTTCAAATTAATTTTGCATTTAATGCCTCATAATAGAAAATAAAATATCATATACAAAAAATATAATCCATTTCATAAAATTTAATGTCTTACAAAATATCATATACAAAAAATAGAATCCATTGCATAATATTTTATTACAAATTTGACATTTTTTTTGTTTCCGTACTTTGACAATTTTCCGAAGCCAATCCACGACTGCATTCCAGAGCTGATTCAATTTGTGTTGCTCCTGATTCCGGAGCCAATAATATTAATGTTCAATAAGAAGCCTAAATAATACTTATAGGAAAATTTTATAACAACTAAGACTTACAAAGAACACCATGAGCTGTTATTCGTCTTTTGGGGTCTTTAATAAGCATTTTCCTAACCAAATCTTTAGCACTTTCAGAGATACTAGGTCGTGTCAACTTCCCCTTCTTCAAGGGCACTGATTGAAATTGACATGACTTTAAATACACCAGCAATATCCCCAAACCTCTGCAAATAACAGGAAAAAAAATCATGTTTTTTCAAGTCAAATCAGTTAAGTATGCTACTAGTGCAAAGTGCCACCTGACCAGATAACATTTTCACTTGCTCACGAAGGTCTATTTTGGTCAGTAATAGTAGTTCTAGTCTGAAATAGAAAATGACCATTATTTTACCCTTTTGTGTGGAAGTGAGGTTGAATAACAAATGACTTTGTTTTTTACTTAATGCACAAAAAAAAGACTTAATAAAGAAAGTCAAGACAAAGACATCTTTTAAATCCACCAAATCAGATCTTCCTATCTTTTATTATTAAAATATCAAAATCCAAAAAAAAACGATAAATTAGTAACTAACACAAATTATCCAACCTAGCATTAGATCCATGATTCGTGGTTTTACTTTTACTATGATGCAACTCTCATTACCTGGGGATGTAGGTGCATACCAAAACACTGAAAATTCATCATGTGATAATATTTATATATGTTTTAAAACACTGAAAAACTCTCATTTTTAAACCTAACCTCATTCACTCACTATTTCATATCTATAATACCTTGTATATTTTTTTAAAATTTTTTTTGAAGTCACTGACTCTGGAGATTGCAATCAATTAAGATGGGGGGGGGGGGGGGGGGCACCAGCTTTACCATACCAACTAAATGATATTTTTCTAACAAAAGAACTTCCTCATATTGTGACATAAATTTATTTTTTATGCTAAAACAATCTCTAGGGGTTGGTTTTATAGTGCAAGCAAAAATTTATGTGTATATAAACTAAAACAAGTCAGAGGCAGAGGGAGGGGCTACCTTTTTTTTTGTATCATCATGTTTGGGAAGCGAATCCAAGTTCTCAATTAAGTGGCCTGCCAAATTTCAAAAAGCAGGATGAGTTAATAAAGTTATAAAACTGTTGTCCATGTTTACAACCATATAGAATTTCGTATATGCCCTTATTAAACATCGAAATATATATTTATCCGTCCTAATATCTAAATATCATATTTACCCTTCTTAATGTTTTAAAATATCATATGTACCAAAATCTATTTTTTGATATTTTTTATTGATTTATAATTCTTATTTATATTCCTAAATCATTATAATTGAAAAACATATTAGAAATTGACAAAATTACCCCTTGATGTCAAAGGATACTATAGCCTCACTGTTCTGTCAAGTGTCAATATTCAAATGCAGTTACTATGCAAGCACCAAAGCTAGTTCCTCCAGACATGATATGCAGGGACAAATTGTTAGTTCAAAGTACATATGTCCTAGAGGGAACAAAGGAGGAAGATGTCACCTCTAACATGGTTGTTTTTTTTCTGAAAATGTTTTAAGTTCTTTTTTTAATAGTAATTTCTTTACCTGATTTATAAATTTGAACAGTTTGTTAGAGATGGTAAAGTTGTTGATGAAAAAAGGCTTAAAGTGATCCTCATATCTCCACCAAACTCACCTGAATCATCACCAATCAATGAAACATTAAAGATAGTGCAGAAAGATGATGCTAGAGAAGTAAAAGATGAATTTGTTCAAAAACAAACCTCTCATTCCAAATCGAGCAGCCCAGTAAAGGGCAGTCCAACCATTAATGTCACCAAAGTTGACACTAACTCCAAAGTTAAGAATCGGGGTCAAGGCCCATCCCTCTATCAATTGAGACCACGACTCTTCTTCACCACCTTATTTTTCAGATAATAAAATTTGAATAAATCTCACAAGTAATAATAATTCTTCTGAACTTCTAGAACATTTTTTACCTCCTCTAGGGTTACTGATTTGTTTTTCAAGGTACTCGAATTCACGGATTTCACTGCATGTAATACAAACAATAACTTTTCCAGGTGGCAAAGGAGGAGCGTAGCAACAAACGACTCCCTCTAGAATAATCTCAATTCGGACTTCAGTCTCGCCAAACATACAGTACAACTGTCATAACAAGTTAAGTTCCTATGAGGAAAAAGAAAAAAAAGAATCCAATTTAGCTTCTATAAATGAGGAATATGAAATGGCTCATAGAACAAATAAAGGGAATATATAATTTACCAAATCTATTTGGTTAAGTAAGGGACCATGAGTGCATACCCCAAACATACAAGTGAAACATGCTATTGAAACTATTTAATTTTTTTTTTTAAAGTTTTTTCTTATGAAAGCATTGCATTTTGAAAGTACAATGCTATACTTGGGGTATACTTTCAAAGTTTACCCTTTTTTAGCATAGTACAATACTTTATAAGGAAAAATGTTAATTTTAAACATAAAAAATAACCGTAATTGTTACTTATTGATCCAACTGTTCTTTTTTTTTTATAGGTAGTAGAAATAAGAGGATATATGAAAGTCAAACATAATGTACATATTTTTTGTTACTCGTTGATCCTAACTGTTCATGGACACTTCTAAAACCATCCAAAATTTAAGCCTAACATATGAAAAGGAGGCAATCTATTTTCTATCCATGATGCAACCTTCTTCTGTTCATAAAAATAATCATAAATCGGCATAAATGTTTAATAATGAAGGTGCATAAAGTTGCATGTTAATTGATGTGTAGGGACAGGATGGTCTTTCTAATCCTTTTAACATCCTTTAAAAAGTGAGAATTTATGTATATAAAAGTTTTTATGGTAATTAATAAACGTCAATGAACCAAACCTTCTTTTCATTTTCCAAAAGTTCTCTTATTGGATGATTTGTAGCTGCCTGTTAGTAACGAAACACACAAAATTATATATATATATATATATATATATATATATATATATATATATATATATATATATATATATATAAAGAGAGAGAGAGAGAGAGAGAGAGAGAGAATAATAACCTTCAGGTCACTCTCCGAGTAGTCATCTGCCATTTTCCACCGTTTTAAGATCAATATTTAGTAATAATTCCTCTTTTGTTAATATGACACTTAAAATATTCTCTCGATTTGGGGAATCCAGCAAATTAACCATCAACATGCACGCCAAATAGCACCAGATATTATATTGAGCATCCATATCTGTCAATTACCTATAATGCCCTTTTCCATAATAGAAAAAGATTACACTTACCTCTTAGGTTGTCTCCTGATTAAAGGCTCATCAAGATCAAAGGGTCTATTGGTGGCATTAATCTATCCTTTGTACGCAAACCATCCCTGTTTACCATAAATCGTTTTTCTTTTTGCACGTTGCTTCAAGTTCCCCTGGATTTTCACATCTACCCAACATGTTGTCCACCTATTACAAAAAATAATAATTATTTAAGGAAATAAAAAAATTGATAAATAAGAAAAATCGGTTATAAGCTTTGTAACAACATCATCAACAAACACAACACTCGGAGTGATTTTAGTGGGCAGATTGAAAATAACCTTCATATACTTCTCCCCTAATACCAAAACAGGTTTGGATCCACATCTATGTTTGGGTGTCACAAAATCGTTAAGTCGCCGTTAAGTTTATAAATACCCACACAACTTTTAACATCAACATAAACACCAAAAATGAAGGATAAATGAATAGCAGTAGTTTCGGTAAAAGAAAGTTCAGAAGTACCTCTAAAATCAAAACAGAAAAAAGAAAATCAAAAATGAAAAATGAAAGAAACATAGATTAGCAAACCCACTACTAACGATTGATTTAAAAAATGCAAGGGATCTTTACCTGTGTCTCAAAGAACAAAAGAAAATTGGGTTTGCTTTCCTTGCTAGATATGTGGATCTGAAAAAGGAAAATAACACACATGTGATATAAGATTTAATCTTTTTATCACACAATGATGAACAAATTTCATCTCTTTACCCAGAATCCTAAGCGACCATGTAGAGAGAGAGAGAGAGACCTTACTCTTTAGTCGGTAACGACTTCTTCATTATCAGACTAATGCTCGTGATTGGTAAGAATTTGTCCTGTTCAAAAACATTTGAAGACCTTGGGCTTAGTTTCCCGCTCTGATGACTCCTGGTGGTGCCTGGACTCCCCAGACCGACGGCGTCAATGGTGGTGGTGGGGTGACGACCAGGGTTCTTTGAGTGAGAACATATAGATTTTTTCATGAAGCGTGAGAATTTTGGAAGGGATGGTGGGGAAGAAGGGGTACATGAGAAGAGATTTCAGGCACAATGAAAAGAGCTGATGATTTTTTTAGGAAGCGTGAGCTGGGGAAGAGGAAGTATGGGAGAGTGGAAAGTCTTGCAAGCTACAGGGCAAAACACTATTGTTTGATGTGCTCTTATCTACAGTGCTCAACATTTTGACAAATGTTAATGTTTACAATTAGCCTCGAAATTGGACAATGGAGTCTTGCAACCTATACTGTAGGGCATCACCTGTTACACAATTGATAATACAGGAAGACAGTAAACGTTTTGTAGAGTAGATAGTGTACTGAACTGACAATGATTAGATCACGAAAATGATGAATTGAAGAACTAACCTTAAACCCTCTGTAAAAAAGGTATGTGTATGCAGATACATCGACATGTGAGTAATGGAGTAGTAGTGGTGGCCATCATCTCCATTATCGATTGCAGACATTAAGGGAGGGGGATAACGAACCCTAGAAGGCCATTACATTGAGCAGCCGCACATTTAGAGAGTGAAAGGTAGTGAAGTGGTGCATTGGTGGCTATTGTTTTAGCGATCCGGTGGGGGACTGTGGTGGTCCGATAGGAGCGGAGGCAAGAGCGGATGAACCTGGTTCAAAAAACAAGAAGGGTGATTAGGGTTTTCCAGAGAGAGAGAGAGAGAGAGGGAGAGAATGCAAAGGTAGAGGAACAGGGTTGCTTCAAAAGGATTGTTAGGGTTTTTTGTTTGAGTATTTTAGGAGAAGAAGGAGATGAATCAAGTGAACAAGGATTATTAGGGTTTTTTGTTAGAGGATTTTAGAAGGAGAAGGAGAAGAATCAGGCGGCTGTTTAATTTTTTGGGATTTCATTTCCCACCATAGATTATTAAAACAACTGAGAACGTGCCTTTCTAAAAAATATAAAACAACACATTTACACGACACGCTTTTTATGATAGGTGTCTTCCGTATTTTTTTTTGGACACTAATTTTAGGCGCACAAAAATGCGCGTCTTCTATCCTTCAAATTTTGGAAAATTAACATTAAATTTTAGGGCACACACAAATGCGCGTCCTCTATCAGTGTGTGTCATTAATTGCACGTCGTAAAAGGCTGTTTTTCTAGTAGTGAGAGAGAAGAAAATGGAGAGAAGTAGGGTATAATTTTTTTTATAGTTATTAAAATACTAAAATAAATAATGAAAATGTAAAAATGAAATATTAAGGGTAATATAGTGCTTTCAAATTTATAAGATACCAAATCCATATAAAATTTTGATTTTAGACCTTCTATATAAGATATAAATTTTTTGAACCCTATCAATAAATTATTGCAAACCATATAGGTTTTATATAAAAAAAATTATTTAACAATATTTATATTGCTAGATAAATAAAACCAAGTTCACAATTGTTGATGGTCTAATTAAAATTTTAATCTTTTTTATTAGTTTTTTTTAGTATTCTTTTTGCGAATATGAAACTTTTATAATCACATATTTAAATCTATAATAACCGGTTTTAAACCAATGCGAGACTAGCCCATTTGGTAGAGGTTTGCCTCTTAGATTGGAGGTCTTGATTTCTAACACAAACATTAACGATTTCATGAGACTAACTTCTAATCACTAATCCCGCTATTTAAAAAACGGTTTTAAAAACCGATTCAAATCGGCTAGTTGAATCGGTCAACAGGGGAACTAGAGACCAGATGAGATCGGTTCAATAATGAACAACTTTATGTCAATTTTTAGATCGGATTGAAGCTGACGGTTTCTTCAAAAATCGGGTTGAATCTGTGTGATAAAACCGATAAAAAACTTTTTGGATATGGACAGTTGGATTTCAATTAGCCCATTTAAAAACAACTCGTTACCAAAACAAATTGAATAGCTCAATCGACACAATTCAAAAATCAACTACATGGTTCAACTAAATAACATGTGTTTAAAACATTGATAGTATGAGTTTGAAATTTTATGAAAATGGCCTTGTTTGAAACCGGTTATACCAAACCTCAAGACTTTTTTTAAACCCAAACAAATTTATGTTGTTGTTCCATAAAAATTTAACACCTCAAACTAGCTGACAGTCGATGTTCCTCAAACCGGTGATGTCGATCTGCTCATCACCCACGGTTTCCATTTTTCCGGCGGCTGCGGCTGTCTCTTGCCAATTTCAAGTATGTGCTCTTCCTCTTCCCTTCTAATTTGTCTTTTCGCTGACATTGAATTACTCGAAAACAAATTCTCTTTCATATATCCAAACAGAAATTTGTGATTTGCCGTGTGTAGATATCGATTTATACGATACTCTGTTAACATGAAATACTCCATTCTTTCAATTTCTTTTTTTAAATTATAGCATACCAATTAAAAGCACCAAAACTTGGGAATGAAAACTGTTTATTAATAGCACCAAAGACTAAATCTTGATACAAGGTTCAAATAAAATGGGAACAACTAATTAATAAGTAATAAACACAGATAAATACCTAAAAAACTAGCCTTCAATCAAATAACCCCATTAAACCACCTTCCTCCTCAGATGACTCCTGTGGTTCTTCCTTCTTCTGCTCCTTTTCCGCAGCTGCTGGTGCACTTGAATCTTTAGCAACAGAAATTGGTGCTGTTGCTGTTACAAATTTGCTTGGATCCTGCCATTGATGATCGTATATTCATATCAAACTTATTATTTCAAAATATTAACCCACTTAACATCAAAAATCAAAGAAATTAAGAGTTTTCACCTTCAAATACTCCTTGACTTTCTCAGCAAGTTTGAAAGAGTACTCAGTAGCAACAGCAACAGATAGCAAGTTCTTGTAACCATTGATGATCATATGTGGAGCTGCAGCTAAGGAAGGGTAGTTAATGCCCAATGAAAAGGCAGCAACTTGAGAAAGTCCAGTGCTGAATTTTTCAATGAGATCATCTTCTGTGAGGTAAAGAACTTCTGGACTGAACACTGATCCGTTTTCATAAACAGAATGAACAATTAAACCATACGAGAAGGGTTTTCTTCCTAGTTTTGTGAGAAGAGCAGCTTCCGATGAACCCACCTTCTCACCCTTCTGAATTAGCTCCACCGGAGTTAGAATTTCCACTGTTCCTTTGTTAATCTTCGTCGGAATGTTAAGAACCTGGTGTTTATATATTCAGATCGTCGAAGGGGTAGAAATTAGACATTATCGTTTTTGAGTTTTGACTTTTGAGTTCCATTGATGAATTAAGAAAATGAAAAAAGAAATTACCTGGAAAAATGAAGTTTGCGATGGATCTAATCCGGTGTTTCCTGGAGGAACAATGACGTCAATTGGTGCAACGAGACCAACACGTGCAGGTGCTGCAACCTGGAAATTGAAGCCATGGTTACAATCGGATTAACAAATCTGATACATATGGAAACATGATGATGATCTGAAGTACTGATAGAATTTAATTTCGTAAACCTTATACTTAGCAACAACATCGCTCACTTCCTTAAGATCTCCTTTCGTAAACACCAATCCCACATTTCCCTGATTCAAAATCGATTAATAATCAATATTAAACATCAAAAAGAAAGAAAAAAAAATCAAAAGATCAATTGAATGGAGTCTGGAGAAGGTACGCACCACGAGAAGAGGAATTAGGTTAAGGATTTCGCTGTTGTTGGTTTTCTGAGCATGGAGACGAATGGTTCTCTTCATCATGGTGTTCTTACCCATTAGAACAATGGAGTCTCCTCTGAGTCCTTGTCTTATGCACTGTAACTGGTTGGATCCCACATTGTCTGCACCGACTACGAGTATCTGTGTGTAATGATCGAGAAGCTTGCTGAGTTTGGCATCGTAGTTAACCTTCTTCTGCATTTTGGATAGCTTTACTGCCATGGTAATTGTTTTTGATTAATTATCGAGACGCGAGAGAGGTGATCAACTAGATTGAAGAACCCTAAAAATGGAAGAGAATGGTGGATTGGTGGTTGTTTTGTAAGTGAAGATGGTGGTGGATGATTTAGTTACTGAGAGTGAGAGATACGTGGCTGAGTGGTGGAGACCGGGTTTCGCTCCTTTTATTAGCAACTGATTCCTTTAGTTCTTATTTTGCATGCATGCATGCATGGATAAAATTTTGTTGTTTCCTTCTATTTATAATGTAAATGTGTAATAATAAATAAATTTTGTTACACTTTTAGATACATGTGAACGTGATACGTAAGAATTCAATCTTATACGTGTTTATATATGTTATGTACATTTATTTATATGATAAAACTAGGTGTGAGACCCATGTATTACATGGGTTTATTTTAAAAAAATTAAATATAAAATTTTAACAATTTGAAAACTTTAAATTTATAAGAAAAATAAGAAATTTTTTGAATTATTAAAATTAATGAGACTTTAATGCATTAGATACATTACATATATAAACCATTTTCTAATAAATACCTTACATATATATTACCTTATATATTAAATGTAGATTTTAATTTAATAAAATCAAAAATACAATAAAATGACAAGTGGAAAATAAAAAATTTTAAAATTTCTAGAAAATGCCATGTGTCCAAATAAATAAGAACATGTGGCAAATTTATTTTCATTTATTAAGATAGATTCTATATAAGCTCGATGATATCTATATATAAGCACATAGCCATAATGATCCCAACGGTCTAGTCAACTTTGTCCAAAAATTAAGCACAAATGGACAATTGTAAGGATTTTAAACGGCCGGGTTTGTTTAATTGTTTGGTTTGATTATTTTTGATATAATATTATGAAATTTTTGTACGTATTTACTCTAAGTTAGTATTTAAAATTTTATAAAATATGAAGCATTATAAATTAGATTGAAAATGTATAATAATTGAAAGAAATTACCATAATTATAAAATTACAAAAAGTAACTTCTATACTTTTATAAATGGAATACACAAATCATCAGTGGCAGACACAGAACGTTTTAGTAGGGGTGACACTAAATTTTCTTTTTTTTTTTCCGAAAAAATCTAAATTAATCGTGACACTCGTATTTTAAGCTGATGCACCTAATAGAAAAAACACAAAAAAAACATATTTTTTTTACACTACGTGCCGGAATCAGAGCAGTGGCCCGGGACCCCTCGAGCACCACTAAGGTCTGCCATTGCAGATCATTATATATTATTGAAACATGAGAAACCTCAAATAAAGTCCTAAAATTTTAATTCAATTTACGTTTTAGTCTTAAATTAATTTTTTATTTTAAGAAAAAATCATAAAAACCGGCAAAAGTTTGCATTTTAACTCTTTTTAACCGGTTGAACGAGTAACAAATTAATTTTAGATTATTTCTTAAACTGACCCAAAATATTGAGACTTTTCTGCAAACAAAAACCTTATTATTATTATTATTATTATTATTATTATTATTATTATTATTATTATTATTATTATTATTATTATTTAATTCTAGTTATATATCGTATTTAGTTCATTTTTTTGTAGTTTGTATTTTATAATTTTATTATGATGTAACGACCCAAAAATCACGACTAAAAATTTCTTTAAAAACCTTACTAAAATCATATTTATAAAACTGTGTCATAGATCATAACATAATTTCTCGAGTATTAATTCAAAACATAATATCATTATCAGAGTCAAACATTCCCAGGCTAACTGACTATGGTGTGTGCACTGCAATCTTCCCAAGCTCCTCCTTTGAAAAACTGAGTACCTGAAACCAAAACCGAAAACCGCAAGCACGAAGCTTAGTGAGCTCCCCCAATCTACTACATACCATGCAATAACATATAAAGCACATACTGGGCCCTGCCCACTGCATCGGACCGAAGTCCGGGCTAACTGGGGTTTTGCCCCCTGCATCAGACCGAAGTCCGGACTAACTGGGACCTTGTCCCCTCCATCGGACCGAAGTCTGAAGCTGACTGACTGGAACCTTGTCCCCTACATCGGACCGAAGTCCGAAGCTGACTGACTGGGACCTTGTCCCCTACATCGGACCGAAGTCCGAAGCTGATTGACTGAACACAGCATAGCATAACATATCAACTAGCATAAACACATAAATCCTGTCTAAGCCACGGAGGCGTCAAACATACTAACTACTGCATTGGACCGAAGTCCAGAAACTACGACTAACTGAACGGGCCGACATTGTGGCCTTAGACCCGTTCCTACTGGAAGGAAACTCACCTGATACTGCTGAACTGATGCTGCTAATCCCTTTGACTGCTACCTGACCTCTAACTCCGAACTGCTGCTCCACTAGCTCCTCGAGCTACCAATGTCAATATAACACTTAGTCCAACTGACCTCCAAAGGTCAACTATTTCCAATGTCAAAGTCCTGGTCAAAGTCAACCTTCCAGGTCAACCCTACTCGCCGAGTCCACCTACTGACTCGCCGAGCTCATATGCTCAGGGTCCTTCTATTCGCAACCCGACTTGCCGAGTCAGACCATGACTCGCCGAGTCCAACGATTACCGAGTCCTGTCCTGTCCAACTCGCTGAGTCTCCACCCGACTCACTGATTCGAGTCTCAACTCGAAGGGTTTGGGGTTTCTCGACCTGACTCGCCGAGTCAACGAATAGACTCGCCGAGCCCAAGGAAATCTTCAACCAACTCGTCGAGTTGTTCTTCCAACTCGCCGAGATCATGCCCAACTTCATCCGACTCGACGAGCTGTTCATCCCACTCGTCGAGTTCCTCCTCATCTTCAAACTACTCGCCGAGTCCACTCGAAGGACTCGCCGAGTCCATTCGGTTCTACATACATGCAGAGGACTTTTGAGTCATGCATGGACTCCAAACTGTAGATCCACTCTTCTAAAGCCTATTCCTTACGTAAAGTGGCAAACTTTACGTGTAGCTAACGAGATCTAGGCTCAAATCACTATAAACTAGGGTTTGAGACAAAGGGGCTCAACAATCAACCCATAGACTGATGCTTTATGATTCTCCAGGCCAAGATACACATAGATCTGAAGTAGCAACTTCAGATCTGGGCTTCTAACTCGGAATAGCTCATAAACTTGTCCTAAAAGTCCCAAATCCCAAGATAAAGGTTGATCTATATGCAAAAGAGGGAAGGTAGCGACTCATTACCTTCAAATGCTCTGGAAGACCTCACAAGCTCTAGATCTTCTGCCAATTCTTGAATCCCCAAAGAGTGCCTTCTTCCTTCTTCCTTCAAATCACCCAAATTGGCAAGAAAACTTGATTGAACAACAATTGAGGCTTAGGGTTTCTGGTTCTGGACTATAGGGCCGCAAATGAGCCCTAGGAAAGAGATTAAGATGCTTAAATAGGGTACCAAGTCCCGAAATTAGGGTTTCCCAACCCAGACCTGACTCGCCGAGTCCACTTGCCGACTCGCCGAGTCGGTCACTTGCTTTATACCCGGATCCCGCTCCGACTCGCCGAGTTCCTCCCTGGACTCGACGAGTCAACCCTCTTTAACTAGGGTTTTTCCTTTCCTTTCTTGACCTTTCTGATTTCGGGTGTTACATATGATTGGTAATTTAATTTCTTACAATTACAGGATAAATCATGAGAAAAAAGATTCGATTTTTTTTCAATGAAAAAAAATGTTCATGAACCACAATTATATCAGATTAATGATAATATCATGAATAATGTCTATAATACTTAAAAATGTTCATAATACATGTCTAGATAGTTAAAGAGCCGATTATAGGCTAAATTATAAGCCCCGTTATTTTAAAATTGGGAAAATGACTCTTGAGGGTAATTAACTTTTGCGTTTGTACTCATTTGGTCCTTTTTTGTATTCAATATACCATCAAACTCGTTGTTTGTGTTCACCATAACCCTTTTGACCGGCTTTTGACCTGTGATAGCCGGTCAAAGGGTTATGGTGAACACAAACAATAAGTTCGATGGTATATTGAGTACAAAAAAAGAAAAGTGACCAAATGAGAACAATTGCAACAGTTGGTTACCCTCCTGGTTCATTTTCCCTTTACTCATTTACAGCAAATCTCACGTCATCTCCTACTGATATTAATGGCTTTATGAGATTCATTCTTGCTTCTCTTCAAAACATAACCCACAAAAAAACATTATTCATACATGTACAACTTTGTAATGCACTTGAATATTTATTAGGGGAATCTTGACTAAGCAGACACATTTCATGACTACATTTACATTTCCAATCAAATGATTTATCGTATAATGGATTCTAGACAAGTCTACAAACGAGTGGAATCACAAGTGCTTTGATTTTTGAGTTTACTTAGCTTTAAGATCGAATTCATGGGATAAGATACAACATCAATATGTACAATATCATGTTGCTTTTGTAGACACATCACCATAATATACCTTGAGGTAAACGTTTATGCTGATAAATATACCTCTCATACACAGTCATATCCTTTTGCAAAGAGGTGTTAACAGCTAACCACAGTAAGCATTACATAGACCATGTTTTAACAAGGTTACCCCTTTGAAACGCTCTTTATATACGTTATAGTCAAAGAAGGTTGCAGTCTCTGATAATTTTACAACTTTAATTTCATTTAACTTTTCGGGGAAAATGAATCAGGAGGGTAACCAACTGTTGAGTTCGTTCTTATTTGGTCTCTTTCCTTTTTTTTTGTACTCAATATACTATCGAACTTGTTGTTTGTGTTCACCATAACCCTTTGACCGACTATCTGACCGGCTATCATAGGTCAAAAGCCGGTCAAAAGGGTTATGGTGAACGCAAATAACAAGTTCAATGGTATATTGAATAAAAAAAAAGGAATTGACCAAATAAGTACAAACGTAAAAGTTAATTACCCTCAAGAGTCATTTTCCCTTTAAAATTTTCGCCGCCCTGTTGGATGTTTAAATGTTTTGCTGAATACCGGAAGAAAAAGTGTGGCAGAGATTTCTAAGATTCCATAATAATAATAATAATAATTTATTGAAATATCCGATTGTTTTTATTAATATATTCCATAGAATTGTAAAAAAATGTCCAGGTATATTACTGTGTTATGTGTTTTACTTTCAGCCCAATAGAAATCAATTTCAAAATAAAACTCAGCCCAATTATACATTCTTTCATTTGAACGGCAAACCCAACGTCGCAAACATACCATTGGTATATTACCGCCAACAGAAAAAGATATAGAGGCCGGTGTCCACCGTCGATAATTGTGTCCACATCGGTTTGTCATTAGTAAAAAAACGCATCACACCGTGCAGCCTTAATGTAGCATCAAAGAGGTTAACAAAAGAAAAACTGCGAAAACGGCAATAAACCGAAACCGATACAAAAACCAATGGTACGGATTTTACTTTTTTGAAAAACCGAATTTATTGGTGCGGTGCCGTTTTTATCTAGAAACTGGACCACCAAAATCGAACCGTACCACAAGCTTATTAGCAATAAAATAAATCACTAATTTATATTGTACAATTATACATATTATTTAAAACTAACAATTTCTAATTTATATGTATATTATATATTCAACTTGACGATAATTAGTATTTAGATATTAGGTTTTATATGTGAGTTTGTTTCTTTGTGTTTGTGACTTAATGATTATGTGTAAAGTGTAAACACTATGTGGGCTACAACTTGCAAGCTTGTAACCTATAAGCCCAATTTGAATAAAAAAAATGAGCTTGGGAATATGGGTTACAAATGAAGTGATCAAGTAAATAACATAAAAAAAAAAAAAAATTAAGATTACAGTTTCTAAATGTGAGGAAACGAAATGATAGCATGTCATACAATCATAAATCTTCACATGAATACCACGGTTAAAAAAATCGCACTGGTGAACATAAAAACCCACATCATATGTTTGAATCGGTTGAAAACCATCACCGACCCGGTACAAACCGAAATCGCACTTAAAAACCGCAAAACCGAACCATTGAAAAATTACACCCAACGGTTTCTAGAATTCAAAAACCGCACCTTGTGGTTTGCGGTTCAGTTTGACCCTAAAACCGCACCCCGCACCATGCTCACCTCTAGTTTAACTTTGGGTATTTTTTGAATAATGTGGTCGGGCCTTCCTATGTTGAGCCCAATGGATTAAATGCCACCTGTGATACTCTTGTGAATAGGGATATCGTTAATAATAACGTGAGACTAAAGAAAGATAAGCGCAATTCGAGAGGTTCGTGGCATTCCTTAAAGCTGAAAGATGTTATTAGAGCTTCAAATAGTCAGAAATTGAGATTGAAAGATAAGGATGGCAATGGAAAAAATAAAAAGGGGGAAAAGGAAGCATCTATTATGGAGTCGATCATTTCTTATTCTATGGATATCGAAAACACATTAGACATGGGATGTGGTATTGGTTTCTGTATCAGAGGTTCTAATCAGACACTTCGATAAGGAGAAGGAGCGAATAAATGTAACCCCAACAATTTTGGGCTAGACGTTTAGATTATAATCATCATTTTATCGAACAATTAAAATCATTAATTAAAATATATGTTATGAAATAGTTAATAATTATTGTGTACACATTAAGTGAACAAATATTATGATTATGATTATATAATATTTGTAGAATAACTAGAATATTGAATTTATCGTTAAAATGATAAAATAAAGGATTATTTTAGATAAATAATCTTAACGGAAGTTGTAATAGTCGTGACGGTGATTCCGTAAATATAAAGAATGCTCAAATCTAACTTTATATGAGAAAGTTACGATTTATCTAAGTCCCGCATTCAAACTGATATGACAATATGTGTCATAAAAAATGAATCAAAGATAGGTTACTTTTTAGCCCCAAGTGATCTAAATGAAAGTTGTAGTGTTCGTAAATAGGAACTCGGTGATATAAAGAATGCCAAAACTTGACTCCGTATGAGAAAATTATAATTTTTCAAAGTTTCTAGTGCGACACAGTATAAAAGTGTGAGACACAAAAATCAAAATTAAAATTGGTTGATCGTAAATAAGAATCTGTCAATATAAAGACAATCGAGAAGGGAACTCGTATGCGAAGTATATAAGCGATACTTGGTCCCTAAGTTTCGAAACACAAGTGATACATGTTCAAATCTGTAAAAGTGAAATAGAATGATAATTAGCCAACGGAGTATAAATGAAAGTTGTTGTACTCTTTGATATGAGATCGACGATATAAAGAACATTGAAAACAAAGTTGGTATGAAGAAGTTATGATTTTCACACAAGCCTTCTTAGACCGAAAAAGGAAAAATAAATTGAAAATTAGTCGGCACAGTCTGAATAAAAGTTGATGTACTCATTGTTAGCTACGTGTGGATATAAAGACCGTCGAGAACGGGGTTGGTATGAAGAAGTTATGATTTTCACAACGTTATATACAGAATTACAGTGCAAGCCTTTTTGGACCGTAAAAGGAAAAATAAATTGAAAATTAGTCGACACATCCTGAATAAAAGTTGACGTACTCGTTGTTAGCTACGCGTGTGGGAGTTTTATGTGTAAATGGGGATTGACATCCGTAATTATTTTACCCAGGAAGTTCTCTGACCATTGTCTAATAATTTTGGTTGAGAAGTGTTTTCATTTTGGAATGACACCATTTTGCTTCTTTAATTCGTGGTTGTTTGTTGGAAGGGATGGATGCGATGGTTAAAAAAATGCTTAGGAGGAATGTTTGCCTTCGGGAACTTCTGATAGAAGATTGTCTTAAAAGCTCATTGCTGTTAAAAACGATCCAAATAAGTGGAGGACGGAGGCTAGATTAAAAGAAGCAGGGGAGTATCATAAGCGCCTTGCTTAGATCAATGAGTTAGATCTGGCTGTAGAAGATAAACTTCATTCTTCCTTGGAAATAGTTTGTAAGCAATCTTAGAAGCAAAGAATGTTAGAATTGGATCGATTCGCATGTTGGATCTTAAGCAAAAGGCTCGTATTAGGTGGAATGTTTACGGAGATGAAAACTCAGAGTTTTTTCATGGTGTGGTAAATAACAATAAAAGAAAAAACCATATTAATGGGCTGATTATTGATTGGTGTTTGGGTTGATGAGTCGTCTAATACCACGAATGAAGCTTGGAATTTCTTTTCTTCCAGGTTTGACGAACTGATGAATAACCGTCCCAAACTGATTAGTAACAAATTTAAAATATTACCAACTGGAGACAGGGCTACCCTCACGAGGTCATTCTCTAAGTTTGTAATTAAAGAGACGGTTTGGTGTTATGGGAATGATAAGGCGTCGGGTCCGGACGGATTTACTTTCAAGTTTTTGAAGAAATTTTGGGAGTTGATTAAAAATGACATGATTATGTTTATGCCGAATTTTGAAGGTTCGGTATGTTGGCTAGAGGATGCAACTCTTCATTTATATCATTGATTTCGAAAAATAGAGATGCTATTACTTTGAATGATTATACGTCGGTGAATCTGATGGGTTGTCTCTATAATGTGATCTCTAAAGTTCTAGCCAATCGTGTCAAAAAATTTCTTGATAAAATTATTAGCTCGGAGCTAGCGACCTATGTTAGAGGTCAGAGTATCTTGGATGGTCCACTCTTACTTAATCAAATTGTTTCTTGGTCCAAGAAGGTAAAGAAAAGACTTTAACTTTTAAAGTAGATTTCGACAAAGCCTTTGATTCAATGAGTTGATAATTTTTGGATTCGGTCATTGATCAAATGGAGTTTGGATGAAAATGGAGGAGATGGATAAATGGATGTCTTTCATCTAGTAGAGCCTCCTTTTTTATTAACGGATCTCCTACTAAAGAATTGGATATTAAAATTGGTGTTAGGCAAGGAGACCCTTTGTCTCCGTTTCTTTCATCATCTTCATAGAAGATCTATATGTCCCTGTGGAAGCGGGGTGTGATCTTCACTATTTTTGAGGGCTTTCTCTTTAGTATAATGGTATTTCTATCTCCCATCTCATGTAATGCCAATGGTGTCACTTTGTTTGTTGAATGGTTAGGGAGATAACTTTATCAATCTTAACTGTGTGTTTCGTTGCTTCTTCCTTACATTGGGTCTAAAAGTTAATATGCATAAAAACAAGGTGTATGGTGTAGGTGTAGATAGTTTCAGGCGGAAAGGCTTGTCAGTATTCTTTGTTGTGAGCTTGCTTCATTCCCTTTATTGTACCTTGGTCTCCTGGTTGGTGCTAATATGAAACTTGCTAAAAATTAGTCTTCGGTGGTTGAGAAATTTAAAACAAAATTATTTATGTGGAAAGCGAAATCATTGTCTTTTGGTGGTAGGCTTATGCTTGTTAAATCGGTTCTTAACAACCTTTTGTTCTTTTATTTTTCTCTTTTTTTAGGCTCCAAAGAAGGTGATTAACATGTTTGAGAGTATCAAAAGGAAGTTCTTGTGCGGTGATGATGAGGATAAAAATAAAATATATTTGGTTGCTTGGGATGTTGTCATAAAATCCAAAGAAAATAGAGGTCTTGGTGTTGGGTGTCTAAATTCGACAAATTTGGCTCTATTTACCAAATAGTGGTGACCGAGGTTAAAAGTTGAGTAAAAATCCTTCTTGTTCTCTTGTATTAAGTCCATTCATAATATAAAATCAATTGATGGAGACCCGATGGCTAAAAAATCGATAAAAGGGGTGTGTCCAAGTATAGCTCAAATTAGGATGGATCTTGGAAAAATAGGTATTTCCATTTCTTCTTTATTTTAAAGGGTAGTAGGTATGAGGGACAAAACATTTTTCGGAAAGTTGCTTGATGTGGTGGTTTGACCTTAACAGAGTTGTGTTCCAATCTGTATGCTTTAAATAGAAATAAAAATTATTTGATTATAGAAAAAAAAAACATATGGTTGTTAACTTTGATTCTTGATGGCAATGGGAGTAGTCGAGGAATATTAGAAGGGGGGTGGGGCGGATAAGTGAATCAACTATTGGTGCCGATGAGTATAGTGGCTGGTTTTCAATTCAATAATAAAGGTGATAGCTGGTTTGTGACGTGGTGATTGTGATGGTAAATTCTCGATGAAAGGTTTGCAAAGGCTCATTGAAGAATCGGGCAGGAGTGATAATAACAAGTTATGTTGGGTTAATTGGATACCCTCAAGGATAAATTGCTTCATTTGAAGATTGTTGCAAAATAGAATTCCTATTTTTTCTCATTTACTCAAACGTGGAGTTGCTATCTTGTCTTCTTTGTGTCCTTTTTGCATAGTTCAGGATGAAGACATAGATTAAACTTTCTTTCCCTTCGTAGCTTTGGGCTTAGTTGGTGGGTTGGTCCTCAATTCTTCATCATCAGTCCTCTTCTTGCAGTGATTTAAGGGATATGATAAGCTCGAATGCTCTAAACAAGAGGAAGCTTAAGTTGAAGTTGTCTCTTATGCATTCAACTTTGTGGATTATATGGAAGAAGAGAAATGAAATCGTTTTTCGAAACAACATAACAATGATGATTATAGCGAATGACATTAGCATTTGCACTTTTAGTTGGATCAAACATCGAGCCAAATTGAATTATATTGATTGGTTTAGTTAGTGTATGTTTCCTATTTCAAACATTTGTTGTACTTAGACTTGAGCTTCTCGCTTAAACTTTCATTTTTTGATAATATATTTCTGCTTGCCATTCAAAAAAAAAAAATACTCAATTTTTATAGTGATCTAAGTCTAATTAAATTTCTGAAAATTTAAATAAGAAAAACGTTGAATTCTTGAACTTATTTATTTATTTAGTCTCTTTTCATTTTAGAAAAAGCAACCTCAAATCCAATGACCTTTTCGCGGATTTAGGCATTCAATCTACGATTTTAAAAAAAAATGGCAATATTGTTATATTGGTAGATTGGTCTCTTAATATAGTCATTTTAATGAATAATTTAATACATATAAAATCAAGGGCAATGGAATATGGACCATATGTCATATGTGTTGGATATGAAAACCATACGTTTTTGTATTAATTTCTCGAAACTATGATCAAAGCTGCAGAAAATTGCATACCTCATTGACTAAAATAGTAGTAATATGTTCTAAAATTAATTTATGCATTGTTTTGCAAAATATAAAAAATTTCGTAAAAATAAAGATATAAATATTTTCGTAAAAATAGTAGGCTTTTTTATTAAAATATCAAAAGGTCATTTCCTCTTGTAACTAGTTTTCGTAAAAACAGTAATTTATTCTAAAATTAAGTAATTAACACACCCCAACACACAGAAAGAAGATGCCTCTCCCAACAACCGTCTTGTGTTCGGTGAGTAAAATAATATCTTCCGGATAACAAAAGAAAAACCGGTAAGACAGAGACCCGTGCCTTGTTTGATTATCTAATCTATGGATAATATGAACTTATCGATACATACGAACCTCATCTCACCTTCTCTTATGATCACCTTCCTTTTCTTCTCAACTTGCACTTTCTTTAAGCCTTCTTCATCTTCATCTGTAAGTTTTTCTTCTCCTTCATATTTATTACTCCGCACTCCAACTATTCGATGAAATGCCTCAATCAATGATTCTTCTGTATGATGTTCTTTTAATCCCTAGATGTCCAGTTGCCTTTACTATATATAATTCAACATCTAGCTTATATATAAAGAAATCAATACTTTCATCATCGTTAATTTTATATACCCGAACTTTTCTTTTTTAAGATCAAACCCATAAATATATTTTCAAACTGGATTTGGGTTTTTTTGGAAATTTGCCAACACGGATTAATTTACAGCACTCTTTACTAAAGTCTATTGCTGTTTATCTGTTTTTATTCCTTCAGATGCAACTATGGCGATCACCAAGGTCTATATAATGTGAGTAAATTTATAGTTTTTACCTTTTCTTAAATTATGATTCATACACACACAATACATAGAGTGTTTTATTTCAAGGTTCTTGCTTTATGTGTTTGATCAATTTGAATTTTGTTAATTTTGTTCCAGTTATTACTCCCTGCATAAACATGTTGAGTACATGGCTAGAGAAATACAAAGAGGAGCAAATTCCATCGAGGGAATCGAAGCAACACTTTGGCAGGTTTATAATTTTTAGTTTTTACAAATCAATACGAAGTAAAATATTAATTTTATTTGTAACATTGTTTAGGTACCTGAAACACTTCCAAGTTTGGTATTAGAAAAGATGAAGGCTCCTCCTAAAGCAGATGATGTGCCAGTGATTAAACCAGAACAACTTACAGAAGCTGATGGATTCCTATTTGGGTTTCCTTCTCGTTTTGGTGTAATGGCAGCTCAATGTAAAGCTTTCTTTGATTCCACTAACGATCTCTTTGAAACCCAAGCACTCGCCGGAAAACCCGCCGGAATCTTTTGGAGCACCGGTTTCCATGGCGGCGGCCAAGAACTCACAGCGTAAGATAACACATTTCATTTATGCAGTCTGCAAAATAGTTATTTTTCCATCAACCTCTGAGCTGTCTGACCAGTGGGGCCAGTCTACATTGAAATTGAAACTGTCACACTGCAGTTGTTGCTGATACTGATACTGTTTACTTGGATGTAGGTTAACGGCGATAACACAATTAGCGCATCATGGGATGTTATATGTGCCACTTGGATACACATTTGGGAGTGGAATGTTTGAAATTGATGAAGTTAAGGGTGGATCGTCTTATGGTGCGGGAACTTATGCGGGTGATGGGTCGAGAAAGCCGAGTGAGTTAGAGCTCCAACAAGCTTTTTATCAAGGTAAATATGTATCAGAAATCACTAAAAAGCTTTCAAGAAACTAAAAGTTAATCCAAGTGAATAAATCTTGGTTGTAAAGATTGTGTTGTTCATGAATAAGGTTAATAATTTATGTGTATATAGCATATACATATCACAGAGATTGTAAGTTTATAACACCACAAGCCCAAAATTATAATGAAACATCCAAAGGCTGAAATTGCATATTGTGGTATTAGTAGACATCATTCAAATCCATATAAATGTCCAAAAAAAAAAAAAAAAAAAAAAAAAAAAAAAACACTAATCAAGCAACATGTGCTAAACTAGGAAAAAGAGACTACCATTTACAATTGTAAACCCATGAAATAAAGAAAATACATAAATAAAACACCAAAAATGATCCTAAAAGTTGGGTATTTCATTTTGTCAATTCTCTAAGGCCCAGCCCAACATTTAATTACTTGATAATTGATATTGATACATCACCTGTTCGGATCACAAGTAACCAAAACCGGGTTCAGATAATTTAGAGCCAACCGGTCAAATCACAGCATTTCCAACCGGTGCCAAGTTGTTATTTGATTCATCTGTACACCGAGTAACAAACAAACAAACCAAGAAAAATAAATCAATAAATTATTTATATTGATAATGTTGTTTTTAAATAATATAAAAATGAATGTAATCAAGTTGTTACCAAGGGGAACATGTTGCACAAAGAAGCATGCACCAATCACTATATAGGCAAGAGTAAGGGTCACTCCCTTCAAGTAGTGTGAACTTCCATCCTGCATTTAATTTAATCAAATTAAATCGTATTCTTTTATTGGTTAAATTATATAATAAGAGTCAAATGGTTACCAAGAAAATAATGCGAGAATTGGATATAAACGTAAAGAGAGGGGGGGCTAAGTGTCAAACCTGTAAAGCTAAGGCTGTAAGGAGAATTGACAAGGCAAGGCAACCGGTTTCAAGTAATCCAAAATCAAGACTCATTGGTATCCCCATTATCCAAGCAATGATCACACATAAAGGAACCTAATCCAATTCCATGTATAAAATGTTTAACACGTTTACATGCATTAAAAAATTGATTTTATTTTTTATTTTTTATTTTTTACATTTTAACCATTCATTTATATTTTTGGGGAAAATCTCACCACAAACATGGAGATTTGAGTTGCGGAACCCATAGCAACACCCAAAGATATGTCCTGTCACAAATTTGTAGACAATGTTAGTATCTTACATATCAGCTAGACATAGTCTAATTTGTCTATATATATTAGTATCTTACCAATTTGTTCTTGAAGGCAAATATAATAGACCCTGCATGCTCTGCTGCATTACCGACAATTGGTAGCAAAATTATGCTTATAAAGCTTACGGAAATTCCCCAAGTTTCCGATGCAGCCTGATTCAAAAAATATTAATACATTTAGTAACTGTTGGATTCAGCTGTTTCTACAATCCTTGAGCTGGCCCACAATGTCAAAATGCTCAATTCGCATTGGAATTGAAACTTTCACACTGTGATTGCTGAAAAACCTGAAGTATCGTACCTCAATTGTTCCCACGATGTACTCGGACAAGATTGATATGATTATTGTCATGGCGCATAACCATATGAATGCACTCCAAAAACCTATGGATGCAGTCTCCTTATCAAGATCTTCATTAATATCGGCACCTTCGTCCTAATTAATTTCAAAAAACTAAATATAAATATATATATATATATTTCATTTGACCTCAAAAGTCAACAAGAACATCAACTTAACAAACCTCTTGTGATTCAAAAAGTTGGGTGTGGGTTTTCAATTGAAATATAAGATATGCCACGTAAGCAATCAACATCACAATGCTACTTGCCCTTGACAAATGAAGAACCACAATGTCTTGTAATTTGGGCACATTCGAGTTATGGAAATTGAAGAGCAATGGCAAGATTTGGCAAAGTAATCCGAGCAAAAGTAGCAACGAGTTCGCGTCTGCCTGCTTCTATTGGTCGCAAAAAATACAAAAAGAAAAAAGAATATTTTTTATTTTTTAAAATGAGATTTGGAGTTTTATAATGGGAAATATAATTAAGGGTGATGATTATTTACATGGTCAAATTTTTGTTCTTTATTGAGATTGGCTATGCCGCCACATAAGAGAGAGGATCCAAGAACAAGGAGGAGGTTTGAGATGATGGAGCCCAAAAGAGAGTATTTTAGGACATGAATTTTCCTTTGATGTAGCGCGAACATTGCTATTATTAACTCGGTTGCATTCCCACATGTTGCGTTCACGAGTCCTCCAACTGTAAACAATTATAATTTCAGATATTTGATTAAGTAACGAATTTAGTAAGTTTTTTTCTACGTGTCACATCGTATAGAAGCTTTTTTTTTTCCAAGAAAAACAAAAAGGTAAATTTATATTGTGATTTTGTCAGGAAATTGCATTTATTTTGGAACAATACATGATTGTTGCATTTAGTTTTATAAAAAGGTGTATTTATTGTTTTGACTATATGATACTATGCAATTGGAACAAAATAAATTTGGTGTTATATTTAGGGACCACAATTTATGATTGTTAGGGACATCTTGCAGCCTTGCATAGGACAGATATAAAGTGTCAAAGACTATGACATATCAGGAAGGCTTTTTATTTAACCCAAAAATGGTAATGACCAAATATAACATTAGAATTTAGAAGTACGTAAAAATCGGTCGGGTCAGATAAAGTTGAATAATTGAAACGAAAACCAGATATTCCCAATTTGGTTCTCCATTCAAGATATTTTTTATCATTGATTTTTAATACGGGTCATAAGTTTTTTAAAAAATAATTTTCTTTGATTTGGTTCGATCCAAAACCTGAACCATTTCTTATCTTTCAAACTCAGAAATGCATAGGTTCAGGTGTGTATTTATTAAAATTTTCATTATCTTTGATTTTCTTGTTTAGAGTTTAGGATTTAGAATTTAGGAAAAAGCATCTTTGATATTTTCACTATCTTTAGAAAGTGCATCTTCTATACACTTTCCAATACACACCTCTACAAAAGATGTAGCTTAAAATCAGTTAGTTTCGCTCTCCCTAGTTCTAAATTTTAATAAAATTCTCTCCTTAAAAAAATATATGTGTATGTGAGATATTATTTAAAATTAAAAAAAGAAATCGTTTATATTTGTTAAAAGGGATCTTTATATAAATTGTTAAGATCAGCTTTTTCAATCTACAAATTATAAAAGTGAAAGATACAAGACTGAAATTAAAAGTAATCTTTATATAAACTGTGAAAGATACAAGACTGAAACTAAAAGTGATCAAAATCAGGACACTTGTTTGTTCTGTATGTTTGACACGAGGATATGGAATTGTGGATACACATATAATTTTAAAAATTGAAAGAATGTTCCAAAAGAGATTGCAGCTTTTATTTATAAATATAACAAAGAAAGCATACACTAATCCCAGTGAAAGAACAAAACAGTGAAATTTTAAAATCCTGTAAATGTAAGCTTTTTATAATATTAATCGGTGGACAAGTGTGAACTCAGTGGACTTCAGTCGGAAAAAGCTTAATTTTTCAATCGAATAGACTTTGATAAGTAATTTTAACGTTCGATGACTGATTCTATAGAGTTTAATTTCCGATTCTAATGATTATTGATTTATTTTGTCAAATGGGTGATCGAAGGGATTAGAAGTTTACCTGTAGGGCCTGTGAAGTATGCAATTTGCCTTTGGAGATGAATTTCACCAACACGGAATTCAGAAACGAAAACGAAAACGAAAGTCAGAGAGTTTATGAACAACAAATAGATTAGCAATTTAGAATGTAATTGTGAAAATTACTCTGTTAGAAAACTCAGACGTTCTGCAAGTGGAGTTAGCCCAATCAAACTCAACGCAAACACCCATGGCTGCAAAAACCAAATTAGATACAAACAGAATCAGATATTGCATCAAACACACATAAAATGATGAACATGCGTCACTTACTCGACGGAAACTGTAATAATGAGCTACAAACGCCATCGGGATGGCAGGAAAAAGCAAGAAGAGTTTAGTTCCTAAAATGACTATTCGAACATTGGCGAGAAAATTCCTCAAAATCCGAAACCGAACACTCGATAGAACATCGGTCTGAGATCTCGTTCGTAACAAGGACTTGGCAACCGGACTTGATTTCACAATCTCTCCGTTCTCCAAGTCGTAATTCACCGAGGAACTCATCGACATCGATTTTACACACAGTAACACACACTTGTACGTCTGTGCTCGAAATGCAGTAATGTGGTGAGATTTGTAGGGTTGAGAAGGAGAAGGTTCCGGGAAGTTTCGTTTTGGTGTTTTTGTTCGAGTTTTAATGGATGAACACCACGTTATATTTGCTGGAAACGGCAACCGCTGCTGCGTGGCTATAAATGCAGAAACAAACGATTCATCATAAAAAAGACTTCAGACTGCAATTGCATGAAATTACGTGTCTTTACATGGAAAAGTAGTAATAGAAATTAGAAAATGATAATTATTTCTTCTGACTCATTTTCATACTTGGTATCTATCGAAATAAAAATATTTGCTTCTTTAAATTCATTTAATTATATATATATATATATATATATATATATATATATATATATATATATATATATATATATATATATATATATATATATATATATATATATATAAACTATTTAAAAAAATTTACAAAAAAATATATTTAAACTCAAGTTTAATAGTTGGTTAAACATAAAAAAATATAACCTTTAGTATAGTGTAACACTTTTATTTTTATAATAACATAATAAATTTAAGTTAAGTTATAAGATTTTGTAAGAAAAACAGCAGTACCTTTCATTTTAGAAATTTTATAGAGTATTAAAATCATTCAAAATATATAATATATAAATATAACATTGAATCATGATATGTTCCAAATTTGCAAACTTTGATAGACTCTTTATAGTTATCCCAAAAGTAAAACTCTTTGAAAAGATAGTAGCTCAAACATATTCATATGTCTATTTGAAAAGATAATAGCTCTTATTCAATTATTTATTTAATATTTATATTTATTATAAGGTATTGATGATATATATATTTTGGTTTTGTTTGATTAAAAAGAATGTTTGATGTTCAATTATCCTTAGGCTGGACGGAGTGGGATGAAGGGAAGGAGCGGGAACTGATCCTGCATTTGTGCACACCGCACCATGGGTGCGGGAAAGGAACCGCGGGAAGACAGTGGGGGGAGAGAGTCCCACTCTCTCTCTCTCTCTCTCTCTCTCTCTCTCTCTCTTCTAACCATTGGCCGACGAATTTTTTTTACTCAAACGGCTATATATATATATATATATATATATATATATATATATATATATATATATATATATATCTTTTTTCCTTCCCTTTTCTTAATCTATAAATACTCAAACATTTTATCATTTTTTTAAACCATAATCTATATTTCTCTATATTTCTTTCTAAAAAATATTACTCAAAATGTCATCATCCGATTCGACGGCAGTAGAGGAGGCTAATTTTATCGGTTTCGTCATGGCGAAAACGGTTGCATACTATCAAAACCGACTTGGTGAAACATCACGTGCACGACCTAACCTAAGAAAGTCGCCGTTACGTAGAAATCACGAAGTCGGACATGATCGCCTTATAGAAGATTATTTTGCAGATGACGCCGCCTACGCTGTAAAGTTTCGACGTCGGTTCCGGATGAGGAAGAAACTATTTTTACGTATTGTTGGCGATTTGGAGGACCGCTTTCCATATTTCCAATGGAAAATGGATGCAAGGGGAAAAAATGTTTCTCTCCCATTCAAAAATGCACGACTTCAATTCGTCAGCTAGCATACAGCATGAGCGCAGACAAATGAGACGAGTATTTTAGGATGTCAGAGCATACCGTGAGGGACTCTGTGTACAAGTTCTGCAAAGCGATATGTTTGGTTTATGGGCAACGATATTTGCGCAAACCAACTATCAACGATATCCACCAATTGTATACGGTGCATGAAGACAAACATGGATTCCCTGGAATGATAGGTAGTATCGATTGCATGCATTGGAGTTGGTCATTATGCCCCAATGCATGACGTGGTCAGTACATGAGAGGCGACCACAAAGAGCCGACGATCATTCTAGAGGCTATCGCATCACATGATCTTTGGATATGCCATGCATTCTTTGGTCCATCTGGTGCAAACAATGACATCAACGTGCTAGACCAGTCGTCTGTATTCAACGATATCTACCTTGGAAAGTCACACGATGTACCTTTTCAAGCAAATGGGTAGCATATAAGCGTGAATACTATCTTACTGACGGTATATATCCTCCCTTGTCTGTTTTTTATAAAATCGTTTACATGTCCTAACGACCCGAAAAGGAAAAAGTTTAAAGAGGCGCAAGAGTCGGCTAGGAAGGATGTGGAGCGAGTATTTGGTGTACTTAAGAGAAGTTGGCAAGTACTAACGGTCAGGTCAAGGTCATATGAGGTGAAAAGGTTACAACACGTAATGTATGCATGTATCATATTGCATAATATGATTCTTGAAGACGAAGGAAGAGCGATATGCCGATACAACGAGAGTATAGGGTGAATAGAAAAGAAGTACACAATCGCGACATTTATCAGGCCCTTCGTGCTGATTTGGTGGAGCATATTTATAGGGCTCATATTCAGCCCCCGCACGAGTTATCTCACGATGATTTGTTTGACGAATCATACGAGGATTCTGATATGTTCGTCGAGAGTGAAGATTCCGACGACGAGAGTGAAGCTGGGGAGAATGATGCAGATGATCAAGGCGAGGATGAAGACGATGATTTCGAGTGTCGTATCTAGGTTTAGATAAAATTAGGATTAATAATTTTTACTATGTTGTAGGTTGTTTGATTTTTTTTTTTTTGCGGGTTTTTTTTTCTACTTATTTAAATATTAAGGTTAATGTAATATTTATTTTACTTAATGATATGTTTTTTATTTTTAATTAAATTTCATGTTTGATATTAATTTAATAATTATAAATCAAAAAAAAATATTTTATTTAATATAAAAAAATAAGGGAAGTGCTTCCCACCCATTCCAGTTTTACGTCCTTTTGTGACGATATTACAGAATTCTAAGTATAATATTTATTCGTTAATAAAAGATATTAACAAAGTATAAGAATACAAGATTAAATATATCATACATACTTATAAAGGGATATATACAGTAAAGTCCCAATATTTTCATCGATTTGACAAGAAAGTCCTAAACTTTATTTTTTTGACAGTAAAGTCCAAATTACCGGCAGTTTTTGACACTTTTACCCTTATTCCCCGGTTAGCCGGTAATTAGGACTTTTTTGTCAACCAAATAAAGTTTAGGACTTTCTTGTCAAATCGTCAATTAGGACTTCACTGTAAAAAAAAAAAAAAAATTTAGGACTTTTTTGTCAAATCGTTCAAAATATTGGGACTTTAGTGAATATATAATTTTTTTTTTAGAAATTTAATGGTATGATACTCTTTAAGCATAAGAGTTATTGAAACATTCTCTAATCAGCTAGATCCTATTGAAATCCTTTACGTTTGCTTCTTGTTAAATCGTTTTTTTAATCTCAACAAACCGACATTGAAAAAAATTGAGATAATCAAGAAAGAAAGAAAGAACCAGGGTTGTGTTGGCTTTTTGCAGTCTCAAAAATGGAGAAATAAGAAACCGAAAAAACGAAATTGCCCTTCTTTCCCTTCTCCACATTCACACCCTTTTGACTAGGCATGTGTTGTTTGTGTTTGTATAAAGCTAGGGTAATTTCGTTTTTTTAGGTTTCTAATTTCTCCATTTTTGAGACTACAAAAAGCCAACACAACCCTGGTTCTTTCTTTCTTTCTTGATTATCTCAATTTTTTTCAATGTCGGTTTGTTGAGATTAAAAAAACGATTTAACAAGAAGCAAACGTAAAGGATTTCAATAGGATCTAGCTGATTAGAGAATGTTTCAATAAATCTTATGCTTAAAAAGTATCATACCATTAAATTTCTAACAAAAAAAATTATATATTCACTAAAGTCCCAATATTTTGAACGATTTGACAAAAAAGTTCTAAAGTTTATTTTTTTTGACAGTAAAGTCCTAATTGACGATTTGACAAGAAAGTCCTAAACTTTATTTGGTTGACAAAAAAGTCCTAATTACCGGCTAACCGGGGAAAAAGGGTAAAAGTGTCAAAAACTGCCGGTAATTTGGACTTTACTGTCAAAAAAATAAAGTTTAGGACTTTCTTGTCAAATCGATGAAAATATTGGGACTTTACTGTATATATCCCTACTTATAAACCTAACATTTTTTCTTGAATCTCATCCATTTAAAACCCCTATTCTTTTTTTTCTTTCACCACATTAATTTGAAACTCCCATGACTTTTCAATTTCTTTATAATAATAATTATAATTTGGTAATTAGTTAAATAAATATCAAATCTAAAGTGTATTCATATATAAATTAAATTTCAATACTAAAATAATATCTTTAATTCTACTTATAAAATTATGTTTTTTAACTTTTAACATATCATACTTAATTTATTAGTTTTAATATATTGTTGAATGTAAACCATTATCATTTTAAAAGTATAATTTTTGAACAATTTGTATAAAATACTTAAATTATTAATTAAAATATAACATTCTAGGCTCAACTTAAATATAAATTTTATTTAACTTAAACAACCCAAAGATTATTTTATAAATAATTAAAAGTGATAAATTATAGTGTCTTTCTAATAATGATTGTAAGTTGGTTAATAAGGTTAAATAAATATCAAACCTAAAGTGTAATCATAAATAGACTAAATTTGAATTTTAAAATAATATCTTTACTTCTATTTATAAAGTTATGTCTTTAAATTTTAACATATTATATTTAATTTATTAGATTTAAAATGTTGTTGCATGTAAACCATTATCAGTTTAAAGCTACAATTTTTGAACAGTTTGGACAAAATACTTAAATTGTTAATTTAAATATAATATTACAGTGTCAACTTAAATATAAATTTCAGTTCCACTAAAAAAACCAAATAATATTTTGTAAATAGTTAAAAGTGATAAATTATAGTGATAAATGCAAAAACTAAATTGTAATATCAGTTTAACTAAAATATTTCATAAATATATTTATATAATCGTTAAAATTTTCAAATAAGTAGCTTAAAATAACTTATAATAACAATAGTTAAAAATAACTCTATATAAATGATTATATTGTTACCTTTAAAATCAAAAAATAATGTTTGATGTTTTAAATAATTATAATGATAGAAATTAAAACATTAAGCAAATATATTTTAAAAAATTAGTTAAAAATAACAACTATAAATAATATTAAACCATATATAATATTTAATTTTGTTGATGTGTAACTCGCGAGTAGAAGTCATTCAAACGATTGAGATTAGGACGTTATAATAGATTTATATATATTATCATATAATTCAAAATAGTCAATATATTATATCAAATTAATATACGAATTATTATATCAAATTTAACAACAACGTTAGTGTTATATTTAAAAATATATATATATTTGTAAAAATTCAACTATATAGGTGTTTATGCGTATTACAATGTCAACTCAAATATAAATTTCAGTTTCATTTAAAAAAAACTAAAGAATATTTTATAAATAGTTAAAAGTGATAAATTGTAGTGATAAAAGCAAAAACTAAATTGTAATTTCAATTTAACTAAAATATTTCTTAAATATATTTTTATAATCGTTAAAAGTTTCTAAATAAATAGCTTAAAATAACTTACAATAACAATAGTTAAAAACAACTCTATATAAATGATTACATTGTTAGCTTTAAAATAAAAAAACAATGTTTGATGTTTTAAATAATTATAATGATAGAAATTAAAACATTAAGCAAATAAATTTTAAAAAATTATTTAACAATAAAAACAACTATAAATAACATCAAATCATATATTATATTTAATTTTAATCATGTGTAACTCACGGGTAGAAGTAATTCAAACGTTCGAGATTAAGAAGTTATAATAAATGTATATATATTATCATATAATTCAAAATAATCAATATATTATATCAATTTAGTATATACAAATTATTATATAAAATTTAACAACAACGTTATTGTTATATTTAAAAAATCATATATTTGTAAAGATTTCAACTAAATAGGTGTTTCTGCGCAACACGCAGACATTCGCCTAGTTGATATTAATGTGTTTTACCAAGTTGGTTAGATTAATTGATGTAGGAAATTTAGCACGAAACAGAAATTCATGAAAATGTGAATTAGAAGAAATCAAATACCAAATGGCTTTATTAATAGATTAAAGAGTGTGTATCTCACTATTTCTAACTTCTAAGTAAAATCAAATGTTGAGTCAAACTAAATATAGATAAAAAAAAAAGTATGTAATGATCTTAATCTTTATGACATTTAAAATCGTATAGCTATTTTCGGTAATTGTAATATATTAAAATGTTATTGGAACATATATATGGTAGTTGGTATTATTATATATTCTATTTAATTAGTATATTCATAGATAATGGTAGATCTAGAACAAAATATTAAGGGTATCACACTTGATTTTAGGATATCAAATCGGAAAAATTACATCACCCCAAAAGAAAATTTCAAAAAGTTTTCAATGCACCAAAAAAGTTAAGGGGTTGCACAAGTTTCCACTAAGGTCCGCCAATGTTCATAAATTTTATTATTATTATATGTTATTATTGATTTATCATTAAGAGAGGGTTCCAAGGCCTAATCGATAAGTTACAGTTATTGATAAATCGTTCCCCCGAACAAAAGTGAAGTCCGATTATTGTTTGTGTTTTTTAGAGAATTTGATACCTATAACACAAATCGACATAAGTTATGTAATTTAAAATGTAGTATTAATGATTCAATATGAAACGTTAAATAAATCTGAAAAACACGATTAAAGTTTATTGATATTAATGTGCTTTAGTATTTCGGTTTAGATTAATTAATGCAGGAGTTTCAATATTTAGAATTCAGGAAAATGTGATTTTGAAGAAATCAAATATCGAGTTTTGTTACTTGTCGGGAATGCAATTTAGTCGATGAGTCTTCTCATCATCTGTTTATGCGTGTGTTCTTTTGCTAAATATATTTGGGAATGAATTTTTAGATGGTGAGGTATATCGATTCCTCTTTTTGAGAAGACAAGTAAGATGTTAGAGTTTGCGGCGGCATGTAGAAATTACGAAAAAAGAAAAAAAGTGTTGGTGGGTATTTGCTATTGGACGATTTGGAGTTTGTGGAAGGAATGATTGAACTTTCAATCAAATTCAGATTGCACCAACAAAGGTTGTCGTCATAGTTAAGTCAATGGTGTTCATTTGGTTAAAAAACAAGAGTATTAAAGAAGCATATAAATGGATAGATTGGTGTATTAATCCACTCATGTGACGGTCTCTGTCTTCGTATCGTAGTGATGTTTTATGATTTGTTTGATTTTGTTTTCATTTTCCCTGCCCAGTTGTTTACCACGCCTGACTCTTTTTCTTCTTCTATTCTCTTCTTAATAAACTAGATTATAACCCGCATTAAACGTGGATGAACGCATAAAAAACATACAAATGTCTTTGAAATTTATTATTTAAATATTATTTGTTTTTTTTTTAATTTCGAAGTATACTTTGTTATTTTTGAGTTATGAACAAAACCTATATAATTTCGATTGTTATTTTAGGGTTATGTCCCGAAATATATAATTTTATTGAGTTCTAAAAACTATAAAAAAATTATTAACAAAAAATAGTAACATGAACAATTTTTGTTATTTATAGCAACATACTTTCAAAGTACGTTGTTATTTTTGCTCATTTATGTTATCAACATGTGTATTACACAAATTTTAACCTATAAATGGATCTTAAAATTATATTATGTTCTATAGGGTATAATTATATTAATGTCCTAACATACATAACATATATCAAATATTAAAATAAAAGTATATATTAATTTAAAATAATTAGTATAACAGTCTAAAAAAACTGATATCCTATTAATTTTAATGAATGCATCTGTAATTGTGAGGTTTGTCTAATGTGATATGGTAATAAATCAAAAGTAAGCAATGTCTATTTGCTGAACATATGAAAATAACAGTTTTGTCAACACCTCTAGCAAATAGAGTTGTTGAAACATCTATAACAGTCCTCATGATTATAAAAATAATGGAATTAAATAATATTGGTGAAGATAATAACGAATTAAAATTGGTTAATAAATATAGAGGTATAATCGGAAAACATGTGTCGTGATTTTATATTAAATAAATATATATAAAAAATAGATGAATTAAATCATTTTTAATAAGATTAAATTAAATGATTTTTTCTAAATTGACAAGGGTACATGATTTTGAAAAGATTTAAAGATAATATTTACTTATTAAACGATTTAATCATAAATGTCTGCATTCTATATATTGAAACATGATATATATATATATATATATATATATATATATATATATATATATATATATATATATATATATATATATATATATATATATAATTATTTTGGAAAGTGTTTATGATTGACGATAAAATTGGAATGATAATTTTCATAAATAAGAATATAAGATTCATGAAAGAAATTAAAATTTGTAGAGTATGTGCTCGTGTTGACAATTATACCATTGGGCATAAAGAAATTACCTTTAAACTTAAAACAAATTGACAATAATACACTTGGTCAACATAGTTTGTTATTTAAGTTTAAAACAAATTGACAATAATAAACTTGGTCAACAAAGTTTAAACTTAAAACAAATTGACAATAATAGACTTGGTCAACATAATTTGTTATTTAAACTTAAAACAAATTGACAATAATAGACTTGGTCAATATAGTTTGTTACGAACAATTAAAAAAATTATTGTTATAAAATCTTATTTGTGGACTAACAAACTCAGTGGCTTAAGCCAAAGATTAAGGGATGAAGAAGTAACTGTTTGACCAAAGTCTAACCGGTAAAGTCAAATATTAGGATCCTATTGCAGATTTGCAAAGTAGGATGATATAATTGAAGGGTTTTGAACATTCTAACACTCCTAAGGTGTAAATGCAACCCTAAATACCTTGGATCTATGTTTTCTCTATTATACATGAAAATATCAATTTTCCAAGTACATATAATATAAATTCTAGTAGAATTACATACCTCTTTGTTGTAGCTTGATTTCATGGAGCTTAAGAGCCTAGTGCCTCAAGTGTGACACCTCAAATGGTTCACACAACATCACCAACATCTTGGAATAACTTGAGAGAAAAGGTTCTTATGCTCAAATTAGGGTTGGCAATTCTCGACACGACACGCGACACGACACGAAATAAATGGGTTTGAGTTGAGTTTTTCAACCCGCCAACCCGCTAACCCACCAACCCGTTTATTAAACGGGTCATATATGCTAGGGGTGTGCAAAAAAACCGCAAAACCGAAAAACCGAGCTGATCCGACCAAATCCGAAACCGGAAAAACCGAAACTGAAATAAACCGAAACCGAAAAAACTGGGTATCTATGAGTCGGTTTCGGTTTTGATATTTAGATATCCGTGGATACCCGAACCGAACCGTTATATATATATATATATATATATATATATATATATATATATATATATATATATATATATATATATATATATATATATATATATATATATATATAAAGCGAATAGAAAAACAAAGAACTCTAGCTTATTATTTTAGTTACTGCAATGCAACGCAATTTTTTAGATTATAATAAAAGAAAACTAGCCCCATATATGTTATTATTTTCTTTGTATCAGGTAATTGTAACCTAAAGTATTTTAGAGAGTTTGTGAAGAATCTGTTCTAAACTATAAATGATCGATCCACACATAGTTCAACATCGGCAAATTGCAAGTCATATTTAATTTATTTGTTGGTTGAAAAATTATTTTTTGAACATGTAATTGGTTTATATTTAGTTTATAGTTTTGATGAATGTTTACATTTAGCGGTTATCCGTGAACCGAATCGTGGTTACCCGTGTTTATATAGTTCGGTTCAGTTCAGTTTTTTAAGCAATTCGGTTCGGTTTCGGTTAGTCCATGTGAGGTACCCGCCCCGTGTTCACGGTTCACAATTTTATAACTATCCGAGCCGAACCGTCCCGTGAACACCCCTAATATATGCGTTTCTCAAAAAATAAACGGGTTGACCCGCCAACCCGTTTATATTCTTAATAAAGAATTATTTTATTTTTAAATGTATTTATGTATCAAGTATTAATATTTAATAAGTATTGTATAATATATACAATTTATTCATAAACCATTTGACTGTTTTGACATTATGACTCGTGGTGGATGGTCTAAGGTCATAAGTCGTAACCTATAAGGCTAAGTCTGTAACATGTTTCTATGAATCTTTTTGATTTTCATTTGGATGTTTAAGACTTAAATATCTAAAATTCGGACCCACGAACCCAAATCTGACCCACGAACCCGCCAACTTGTGAACCCGTATAAATAAATGGGTTGGTGGGTCATATATGAGTTTATGTTCCAAACCTGCTAACCCGTGACCCGCCAACCCGCCAACCCGAACACGACACGATTGCCAGGCCTAACTCAAATCGGCTAGCCCTCATGTGTACACACACTAGTGCCAATTTCTTGAGCCATGGGGTCCTTATATATGGTGGCTATTAGGTTTACACCATGTAACTCATGTCTTTCCATATTCTTCATGCTCCATGGGCTAAAACCTCCATGGAGTATCCATGGGTTACTCCATGGGTTTATCCCAACATGAAGAACTATGGATCATAAGCCCACATATATAAGAATGAATGATGTACACAATCAATCCCTATATATTTAATTAGTCTCCTTTTGATCACAAAATTAATTCCAAATTAATTATTGATCAATACTAATTAAACAATATGATTTCATATTAATATATTAGAACTTATAATATATTAACAAATCATAAATATCCTTTTCTCACAAAAGTCTATCCAAATTGTTCCGATGCCATGCAACCCAAATGAACCATGCCAATCGGGTCAAGTACATACCAATTATAGTTATGGACTTAGACACTAATCCAACAGTCTCCCACTTGGATAAGTCTAAAACTATTATTGCGTATGACTTCAAAACCCGACTAGCAATCGTAGCTCTTAAAAGCTGTTGTCGAACTCTGAACAAATCAATGACGCGTCCATTAGATAAAAGATCATATATTCCTCCATTCTAGATATCATATGGACCGAGACATGGATTATAATCATTCTCTCTGTCCATTTGTTGTTTCCCGATTTCCGATTTATGACGATCGACCAATTTAACAAATCAAATCAGTCCTGGCTTGGCCAAGCACTTCGAGGTGTCATCACTAAATCATCGAGGGGCCCACATATATCACTTTTATCCCTTTAAGGGTAAAATGAATGGATAAACTTCGACTCATATGCTTGTTCTATTACTTGTTGAATCATACACAAAGGCACGTTTTATAACATCGAGTTACCAATGCGTTTTTGTACAATCAATGTATAACCAAATCATAGGCAACAACCCATATCTCTAGGTTTGAAGAATATAAGATATTATCGTCTAATGATCACTCGTGATAAAATCCATGAAGTGAGTCAAATGATTGTGGGTTTAATCCAATACTCAGAACTTATGAGCATTCATGAATGTTGCAACAACTCTTGCTATGTCCACTACCTTGGACATCTACAAACCAGCTTCATGACAATCTTAATTCATATCTACTTCCAACAGATGACCGACTGTGGATGGTTTGAATAACTTAGTCATTCAGGAAGAACAACCTAGTTACTCTGGAAGTCAAAACATGCAAAGTGAAACACAAGAATAATTGAATCCAATATTGTCTCAGAACTTATGAATATAAATAAAACACCTTTTATTTATCACCATATTAATTACATATTATTCATTCCATACTGTTTCAAACTATCAACTTTATACTTGAATTAAAAAAATAGTTGTCCCATGCTCCAAGCATGTACACTATGTTTTCCTAAACACTAGTCACGCCATACACCAAGTATGCACACTATGTTTATCCAAAGAATTGTCAACCGGCCTTACAGAGTATTCCAATGGAGATCATTCCATGGAAACGAAGTCTCAAATTCAAAGTACATTGATTTAAACATCCTTCTTGCATTAAGTTTTCTAATCTTACACATATTAAATAACTTCCACCTATGGAGGCAACTCTATATTCCCATTTTGACTATCACTCCTGAACAAGAGTTGCCTCTTTTCAGAATATGTCAACATGGTCCTTCCAAAATTAACACTATACTTCCAACTGTCCCTGAGCAACCAATCTTTGGTAAACGATAGATTGTCCTCGACAAGTGCTTAATCAAATTAGTCATATCCAGTTCTAGTATTTTTTCCCTCTTAATGCTCTAGGCATTTGGAAAAATTTAGAATAGATGAATATTATAGCACATGCAATCGACCCTATATCCGAAGCATATGGGACACGATTCATGATGTCTCACATAAAGACATGATACTAGACCAGTCTTTTTGCTATAATATTTCTATTTCTATTTGCCAAGTTCTCATAATTCAGATTATGAAAAGGGATTTCGTAATCACAATCGAATTTTAGAACGCAAATAATGGACCCATATATAGAATTTCCTTATGTTGAGCCATTCCAATATAAAATTCATATATATATCCTTGACTAAAGATTATTAAAACCTCAATCTAAGCTTTTAGAATTGAAATTAAGTATAATTTCCTCTCTCTTAATTATAGCAAAACAACTTTTCCCAATTGAAACCTTTTGTTTTCTATAAATAATCATTGCTAACTTGCAACACTTATCATAATTATCATGCTCCCACTAACATGAGAATTATCAGCATAACACTTATGCTCCCACTAGCTTTGACATGTACTCAGAAATCAGTTGGACTTCTAGAAACCTATACTTTATTGACTTTCTTACCAAAGTTCAAATTTCTGATACGAGATGCTTTGATAAAACTTTATCAAAATCATACACCTTCCTTAGATAGCAAACATGTGTGTGTCTAAAAATTTTTAGAACTATGAAAAGGGATGTCGTAATCATAGTGTCAATTGTTTAGACCTTTGCCATTCCTCACAAGTCCATGTTAGTGTGCCGGTTAACCACACACGCTCCACTAACGACTTTGAGAATGCAAATATCACAATTGCTATCTACTTAAAATCTACTTAGTGAAAGCGTTTCCTCACCATCATTTTCATGAATCAGATAGAAACCTTATAACACTTAGATTTTATGGTGTATGTGTTCCTATCCATGTGAATTTGTCAAAACCATAATCACAAGACAAGGTTAGTGACAAATCCAAACTCATATGGATTGAACTTGTGTAGTCTTAACTTCTTGCCACCTGGTAGCACAAGGGTCTGCCATTGCTTCCAAGTTGTTATGCAACCAATTGAAAACTTTCAGAACTCATATGCAAAGCCAACTTTAAATGGAATGGGCACAAAAATAGGAAAATGTAAACACGATAGGTTATAAACCTCAAGTCGTTAGGTAGTGAGAAACTATAGGTTTTATTCTTGATTAGATCTTCAAGATCTTCAAGACTCCCACTGTCCTCTTGACAAATAGGACTCACTTTCCAAATATTCAAGAGATAGTGCGTATTCTTTATCAAGACAAACACTTCACACAATTGGCCTTAGTTGGTCTTTGTTTTATCCAAAACATCACAACTTACCAATTTCAAATGTACAAGAGTAGGACACATATTACTCTTACATTTGACTAGTGTTAAAAATACTTTCTTTAAGATATGTCACTCAAGTTACAATCTTGGAGTATGACTCTAAGAATTGTTTTTGGAACGAAGTATGACTCATCTTCTTGATTTAACCATTTCAACAATTCAAGACTCTTCTTCTTAGTCATAAGAATGCACTAAGATGTCCTTAGATGACTAATTGTGATATGATTTCTAAATCATTAAGATGATCACAAAACATGATACTAAAGTACTCTCCCATCTTTTTAGATTTGAGAAACTTTTATCTTTATGCCTAATTTGATTCTTTTCATTCGTTCTGCCATACATCGAGACTTTTCCAATGTGTTAGAATTATACTTAAACTTGTAAGTATAACCATATTTACTAAACTTTAGTAAGTCATGATGAATATTCTTATCAATATTTTGTGGTGGACTTGACCAGTGCACAACCAAGTGTACCAGATCCCTTTGTCCTTCACTTGACTCACATATACATGTGAGCAAGGAATTAGTCTTAATTTTCCAAAGATGAAAGTTCTCATTCATCATACTCTACAACTTGCATGATTCCAAGTTTCGGTCCAATTGAAAACTTGGGTGATGAGAATCTTTCCTTGTTTGATAAATTTAGACACTACCACAAATGAAAGAATCAAATTCATATTTCCATTATTGCTAGAAACATATAAATATCAATTTTTCATAAATGCCATTGTAAGGAGATAAAATAAAATAAAACAAAACAAAACAAAAATTTTATTTATTTATAAGATGCGGAATTTTTTTTTCCTTACAATGCAACTTTAAATAGAAACTATGCTATTACATATTTTCTAGCAATCTATCATAACTCCTAAGTAGTAGCTCAAAAATCCGATCTTCAAACCATGCGATTGAAATCCATCTTCGCGATCAGATTCAACATTCTTTTCTTTAAGTTTCCTTCCCTTTGCTTGATCTTGCCATACATCAAAATGTATTAAGAATCTTCAAATAGGAACTTAATTGAGTTAGATAGTGGACTTACCTGAAGCAGAGTCAAAATTTTGACTAGACCTTCTCTCAGATCTTTCAGGTAGTTAGGGAAGCTTTGCAACCAATGCCCCTTCCTTTGGCAATAGAACCATATGGACCCTTTGGGAATGGTACATTGGACTATCTCAGACTTGCCTTTCTCTTTACCATTTGGTCAACCGAGTTGACTATGGTCGATCCCTTTCCATTAGGAAGAGAAAGCTTTTTTGGATATCAAATGTTACCAATTGTCAATGTCCATTGTAGTTTGGGAAGTTGATCTACTAATCAAATTTGATTTACCAGAGCTCCAAATCATTGCTGATTCAGCAACACCAAGCAAATAGATATGATCATTAAGGGTCATGCCATAGTTTGTTACATAGTAGTCCCAAAGAAACTCAATATGTGACTTAGAAAGTAATTGAACAACCAACTTTCTCAAGACTTTGACACCCAACTCTCCCGGCTTGTCAATATGTGACTTCATCTCCAAGATGTGAGCACACATAGACCTTGCTTGCCAATAGGGCTTGAGTGACCTTGAACTTGTGGGTTAGGGAGAATAATTGGAAGAGGTGGAGGGAGTGAAGAATGATTTCTGGGACATCATCTTCATTAGGAAAGCTTGTTCCAAGAGTTTTGGGAAGATCATAATTGTCTGAACCATACATCTTTTGGGAGATATTCAAGATAGTTGATTTAAAGTCCTTAATATAACACCCAATATGAAATATTAAGGCTAGGACCTAACACAATATTTTATAACTTGGAAGAGGGATGCCGTAATGCAAGCTATAGAATATTTGAAAGTAGGCGAATGACGATTCACCAATTTCCACCATGAAAAACGAAATAATTTATTAGGTTTTAATTGGATTTGAAACTCCTAGATCTTTTGAGATTCATTGGAATTTTCAATGGCATGTTTCAATCTCGATTGTCCCTTCTCAAATTTTGTGAATGGGATGTCGAGGATCACAAAACAAGGTGTGAATAACCATGAAAATATACTTGGTACCCTTAATATTTACCACTCAATCGATGTGCCGGTTAATCACACGCGTTCCACCGATACTATGACAAACATTAAGTTATCCTTTGCCTACCTTGTTAAATCAAGCTAGTGTGTCGGTTAACCACCCGCGCTCCACTAACCGACTTAAGCGAAGTACAAAGTGTAATTTCATGGGTTAGCACCAAATTCACATTTTCCTAAGTAACTAAGATTGGGAATTCATAATAGTTTAGTTACTTAGTATTTATCATTAATACTTTTAATGAAGGGAAAATTCTAGTCCTTGTCCTACCCGTTCGGCTAACGACCCTCCACCAGTCAAGGAAGCGGTGGGTGAGAGTGGACACCCATTAAACTGCCATTTTATAGGCAGTAACCTTATACCCCCCTTATAGACCGGCTTCGTGAATGGGCCTACTAACGGTAAGACTGACTTTGTTCTTATATATATATATATATATATATATATATATATATATATATATATATATATATATATATATATATATATATATTATTAACTTATAATACTATAAAGTATAAGGTTTGAATTTTAACTTTTAAAATTCTAAGGGCTTAACTTGGGATTAAAGTATGCATGAGGGGAAACTTTACAAATTCCAAAACTTGAGGGCAAGTTTTGAACTATTCAAAAACTTTTCAATTCCATAAATTATGTGTTTAAAGTACTTTTAATGAAAAACTCTTCAAGTTTATAACTTGAGGACAAGTTATGGAAGACTTTAAAACATTTAAAAATGAGGCTCTCCATTTTTCATAACTTATGGAAGCCTTATGAGTTTTAATAATCATAAATGTGACTTTTCATATAACTTGAGGACAAGTTACAAAACCACATATAATGAACAGCTTTTAGATTAGTTTGGATTGAAAACATATTATTACATAACTTTTCTATTAATCTAAATCAGCTCATAAGAACAAGATAATTCAAATCAAACACTTTTCATGTAATTAGCCTAACCATTAAACTAATACAAAACATGAATCTATTGACAATTATCTATGAAATTGGATTAGCATGAACATTACCACATCAAAAACAGGTTTACAAGTTCAAAAACAGCTTAGGGTAATGTTCCTAGTCCAATTTCAGCCAAAAACCTCAAAAATATGCTATCTGGGGGGTCCAACTCGTTGAGTGCATGAACCAACTCGACGAGTTGGATGATTTTATGCATGGACTCGGTGAGTCCATCAGTGGACTCGGCGAGTGCACTGTCCAGAACAACAAAAAGTTGATTTTTTTCAGCATTTTTTAGCAATTTGCATCAAGTATAATTGAAAACAAGCATAGGGTCTGATACCACTGAAGGGTTTTGAACATTCTAACACTCCTAAGGTGTACATGCAACCCTAAATACATTGGATCTATGTTTTCTCTATTATACATGCAAATATCAATTTTCCAAGGTATTGTTCTAACTAGCATAATATGAAGTACATATAATATAAATTCTAGTAGAATTACATACCTCTTTGTTGTAGCTTGATTCCATGGAGCTTAAGAGCCTAGTGCCTCAAGTGTGACACCTCCAATGGTTCACACAACATCACCAACATCTTGGAATAACTTAAGATAAAAGGTTCCTATGCTCAAATCAGCTAGCCCTCATGTGTACACATACTAGTGCCAATTTCTTGAGCCATGGGGTCCTTATATATGTTGGCTATTATGGTTACACCATGTAACTCATGTCTTTCCATATTCTTCATGCTCCACGGGTTAAAACCTCCATGGAGTATCCATGGGTTACTCCATGGGTTTAGCCCATCGTCAAAAATGGAGTTGAAGCAAAGAAGTTATGACTGTTTGAAACTGGAATGGATTTGGGTGAAAACTTGTTGCCACATAGTTGAAAATTGCCTTCCACGTAGTGGAGAATTGTCTTCCATGCTACGTTAATTGTCATGGAGTGGAGAATTGTCTTCCATAGTGTGAAAGTTGGGCAAGCCCAACTCCATGATTTTTTGGGTTTTCAACATATTTAATGGTAATGATTCATATTTTAGGGTATTTTCTTAACCTATATCTCATCTAGAACTCCTTAGGAGTAACCCTAACCTCCCTCTTCATAGTTTGATCTTTTCCCCTTTCCTCTATCTTAATGGTTTTTTGATTTGATATTCCTCATTGTTTTCCTTATTACTATATTTTTGAATTATGGTTTATGAACATGGTTTGACTTGAATATAACTTTATAAAATTGTTTGTTTATTCTATTTTAAAAAAATGAAAAAATATTCTGGAATTTAGGTTGTTACAAGTTGGTATCAAAGCCCTAGTTTGAGGGATTTGGATAACACTCGTGGGATTCCAAACTCAAACTAAGGATTTGAGAAATTCTAATAAACTTTTTTAAAAATGATGAAATTAAAAGAATAAAGGAAGATGCATTTTGTACATTGATTCGGAGCTGAAGGAAGTGGTCTACCAAAATATCTATATGGCTTATATATATATGTTGATATAAGAATTGTTAGAAATACATGCTTGTGGATAGGTTAAGGATCTTTCAGGAATTGCATGTTAGAGTTGCTTGATATTTGGGATAGCTTATAGCCTAGGTATTGCAAGTTAGATTGATTCTTTTATTGTTGATTACTTTGTGTTATTTGAAACCTATGTTGATATTAGTTAACTATTATGTAAGTACGTTAGGATTTCATGCACCTAAGATTAATTAATCCGAGTGTAACACGTGGTTCCGAAAGTGCTTCGCTGCCAGGGGATGCGGCCCAATCATCAATTTCCATGGGGTTAGGGCCTTGAGAAAGGAAGGATTTGGCCCATTTTGGATGTGGGTATTAGGGCTTACGAGACCCAAGTGTTTGATTATGGCTTTGGAGGTCAATGACATACTTGTAATTCAACATATCAATCTTTTGAGGATTTGGGTTCCTGTTCGAGAGTCTTTAGGTAAAGAGGATTTGTATGAAGCATAGGGCTTCTCTCCACCTTTTCGTGGATATAAAGTTTGTCGGAAACGGACCACAGATGAGGAAGATATGACACTTTGAATTTATTGTCAATTTTAGCCCCTAATGGAGAAAAGCGGAAAGAAGGTACCACGCATGCAAGGTGGCATGTGTGAGAGTACGCCTAGCGTAAGCTAGGGTACGCCTAGCATAAAAGGTTGCTTGGATGCGGGTGTTGAAGGCGTACGCCCATCGTACATTCAGAGTCTATAAACCCTAATTTTTAGGATTAAGCACTATATAAGGAATATTATAACTCAAATCCTACCCTTTTTACTAGCCTTCCAACCTCAGAAACCCTAGATAGCCGTTCATTCCTCATCCTTGTGTGATTTTGGCATTGTGAAGCTCATTGTGGTTTTTAGAAGCTTGAAAGGAGAAAAAAGAAGTTGAAGAAGAAGAACTTGAGTAGCTTGAGCTCAAGGATCTGAGATAGCACCACTATTTGGCACTCATTTGAGGTAAAAAGCTTCCAACTTGCCTCATGAATGCTTAGATCTATGTTAATGGAGTTTTGGACCTTTTTAGGTCCCAAGAATGGGTTTTTAGTGATCAACCGCGCTTCTAGGTCTAGGGTTGCCACCCTTAGTGTCATATAAGTCCCATAAGCTGTAAAGTTTCAATATTTAAGGTCCATTTGTGACCATGCATGAGATCTAGCCATTTCCATGGAAGTTTGTGGCTATATTCCAAGTTTGGGTTCATTTGGTGGGTTGCAAGCTGCTAAGTAATCGACTTTATGGATTAAGACGTTGAAGAGGACTTGGATCTGTGATTATAGCCTCTGGAGTAGAGCATTAAGTGCTTAATGGGAAAAGAGCTTAACAGAGAAGTACGTTAGGCGTTGATGTGTGTTTACTCAACTAGTTTTAATCCTACTTTTAATTATAAATTGACACACAAAAGCAGTGGACCTATCAATTGTGGTAAAGCTAAATAAGTAGGGTATCGAACTCAGGGAACGGAAAATTAAAACTAACAACTAGAATTAACTAAAAACAAGTAATAGAAAATAGGGGTTTCTCTAGTTTTGCAAGACTAGAAACTTAACTACTCAACTAAAAGATGAAAACACGTAAAAAAAACTAAATTCAATGATCAAAAAGGGTTTCTGTTTAGTTTCAACTCTTTTACTCCTATGGTTAATTTTTATGATAATATGATAGATTAATTGTTATTGGTTACCGATTCTGGTGATTAGATTCGCAGTCACTATTACTAATCCTTAGAAAACATACCAATTCAAGCAATGGCCAGTTAATTAAACTAATAGATTTCCTAGGTTAATTATTCGAGTTAAATAAGACTTGTAGCTAGCTAATTAAATTTGGTGATTCAATTAACCTCTTGTTGATGGTGTATCACACAAGCTCACACATTAATTTACCCATTCTCTAATTAATCCTAGTTTCATGTTCATTATTCCTAGGCATATAGTATTGTGTTCACATAAATTATATGAGATACGCAATTAAGAGATGTACATGCAGCTTAATCACTTAGCAATTATCAGAAAACAGTTATGGTTAATGCATAAGGGTTTTTAACAAGCTTAATTTAACAATATCACCAACTAATCAATTAATCAAAAGAGTAAATTAAACCATAGGAGCAAAATTGTTTCCCCAAACAGAAACTAACGAAATTAGTTCATGAATTTAGTGTGTGAGAGCTTAAAAACAAATTCAAATAATCCCAACATGATTCAATGCAAAAGAAAACTGGAAAATTAAACCTAAAGTGCCTTAATCTCTTAAGAATGAAGGAGTAGGGTTATTCAATCATTTTCAGAGCTCCAAGGGTTCCTTGATCGTCAAGTGTTCCACCAAAAATCCAGAGAGAGTCCTTAATTCGGGTTTGTGAAGTTTATTTATAGTTTTCTCAAAACAGGGGCTACTCGTCAAGTAGACAACTGACTCGCCGATTCCCCCTTGAGGAATCCGTATACGGCAAGGACTCCACGTGTCGCTTCGCAAATCTTCGTGTCGAATCGTTGAGTAGCTTAAGAATTAGCCTTTTTCTTCCTTCTTTCGTTCCCGAGCTTCCGTTCATATCTCCTGCTTCCTTTTGCTTCTGAGCTTCTTTTTTTTGGACTGAAAACATAATTTGAACAATATTAAGCATCTTTTGTCCATAATATGCAATTAATTAGCCAATAAATGATAAAAATCAAACATAAAAATATAGCTAAAATGAAAATATCAAAATACCCCACACTTGACTTTTGCTTGCCTCCAAGCAAAACTGAAATTAAGCATACCAATATTACATAGACAATCCCGATCCGACCCAACCATTATGTCAAGACCGCAACGCATGCATTTGTGTCTAAATAATTTTCCTAAGGATCCCCCTTAATCCTAAATACTCACAATCCTCATAAACATTCGCCCACTTTTTCCGAACAATGATCATTTTATGCATCCCTCCTAATCCATCCGCAGAAAACCTCCCGGTCTCAAGGTATTTTTGGTTGAGCAACCCAAGCATACATATTCTAAAAATTACAATTCTTTGATACCACTATGGAACTTTTTGGAATTCTTCACTTTCTTGATAATTTGAACTTTGATTTCTTTGAATTCTTCAAAATTGCCAACTTTTTGATTTTTGGGTATCTTTAACTTTTGAATTCTTGGAATTTTGATCTATTAATCTTTACTTTAATTGCTCCAAAATTCTCACAACTTTTCTTGTAACTCTCTCTTTTTTTACATGTACCTCACTTTTTTTCACTCAAAACCCTACATGCTTAAGCAGGGGCGCTCAACTTCAAACTTTATTGATTAAGGATAATAATTTTCCTGGATACATTTCAAGTACACGATGCTAAACTTATTGCATCCCTCAAACTAAGCGAGGTTGTGTTTTTGTCCCATGATTTCACTAGAATAAAGGGGGCCACAAATGCACTATAACGTGTATAAGCTCAACTAAACAATTGGGTCTTCATGCAATCATCAAACATAACACTAGCATGATTCCTAACTGCTTTACCAAAATTTTCTAAATTAATCCTAGCAAATTGTATGCAAATTTTTTAAAATTTTCAAAATGTAACTAAAATTTTAACTAATGTAAACCAATGTAACCAACCCCTACCCCACACTTAATTTGTGCAATGTCCCCATTGCATATTATGCATGATAAAGAATAATAAAATAAAGAGAGAATTGGAACAAACTCCCCTGGGGTAGTAGTGGCGAGGTCGATCTTCTTCATGTTAAAGCTCCATCTTCAATTGACTTTAGACATGGGAATAGCTCATCCATGCCTTGGGTGTCATATCTTGTGTGAGAAAGCTCCAAAAATGCAGGAAAAATAATCGGAAATCTTGTTGGTTGAAATTCGCAGAAGAAGAGAAGAATCAAGATGGATGCTTGAGAGTGTTGCACGTCGAGTGTGGGGAGGCTGCTCGTTTGAATGGCTGAGTATTTGCAAATTAGGGTAAAAACCCTCTTTTACAGAATGTAATAAAAATAATGATTTTTTTTCCAGGTAAATATGTGTACTCGTCGAGCAGGCGGACCTACTCGGCGAGTAGATGCCTGATTTATCGATTTTTCGGGATTTTTAAAATGGACTCGTCGAGTAGCCTTAGAGACTCGTCGAGTTTTTCATTCTGTGAAAATTTTGAGTTTGCAAAATAAAACATATGCCACCCCACACTTGAGCATTGCTCGTCCCCAAGCAATCATTTTGAACACAGAAAAAGATTGATAAAAACAAACCCTAAGCAAAATAAAAAATGAAAAAGAAAAGAAAGCAAACTCTTTCGACGGGTTGCCTCCCGTTAAGCGCTTCTTTTTTAGGAGTCATTAGCTGGAATCCTTCCTGCTTACGTCTCTGTAATCCCTTCCAGCAGTAGCCCTTCTTCAAGTTCTTCATTTTTCGGAATTCATTCTTCATATCTTTTCACCCTATGACCATTGATCTTGAAAGGAGTTCCATCTCTTGATATTAGTTCAATAGCTCCATGTGGAAAAATTTACTTTACTATAAATAAACCATCCCATCGTGTCTTAAGCTTGCCCGAAAATAGTTTGAGCCTTGAATTAAAAAGTAACACCTTTTGTCCTTCAGAAAAGTCCTTATGACCCTTGAGTATTTTGTCATGCCACTTCTTGGTCTTCTCTTTGTAAATCAAGGATCTAGTGTATGCCTCATTCCTAAGTTCTTCCAAGGCATTCATTTGCATTAACCGGTTAGTTCTAAGTTCAGCTAGATCAAAATTGCACACCTTTAAAGCCCAATAAGCCTTGTGCTCTATTTAAACCGACAAGTGACAATGTTTTCCATAGACTAGCCTATATGGTGTAGTGCTAATAGGTGTCTTAAAAGTTGTTCTAAACGCCCATAATGCATCATCAAGCTTATCCGACCACTCTTTCCTATTACTTCCAACCGATCTTTCTAGTATTCACTTCAATGCTCTATTTGTAACTTCAGTTTGCCCACTCGTTTGAGGATGATAGGATGTTGAAAATCTATGGTGAACACCATATTTTTGCAACACCTTAGCTAATTGATCATTGGAAAAGTGAGTGCCCCGGTCACTAATGAGAGCTTTAGGAACTCCAAATCTTGAGGATAATTTCTTTAAAAATCGTACCACTACTCGCGCATCATTAGTGGGTAATGCTTGTGCCTCCGCCCATTTAGAAACGTAATCAACCACCACCAAGATGTATTTATTTCCTTTAGACATGGGAAAGGGTCCCATGAAGTCAATCCCCCACACATGAAATATTTCACATACTTGGATGCTATGTTGGGGCATTTCATTTCGGGATGATATATTTCCCGCTCTTTGGCATGAGTCACATTCCTTGACATATTGAGTAGCATCCTTGGAAATTGTAGGCCAATAGAATCCAATATCAAAAATCTTCTTCGCAGTGTAATGTGCTCCATGATGTCCTCCGGCGGGTCCACTATGGCAGTGTGCCAAAATGTCTTGACTTTCCTTCCCGAATACACATCTTCTTATCATTCCATCCTCACAGCTTTGGAAAAGATATGGATCGTCCCAAAAGTAGTATTTAATTTCCGAAAAGAATTTCTTCTTTTGTTGGTGAGTTAAATCCTTTGGGATGTATTTGGTTGCCAAATAATTTGCTATATCCGCAAACCATGGCACTTCTCCCGCTACTACCAATATATACTCATCGGGAAAATCATCCCCAATTTTATCTTCTTCTAGCTTCTCTAAAAGTGGGTTCTCTAGTCTTGATAAATGATCGACAGCTACGTTTTCCATCCCCTTTTTATCGCGTATTTCGATATCAAATTCTTGTAGAAGTAGAACCCAACGTATCAATCTAGGCTTCGCATCTTGTTTGGAAAATAAATACTTCAACGCGGAGTGATCGGTAAAAACGATTGTCTTGGATAAAACTAAGTAAGGCCAAAACTTGTCAAAAGCATATACCACTGCTAACAGCTCCTTCTCGGTAGTAGTGTAATTCTTTTGAGTTGGATTTAATGTCTTGCTTGCATAATAGATTGGCTGAAAATGCTTTTCAATTCTTTGTCCCAAAATAGCTCCCTTCGCAAAGTCACTAGCATCACACATTAGCTCAAAAGGGAGACTCCAATTTGGAGCTACCATAATAGGTGAAGTAGTCAACTTTTCCTTCAACAAGTTAAAGGCTTCAAGACATTCCTTAGAAAAGTTGAATGGGGCGTCCTTCAAAAGTAGTTGAGTCAAGGGTCTTGTGATCTTGGAGAAGTCTTTAATAAAGCGCCTATAAAACCCCGCATGGCCTAAAAAGCTTCTTACTCCCTTGACATTTGTTGGAGGTGGCAATTTGGCTATAGTGTCCACCTTTTCTCTATCCACCTCTATCCCCCTCCTTGAGACCTTGCGTCCTATCACAATTCCTTCCTTCACCATAAAATGACACTTCTCCCAATTAAGGACAAGGTTGGTCTTCTCACATCTTGCTAACATTAGATCCAAGTTGGACAAGCAATCTTCAAAAGAGGACCCAAAAACCGAGAAGTCATCCATAAACACCTCCATGAACCTTTCAATCATATCATGAAAGATAACCATCATGCACCTTTGAAAAGTAGCTGGTACATTGCATAACCCAAAAGGCATGCGTCTATATGCAAATGTCCCACTTGGGCATGTAAAAGTGGTCTTCTCTTGGTCTTGTGGGTCGATTGGAATTTGGAAGTACCCCGAAAACCCATCGAGAAAACAATAATAAAGATGACCGGAAAGCCTCTCAAGCATTTGATCGATAAAAGGCAATGGAAAGTGATCCTTGCATGTGGCCTCATTTAGCTTCCTATAGTTTATGCAAACTCGCCACCCGGTTACCGTCCTTGTTGGAATTAATTCGTTGTTTTCATTAGCCACTACCTTCATGCCTCCCTTCTTCGGAACTACTTGGACCGAACTCACCCATGGGCTATCGGAGATCGAATAAATGATTCCAACATCTAGAAATTACGACCTCCCTTTTCACAACTTCTTGCATGTTCGGGTTGAGTCTTCTTTGGCGTTGTACTACAGCTTTTGATCCTTCTTCTAGGTTGATTTTGTGGGAACAATAGGCTGGACTAATTCCCTTTGTGTCAGTTATCTTCCATGCTATAACACCTTGCCTCTTCTTTAGTACACCCACAAGGCTCTCCTTCTCATGTTTGGCCAAATCAACAGCTATAATTACAGGTTTTTGTTAGCCATCTTCAAGGAATGTGTACTCCAAGTGATCTGGTAGTGCCTTGAGCTCAGATTTTGTGTTCTGTATACTGAACACGTCGAGTCCAGTAAGGGGACTCGTCGAGTCCAATGTAATTTTCGCGACTGTACAGGGTTCTTCGAATGAACTCGCTGAGTCGGTCAAGGGTACTCGGCGAGTCGGTTCTTCTGCACTTCTGATCAGATCGTCATACTCGGCTTCCTCGAGCAGTCTTTCTAACTCCATCAGGTCCCTTTCAGCATCAAACTCTTCTTCAAATGAAACGGTGGACTTGCTTGGCTTTTCTTCTTTCCAATCTTCTGAAAATTCTTCCAACATGTCAATCGAAAATGCCGTGTCATCACTACTCCTTGCATGCTTCATGGCTTGATCAACTCCGAAAGTGACTGATTCGTCCCTTACCCGAAGGGTAAGTTTAGAATCTCTCATGTCGACTATAGCGCTTGATGTATTAAGAAAAGGTCTTCCTAATATGATTGGGACTTGGGGATCTGCTTCCATGTCTAGAACTATAAAGTCCGCAGGGAACACGAGCTTGTCCACCTTCACCAAAAGATCTTCACAAATTCCCCCAGGAAATGTAACCATTTTGTTTGCTAGGTGGATTGCCATGCGAATGGGTCTTGGCTCGAGGAGATCTAACTTTTTGAAAAATGAATAAGGCATGAGGTTTACACTTGAACCTGAATAAGCTAGTGCATAAATGGTGGCCAAGTTTCCAAATTGACAGAGCAATGTTAAACTTCCCGGATCTCCTTTCTTCTTAGGAAGTTTGTTCAACATAACAGCTGAACAGTTCTCATTTACGATCACCTTCTTCACTTCTTCCATCTTTCTTCTATTAGTTAGAAGCTCCTTGAGAAATTTGGCGTATTTTGGTATTTTGGCAACCGCTTCTATAAATGGTATGTTGATTTGAAGAGCCTTTATGTGTTCTAGAAATTTCTGGTAGTCTTCTTCAATCTTTTCTTGTCTAGCTCGGGCTGGATATGGCAGTGGAGGCTGATATGGCTTAATAGGAGGTTTATTTTTCTGATCAGGTGTTGGACTCATCGAGTCCATGTCGTGGACTCGGCGAGTAGGGTCTGGGATCAGCTGGTTCTGATCTTGATTCTGCCCTTCTGACTCATTCTCTTGCACCGGCTTCGGATCTTCGTTCTGAATAGGGGCCAGAAAGGTTATAATCTTCCCACTCATAGTTTTGACAATGTTTATATGTGCGCCTTTCGGGTTACTTTCGGTATTTCTTGGAAGTCCACCCGGTCTTCTCTCGTTCACTTTTTGTGCAAGTTGCCCTAGCTACTTTTCTATGTTGAGAATGGATGCTTGCTGATTCCTAAGTAAGGCTTGCTGATCTTTCATTATAAGTTGGTGTTCTCTCAACATGTTTTGTTGATCTTTAAGTGTAGCATCAGTATCATTGTGTCGTTTCTCGGACGCGGCTATAAATCTAGTAAGCATCTCTTCTAAATCAGCTCTCTTCTCGACAACCGGTTCCTCCTTTTGATAGTAACCCCGTTCTTTTTGCTTGAATTTCTCCTCCTTTGCCTTTTTGTATTCGTCATACGGGAGCCATTCCGTCTTTGGTTTCTGCCAATTATCATCAAATCTGTCGCCACTTGAATAGAATACTTGAGCCTTCTTGTTTCCATTCTCATCCAAGTCATAATCCTTTGTGAGGTGAGGTCCTCTACAATTCTCACATCCTACCCGAATAGCATGGATTGTTTGATCCATCTTAGTCATCCTCCTATCTAAACTATCTAGTTTAGCCATCATTGCCGCCATGCCATCGTTAACCGTGTTCACTACCCCCTACTTACTTCATTTCGTGGGTTGTGATATTCTCTACAATGTTTAGAGAACTCCTCAATTAATTCCTTGATCACCGGGGGTGCCTTCTTTGTGAGGGGTCCTTGTGAGTCAAGAAGCTTCTGAGGTTGTAGCATTGACTCCATCATAGAAGATGGAGACTTCTTGTTGGCTATTAAGATCATGATGTGGGCAATTCCTTAGTAGACTTTTGTACCTCTCCCATGCCTCATAAAGGGACTCTCCAGGTTGTTGTTCAAAGTTGGCAATAGCTTTCTTCAACTTCGCTATTTTAGAAGGTGGGCAAAATTGGTCAATGAATTATTCTTTCATCTTAGCCCATGTAGTGATGGATCCGGGAGGGAGTGACTTGAGCCAATCTTTTGCAGCACCCTTTAATGTAACTGGAAGCATACGAAGCAGTTAGGTTTCGCAAGACACATTTGGAACATTAAAGTAATCAACTACATCATTGACTTCATCCAAGTGTTTATAAGCATCTTCGTGGTCTTTTCCGTAAAAGGGGATCTCCTTGAGTTGAGCAAGTATGTGACCTTTGAGCTCAAAAGTGGTAGTTGCGGGAATTGCGGGTTGCACAAGTCCGAGGCCGGTGTCATCTCGTATCCTCTTCTTCCATTCGCCCATGGGAACTTCATCAATGTTCTCCATGGTGTTGTCAAAGTCACCTTCTAGATCGTTGTCTTCTCCAAATTCGCTTGATTGGGTCTTCGTTTGCCAAGGAATAGGTGATGGATGCTCCCAATTTGCTGCTCTTCTTCTTGCTGAAAACGGACTTTAGATTCTTCAAAGGCAAGCTCTTCGAAGAAGCGGATTCTCCAACGACTTTTCCTTTGTTCTTCTTTAGGGCGGACTTCGGGTCTTCAAGTAGAGCGACTAAAGGCGTATTGGATCCTTGGGTCATGTAAAAACTGCAACCAAAGTAAGAAAACCGCGTAAAAAGAACAAAAAGTAAATAAAAACAAAAGTGTGAAACTGCGACGGACTCGCCGAGTAGCTTCGACTGTACTCGGCGAGTTCAAGGCAGAAATAGAAAATTTTCTAATTCAAATTCTAAAACAGAAAACTATTAAAACTAATCCTAATAACTAAATTCCCTAAAAATAACTTCGTGCAAGATAAATCTCACACAAAGGATCGATAAAATTAGAAATTAGTGCTAATTTTTGAACCGTTCCCCGGCAACGGCGCCAAAAACTTGATGTGTGTTTACTCAACTAGTTTTAATCCTACTTTTAATTATAAATTGACACACAAAGGCAGTGGACCTTTCAATTGTGGTAAAGCTAAATAAGTAGGGTATCGAACTCAGGGAACGGAAAATTAAAACTAACAACTAGAATTAACTAAAAAAAGTAATAGAAAATAAGGGTTTCTCTAGTTTTGCAAGACTAGAAACTTAACTAAAACTTAACTACTCAACTAAAAGCTGAAAACACGTAAAAAAAAAAAGCTAAATTCAATGATCAAAAAGGGTTTCTGTTTAGGTTCAAATCTTTTACTCCTATGGTTAATTTTTATGATAATATGATAGATTAATTGTTATTTACACTTAAGGGATAAGTGTCGGGGTTTATCTGCTGAAGCTATAACACAAAGTTCGAGCCTGAAACACCTTGACCTGGAGTTCATGGTCACCACATGGGAGTTTACGACCGTAAACTCCATGTGGGCCGTAAACTCCACCCCATATGATGATATGTTGGCCATTAGTTCATTCTTTCATTTCCCTTGGCTGATTTCCTCCCGAATCCTCTCAAGTATCATCCAGATCTTCGTCCCCGATCTTCAAAACTCATAAGTTTATTGTCCTAACTAGTTGATATCTTACATGATCTAGTGATCTTACATGATTTCATCTGTGAAATCATTCCATTTTGTAGATCTTCAAGTTTCACCAAGAACACACACTAGTGTTCTTGGCAAAAAAACGACCATTCAAGCTCCTAGATCGTAAGTACTCTTGTTCTAACTCGTTGTACACTAGGTTTAACATGTTTAGAGCTTAGAAGAATCAATGGTTGAATGAGAGTTTACGGCCAATAATATCCTAAGGCCATAAACTCCCTATAAGGGTGCAATGATGCCCTTTCCTCCTTCCAATTGTCTAGAACTTAGCCTAGAACCAACCACCATTGAACTAGGGACTTCAAGCAACGATATGGTACTTCCTACCATGAGTTTACGGCTATAAACTCATGGGGAAGTGGTCCCCAGGCCGTAAACACAAGATAGGGTCATTCTTGGACCTTAAACTCACCTAGCCTCTTGTTTTAGCCTTGAAGCACTTAACCACTTAAGACACCTTGCGTTTAAGCCTCAAATGGAGACCCATTATAGAGTTTACGGCCAGGAGTAAACTCCCCTGGGCCGTAAACTCCATTAAGTATGGTCCATTGACCATAAACTCAAATACGATGCCTTGCAATCCTTTGTTGCAACCCAATGACCTCCTAGCACTTGACTAAAGTGTTTTCCTAACAGTAGGATGTTTATACTTGTCTAATTAGTGTTATAATCACTAATTATATAAATACATATGTCTTTATATGTTATTAGGATAATTGTGTGTGTGTAAGTCTTCACTTGACACCAAGCACTTGTCCGACACTTCCATACGATCCACTCACTGCAGGTGAGTTCATACCCCTTAAATAACCCTTTTAAATGTTTTTAAATTTTTATAAATGCTTTTATGGGGGGAGGGGGGAATACAAGTTGAATCATGCTAGTTAGTACATCGATCACATGTGATTAATAACTAGCGTATAAATGGATTTACTACACTTTTAGCTGTTTTACCAAACAAATTACTTCAAATGGCTTTCTCAAACGTTTTTACATTGTTTAAAACTCTTTATCAAACTGTATTACGTACTGTATTTTTCCTTTCAAACTCTGTTACAATTGTGTTTCAAACAAAGGTTTTCTTAGACTTAAAACTGTTCTTAACAAACAAACTGCTTTCAAATCATTTTACAAACTGACATCAAGTCATCATTTATTAGTTATTAAACTTTTGAAAGGTTTTACAAAACTTCTTTTATACTTTTATATTGTCAAATGCATGCCTATATATATATATATATATATATATATATATATATATATATATATATATATATATATATATATAGTTATAGAAGTAATGTTTAAAGGACTTAGGACGGCTAGCTCGCTTTATTTCCTTTTCCTCGTTGGGATGTGGCCTTAGGGCATCGGTTATTCGTCCGAATGTCATCTAAATATTAGTTATATATCATGTATACATATATAGACATAAAAGTTCCATTAGTCAGTTCAGTACCTTTGGGTAGCAAAGGCATACTTCGGTTATACACGTACATTACTAGTAGCTATAATAGGTATAGTTAGGAGATACTATTTCCTATTCCAAGTACAAGGAATCACACAAGAGTTAGTTCATTCATGAGTCTATACTAATACATTACATACAATTACAAGACATACAATTATAGGACATACAATTATAAGACATACAATTACAAGACATACAATTACATAGATACGATTACATAGATACGTTTACATAGATACTATTACTTAGATTTTATTACATACGTTTCAGGACTTACCATTCCACCCCCAAGGCTGTTAGCTATAGTAGGGAAAATGTACATCGACGGGTGTCTACGGTTGTACTTTTCGGCGAGTTTCCACGCCGTGAATATCCTAGTACAAAAGGATACAATTTTAGTTATTATATTATTTTCCTTCTTACCTTTACTTTGTGACACATTCACATAAACGATGAGGTGGAATATATTTGATATAGTTAGACTAGTTTCCTTATTACCTTTATATTGTGACACATACACATAAACGATGAGGTACACAATAGTTTTATAATAATAATAGTTATACAAGGGAAAACCGTCACATATACAGTGACACATACTTTCAAATCAGTCGGGTCTTGGTAGAAGGCTACTTTCAAAACAGTCGGGTCTTGGTAGAAGGCTACTTTCAAAACGGTCAGGTCTTGGTAGAAGGCTTCTTTCAAAACAGTCGGGTCTTGGTAGAAGACTAGTTTTATACGAGTAGGAAATATGAGATTTTCTTGGGTTTTCAAACGTTTACAATTACTTACAAACATTTTCATACTTATACAAACTTTCCTTCAAACAATTACAAGTCTTTTCTGTACAGTTTTACAAATTAAATACACATAAATACTTATGAATTCACCAGCTTTATTGCTGATACTCGCTTTCAAAATAACTTTTATTCTCAGGTCACAAATAGACAGGTACGACGACCAGGTTTTGTGAAGACGGAGCGGTCAAGACTCGTCTTTTATTTTGAATATTCATTATGTTGTTTTATACCTTGAGAGAACACACTAGTAATTAAAATTATACTATTAATGTAATGGATGATGTTGTTGCTTGTTTACTACTTTGCATTGTTGTGATACTTTACATGACGTACTCTGCCCCAAACGTTTCCGCCGTTCTTGGTTTTGGGGTGTGACAAAACCGTAGGAGCAAAATTGTTTCCCCAAACAGAAACTAAAGAAATTAGTTCATGAATTCAGTGTGTGAGAGCTTAAAAACAAATTCAAATAATCCCAACATGATTCAATGCAAAAGAAAAGTGGAAAATTAAACCTAAAGTGCCTTAGTCTCTTAAGAATGAAGGATTAGGGTTCTTCAATTGTTTTCCAAAGCTCCAAGGGTTCCTTGATCGCCAAGTGTTCCACCAAAAATACAGAGAGAGTCCTCAATTCGGGTTTGTGAAGTTTATTTATAGTTTTCTCAAAACAAGGGCTACTCGTCGAGTAGACATCTGACTCGCCGAGTCCCCCTTGAGGAATCCGTATACGGCAAGGACTCCACGTGTCGCTTCACGAATCTTCATGTCGACTCGTCGAGTAGATGATCCTACTCGCCGAGTAGCTTCAGAATTAGCCTTTTTTCTTCCTTCTTTCGTTCCCGAGCTTCCGTTCATATCTCCTGCTTCCTTTTGCTTCCGAGCTTCTTTTTTTGGACTGAAAATATAATTTGAACAATATTAAGTATCTTTTGTCCATAATATGCAATTAATTAGCCAATAAATGATAAAAATCAAACATAAAAATATGGCTAAAAATGCAAATATCAGGCGTACATGCAGGTACGTATAATGTATAAGCCACACAACAGGTATATACGTTGTGTACAGCTGAGTACGCCCAGCGTACTCATCAGATATGGGCTTTACGTCTTTTGGTCAGTTTGGGTCAATCTTTGGACTTATAAGCTATTGTGCCTTAATGGGCCATCAGAAGTCAGATATTGGACTAAGGACATGTTTGGGCTTAGGTAAGGCCCATTTGAGAAGTTGGGCCCAATTCAGAAAATTGGGCCATTAGTAGGCCATTGGTGGACTTAGAAAGATTACATGGAATTACGCCTTGGATATGGTTAAAATTAGAGCAGGGGTAAAATGATTATTTTTCCCTAAGAAGGATTATTGGTTTTAGACTAAGTGTTATTTGGTATTGATAGCTCGGGGATTCAAAGGATTAGCAGTTCGGGGAATTGCTAGTTAGGATCCAGAGGATTATCTACAAATCTTCAATAGTACAATGCGAGTCTCCTCACTGTTTGTATGGGTCTAAGGCCATAATACAGGCCCATTTAGTTTATGTATGGTAAGAAGACCCATGGGTTAGCCCTAGGCATTATGCATGAAAGACTAGGAGGTGGCTCCTGGCACACAGTATGCTATCATGTGTGGTAGGAAGACCCGGGGGTTAGCCATAGGCAGTATGTATGAAAGACCAGGAGGTGGCTCCTGGCACACTATATGCACATTAGCTAAGTAGAGTAGTATGTATTCTAGTTGTCTTTATGATACTTACATGGAAGACCAGGAGGCAGCTCTTGGCACTTGTCTGTAAGACCCAGGGGGTGGCCCCCGACTTGGCAAGAAAGACCACGTGGCAGCCTGTAACATAACGACAAGACTATATGCGAGACATAACAACTTATTTGATATATGATTGATACGTATGGCTCATAGTTATGTATGGATCAGTTGATATGCATGGTATGTGGAATCTGGGGAACTCACTAAGCTTCGTGCTTACGGTTTACAGTTTTGGTTTCAGGTACCTCCAGTTTTCAGATAAGGAGCTCGGGACAATCGCAGCAAACCTACCCATATTATTCCACCTTATGTGATCTTTGGGATTAGACTCCGATATCAGTTTAAATTAAAATATTTTGAATTTTTGGAACAGGGTTGTTAAAGTGTTTTCAGTAAACCATTTTATAACTTATTAAATCAAAAATGAAATTTTTGGTCATGGATTTTTGGGATGTTACAAGTTGGTATCAGAGCCTTAGTTTGAGAGATTCGAACACACTCTAGGGTGTGTCTAGACTCAAACTGAGGACTTGGTATGAAAGTTTTCAAAAGAGAATCATATTTTTTATAAAAAAAGGTTTTAAAAAGAGAAAAAGGGGTGATGCGTGCAATCGACCGTGCTGAAGTAAGTGGTTCCCAAAATACCAATACACGTTTGTTATGTGATATGATATGATTATGTGATTCGCATGCTAGATTAGAGATAAGGATCTAGCAGAGATGCCTTTGTATGCTTATATGAGCTTATAGATTTGCATGCTAGAACTGATCAGCCAGGGGTAGGTTGGCATGTTTTGGTTATGCCTAATTATATGAGCCCAGTGTTCTAAAAGGCGCGTCATGGCGGGCGCCAAGGCGTGCCATGGCGTGAGGCGCGACGTCGCTGTTACGAAAAGCTTCATAACGTTGCTGTTAGGCATGGCGCGTGGCAAGGCGTGATATGGCGTGCCATGGTGCGTTATGGCGTGTTATGGCGCGTATTTTTTCGTTTGAGACATGTTTTTTTGCTCTTTTTTATACCTTTTCTAATCGGACATACAAGTATTGTGTTTTTTATTAACTTTCTGTTATTAGTTCTTGATATAACACTTTTAAAAACTAGGTATATTTGATATAAATTTATATTTATGTGGTAATATAATTATAAATTAATACAAAATCGCCGCCTTACATCACGCCTTGAAAAACGCCATGGATCGCCATAACTCGTTAAGCTTGAGGCTTGGCCTTGCCGCCACGCCACGCCTCACACCTTTTAGAACCTTGTATGAGCCTTTGTATTATATGCTAGTACAGATTCTTGATTAGAGGATAGTTTGATTGGGGTATGTTGGTTACATTTTCCATTGTTTGGATGTTGCTTGCTTTGTGCTTTGTGGGACTCTTAGTAATTTGATTTAGCTACTAAGTGAGTATGCTAAGTCACATGTGGCACAAGTTGGATAATCTCAGAGTGATGGACTTGACCCTATTGCACAGATCTTGTATGAGTCCGACCGTTCTAGCGATGAGTCCTTTACTCGAAGGATTATCTGATCTCTACTACATGTGTCTATATTCATGAAGTAGCTAGTTGACATTACTGGGAATCTTTCAGCAACTGAGGATTGGGTGGATCCGGGAACCTAGGAAAGCATATGATATGCTGCAGTGGGTTAGTAGTATGGTTTAGTGAGTACTGGCATAATGGTTGAGGAAGTGCCTTAGAGGATTCCGGAGGATTGTTGAGGAAAGTATGGATAGGTGTGGAAGGTAGTATTGGGCTCGTACTACTGAAAGCACATGATCCATACTCGAATCAGTGAGAGTCTTGGAAAATCTGAGAAGCTTCGGGGAGGAGGATCTCTGAGTATGTTTTAATCATTGGTTTTGTGGTTTTTCAGTTTGAGGATGAGCTCTTAGGGAGATGGTTCCGGTTCGGGTTCTGGCTCAGGAGCAGGTGCTGAGCCGATTAGCGAGCAGCTATGGGGGTTCATTTCATCATAGATCTCTCGTTGTGTTTCGGAGATAGTAGACGAGTGATTGAGCGCATTCCGTGCAGAGAACATGGTTGTCATTGGAGCTCTCACACTGACTTTCTGGGAGTTCAGTGCTTGTAGAGCCCCTACGTTCCATGGGAAGAGGGACCCCATCGTCAGTAGGAGGTGGTTAGCAGATATGGATAACACATTCAGGACGAGCTTCTGCCCCGAGGAGGCGAAGGTCATATATGTTTCCTGCCTGTTGAATGATCGGGCATTTGATTGGTGGGAAGAGGTAGATAGTGAGTTGGGCGATGATGCGGTCGATGCTATGTTGTGGGATGACTTCTCGACCAGGTTCCGAGCTGAGTTTGCACCAGCGATTGTGATACAACAGTTGGCACGAGAGTTCTTGGATCTCCGCCAAACTACGGAGACTGTGGAAGAGATCTTTGCCAAGTTTCAGGAGAGGGCATTGTTGGTACCTCAATATGTAGCAGATAATGAAATGAAGAAAGTAAGTTATCATGACATGCTGCAAGATGACATCAGGGAGTTCGTAAGTATCTCAGGGTGCGAGACCCAAAATGACATGATCTCTAGAGCCCGAGACCGGGAGATTGATTTGAAGCACATTGAGAAGAGGATGACAGATCAGGTGTATACTTTGGAGGGTCCCGGGAAGAGACCCAAGACTTCTACCAGCATTCGAGGGCACCATGTACATTTGCATGGTTATTCACACCCGCTTTGTGATCCTCGGCATCCCAATCACAAACTTGAGGGGCATATCGAGATTTAAATATGCCATTGAAAAGTTCAATGAATCTCAAAAAATCTAGGAGTTTTCAATACATTTAAAACTTAGCTTTAATTTGTTTTTCATGGTCGAAATTAGTGAATCGTCATTCACTTACCTTCAAATTATTTGTTGTTTAGATTACAACATCCCTTTTCTAAATTGCAAATAATGTTTTTGGATCCTAGTCCCAAATTTTCAATTAGGTGTTTAATTGGGGATTCTTATCTAATCAAACTTTGTTCTTTTTCCCTTTCAGATGTTGAACTTGAACAACAACGCTTCCGGCTCTAATGCCTCCAGCTCGTTCTCACTCATGAACTTGTGTAGGAGGGTGATCTTTGACGGAAACAATTTCAATGATTGGATCTGTAACATAAGAATGGTCACCCGCTACGAGGACAAAGAATATGTCCTCGATAAGGAGGTGAAACAGGTGGATATGAACACTGCCACTCCTGAAGAGACTGTTGCCTTCGAGGCCCATGAGCGTGATGCCACGAAAGTCCATTGCATCATGCTAGCGACAATGATTGCTGAACTTCAAAAGTCCTATGAGGACTTCTATCCCTACGAAATGCATCAGGACTTGGTGGAAATGTATCAACAAAGTGCGAGGCAGGAGAGGTATGAGATCATCACTTTGATGATCACAACCAAGATGAGAGACGGAGAGTCTGTCACTGCTCATCTGCAGAAGACGTAGAGGTATGTTGACCGCTTGCTAAAGTTGAATGTGAACTTTGATAAAGATCTGGCAATTGACATCATCCTTGAATCCTTGTCTCTGCTACAACTAGTTCCGCATGACCTACCACATGAACAAGGAGGAGGTTACCTTGAGCAAGCTTCAAGGATTCTTGAGGACTACTGAGAGAAACCTCAAAGATAAATCTATTGCATCATCTCCAACTCCTACTGTTTCCCCAGTCTTGGCAATTGGGCAAGGGAAGGGTACGAAGAGGAAGGCTCCCTTAAAGAGCCACCATAAGGGAAAGTCCCATGATGACACCTCTTATATTGGAACCAAGGCTGGTTCTGCTAAACCCAACTCCAATCCCAAATAGGCAGAGTGCCACTACTACCATGAAATAGTGCATTGGAAACGAAGCTACCTGAAATATCTGCAAGATATCAAGGATGGAAAGATCAAGCCGTCCTATGCAGGTATTTCCACTATTAAATCTAATGATTCATCACATGCTATTTCTTGGGTACTTGATACAGGATGTGGTTTTCACATTTGTTCTGATTTGCAGGGCCTAAGAAGAAATATGGATGTGGAGCATGTGAAGATAAATTTGATCATGGGGAACAGAAGATCGTCGCCTGTCACCAAGATCGGAGTTTACTCATTAGTGCTCAGTAGTGGATTAGGATTAGATTTAAATAATTGTTTCTATTCGCCAGATATGGAAAGAAACATCATTTCTTTTCATGGTTTGTATAGACAAGGTTTTAGATATTCATTTGATCGGAGTTTACTTGACCTGGTTGTGCATGGTCCTTTTGGGTTACCTTTACCAGAGGCAACTTGATAGGGTGATTTATGAAGAGATAGAGAGAGAGGTTATTATGGTTTATTAATATATTATATGAATAACATATTAAAGGATAAATCATATAGTTTAATTAATATTAGACAAGAATTAATTATGTGGCTAAAAGACATTAATTAAATAAAGGGGACTTAAACTGTCAAATGTGTGATAGTTGGATATTGGGTTGGGAAGCCTTATGGTCTAGGCATGGATGAAATTAGGGATGTGTCCATCCTAATTTCAGCCATAAGGTCCCTATTCTAGAAGCTTCCTTAGATTGCTTAAGGCTTAAGCTGTCCATTAGGGTTTTAACTGAAACCCTACCAGCAAAAGTATAAATAGAACCCATAGGGCATCATATTTCAGTCATTTGAAACCCTAGAAGACTTCACAGCTAAAATTGTTCTTCTCCTCTCTCTCTCCAATATCATCCTCTTGCTTGTGTGGTGTTTGTAAGCCATTAGAGGAGTGACATTTGTGACTCTAAGCTCCAAGATAAGAAGATTCAAGCCATTGTTGAAGAGGTAATCATCTTGATCCATTTTCATATAGTATTTTTGAAATATGTATGCTAGATTTAGGATTTATAAGTCTTGGATGAAATGCATGTACAATAGAAAAACCTAGATCCAAGAATTAGGGTTTGCATGAGCACATAGGATGTTCTTTTGGTTTAAACCCATCATTGAAGGCGTATGTGACATCCCCAAAATCACGGCCAGAAAAGACCGGTTTGTTTATGCTTTGTTTAAAAATCAGAGTAACATTTTAAATAAAAGTGTTATGGAATTTGCCCCAAAACAAAATATGATAAAGATTTATCAAAAGCATTTCCATAGAAATGTATTTCATTAAAAGACTTGGGATGTCATGTTCGTACAGATCAAAAGCATAAACAGTACAATATAAGCCTTACTACATTATTTCATATCTATAGGCCTATATCCGTAATCCCTCGTCCAAACATCATATCTAGGCTCAAGCGCCACTACCTGTAATACATAAAACTGAGTGGGTCAGGCTTGGGAGCCTGGTGAGCACATAGGGTTTTCAACCCACAATAAATAAGTTTATTAATTTCATCAATCAACAATAACCCGATTACCCATTCCCGTTATCCTCACTTTACGTCCCTAAACACCTATCATAAGGGACCTAGCCTAAGGATCATCATCGGGACGGACACTACTACTAAGGGGATTCCTTAACAATAAATGTCCTAAAGGCAACCATGTGGGGGATGGAGTACACCGGTGAACACATCGTTCACAAACACCTATACGTTGCGAGCCTGCTAGTGTTCCACTGGACTGTCTTGAAGAGTCCGTGGTCGTCATCCATACTCCGCTAGATGACAGAATCAACAACAACAACATCGAGGCCTCTCATCATTTTATCACACATCACCTATTACATCTACCCATGTTTCACCCCAATATTTTCGTAGATATAAAATACATATACATTTTAAATCATTGAAAACATGTATAAAAACGTTCATCTAGCATAGATAGCAAGTATTCAGATAATATGCACACATAGCATTTGATTTATATAAAATACTTCATATCTATGTGTAAGCTGAAAGTAACTATGCACTCACCTGAAAGGTGGTGACTCAGCACTCGGACAGCGCTTCGATACTCTCAAAACGATTTTCCTTCGATAAAACCTAGTATCGATACCACTAGGGTTTAGTCTAACGATAACCGCGACAAATTAATTGTCTGACTATTATTATTATTATTATTATATAAGCGTTAATAACACTCAATATAACTCATAATAATAGCCCAAATTATTATTTTTAAGGACCTAATAACATTCCTATAATTATTTGAAAGCTATATAAAAAATTGCGTAAGCGTAGCAAACTTACAGCGAATTTTATCGAAAACCAGAACTTAATTGGAGCAACATTTCGAAACCGAAAGACTCCTTTTTCTCGGGACTTTGGGAGCCTCGGGGCTTCCTTAGGGTGCTAGGGGGGTTTTCTAGGGTTTAGGGGGGGTGGTTTGGGGTTGTAGAGAGAGAAAGTTTGTAAAGAGAGAAGTGAAAAATTTGCAAGAAAGTCGGCAGCCTTCGCTGGCTTTTATAGGCCGAAGTTCGGACATTACGCTAGGCGTACCGAGGGTATGTTGGGCGTACTCCTCGGATAAGACTTCCAGCTGGCTCGCATGTGGACCAACCTCGGAGTGGATAAGAGCGAAGGTACGCGGGGCGTAAGCGAGGCGACGTGTCATCATCCGAAGCGAGGACCGTGTTCAGCAAGCGACGGTCAGGATTAAGCCACGTCATCAATCTCGCACCAGGTTTCGCATTTTCGAGTCCCAACTTCAAAATTTCGTATTTTCCACATACGAGCTCCATTTTGACGTTCTTTATATCCACGCGAAGGTGGGAATGTACTTTACAACTTTCGTTCAGACTCCATCGGCTAATTGTGACTCGATTTTAAATTTTATATTATTAACAGGCCGGGACAGGATTGGTCCGTTAAATCCTCATTACTTCTTCATCCGACATCCATTTTCGCCTATCTTTTTCTCGTTACGCTATTCTCAACTAGATCTTCGATTCTCGTTTAGGTCGTATCGGCTAAAAATCACTCGATCTAATATTCGAATTTCGAGCTGTACACTGCTATTCCGAAACTTCGAAAAATCAAAACTTCTTCATACGAAGTCAGATTTGGGCGTTCTTTTTATCGATGTTCTTAGTTTAACATATTCTACGACTTTCATTTAGATCGCTAAGGCTAAATCTCGCTCTATCGTAAATTCACTATTTACACTTCCCAGTATCGTGCCGGTTCTGTCGCGAAACTTCGACGGGTCATAACTTCTTCGTTATAACTCGGATTTCGGTGTTATTTATATCCCCGGAATCCTTGTTTCGACCTCTACAACTTTATGTAAAGATATCGGGCTTATCTCACACTTTAATTTTGACGCTTATTTTTATTCTTTATTAATTATACATTTATAATTAAATAATAAACACATAAACACACATAATTCACATAATACTCAAATATTTCATCTTTATTACTTCAAAAAGAGTTACAATAGTTGACCTAGACTATTACATTGACAAAAATGCTTAGCCCTGAAACCCGGGCGTTATAATTCTCTTCCCCTTAGGATGATTCCCTCCCGGAATCATGCATCAGCAAACATATGTGGATAGCGACTCATCATGTCATCCTCTGTTTCCCAAGTGAGATTCGGCCCATTCGAATGTTTCCATCGGACTAGCACTAAGTCGACCATCTTGCGTCGTAACTTCTTAGTCTTACGGTCAACAATTGCCTCGGGCTCTTCGATCAGCCTCTTATTCTCATCCATCCTTAACTCTGAGATTGGAATTATGTCGGGAACATCTCCCGTGAATTTCCTCAAATAACACACATGGAAGGTGTTATGAATCCCATTGAGTTCTTCGGGCAACTCCAACTTGTAAGCTTGGTTCCCAATCTTCTGAAGAACTTTGAACGGTCCAATAAACCTTGGACTCAACTTTCCTCGTTTCCCAAATCGTATAAGTCCCTTCCACGATGAGACTTTAAGCAAAATGGAATCCCCAACTTCGAAGGTTATCGGTCGTCTCTTCTTGTCAGCATAGCTCTTCTGACGATCCTGGGCTGCTAACATTCTTTCCCTAATCACTTTCAACTTCTAAGCAGTCTCATGGACTATCTCGGGACCCATAAACTGCTTCTCTCCTGCTTCAAGCCAACAAGACGGCGTACGAAACTTCTATCCATAAAAGGCTTGGTAAGGTTCCATCTTGATGCTCGAGTGAAAACTATTGTTGTAGGAGAATTCTACCAGAGGTAAGTACTCGTCCCAATTCCCTTGGAATTCGAGGGTACATGTTCTCAGCATATCTTCCAGTGTTTGAATCGTTCTTTCGCTCTGACCATCGGTTTGCGGATGGTAAGCCGTACTCAAACATAATTTTGTACCCAATTCCTCTTGTAGACTCCTCCAAAACCTCGACGTGAAACGAATATCATGATCTGATACAATCGTAAGAGGGACACCGTGAAGTCTTACAATTTCTTTCACGTAAGAATTTGCAAGCTTATCCATAGACCACTTCTCGTTGGCTGCTATGAAGTGTGCAATCTTGGTGAAACGATCCACGACTACCCAAATCATGTCGTGTCCGTTCTTCGTCCTGGGCAGTTTAGTCACAAAATCCATGGTGATGTCTTCCCATTTACCCATGGGTATAGGTAAAGGTTCTAAACTCCCATACGGTTTCTGATGTTGTGCCTTAACTCTCGCACATGTCATGCACTCGGCCACATACTTCGCAATATCGAGCTTCATCTTTGGCCACCAGTAGTAGGGTTTTAGGTCCCTATACATTTTAGTGCTACCGGAATGAATTGAGTACATGGTCTTATGTGCTTCTTCCATCAGAAGGTCTCTTATTCCTCCCGTCTTAGGTACCCAAATTCGAACTTGGAATACCTTTAGTCCTCGACTGTTTGTACCGAACACTAACGTTCTTCCCAAACGTTCTTCCTTTCGGTCATTCTTCTCTAAAGCTTCTTCTTGAGCTTTCCTGATACTTTCCACAATCTTTGAGACGACTTCAATTCTTAACACTCTTGGCATTTTCCTTTCAAGATTGACTTTCTGACTGAGAGCATCAGCAACAATATTTGCTTTACCTGGGTGGTAAAGTATCTCATAGTCGTAGTCCTTGAGTAGTTCTAGCCAGCGTCGTTGCCTCATGTTCAACTCCTTCTGATTAAAGAGATACTGGAGACTCTTATGATCAATGAACAACTTGCACTTCGTGCCGTAGAGATAATGCCTCCATATCTTTAAGGCAAATACTATCGTTGCCAACTCCAGATCATGAGTGGGGTAGTTGTTTTCGTGATCTTTCAATTGTCGAGATGCGTATGCTATCACCTTTTCTCATTGGGTCAGAACACAACCCAACCCGACTCCAGATGCATCCCTATAAACCGCAAAGTCTTCAACTCGATCGAGTAGAGAAAGTATAGGTGCTTCACATAACTTCTTCTTTAGCTTCTCGAATGCCTCATCGTGCTTCTCACTCCACGTATACGTAGCTCCTTTATGGGTTAACGCTGTTAGTGGAGAAGCTATCGAAGAAAAACCTTGGATAAATCGTCGATAATATCCGACTAATCCTAAAAAGCTTCGAATCTCCGTGGGACTCTTTGGACGTTCCCACTTCATTACAGCCTCAATCTTTGCGGGGTCAACCATTAATCCCTCTTGGTTAACAACATGACCCAAGAATTGGACTTCCCGTATCCAAAAGTCGCATTTGGAGAACTTAGCGTAAAGCTTCTCCTTCTTCAGTACTTCTAATGCTTCCCATAGATGCTTGTCATGCTCCTCCTGGCTTTTCGAGTAGATCAGAATGTCGTCGATGAACACTATCACGGATTTATCGAGGAATGGTTTACAAACCCTGTTCATCAAATTCATGAATGCTGTAGGAGCATTGGTTAGTCCAAATGACATAACCAAGAACTCATAGTGTCCATATCTTGTTCTGAATGTAGTCTTCTCAATATCCTGCTCTCTCACCTTCAGCTGATGATATCCTGACCTAAAATCGATCTTTGAGAAGTAGCTCGAACCTTACAGCTGATCGAATAGGTCATCAATCCTCGACAATGGATACTTGTTCTTCACTGTTGCCTTATTCAGCTCTCGGTAGTCTATACACATTCTCATACTTCCGTCCTTCTTCTTCACGAATAACACCAGAGCTCCCCAGGGTGATGAACTAAGTCGAATGAAACCGTTGTCCAACAACTCCTGAAGTTGCGTCATAAGCTCCTTCATCTCCGTCGGTGCTAATCGGTAAGGTGCCTTTGCTATCGGTGTTGCTCTTGGTAACAAGTCTATACGAAATTTCACTTGCCTATCAGGTGGTAATCCGGGAAGATCTTTGGGAAAGACTTCCGGATAATCACACACAACCGGTATATTATGCACCTCTTTCTTCTCCTTCTTAGCATCGATTACGAATGCCAAGTACGAAGCACATCCTTTGGACAAACATTTCCTGGCTTTCATCAAGGATATGATTCCAGAATTCACTCTACACTTGTCCCCGTACACCATAAATGACTCCTTTCCATGGGGATTAATCCTAACTATCTTCTTTTGGCATAATATCTCTGCATCGTTGGCGCTAAGCCAATCCATACCCAAAACGATGTCGAAACCGTTTAACTCTATGGGTAATAGCTCTTTGTGGAATTCATTTCCGTTTAGGTCAATGACGATGTTCCTAATACGATTACTAACAGGTACGAATTTGCCACTGGCAACTTCTACAATCAGGGCATTATCAAGTTTTTCTACAGGCAATGCTAATTTCCCACCAAATTTATGCGACACAAAGGAGTAGCTGGCTCTGGAATCAAATAGTATATTTGAGGGCAAACCATTTACAAGAAAGGTACCTGAAGCGACGTCTGCTGCCTCCTTCGCAGCCTCGAGCGTCATCTGGAAGGCTCTCGCCTTCGGCTTCGGTGGTATGTTGGGTCTTCCTGCCTCCTTCTTCTTTGGGCAGTCCTTCAAAATGTGCCCTTCTTCATTACACCCATAACATGCCTTCTGGTTGAGGGTGCATTCATTAGCATAGTGCCCAGGCTTTCCGCATTTGAAACAAGTGACCCCTCCGTCACACTTCCCAGAGTGTTTCTTCTTGCACTTGTCACACCACTTTGCTTCTGATCCTCCTCCTCTCGAACCAGACTTCGAGAATCTACTCTTCTTGTTGGACTTCGAGGATCCATCGAACCAGACTTCGAGAATCTACTCTTCTTGATCCCTTATCTAAAGGACACGCGTATCTGATAGGATCAGAGTTGACAGCGGCTTTGGAAAGCTACGATTGCAGATCAGGATCTGAAGTCATACACATAATAGTTACTAGACTAATCCAAGTGGGAGACTGTTGGATTAGTGTCTAAGTCCATAACTATTTTGGTATGTACTTGACCCGATGGTGCATGGTCCTTTTGGGTTGCCTTCACCAAAGCAACTTGATAGGATGAATTATGGAGAAAAAGGATTAAATATGATTTATTAATATATTATGGGAATAATATATTAAAGGAGAAATCATATTGTTTAATTAATATTAGTCAATAATTAATTGGTAATTAGTTTTGTGACTAAAAGAGATTAATTAAACTTAAGGGACTGGAATTGTAATTATAAGATAATTGCAATTTGGGCCATGGATTTCCTTGTATTAAGGAGTGGACGAATTCTATGGGGAAACCCATATGGAAATTGTCCAAGGCCTTAAGAAAAGGGATCCATGGGTTGCTTAGGGCCTAAGCATCCAAATTAGGGTTTCCTTGTTAGATAACCCTAATAGCCTAACTATATATACATCCCTTATGACCCTAAAACGTGACTAAGACTTATTCTAGGGTTTCACACGTTTTAGGGCAGCCTCCATCCTCTCTCCTTCTCATCGTCTTGCTCTTGGTGTTTGTGAACCATTAGAGGAGTGACATTTGTGACTCTAAGCTTTCTAAAGTCAATAGAAGAAGGATTTGGGATTGTTATTGCTACATAACAATCAAGGTAATATCTTAAACCCATTCTTATGTTAATATGATTACTTGTATGCTAGAATTAGGGTTTATAGTCTTGGATAACTTGCATGTACAATAGAGAAACCTAGATCCAAGCATTAGGGTTTGTATGAGAACATAGGATGTTCTTATGACCAAAACCCATCAGTAGTATCAGAGACTAGATTGGTTTCTATTGTATTGATGCCTTGTATGTTGAAAAAATTCGATTTTTGTGGTTCTGCATGATGGACTCGGCGAGTCCCACTGTGGACTCGCAAGTTGCCCCCTACTCGGCGAGTCCATGGGGGTACTCGGCGAGTTCGAGCGTCAGATGGAGCTATTTTCGGGATTTCTTGCTGTTTATCTTTGAGATACTTGCCTTTATCATATTAGATCAATATAAATCTGATTTTATGATATATATGAGTATATTCTTGATCTAATTGAAGATATTTATCAATTAATAAAATATTTATTTCCTTATGTGATAATTGATTAATTATTTTGATTAAATTGGTAAATTGTTTTGCAAGAAATCATTAAATAAATCAAATATGGATAATTATATGATTAAATGTTAATTTAGATTATTTGTTATTTGATCCTTATGTTATGAAATGTTTCATATTTTCCCCTTCAGGTTTTATAGTTTAAATTTGACCTCAAAAGTTTTGTTGTTTTGAAATTTAAATAGTTGAAACCCTAATGTTTTGAAAAAAGGTTTCAACACTTGCCCTCAAGTTTTGGAATTTAAAAGTTGATTAAAAGTTTAATTAGGAATGTTAAATTCTAAAACCCTAGTTTTTTTTTTTTGAAAAAGTTCAAATCACACCCTTATGGTTTTATTTATTAATTAAGGTGTATAATTGAAAGAGGTTTAATAAATCCATAAAGTTTTTGGTTTAAAATTTAATTGAATTAATTGTATAATTGTTAAATTTGACCACCTAATATTTTAAAAGTGTAAAATACACCCTATACTATATATATAACATTAAAAGTCTAACATTATATATATGTATGAGTAAAAGTCAGTCTTACCGTTAGTAGGCCTCATTCACGAAGCTGGTCTATAAGGGGTGTTTAAGGAAATTGCCTATAAAATGGTGATTGAATGGGTATCCACTCTTACCCACCGCACTCTTGACTAGTGGAGGGTCGTTAGCCAAACGGGTAGGATAAGACGAAACCTTCCATTATAAGTATATTGAAGTACAAAAGTAACTAAATGTTTTTCAAATTCCCAATCCTAGTTACTTAGGCAAAAGTTAATTGATGCAATTCCATGAAACTACACTTTGTGCCCTTGCGAAGACGTTAGTGGAGCGTGTGTGGTTTACCGGCACACTAAATGGTTCTAAGCAAAGGCAGCAAAGGGTGACTCAATGTTTGTCATAGTTCGGTGGAGCGTGTGTGGTTTACCAGCACATCGAATAGGTGACTGTAACATGTGAGGGCACCATGTAAGTTTGCATGGTTATTCACACCCGCTTTGTGATCCTCGACATCCCAGTCACAAACAAGAGGGGCATATCGAGATTTAAACATGCCATTGAAATGTTTAATGAATCTCAAAGGATCTAGGAGTTTTCATAGATTTAAAACTTAAATTTCTTTTTTGTTTTTTCATGGTAGAAATTAGTGAATCGTCATTCACTTACCTTCAAATGTTCTGCAATTTGGGTTACGACATCCCTCTCCCGAGTTGTAGAATATTGTGTTGGGTCCTAGCCTTAGTATCTCATTTGGGTGATTTACTAAGGACTCAATCAATCAACTAACTTGAATTCATTTTCTCCCGTTTTGTGGATGTCAAAGTTCGACAACTATGGTCTTCCCAAATCCCGTGGAACAAGCATTCCACATGAAGATGGTATTCCACGATTCGATCGAGGAACAAGAAATCATGCTTCACTTCCTCCACCTCCTCCAATTATTCTCCCTAACCCACAAGTTCAAAGGCTTGAAAAGTTCAAGATCACTCAAGCCCTTTTGGCAAGTAAACATAAAGAAGGAAAGTCGGTGTGTGCACACGTCCTAGGGATGAAATCACACATTGATAGGTTAAGAATGTTGGGATCCGTTGTCTGTGAGGAAATGGCTGTTGATTGGGTTCTTCAGTCACTTCCTAACTCATATAGTGAGTTCGTAAGAGAGTACTATATGATGAACCGCGACGTGACCCTTATAGATCTCACCTATATGCTTATTGCTGCTGAATCAGCAATGGTTTGGCACAATAGAAAAGCAAAGTTGATTGGTGAATCTGCCTTCAAGACCTCTATGGATATAGACAATGGCAACGAAAGATATGCAATGATCGAAAAGTTTGATCATAAGAGAAAGGCAATATCCGAAGTAGTTCTAAAAGAGTCGATTTGCTTTTATTGCCAAGAGAAGGGGCATTGGAGACGAAGCTGCCCGATTTACCTAAGAGATGGGAGAGTCAAAACGTATGGCTCTGCTTTAGGTAAAATCCATTGACTAACTCTTTTAAGCTCCTATTCTAGATTCTTAATACATAATGTGATAAGATTACAATTGATGTTTTGTAGGATCGAAGAAAAGAAAGGAAGCTTAAGGGAAGAAGTGAGCAGAATCTAACCATGAAGGAATGGATTTCGATCGCATTACTTGAAGATTAGATTCTTGAGCTACTACTTAGAGTTAGAATTAGATTGCTAAGAAAGATGTATTAGCATAGTTTTCAATGAATTGCATTGTAAGGACAAATTTTTCCGCAATAAAATAAATTTTGATTTTATATCATTTATTTATCCTTGCAATGGCGTATATGAAAAATTAATGTTTTTGTTCTTAGCAATAATGGATTTGGTTCTTATTATGTTATTTATGGAAAGTCGAGAGTTTACCAAATAGGGAGAGTTTCTCATCACCCAAGTTTCAACTGGACAGAAACTTGGAATCATGCAACTTGGTTGCACGATGAATGAGAAATTTCATGTTTTGGAAATTAGACTAATTCATTGACAAAGTATCAAGTGAAGGACTAGGAGATCGAGCACACAAAGTTGCGTGTTGATCAAGTCCACCATAAGAGTAACAAAGATATTCGTCATGTTTTACTAAAAGTTTAGTAAATATGATTATACTTATAAGATTAAGTGTAATTCGAAATTGATTAAAAATGTTTAAATCAATAGCAAAACAAATAAGAAGAATCAAGTAGGCAGAAAGATAAAAGTTTCTCCATTCTAAGAAGAAGGGAGAGTAGGTTTTATGCTTTATGATATGTCTTAATGATTAAGAACCATATCTCAATTGATCCTCTAAGTGAGTCTTAGTACAATTGTATGTTTAAGAAGAGGAATCAAGGATTGGAGAAATGGTTAAATCAAGAGGTCAATCATACTTCGTTCCAAAACAAATCTTAGAGTTAAGATTGCGACATTGAGTGATAAGTATTAAGAAGGTTTATAGAATTCATCAAATATGGAAAAGTTGTGATGTCTTGGATAAGACAAAGACCAACTAGGACCAATTTATGAAATGTTTTGATAAAAACTACACTAACTCTTGAATATTTGTTTGTCAAGAAATGGTTATTGACAAGAGAATCTTATATGTCAAGGAGTAAGTGGGAGTCTTAATGGTCTTGAAAGGTTTCAAGAACAAATCAAATAAACCTTATCGATCATCACTAGCACACGAGTTGAGGTTTACAACCTGTCATGTTGACATTATTTTGTTTCTGTGCCAATCCAATCGAGTTAATTATGCATGTGAGTCCTATGAGTTCTCATTTGAATGCATAAAAGGCAAGGACCTTGATCAATGGAAAGTACATTGATAAGAAAAGGTGAGCTGCTTAACTACTTGGATGACATGGTGGGCAGCTGTGCTACCATAAGGCAAGAAATCGAGATTAAGAAAGTTCGATCCATATGAGTTTGAATTTGTCATAAACTTTGGTTTTAACAAATTCACATGGATAGGAACACATACACCATTTAAATCTAAGTGTCATAAGATTTCCTCCTTCATGAAAATGATTGTGAGGAAATGCTTTCACTAAGAAAGATTTTAAGAAGATAGTGAATGTATAATTGCATTCTCGAATTCGATCATGGTTACGGTATCCCTTTCCATGATTTGAATTGTGAGGTTTGGCAATTAGTCTTAATTGTTCAGACACACATATGAACTATCTAGGGCAAAGGTGTATAAGTTCAAAAAGCCTTGATAAAAGGTTATCAAAGCATTAAGTATTAGAAACATGGACTTAAGAAATTCAATAGGTATTGTTTTTCTGAAAGATAGGATGTTTATGAATACATGTCGAAGCTAGTGGGAGCATAAGTGTTATGTTTATAATAACCATCATGATAGTCGGAGCATAAATGTTATTATTGTATGATTATTAAGGCACGTATTGCAAGTTGGCAATATTAATTATAGAAAACAAGAGTTATACCTTGCAAAGTCGTAAGGGTTGTAAAGTTGTTTTGCTATAATCAAGGTTGCAAAAAACGCTCGACGTTAGCTAGGCGATGGACTGGGGTCAAGGGATTAATCGGGTACCATTAATTGCTAATTTGTTGAATTTTAAAAAAAATTAACTATGACTAATATCATATCAAAGTTCGTAAATATCACTAATATGATAACAAAATAGGTTAATATGATTATTACAACACTAATCATGCCTTAAATAATTTCCATTGAGATAAAAATTCTTCAAAATGTTAAAATTTCATCGTTTTTTAATGTTTCACTCATTATGTATGCATGGATTAATCGCTAGGCGCCCTCTAATCGACCGAGTAGCACCTAGGGATTAATCGAAGATTAATCGGGACCTAGTCGGGATTTTTACAATAGTGGCTATAATTAAGGGAGAGAATATTATGCTTCATTTCAAATCTAAAGGCTTAGGTTGTGGAATGTTAATAACTTAGTCAAAGAAACATAGTGTGTTCTTAAAATTTCGATTATGATTACGACATTCCTCTTCACAATTCGAATTTTTAAGAACATAGCAAATAAAACATTATGGCAGAAGATTGATGAAGTATCAAATCTTTATGTAAGACATTTTGCATCGTGTCCCATACGCTTCGGGTATTGGATCGATTGCAAATGCTATAATATTTGACCATTCTAAAATTTTTCCAAATGTCGAGCGCATTTAGAGGGAAAAAGGACAAGAATTGGTTTTGACTAAAATAATTAAACAACTATCAAAGGACAATCCAAAGTTCCCCGATGATTGGTCGCTTGTGAGTAGTTGGAAGTATAGTATTGGAAAATATGGAAATGTTTCCATATTGGCACTACTAGAAAACAGCCCTTTAATGACGCGCAAACAATGACACGCAGTGATTCACGATACGCAAAAGCGTGCGCCCCAAAAATAATGTCTTCTATTCTAAAATTTGAAGGATAGAGGGCGTGCATTTATGCGTGCCCTGAAATTAGTGTCAGAAAAGGAAAAAAAAAGAAATGTGGAGGACGCCCATCATAAAATGTGCGTCATGTAACACTGTCGCTTTATATTCTTTTAATAAAACACACATTTTAAGCGGGAAATGAAATCCTGAAAACTAAACCCCGCCGTGAAAAATTAAAACCCCCTCCGCTTCCAATTATCAAGAAAGAAGCGTAGGGTCTTCGTCTTCCTTTCTCTCTCTCTCTCTAACCTAAAACCCAACCTGCAATTTCATAAAGATATCCCATGGCTTAGCATATCTCACTTAAATCGTAATAACAATCGGTCGCTAATACGCTGGAGTTGGATGAACCTTATGTGTGCACAGAGGTTGAGGATTTCGGTCACTCACCTCGCCTTTCTTGCAAAATCTTTGGTACACACAGGAAAACATAAACCTTAAAGAGCTTAAACACCCGCGCCATCTCATAAACCCTAAAGGGCTTAAACACCTGCGCCTTTCTTGTAATCGCTCGTGATGATGAACTTCATAAAAGAGTTCTTCTCCGGTATTAGCATCTTCCTGGATAGCTGAACTTATGTCATCGCTCGGGATCGATCTCAGCCTCCTATTCACCCCTCTACAGCCTTACTTGTAAGTCCACACCACACTTTTTCTTATCTTGTTCTGTATCTTTTTTCCTTCTTTTATTAGAGTACTTTACGTTTTCTTTTTTGCTTTGATCTATCGCACACATCGTTTTAAAACTCGTTAGAAGCGTACGCCTTGAGGCGCGCCTTTAGGCGAAGCGGACCATGGCGGAACTAGAGGTGCTGCCTCTGTGGTTAGATTTGAGACGTACGCTTCGTCCAGGTGAAGTGTAGATGAATCGGTAGAGGCGGTGCGTTCTTCAGAAACGTACGCCCTAAATTTTTAGTCTAATTTTGACTTATTTTGACTTTTTCCTTTTCCAATCACACCTGGTCTGCATCGCATCTTGCAATTCTTCCTGAATTGATGAAATTGATGTTCCATACATTCAATTGAGTCTAATAAATGTTGTTTGAATATCCAATTTCAGAAACATAGGCCTTGATTTTTAGTCTAATTTTGACTTATTTTGACGTTTTTCATTTCCAATCGCACTGTTCTGTATCGCATCTTGTAATTCTTCCTCAATTGATGAAATTGATGTTCAATACATTCAACTGAATCTACCAAATGTTGTTTGGATATCCAATTTCTTGATTCCCACACACATTCTGGCATAAATTGCAAGAAGTCGTGTACTATCAGATGACAAAAACTCTGTTAGGTTACCAATTGCCCATATGGTCTGCAATTAAATGCCACCTGTTGGAGACAAGCCAAGCCTTATGACATTTCTTGACGTACATCCATCCATCCATATATGCATAGCAAAATGAGATGATGAAAATATGATGTAATGTAACGTGTGCAAACTTGTGTTGTTTATATTTTGGTTGGAAGCTCTTAATTAATCGGGTTATTAAAGTGAGTTTGGGCATATATTTTTGGTTATTAATCTAGGTGGAGACTGTGTTCCATGAGTTTGGTCATGCACTTCAGCACATGCTAACAAAACAAGATGAAGGGCTTGTTGTTGGCATTCGTGGCATAGAGTGGGATGTTGTTGAATTACCTTCTCAGTTCATGGAAAATTGGTGCTAACACAGGTAGGTACCTATATAATATAGAATCAAATCATTTTTTGGACCCAGAAAATAAAAAACTTAATATATGAGACACTACAGGGATACGTTGATGAGTATTGCAAAACATTATGAAACCGAGGAGACTCTCCCTGAAGAGATATATCAAAAGCTTCTTGCTGCTAGAACTTTCTGTGCTGGCACCCTTAGCCTCCGTCAGGTGAGATTTATATTCATAATAATTCATTTATTAAATAAAATAATAATAGTAATTAGTAAATAAATAAATTAATTGTTGTTACTTGTTAGCTTAAATTTGCAACGGTTGACCTGTAGCTTCATAGCAAGTATGTACCTTGTGGGTCCAAGTCGATCTATGATGTTGAGAGAAGAGTGAGTGAAAAAACTCAAGTACTTCCCCTGCTTGAGGAAGACAGGTTCCTTTGTGGTTTTAGCCATATTTTTGCAGGTGGTTATGCTGCTGGATACTACAATTATAAGGTATCTATCTTATATACTTTTATTCTTTATGCTAAATTGCTAATGGTTTTTGATTATGATGATGGATGTTGATGTTATTTATGAAGTGGGCGGAAGTGTTGTCTGCTGATGCTTTTTCGGCATTTGAGGATGCTGGATTAAATGATGACAAGGTATGATTTTTGTTATCAAATTATTCAACTCCCTCATTCCAAACATTGACTTCACATTGACCATTTTTATCAAACATCTAAAAGCTAGAAATTTTAAAATATTTGAGAGATTGTAGATTAAAAATCTTACTTGATTGGTTTGAAAAGTATTGTACGTGTCGATGGATTTTGCAGATAAAGCTTCATTTTCTCCATCACTCTTGGCAGCTCAATCTGCATGCCTGCATTCACCTGTACCAAAACAATATAACTTTTAAAAAATAATAATAATAGTAACTGGTTTAAAAAATAATGGATTTATAAGCACATACCTTCTGCACGATTTCAACAACCTTATCTGGTGAAGCAAACGCGTGATCCTTGAGTGATTTTCCCATAGCTTACTCTAACTTCTGATTTTGATCACCTGATGACAATGCCACCCTAACAGCTGTCACCTTCAAGAAACAGAAAAAAATAAATAAATGTTTATTCTGGTTGTCCCCTTATTTATTTTGCTGAAAAGGACAGAAGATAAATAACTAACCTTTGTAACAAAGGAAAGCATGGGGTCTACTACTAGCTTAGTGACTGACATGATAAACTTTCACATGTGGCTTTCAGATTTTTCTCAAGTTCCTAAATTTAATAATACAAAAATGCAAAAACCAATATAATTAAATAAAAAAACGGGCAACAAACCATGAATTACTAACTGTATACCTTCTTTGCATCAATTTGACTTTCCAAAACTCGAGGCGACAGTGTCCTTACCAAAGAAGTTGACCTTGACCAATCAAATAATGAGGTTTGACCTCTAAGAATTCGTCTCAGATGCTCCTGAAGTGATCACATACAAATGAATACAAACTTTCAGATTCTTCTAAGAGATTATTGTATTTTTTTTTTTTGAAAAAGGAGAAGTTGAAGTAGATACTAACCAACAATTTGGAGAAATCCAGTTCCTTGTGTGTGACTAAGAATTCTATGTCAGAAGGTGCAATCTGTTCTCTTAATATAAGAAGATGCTTGATGAGAAAAAGTTGTCCATCCATTGGTGATCTTTTTGCAACAAGTTTGCTTGCTTTCTATAGCAAATAAATAAAATGAAACAATCAAACACCTTAAAATAATGGTATATTAAACATAGAAACAAATCTAAAGCAATTAAGTTCACTTACTTGGATGGATAAAGAGCAAACCTCAACAACTTCCTGAAGAATGGAAGAAAAAAAAGTAATTGAATTAAAAAATAATGGGAACCATTAATGTCTGCCTTAAATTAGTATGGTCCATTCGTTGATCCTTTTTTTTCAATTGGTTAACAGAAAAGAAAACAATTTGACTCAGTTAATTAAATTAGTGTTTGTTCTTATTGATAAAAAAATCCATATATTGGACTTGTTTTCTTTTTTGAATCAGCTTATTTCTGTCTTAATTGTCTTAATCAGGATAAAGGAAAAATCTTTGTTGAAGTTAATTTTGAAGGGTATTCCACTCATTTTGGAACTTGTGAAGTTGCTCGTTGGTTTCTCACTCATGAAATGGGAACCATTAATGACTGCCTTCACAAACATCAGGTGCTCAATTTCTTAATTTTCTTTTTTCTTTTTTCTTTTTCTTTTTCTTTTTATTTTTAAAATAATAACTAATAATTTGTTATAGGGATTTAGGTTAAGGCTAGTGGGCCATTCATTTGGAGGTGCAATTGCTTCAATGCTATCCATAATGATTTGAAAAAATACATGCGATGAATAAGGTTTTAGCCCTGATATTGTTACAGCTGTTGGATATGGAACACCACCTTGTGTTTCTAGAGATCTTGCTGGTAGCTGCTCTGAATTTGTCACAACTGTTTGTATGCAGGTTGATTTATATATTTATATATTATTTTTATTGGTATCAATTTCAATTCTTGTTTTTTGATAAACAGGATGATATAATCCTGAGGCTAAGTGTTGCTACTTTGATGAGATTGAGGAAATAAATTCTTCAGACTGATTGGTAAGTAATAGTATCTGATAACTAATATATTTGTTTTAAAAAAATTTAAACTTTTTGAATTTCTCGGGAAAACCATATTTGAAAAGGACGATTGGAAAAGTGTTTTAGATGTAGTTACTAATGCAAAGCAAGTTGTATCCTCTGTTCCATATATAGTCTTTCTTTTTTATTACTTCCTAAAATTATTATGGTGTCCGATATTATGTTCCAGAAATAAGAAAATTGTAGTTTTGTTTATGTAGATCCGTTGGGTTCCAAATACAATGGTCCATGCATCTTCTAATTGGCTGCTGGTTTAATTTTTCTTTGATTTTTATAATCATTTTCATTATAAATCTTACTAGATTTTAATCATTTTCATTTTAAATCTTACTAGCTTTAAATCTCAAATTTCATAAAACAAAATTATATTATGTGTTTTGGACCGAGTATCTTTTTTTTTGGATACCCCTATCACAGAGGTTTGAGTCATAGTTAATTTAAGTGCATAAAATATCTGAAGGTTTTCGATCTTTCTTCTAAATGATTTCGATACTACCTGTCATTGATGTTTTAATTTAGGTATATTTTAATTCAATGTGTTTATATTTAATAACAAATATTAAAAAATGAACATTGCATTGAGAGTTAGAGTTGTTGGTATTGACAGTGTTCTCCTTCTGATGGGCCACAACTGATCAATAGTACTCTACAGGTATTTGTTTTTGTTTTTTGTATTATACTTTATAAAATTTATATAAAATGTGTTTGGATTATGTCTTGTTGATGTATGGCTTAACCAGGTTAGTTCTTAGTACTATTTATTTCCATTGATGAACAGACGTAACATGACTACAAAAATGACCATTTTGCCCTTATTATTGTTATTACACTCGAGGGCAAAATATCTTCCACTGAATCTGTTGTTTTACATTATTACAGGTTGACAATGTAAATTATATTCAGAAATAGACATTTGGATTTGCACATTCTATTATACTAAGGTACTTACATAACCGTGCTACTCACCTTTCTATAATTCTAACATTAAGTTTGACCTGATTTTTATATAATACATAAATCTTATCATTTATGAGAGATTTTGAGTTTATAATTTATATAAAATGAATACAAAAACTTGGAGACATAATGGAAATGACTTTCGAATTTATAATTTGTATATTAAATATGTCACTGCATTTATAATTTTAATGTTGATTATCACCCACATCAGTACTTGCTAAACATATATTCAAAATCCTATTTACAAAATGATCCAATGAATCATTTTCCTAAGCTTAGTGGCCTAATTGGCGTTGGCAAAGAAAATTGACAAAAAAATATATAGTTGGATGCCATACCAGCTCTATCATATCATCTTGTATTGTATTGCATGTTAAGTTACCGATTTGCCCTGTGCAGGTTCTGACAGCTCTAGCAACCTCCTTCCATGCCCTACAACCTCTCAAAGTTCCTGCATTCAGGTTATTCTTTTAAAAAAGAAATTGTCAAAGGATAATTTAGTCATGTGTTTCTTTTAATGTTGTACATGTTTTGTTTTCTATAAGAAATATTATGCAATATTAGCAATGTGTTACATTTACTTACTATTGGAATAATTATTTGTATTTGACATATTAATGCAATGAATTATCATTATTGTTTATGGTATTTTATTTTGTATTGTGACCCTTTTAATGTATTATTTAATTTGAAAATTAGTAAATCTATCAAAAATATATAATTTTAAAAACATTTAAAATTATGACACGCAAAAATGCGTGTCGTCTTCTTTATAACAGGGGCTTCCTTGATACGCATTGCGTGTCATAAACACGCGCGTCGTAAGGTTACGACACGCAAGTGCGTGTCGTCTTCCTTTATGACAGGGCCTTCCTTGATACGCATTGCGTGTCATAGCTACGCGTCGTAAATGCGTGTCATAAATGCGCGTCGTAAATGCGTGTCATAAATGCGCGTCGTAAATGCGCGTCATAAATAGACGACGCACAAAAGCGTGTCGTCTCTCGTTATGACAGGGCCTTCCTTGACACGCATTTGCACGTCGTCTGAGCATTTTACGACACGCATTGCGCGTCGTAAAAGGCTGTTTTTCTAGTAGTGTGGATGGACCATATCGACATTATTATGAATAGATTCTATTAAGAATGAGTTGTCATATGGAAATTATGGAAACGTGTCCATATTGGGAATTGAATATTGAAAATCTATGTCTAGATTAGAAACTTTTATGCAAGGGATGTTCAAAGGAATGTACTTTGAGTGAGAGACATCATATCTAAGGAATTGTATTGTAACAATCTCCGATAGAGGACTTTGTAATTTCATTGGCAATAGTCTTTGTGACTTTAGTGCAGTGACATTACGAAAGGATCATTGCATAAAATGTTAGAATCTAATATATTCTGTAAGTGGCAAGAATTTGATATTCTTTTACTTATGGAAAGGGATTAGGAGTTGTGAAATGAGAATGATTGGAAATGTGTTCAATTTGATCTATTTCACAAAGTAAGAACCAGAGGTAAACATTGTGTGCATGATAAGAGCATGGGACAAGTATAATAATTCAAGTAAGAAGTTGATTACCCGAAATGACAAATAATGAGTAATCAATATGGTGATAAATAAAAGGTGTTTTATTTATGCTCAAAGGGTTGAGGCCATATAGGATTAGTATTATTCTTGTGTTTCACTTTGCATGTTTTGACTTCCTGAATAATTTAATTGGTTAAGAACAGTCAAATTATTTGAACGGGCCACAGTCGTTCATATGTTGGAAGTAGGTATGAATGAAGACTGTCATGAATTGGTGTGTGGAATGTCTAAAAGAGTATTAGACATAAGCAAATGTTTGCTGCAACATTCATGAGTGCTTATGAATATGAATTTAAGCATTGGATCAAACCCACACTCACTTGGATCACTCCATGAATTGTATCACGAGTGAGTGGTGAGACGATAACATCTTATATTCTTGAAACCGAGATGTGTGAGTTGTATCTTGCGAATCGGTTGCACATTGATAATATGTAAACGCACTAGTAACTTGGTGTTATAAAACATATTGTTGTGTGTGATTCGGTGAGTGAGTGCAAGCAAGCATTGTATCAAAGTTTATCCATTCCTTTTATCCAAAGTAGGATAAAAGCAATATCTTTGGGACCCTCGATGATTTAGTGATGACAAACGTAAATGCTCGGCTGGGCTAGGGCTAATTTGATTTGTTCAATTAGTCAGTCGTCATAAATCGGAAATTGAGATATAGTACAAAGAGAATGATTAGAAATCATGTCTTACGATATCTAGAATGGAGGAATATATGATCCCTTATCTAAAGGACACGTGTATCTGATAGGATCAGAGTTGATAGCGGCTTTGGAAAGCTACGACTGCAGATCAGGATCTGAAGTCATACGCATAATAGTTATTAGACTTATCCAAGTGGGAGACTGTTGGATTAGTGTCTAAGTCCATAACTATTTTGGTATGTACTTGACCCGATGGTGCATGGTCCTTTTGGGTTGCCTTCACCAAAGCAACTTGATAGGATGAATTATGGAGAGAAAGGATTAAATATGATTTATTAATATATTATGGGAATAATATATTAAAGGAGAAATCATATTGTTTAATTAATATTAGTCAATAATTAATTGGTAATTAGTTTTGTGACTAAAAGAGATTAATTAAACTTAAGGGACTGGAATTGTAATTATAAGATGATTGCAATTTGGGCCATGGATTGCCTTGTATTAAGGAGTGGACGAATTCTATGGGGAAACCCTTATGGAAATCGTCCAAGGCCTTAAGAAAAGGGATCCATGGGTTGCTTCGGGCTTAAGCATCCAAATTAGGTTTTCCTTGTTAGATAACCCTAATAGCCTAACTATATATACATCCCTTATGACCCAAAAACGTGGCTAAGACTTATTCTAGGGTTTCACACGTTTTAGGGCAGCCTCCATCCTCTCTCCTTCTCATCGTCTTGCTCTTGGTGTTTGTGAACCATTAGAGGAGTGACATTTGTGACTCTAAGCTTTCTAAAGTCAATAAAAGAAGGATTTGGGTTTGTTATTGCTACATAACAATCATGGTAATATCTTAAACCCATTCTTATGTTAATATGATTACTTGTATGCTAGAATTAGGGTTTATATTCTTGGATAACTTGCATGTACAATAAAGAAACCTAGATCCAAGCATTAGGGTTTGTATGAGCACATAGGATGTTCTTATGACCAAAACCCATCAGTAGTTCCCTTCCTCAGATTGCTCAGGAACTGGCTCCGTCGGTTCAACATGTATGGTAGGTTCGTCCCTATTTTCGTGGAGCATCCATCTCATTTCTTCCCTTTGTTCAGCTAGCATAGCCTGAATCATGGCTTGAACTCCAGCCAGGGTGACTGGCTCAGGTGCTACTTCTTCTGCAGCAGGTATTTGCTAAACCACTGGGGGTTGGTTCCTATCTCCATTTGCATTCACGTTTCCGCTAGGGGTCCTTGCCATCTCGATCTATACACCGAATAAGGTGAATTTAGATCTTTATTTAGGATAGACATTTAAATCGTCCTTATCACTCCGAAACGTTTACATGCTAGTTCTAATATCGTAGTCGTACGTTTAGAATCCTAAACACATAAGGTTTCCAGATCCGGTCGGCAACAGACCGTAGATCCGAACAACTAACAACATATCATGCACAAAGCGTTTAGCACATAAAATCATTTTAGGCAGAGTTCCTAAAATAAGCTAGTGCTCACACCTCACAATCATCGCTTAGCATTCTAAGTTTAAGTCTAGAAATCCTACAAATTCCTAGTTCGCTTAAACTAATGTTCTGATACCAACTGTGACATCCCCAAAATCACGGCCATAAAGACCGGTTTGTTTATGCTTTGTTTAAAAATCAGAGTAACATTATAAATAAAAGTGTTGCAAAATTTGTCCCAAAACAAAACATGATAAAGATTTATCAAAAGCGTTTCCATAAAAATGTATTTCATTAAAAGACTTGGGATGTCATGTTCGTACAGATCAAAAGCATAAACAATACAATATAAGCCTTACTACATTATTTCATATCTACAGGCCTATATCCATAATCCCTCGTCCAAACATCATATCTATGCTCAAGCGCCACTACCTGTAATACATAAAACTGAGTGGGTCAGGCTTGGGAGCCTGGTGAGCACATAGGGTTTTCAACCCACAATAAATAAGTTTATTAATTTCATCAATCAACAATAACCCGATTACCCGTTCCCATTATCCTCACTTTACGTCCCTAAACACCTATCATAAGGGACCTAGCCTAAGGATCATCATCGGGACGGACACTACTACTAAGGGGATTCCTTAACAATAAATGTCCTAAAGGCAACCATGTGGGGGATGGAGTACACCGGTGAACACATCGTTCACAAACACCTATACGTTGCGAGCCTGCTAGTGTTCCACTGGACTGTCTTGAAGAGTCCGTGGTCGTCATCCATACTCCGCTAGATGACAGAATCAACAACAACAACATCGAGGCCTCTCATCATTTTATCACACATCACCTATTACATCTACCCATGTTTCACCCCAATATTTTCGTAGATATAAAATACATATACATTTTAAATCATTGAAAACATGTATAAAAACGTTCATCTAGCATAGATAGCAAGTATTCAGATAATATGCACACATAGCATTTGATTTATATAAAATACTTCATATCTATGTGTAAGCTGAAAGTAACTATGCACTCACCTGAAAGGTGGTGACTCAGCACTCGGACAGCGCTTCGATACTCTCAAAACGATTTCCTTCGATAAAACCTAGTATCGATACCACTAGGGTTTAGTCTAACGATAACCGCGACAAATTAATTGTCTGACTATTATTATTATTATTATTATATAAGCGTTAATAACACTCAATATAACTCATAATAATAGCCCAAATTATTATTTTTAAGGACCTAATAACATTCCTATAATTATTTGAAAGCTATATAAAAAATTGCGTAAGCGTAGCAAACTTACAGCGAATTTTATCGAAAACCAGAACTTAATTGGAGCAACATTTCGAAACCGAAAGACTCCTTTTTCTCGGGACTTTGGGAGCCTCGGGGCTTCCTTAGGGTGCTAGGGGGTTTTTCTAGGGTTTAGGGGGGGGGGGGGTTTGGGGTTGTAGAGAGAGAAAGTTTGTAAAGAGAGAAGTGAAAAATTTGCAAGAAAGTCGGCAGCCTTCGCTGGCTTTTATAGGCCGAAGTTCGGACATTACGCTAGGCGTACCGAGGGTATGTTGGGCGTACTCCTCGGATAAGACTTCCAGCTGGCTCGCATGTGGACCAACCTCGGAGTGGATAAGAGCGAAGGTACGCGGGGCGTAAGCGAGGCGACGTGTCATCATCCGAAGCGAGGACCGTGTTCAGCAAGCGACGGTCAGGATTAAGCCACGTCATCAATCTCGCACCAGGTTTCGCATTTTCGAGTCCCAACTTCAAAATTTCATATTTTCCACATACGAGCTCCATTTTGACGTTCTTTATATCCACGCGAAGGTGGGAATGTACTTTACAACTTTCGTTCAGACTCCATCGGCTAATTGTGACTCGATTTTAAATTTTATATTATTAACAGGCCGGGACAGGATTGGTCCGTTAAATCCTCATTACTTCTTCATCCGACATCCGTTTTCGCCCATCTTTTTCTCGCTCTACTCTCAACGAGATCTTCGATTCTCGTTTAGGTCGTGTCGGCTAAAAATCACTCGATCTAATATTCGAATTTCGAGCTGTACACTGTTATTCCGAAACTTCGAAAAATCACAACTTCTTCATACGAAGTCAGATTTGGGCGTTCTTTTTATCGATGTTCTTAGTTTAACATATTCTACGACTTTTGTTTAGATCGCTAAGGCTAAATCTCGCTCTATCGTAAATTCACTATTTACGCTTCCCGGTATCGTGCCGGTTCTGTCGCGAAACTTCGACGGGTCATAACTTCTTCGTTATAACTCGGATTTCGGTGTTCTTTATAACCCCAGAATCCTTGTTTCGACCTCTACAACTTTATGTAAAGATATCGGGCTTATCTCACACTTTAATTTTGACGCTTATTTTTATTCTTTATTAATTATTCATTTATTATTAAATAATAAGCACATAAACACACATAATTCACATAATACTCAAATATTTCATCTTTATTACTTCAAAAAGAGTTACAATAGTTGACCTAGACTATTACATTGACAAAAATGCTTAGCCCTGAAACCTGGGCGTTACAATTAGTGGGTTAGATCTGATCCCACATCGGTTGGGAAGGAGAACTAAGCATTCCTTTTAAGGGATGTGGATACCTTCCCTATCACGACGCGTTTTAAAGCCGTGAGGGCAGCAGATCCCATAAGAACTCTGCAGTTAAGCGTGCTCGGGCGGGAGTAGTATCAGGATGGGTGACCCCCTGGGAAGTCCTCGCGCCGAGTGGCCCAAAACGGACAATATTGTGATACGTGCCATAGGGGGATGTTACAAATGGTATCTGAGCCAGGGCACGGGTCGATGTGTTCGACGGGGACGTCGAACCCTATAATGGGGGTGAAAGTGGGTTACATCTGATCCCACATCGTCTGGGGAGGAGAACTAAGCATTCCTTATAAGGGGTATGGATACCTCCCCTATCACAACGCGTTTTAAAGCCGTGAGGGCAACAGATCCCATAAGAACTCTACAGTTAAGCGTGCTTGGGCGGGAGTAGTACTAGGATGGGTGACCCCCTGGGAAGTCCTCGTGCCGAGTGGCCCAAAGCGGACAATATTGTGATACGTGCCAGAGGTGGATGTTACAGCTTATGCCCAATGTACGAGAAGTATGCCCATCGTACGTTCAGTGTCCTTAAACCCTAATTTTTAGGATTAAGCACTATATAAGGAACATTATAACTCAAACCCTAGCTTCCTTACTAGCCTTCCAACCACAGAAACCTTAGATAGTCGTTCATTCCTCATCCTTGTGTGATTTTGGCCATGTAAATCTCATTGTTGTGTTTAGAAGCTTCAAAGGAGAAAAAAAAAAAGTTGAAGAAGATAAACTTGAGTAGCTTGAGCTCAAGGATATGAGATAGCACCACTATTTGGCACTCATTTGAGGTAAAAAGATTCCAACTTGCCTCATGAATGCTTAGATCTATGTTAATGGAGTTTTGGACCTTTTTAGATCCCATGAATAGGTTTTTAGTGATCAACCTCGCTTCTAGGTCTAGGGTTGCCACCCTTAGTGTCATATAAGTCCCAGAAACAGTAAAGTTTCAATATTTAATGTCCATTTGTGACCATGCATGAGATCTAGCCATTTCTATAGATGTTTGTGGCAATATTCCAAGTTTGGGTTCATTTGGTGGGTTGCAAGCTGCCAAGTAATCAACTTTATGGATTAAGACGTTGAAGAGGACTTGGATCTATGATTATAGCCTCTGGAGTAGAGTATTAAGTGCTTAATGGGAAAAGAGATTAACAGAGAAGTACGTTAGGCGTACATGCAAGTACACACAACGTATAAGCCACACAACATGTATATACGCTGCGTACAGTTAAGTACGCCCCGCGTACTCATCAGATATGGGCTTTACGTCTTTTGGGCCTCGGTTTGGGTCAATCTTTGGACTTATTAGCTATTAGGCCTTAATGGGCCATTAGAAGTAAGATATTGGACTAAGGACATGTTTTGGCTTAGGGAAGGCCCATTTGAGAAGTTCGGCCCAATTTAGAAAATTGGGCCATTAGCGGACTTAGAAAGATTAGATGGAATTGGGCCTTGGATTTGGTCCAAGTTAGATCAGGGGTAAAATGGTCATTTTATCCTAAGAAGGATTATTGGTTTTGGACTAAGTGTTATTTGGTATTGATATCTCGGGGAGTCGAAGGATTAGCAGTTCGGGGAATTGCCAGTTAGCAGCTAGAGGATTATCTGCAAGTTTTCAACAGTCCAATGTGAGTCTCCTCACTATTTGTATGGGTCTAAGGCCACAATGTCGTCCCATTTAATTTATGTATGGTAGGAAGAACCAGGGGTTAGCCTTAATCATTATGCATGAAAGACAAGGAGGCGGCTCCTGGCACATAATATGGTATTATGTATGGTAGGAAAACCCGGGGGTTATCCCTAGGCAGTATGTATGAAAGACCAAGAGGTAGCTCCTGGTACACTTTATGCACGTTAGCTAAGTAGAGTAGTATGTATGCTAGTTGTCTTTGTGATACTTTCATGGAAGACCAGGAGGCGGCTCTTGGCACTTATATGTAAGACCCAGGGGGTGGCCCCGGCTTGGCAAAAAAGATCACGTGGCGGCCTGTGACATAATGACATGACTATGTGTAGCACATAGCAACTTATTTGATATATGATTGATACGTATGGCTTACAATTTTGTGTGGCTCAGTTGATATGTATGGTATGTGGTATCTGGGGAACTCACTAAGCTTCGTGCTTACGGTTTACAGTTTTGGTTTCAGGTACCTCTAGTTTATCAAATAAGGAGCTCGGGACGATCGCAACGCATCTACCCATATTATTCCGCATTATGTGATCTTTGGGATTAGACTCTGATATTATTTTAAATTAAAATGTTTTCAATGTTTGGAACAAGGTTGTTAAAGTGTTTTCAGTAAACCATTTTATAACTTATTAAATCAAAAATGAAATTTTTGGTCTTGGATTTTGTGATGTTACACCTAGATTTCCTGGTCTGGCCTATTACGTAGCTCTTGTTTGAGTCCAACCGTTGTAGTGTTGGATCTCTCAGTCGAAGGATTGCATAATTTTAGTTGCATGTGGTTAGTGTTTGTATTATGGTTGGTTTATATTGATATAAGTTTCTCTCCAGCGGTATGGAAGGCTGCGGTGGAGTTCCTGGTGACATATGAACAATGTTATGGTATTTCAATGTATACATATGATATGAGCATATTTAGTCATATAATTCATGCATTATCTTAATACTTTATGTTGTTTTTGTCTCATTTAATGAACCAAAGGTGCTTAATTATCTTAAATATTTCATTTTCAGTAACAATTACATGCTCGGATGGAAAATGAAGTGGAATTGGCGATTGGACGCTTGGATCTTGGATTTTGAAGAAAGAAGGATGTTGCTGGACAGCTTGACCCCTCGTCAGTGTTTTCGCCATATCTCATGAACCGTAACTCCGATTGACGAGATTCAAAATGTTCTGAAAAGTAGACACAATTTCGGACGACTTTCATGTTTTGAGAAAATGCTGATTCGAAACGTACTCGGCGAGTAGGGTCGATTACTCGCCGAGTTGGTCAGAAGTTTCGCGATTCTGGACGCGCTGACTTGCCGCGCACGGGTTTTAAGTGACGGACTCGCCGAGTAGGTCACTGGACTCGCCGAGTAGCCTCTGTTTTGTGAAAATCTATATAAAGGGACTTTCAGATCGATATCATAGCATGGGGAGAAACCCTAGGAGGCTGAGAAACGATTAGAAGTGCTGCTAGGTCGTGAGGGACTGAAGAATCAACCCTACATTCAATTGTGAAGAGAATCAAGACAATTTTGGTTTATTCTTAGTAACTTTTTGATTTGAATCATGTTTATATACTTTGATTTTGTTTTTGAGTTTATGTTTACTGCAATCATGAGCTAAAAACTTATTCTTCTGTTAGGGTAGACAATTTTGTGAACATGGATTGATTATTTGAGTAGGATTAATTTTAATTGGTAATTATGTTTAGTTAAGCTTGTTAAAGAACCTTATGTGTTAACAATAACTATTCTTCTGTTAATAAATCAGTAATTAAGTTGTATGAACATCTCTTAGTTGCTAATTTCATATGATTTACGTGACCACATAGTTGTATGTCTAGGAATAACGAATGTGAAACTAGAATTAACTTGAAGATAGGTAAGTTAATGTGTGAGCTTGTGTGATACACCATCAACAAGAGGTTAATTAAATCACCAATTTGATTAACTATTACAAGTCTTATTTAACTCGAATCAATAACTAGGAAATCCATTGATTTAGACAATTGGCCACTGCTTGAGTTAATTTGTTTCCTAAGGATTAGTAATAGCGAACGTGGAACTAATTATCTTAATCGGTAGCCAATGAAGAATTAATCTGATACCTTAAAATCATCCATGGGAACAAATGAGTCGTACCTAAACATAAGTCCTCTTTACTATTGAATTTAGTTGATAATTAATTGTTTTAGTTGCTAGTTAGTTAATTTGTGTGTTGGTTATTCTAATTACGTTCCTAGTCTTGTAAAACTAGAGAAAATCCCCTTTTTGTTATTTGTTTTATTTAGATAATATTAGCATTTATTTTAATTGTTTACCGTTCCCTATGTTCGATACCCTACTTGCTTGAACTATATTACTAATCGATAGGTACACTGCCTTTCGTGTGTTTATTTTGTGTCTGAGTTAGTAGGATTAAAACTAGTTGGTTTTACACACATCAAGTTTTTGGCGCCGTTGCCGGGGAACGGTTCAAATAGTTAATTTTATTTGCTAATTGTTATCGTTTTTATTTTATTGATTAGTTTTTTTATTTTAATTTTAATTTTGATTTATTATGTATTTTCCAAATCTCGATGCTTTTGATGCTTTTCTTGAGGAAGTAGTGCAGGAAGATGAGGATTATGACTCTGATGATGATTTGAAGAAATTTGGAAGAAGGTTAGATAACTTCTTGTCTAACGAACAATAACAATCCGAGTCACAAGAGCTAGAGTTACAAGATGAAGAATTTAATCCAGAAAGAGATTTGGAGGAGCTGGAAAGGTTGTTAGCAGAGAGGTCGGACGAAGAACAAGAACAAGCTGAATTGCAGGAACCAAGTTGTGGTTTGACCATTACCACGACGTGGCCCCCTGTTTTTCCGGTTTGTGTTTCGAAGCATGGGCTGACGACTCCAACTTTGGAGAATGTTCTGAAGCACGATCCATTTCTGATTAGTATCCAACCGGTTCCAACCTTTGTTAATATTCTTGGGTTATATGAATTGAAGCTCGTTTGGCCAATTTTTGAAGCAAAGAGCCAAATTTTACAAATTGGTCCAAAGAAAATATTTAATGCAACGGATGGATTGACATTGATTTTATTAGAAGTTTATTAAGTTGGGAGTCCAGCTAAAGACTCGCACAAAAAGAAGCGCTTGCGGGAGGCAACCCGTCATTAGAGTTTTCTTTTCTTTTTCTTTCTAAACTTCTAGTGTTTAAGGATAATTTAGGATTTTTTTTTATTTTAATGTTTTTTTTATTACATGGATTTGTTTTTGATCTTTTCAGTTTGAGTGTAAGGATGCATGTGAGAGTCTAGAGTCAAGGCTAAATGAAGCGAGAAATCGAGTCTAGGCGAGAGAGGAAACGAAGTTTTGAGTCAAGTTATGAGTCCAATTGATAGAAGGGTTATAGAGTGTTTATTCCCTGAAGAAAAGTGAGGGAATAATTATTAGTTTATATAACCCTCATACATCAGAAACGGACTTGGGCAAAATAAAATTTTTGTCACATAGCGGTCTACTCGTCGAGTGCATCTTATGGACTCGCCGAGTCCATGTGAAAATTCACGATTCTTCTGCCATTTACGCTTCAACTCGGCGAGTCTACATACTTACTCGACGAGTCGCTCATTCTTCTTACTTTTGAGCTGAAGATTTGATGACATTTGATATGGGCATTGGTTCTATTCTTTGAAGATCATTTTCCAAGCATTTCCAAGAGTTTTTCCCATATATTTTGGAGCTGTCAACCACACGAGATGAATGACACCCAAGACATGGATGAGCTGTTCCCATGTCTAAAGTCAGCTGAAGATGGAGTTTTACATGAAGAAGATTAACCTCGCGACTACTATCCTAGGGGAGTTTGTTCCAATTCCCTCTTTATTTTATTGTTCTTTATCATACATAATATGTAATGGGGACATTGCATAAATTAAGTGTGGGGTAGGGGTTGGTTAAATTAGTTAAAATTTTAGTTAAAATTCGAAAATCTTGAAATTTTAGTTAATTTTGAAATTTTTGCATTAAAATTGCTAGGGCTAATTTAGAAAATTTTGGTAAAAGTAATTAGGATTCCATACTAGTATTATGTTAATGATTGCATGAAAACCCAAATGTTTAGTTGAGCCTATATACGTTCTAGTGCATTTGTGGCTTCCTTATTCTAGTGAAATCATGAGACAAAAACATGACCTCGCTTAGTTTGAAGGATGCAATATGTTTAGCATCGTGTACCAGAAATGTATCCAGGAAAATTTTTATCTTTAATCAATAAAGGTTGAAGTTGAGCGCCCCTGCTTAAGCATGTAGGTTTTGAGTGAAAAAAAAAAAGTGAGTTACATGTTAAAAAAAAAGAGAGAGAATTACAAGAAAAGTTGAAGAATTTTTGGAGCATCAAAGTTAAAGTATGAAGTTCAAAGATCGAAAATTCCGAAGAAATTCAAAAAGTTAAAGATACCAAAAATCAAGCAACAAGGTGGTGAATTCAAAAAAATTAAAGATCAAATGTCAAAGAAGTGAAGAATTCAAAAGAGCTCCAGTGTGGTATCATAAATTGTAATTGTCTAGAATATGTATGCTTGGGTTGCTCAACCAAAAATACCTTGAGGTTAGGAGGTTTTCTGAGGATGGATTCGGAGGGATGCATAAAATGAGCATTGTTCGGAAAAAGTGGGCGAATGTTTATGAGGATTGTGAGTATTTGGAGTATGGGGGTTATTAGGAAAATTTTAGACATAAATGCATGCGTTGCGGTCTTGGCATAATGGATGGGTTCGATTGGGATTGTCTTATGTAATATTAGTGTAGTAAAATTCAGTTTTGCTTGGGGGCAAGCAAAAGTCAAGTGTGGGGTATTTTGATATGAGCATATTTAGTCATATAATTCATGCATTATCTTAATACTTTATGTTGTTTTTGTCTCATTTAATGAACCAAAGGTGCTTAATTATCTTAAATATTTCATTTTCAGTAACAATTACATGCTCGGATGGAAAATGAAGTGGAATTGGCGATTGGACGCTTGGATCTTGGATTTTGAAGAAAGAAGGATGTTGCTGGACAGCTTGACCCCTCGTCAGTGTTTTCGCCATATCTCATGAACCGTAACTCCGATTGACGAGATTCAAAATGTTCTGAAAAGTAGACACAATTTCGGACGACTTTCATGTTTTGAGAAAATGCTGATTCGAAACGTACTCGGCGAGTAGGGTCGATTACTCGCCGAGTTGGTCAGAAGTTTCGCGATTCTGGACGCGCTGACTTGCCGCGCACGGGTTTTAAGTGACGGACTCGCCGAGTAGGTCACTGGACTCGCCGAGTAGCCTCTGTTTTGTGAAAATCTATATAAAGGGACTTTCAGATCGATATCATAGCATGGGGAGAAACCCTAGGAGGCTGAGAAACGATTAGAAGTGCTGCTAGGTCGTGAGGGACTGAAGAATCAACCCTACATTCAATTGTGAAGAGAATCAAGACAATTTTGGTTTATTCTTAGTAACTTTTTGATTTGAATCATGTTTATATACTTTGATTTTGTTTTTGAGTTTATGTTTACTGCAATCATGAGCTAAAAACTTATTCTTCTGTTAGGGTAGACAATTTTGTGAACATGGATTGATTATTTGAGTAGGATTAATTTTAATTGGTAATTATGTTTAGTTAAGCTTGTTAAAGAACCTTATGTGTTAACAATAACTATTCTTCTGTTAATAAATCAGTAATTAAGTTGTATGAACATCTCTTAGTTGCTAATTTCATATGATTTACGTGACCACATAGTTGTATGTCTAGGAATAACGAATGTGAAACTAGAATTAACTTGAAGATAGGTAAGTTAATGTGTGAGCTTGTGTGATACACCATCAACAAGAGGTTAATTAAATCACCAATTTGATTAACTATTACAAGTCTTATTTAACCCGAATCAATAACTAGGAAATCCATTGATTTAGACAATTGGCCACTGCTTGAGTTAATTTGTTTCCTAAGGATTAGTAATAGCGAACGTGGAACTAATTATCTTAATCGGTAGCCAATGAAGAATTAATCTGATACCTTAAAATCATCCATGGGAACAAATGAGTCGTACCTAAACAGAAGTCCTCTTTACTATTGAATTTAGTTGATAATTAATTGTTTTAGTTGCTAGTTAGTTAATTTGTGTGTTGGTTATTCTAATTACGTTCCTAGTCTTGTAAAACTAGAGAAAACCCCCTTTTTGTTATTTGTTTTATTTAGATAATATTAGCATTTATTTTAATTGTTTACCGTTCCCTGTGTTCGATACCCTACTTGCTTGAACTATATTACTAATCGATAGGTACACTGCCTTTCGTGTGTTTATTTTGTGTCTGAGTTAGTAGGATTAAAACTAGTTGGTTTTACACACATCAACATACGTGTAAGAAGAATCCCAGGGTGAAAATACAGGAAGTGTAGCTTGTGACTCTTTTGAGCATATAGGTGTATGTTAGTACACCGTGTTGTGGTTGAATTTAGTGACCTAGAATCTTAGGATGATTCCTGAAACAAATACGGATAGGTGTGGAAGGTAGTACGGGTTCGTACTACTAGAAGCATAGGATCCGTATGAGGATCAGGAAAAGTCACAAGGTTGCTAGGGAATTGGTTGTTGGTAGACAGTATGGTATAGAACTAAGGTTAGTTATATCTCATCATCATGTTGTCAATCTTTTGGTTATGGTTGCTCTGGATGAGGGTAAAATTGGTGCTTTTTCGGGCCTAAAGGGCCATGATAGTTTAGACCTGAAGGGTAAAAATATGCACAAGTTATTTGATCTTAAATTTTCAAAGACCTTGTTCGAAGTAGTGTCAGTTTGAGTCGCGAGACTCATATAGGAAGCATATGTGATGATCGACCTGAGGATTGCAGCCTGAGGATGGGTGGTCGGCCGATGGTTTGGGATGTCATTCTATACAACGGGGTTATATTCTTCCCACCTCCCATGTTTGATGGATAAGGGATCGGATGTGCGTCAGTCAATAGATGGAAGAAAAGGATTGTGTTATCCACATCAGTTTCTACCACCAGGGGGTATTGTTCAGTTTGTGGTGAATCGTTTCTGTCTTACAGCAAGGGAATGTTCAATACTCAACTTTTCTTTTAGTTTGGTAGCGTGGGTGAAGACCATGTTGCAAGTTAGACATCTAATGTAATTTTTAGAAGATCGGGTGTATCCAATGAGGCATCGTGATGTTTTTGATTCGGAAAGAAGAAGTTCTATAGATGTGCTAAGTTTTCCAGAGCTATTATTTGAGCATCTATAATAGATTCTTGAAGCTTTATAGGAGGATGAGGTTGTGAATAAATTCTTCAAATGCAAGCTTTATTTGTGCGAAGTTCGGTTTGTATAGTGCCTTGTCATTCTAATGATATCTTGTTCGAATTTGTTAGGAATGAGGCAGCGATGTTGGGAAAGTTTTCGAGGTCTCCATCTAAAATTCAGATCTTCCTTATGTCTGACTATTGTTATCCGAAGGTTCATCTTGTGTTGTGTTATGCATTCTGACAGTCAAGGTTGGTATATATTGGGTTGAGCTGGTATGAGGTTTTGTTGTTTGCAGACATCAGTTGGTGGTAGTTCGAACCCTAAGTGGGGGAGAACTAGGTATTATGCTTGGATGATTATCAGTTTGCTCGATATTTGTGGGTTCAGTGTAATGGGTTGAGGGAAACTGCAGTTCAAGTGTGGGAGTTTTTTTGTGTAGGGCTATTTTGGCTTAAGAGGACAAAGTTGGGCTACCATTGAAGTACTTGAGGTTAGGAAGTTTTCTTGTTGCATTTATCAAGGATTCTTCCAAGTCCTCTATGGTCTCGACGAATTGAAGGATTTGTTAGATTGTGAGTGTAGAGCAAGTTTTCGTCATGCTTATGTCTTCAATAACGCATATGTTGTCTTCTCAAAAAGAAGTTGATGGTCAAGAACCTCGTTGTGGTTGGTAGTTCCTTGTGGAAATGTCATGGGTCTTAAGAGAGGAGCGTTTGAGCTTCTTAGGTTAGGTATCGAATGTAGAGAACATGGTTAGCTTCTTGATACGAGCATTTTTGCATGGGCTTTTTTTGTATGTAGAGGATCATCAGGTTTAGTTTCCAATCCATTTTCCATCGTTGTTGTTTCGTTCCTCATCAAAAAATGAGGTTATTTGTTCATGTTGTATTATTTGAAGGTGTAATTGAGGCGTCAACCCTTTGTCAAGTTCTATAAGGTGTATCTTTTGGTCTTTGTGTAATTGTGTATGTTCACTCTCGACTGTTTGTTTGTGGAATCATGGTTCCTATTAGGCTTGAGTTGGTAGTTGTCCTTGGTTATTGGGAATTTGGATATCGGAGTGACGTTGTTCGGTTTTCAAGCGTGTCTGTGGCCTATGCAAAGTCCATTTTTTGCAGGTTGTGTCGTCTGGGTTGGTTTTGGGATTGATTTGATTAGGGTGTTGGCAACATATGTGAGTAATTTTTGGAATTCTTCTCCGAATTTGGAAGTTCTATTGGTTTAATTGTACATTGTTAGACTTGTTTAACTTCATTCCAGGTAATCAATCTTGTTTTGTTTATTTGGAGAATGTTTCTATTAGCAGTTGATGTTCGTTGTTTTGTTCGATCCACTGGTACTTCACCTGTTGGGTAAGATTATGATGAAGAAAGAACATAGTTGGTCTAGGGAGCGTCGTGATTTCTCCAGGGAAGTGTGAAATCTTTGCAGTTCAATAATGATTTGTAGTTAGGGGTGTATGTGGAGTAAGTAATATAGTGTGAGAACACTTGTTTTGAATCTATGGCATGTGTCTTGTTTGATTTATTGCTTTTGAGTTGGAGAAAGCGTTCAATTGTCTATCTTATTTTCTGGTTATGTACGATCATGTTTTCGTCTGATGATGTGTCGGTGGCAGCTTGGAATGTTGAAGGGTTGTGTATTATAGAATGGTATGGATCCAATGGTTTTTGGTAAGTGTTAAGTGAGATGTTGATTGGGTTCCCTCAGGTCGGTGGGATGATGGTCGGGTGCCTATAGGCCCACCAGGTGCTAACCGAGAGTCTTTATGTTTGTGGGTGGGTGATGGCAATAACCATGAGGAACCATGATCTTCTTATTCCAATGGTTAGATGGTGTCACGATGTGTTATGAACCATTGTGTATTTCACTTATATGTGTTGGGTCAACAGTTATGTTGTGAAGACCTATGTGTTTGGTTCATTGGTCTTTGGCATAGGTGGGTATTTTGAGCAGTGTGGAGAAACTGCTGATGGCTTAATAGCATACAAGTTTTGGTAGGGATTTTGTAGAATGTTGACTTATTAGAAAAGTCATGATTGTATATTAGTAGTTCATTATTGGGTTTCTTCTTAGTGGATATGTGTTCGTTTTATGAGAAGGTTTCATGTAAGTTAAGTTAGTAGTGATCCAGCTTGTTGTAAGTCTCTTGGATTACTTTTTAGATGGTTGTGCTCCTGAGCGTATAGGAGTGTGGATTCCGCCCGAGATCTTCTTCTAGATTGACCATTGTTGCGCTCTTAGGGTCGGTGGATAAGTGAGCACTTATAAAAAGTCAAGTGTACATTTGAGGTGTTTTGGGGCATAATTTTTGGATTTGGTATTGGTGGGTACTCACGATCAGAATGGCCTCAATGTTCGTTCTGCATGGTATAGTGGTTTTCCTGGTCGAGGAATTGGGGTAAGTAGGACGAGTGGATGATCATCATCCATTATTTAATTCCATGGAGTTTTAGGTCAATGGATTCCCGATTTTGTGAAGTATGAATGGTTCAGTTGCAACTTTGATATTTTTCCCATATTAAGTAGTTTCTCTATGAGTGGGGTCATACCGTTGGGGGGGGGGGGGGAGAGGTAGTTATTGCAGTTGAATGTTCTCAAGTGTTTGGATTGTTTATTGGCATCAATTTTGTTCCACGTGGTCTCTTGAGTTTTTATTTTAGATGCGTTGATGTTATGAAGTGATGGGAGGGAGCATGTGAATTGTGTTAGTAAAGTTTCCAAGAATTCTAACCAAGTCAAATTTCAAGGGCGAAATCTAGTTTAAGTGGGGGAGAATTGTAACACCTAGTTTCCATGATGTTTCTAATTTTGGGATAGTGGATTATAATATGACCGAGTTAAGATATTGGATTTCAAAGGAATAGATTTTAGACCCTATCGGATATTGATAATGTTGGTTAAGTGATTAAAGCCCACGTATTGTGCCTTGAAGCGAAAAGTAAAATGGGAAAGGTGATCATTCGGGCTTCTTGTATGAATTAATGATTTTAGTTTGGTGTGTTTTCAGTCAAAAGTAACTAGATAGAATTGTGGGGCTCGTCAATACCTTCACATGCATATAAATATCTCCAAAAACATAGTTGAAACAAAGAAGTTATGGTTGTTTGAAGCTATAATGGATTTGGTTGAAAACGGTTGACATAGAGTGGAGAACTGTCTTCCACCGCATGGTAATCGCCATAGAGTGGAGAATTGTCTTCCACAGAGTGGAAGCTGGGAAAGCCCAAGCCCATGATTTTTAGGGTTTTCAACATATTCAAAGGTCAAGTATTCATGTTTTAGGTCATTTTCTCAACCTCCATCTCATCTAGAACTCCATGGGAGCAACCCTAGTCTCCCTCTTCATAGTTTGAGCTTCTCCCCTCCCATCTCATATATTTTTGGAATGTTTTTTTTGTGGTTTTGGAGTGATCCTTTCATGCAAGATTGATCCTTAAATCTTGGCAATTGAAGATCTCAACTTTGATCTACCTTCTGAGCCTTTGCAAGTCATAAAGTTTCAAGCTTTATTGCATTTCATCTTTGGATCTAGGTGTATTGAGTGTTTTTGCCAACTTTATTGAGTTTTGGTCCCATTTAAGGCTTGTTCCGTAGACTTTGAAGAACTCTTGATCTTTTGAGTAATGTTTGGGTTCAGATCTGGTCATTTGGTGGAGTAGAGAGTACATGCAAGAACTCTCTTTACTCCATGCATGAGGAAAAGTGTGTTTTGGACATCTTATGATCTAGGGTTTTAGATCCTCCATGTTTGGAGCTTTTTAATGGATAAAGTTGGAAACTTTATCCATTTTGACATTATAAAGAATCAGATCTAAGTGTTGGAAGCTTTGACTTAATGTATTAAGACTTCTTAGAGTTGTTGGACTAGGGAAGACCACAACGTGGTCAAGGCATGAAAATTACATGGTGGTCAGTTTCTTCATGATCTATTTTGGGCTAGAACACGATGTGGTAGATGCTTGGCCATGGCGTGGTTGCCAACTAAGTTGACTTTTGGTTTTTGGCTTTTTGAATAGTTTGACTTTGGTCAAACTTTGGTAGAATTGAGTATTTAGCTAATGGATAGTCTTGGTTTGACTTTATGTAGCTCGGTTAGCTGCTGTATTGCTGAGAATGTTATTGAGCTTTCACTGTGTAGTTTATGTGAGTTTTCTCACTATAATTTGTACTGAAGTGTGTCTAATTGTGTGTAGGATGTTGGTTTTTTGTAGTGATCTATTAGATTGGTAGATCTGTTATGATTACATGTGTTTTGCTGGTTATTGTTCATCTGTTTGTATATATTGACATATTGTGGTTGGGTTGAGGCGGTCCTTCTTTGTGCTATAGTCCAAGATACCTAGGTGGTCCAAGTATACTGTAGGCCTTGTGAGGCTGTCCAGTCAGACTATAGGCCCAAGGGAGCGGTCCAACTATATGGTGTAGGCTCACGAGAGCAGTTCAGGTGTACTGTAGGCCTTGTGAGGCGGTTCAATCAGACTGTAGGCTCATGTGTGCATGTATTGTATGTGTACTGTTGTATGGGATATTTTGGGGAACTCACTAAGTTTTGGCTTACAGTTATGGATTCAAATGTTTTTTAGGTATATATCAGATTGCGGAGGTCGGAATGTACACACACGTGTGCACATCAATGGTTTTTTGATTCTAGATTTCATATTGTTTTCCTTATAAGTTTGATTTTGAAATATGGTTTATGAACATGGTTTGTCTTAAATGTAACTTTATAAAAATGGGTGTTTATGCATACCGGAATCGTTTAAGCATTTTCGGTTATACCAATTCCAGTTTTGGTCTAGTTTTACAGTTTTACAACTCTTCCCTACTATGTGTCACAGAGTACGAAATAAAGATCAGTGAGTTGTTAGACAAAACTATCTAAAAGAAATTTGATGTTTATGAAATTATGAATTGTCGATATTAGGAACTTCAAGAATGGAGCTCGTATACAAAAGATATGAGTGAAACTTGATCCCTACTCTTTAGGCATGTCAAAATCTTTACAGATTTGTAAACTTAAAATAGAATGAGAATTAGCCGACGAAATCTAAATGAAAGTTATAATGCTGATCGATACAAATTCATGGATATAAAGAACGTCCAAAATGGAACTCGTATGTGAAAGATATGACCGAAACTTGGTCAGCACTTCCTGTGTCCTGAAGTCTATAAATACTAGCCGAATTCCTCTTCATTTCTTGCTCAAATTCTTCAAACTCTATGTAGATTTCTCTCTTAGTTCATGTCTGATTCTCTTAGTTTTTAGAGTATTTTAGAGAGGTTCTACAACCTTAGAGAGCCCGACAAAAAGAACTTTTCAGAGTCAAAGTTTTGTGCGCGAGTATCTATTTTTTTTGCTAAACAACATTTAAGTTGAGTTATGCTTACCGTACTTTAAGTATACTTATATTTATGGTCATAGTCGTTATTATGACCTTATAAATAAGATTTATCAGTAATACCAATCGTTATACTGATTGATCTACTTGCGAAAGTGATGTCTAGGCTAAATTTGTGAGGTGTTTAAGGTGGATTTTCCAAATAGTGTATCTCTATATACCAAACGAACCCTATCTCTGATACGATCTTACATGGTTGTTCCTTATTAGCTATAAGTTGGTATTCTTTTAGGCTTATTGATTAATCTGATAAAAACATTATAACGATTAAACTTTATTAATGCGAACGAAGACTAAAGCTTAGTAATATGTGTATTTAGGTTGTTTTAAAGGGAAATATGAAGCGTCAGTCAAGGATTTGACTTCCCCATGAGTCTTTTACCTCATTCAGGTGAGTGCATAGTTATTTTCATGAATACGATTTAATACAATTAATTTTTAAAAGTATTAATATCTGTTGAAAGTTTATATGTGAATTAAGTGTTTATTATCTATAATATTTGTTAAATATATATTTGATAATATACACTGTGTGCACCAAATATGGTTATATATGTGTTAATGTCTTTATATGATATTATTACATGATAATCTTAAAAACAAGTATTATTACTTAAAACATTACTGTATATTAAAATATCTAATACTATGTGTTAAATATATACACTAAATCACGATAGTGTTTTTAAACAAAGTTAGTATTGAATGTTGATTTCAAGGATTGTAATTTTGTCTAGGTTTAAAACTTAGACATAAAAAATATTTAGATCTAGTTAAGGTGGATAAAATAAAAGTCGCATACTGCATTGTGATAGTATGGTATAAACAGAAAAATGGTTTTGGAAATTGATTAAAAACATTATAGTCTTACCTGGTATTGAAATAAGATTTATAAAGGATATTTAGTTCGAGTTAGATTGAAAGAGTGTTTAGTTATACCCTGTTGTGTAAAAATATTACATAGGCAGAAAATTGTGTTGATTACAGATATTATAATATTGTCTAGTGATACACTAGGAATTAAAGGGGATGCTTACTTCAATTAAGTTTGGATATTGGGTAGCAGCATATTAAGGGTGTATGTGTGATAGGAACGAAGAGCAGAACCTTGTTTAATTACACTATCAGGTGTCAATGTATGGATTACGTACTAGAGTATGATATAGTATTCCTTTGGACAGCCAAATATGGTGTGTTCGATCAGGAAACTAAAACGGTATGTCTGATCATCTTCCAGAGTAAGATGACAACACTTGATTATTCTGGATGGACTTGTGAATTACATTGCTAATGTGGAGTTATAACCCACAGATGTAGATGAAATGAGATAACATATTCATCGAATACTCTGATAGCTTAAATTGCCTTTATGACTTACACCGGCCAAGGAAGCCCCTAGTTGTGTAGTTAAACCATTGTTCTAAACGATTCCCCAGGTGAGTTGATTCTTCTTGATAATCGTGGACTAGGATTTATGTGAATCGGTTGAGATGGGTATGTATGGGTGTAAGGTTTTATAGATATCTAAGTTATGTGATATATCTATAGTGTTTGTCAATAGTTGGTTTTGCAGGCTTGATAATTATAAATTATTATCATAATAATATTGTGAGATTGAAAACCCTATGTGTCTCACTAGGTTTCCTAAATTGACTCACTCAAATCATATGCATCACATGCAAGGTTGTAAAAGTCGTTAGGATGTGGTCGGGTGATCGATTGGGATTAAGGGACTAATCGATCTAGGCGAGGATTAATTGGCGCCAAGGCAGAGACCCTTAATTGTAATATAATTTATTTATTAAAATTTAAAATATTACCTATATCCTAACAAAATAAGTAAATAACCATAAAACTTTGGCATATTCATTCGTCTAAATATTAAAATCATCGTATATAATATTTTTACTAATTGGGGATCTTTTTAAAACTTTTAGTCATCAATCATCATAATTTAGTTACCCAATATCATAAATTTGACTAATCAATTATTTTTTTTTGAAAAATTTGACTGTATGACTTTTTTACCGTCTTAGACAGTTTAGACCGCCTAGGACCTCTTAGGACTGCCAACAACCGTCCAGGACCGACTTCACCTAACTCAATCGACTATCATTAATCGTATATAGTAAGAGGCCGCCTAGCGCCTAGGCGGCCGCGTAGGCAGATTTTTAAAACACTGATCACTTGTAACAAGGTTAAAGTTGTTGGAACTTGTTTAGGATGTTGAGTGATTAAGAGAGAACCTGCAGTAGTGTTCAGGAACATTAGGTCTTTATATGTAACATATGTTGTGTAGTGATTATGAAATCCTTAGAGATTTGTATTTTGAAACAACATGTTTACTCAAAGATATTTTAATAAAATGAAACAATTTCTACAAAAAATTTTATTCTACTTGGGTTTTCCGCAAACAAAGATATTATGATTTTAAAGTGTAAATAAAAGTTTTTTTTGTTCTGAAAAATAGGGGATGTCACATGTCCCATGGACATTCTATCTCTTTATCTCATCAATAGATCTTCTACTGCTCATCTAGTACTTAACTCATTACTTAGTCACAATCTTCATCTCATGCACATAGGTATTCTACACAATACTTTTACCATCTAAAATACATACTCTTTCTCATACTCTATCTTTATCTATATTATCTTAGGTATTTAACATAATACCCTTCTCTTCTAACCATACATACATAAGATTATAATGCATATAATCCTACTCTTCCTTCATCTTTATCTTGTATGTATTACTCATGATACCCTTAACACTTCCTCATACATCTTTACATACTCTAGTCACACGTACATGCTTAAATACATGATTTTTATCATACAATCTCATCCATACTCTAATTATACATACATGCTCAAATACATGATTTTAATCGTATAGCTAGAATCTATTTCCATTTAATAACTTGAGGACATTCACTTAGTGCCTCAAGATCCAATACACACACACACACACACACACACACACATATATATATAAGAACATAAACATACATACATAATCTAGTGAGAGTGACAATGACATCTCACCTTGTTAGTTAGTGAAAACTAGTTATCCTTGGTATTTAAATCTTCAATTTATGCATCATGATCCATCTTCTTTGCTCAAGGCCTATTAATAAATCATTTCAAGTTCCTTAGAACATGTATTATACTATTAAGAGCTTAATGACTCTCTTTGTCAAAATGGCTAGTTAATAGATCACAATTCTATCTTCTGAATTTCTACCTTTTAACCTATTCCAACCAATAAATTAAGCATCCCATAATACATAATTCATTATCATCTAATCTCTAATTCATCAATCATAACTTCCCTAGTTAGGATTTCAAACCCTAACTCTCAATGTGTTGATTTCACCATGGAAATCACTTCTCAAGTTTGTTCAAAACTTCTAGTCACTCTTAATACAATCATAATTAAGCTATAGGTTGATTAAACCAAACATTCTCACTAATCTAACACATTCACCATTAAATCTCAAAGCTTAATAAAATGGAGAAATCAATACCTTAGGAGTCTAAGGATGTTAAATCCTTGTTATGCTCTATCTCTAGCTCATCCAATCTCTTTTTCAGCCTCAAAATCGGCCTTTCATCTACTCTCCCCACACTATGGGATGTTTTGGTTCAAAATGAGGCTTTAACTCTATTAAATCTATTCTTTGATAGTGAAAATACATCATGATACACACTTTTATGTCATGGTTGGCCTCTAACCGAGCCACGGTGCCTTTCTCACATAGCAACCTACTTTGGCCACCATGTTCTGGTAACCACATACCACCCCGTGGGGCAAATTACATTTCCTACCACTGGCGATGAGACTCCTTGACTGAATCACTGCCACCCTCACCGTACCCTGGTAAGCTCTTCACCACGTCATGGTGGCTACACATCAACAACCTCCTTAGCCGATTCCATTCCAACTTTGGGGACAATTTTCTTCCAATCTTCTAACGCACATAACTTCTTCGTGCTAACCCACTTCCTATAATCTTTATATGCATACAAAGGTAGGGATACATTCTACAACTATGTTAAGTCATTTATCACTAAATTAATACATGTTATAATCTATTAAGTCACAAGTGTGGCCTAAAAGCATAAATGTTCCCATTTTACCCTTTTGCCAAAATGCATCTTCTCATGCATTACTTCTCATAAACATACCTATCTAACCTCACACAAGTGACGTAAACTTATATTGGGCATTTTATGAAGTCACAACTTCATAATCTTATAAAATTCGCATATATGTTCTTACATATACGGTACTACCTATGAATATTTATTACATATGTTTCTCAAGAAACAAATTACTTCATATGAGACATGAAAGATTTATAGAACCTGTTTAGCAGAAATAAAGATGTGAAAATCATTTAACTCAAAAATATATCTCCATATCAAAATCTATATACCAAACCTCCACCATACTCTCATCTTTGGGTCTTTGGTTGCATTTGCTACTCTCATAATCCAACTCCTCATATACCCTCTCTACATTCCACCCATATATTTTCCTTAGTTACCCTACTCAACATAAAAGGTATGGTTATCTCAACCTTCACACCAATTCCATATCTATAGACATATTACCTTTGATGAGACCATTTTTCCCTTTTGGTCATTCACGCTAAATGCTACCTCAAATTATTCCTTTCTAGAGTCATTCAATACTTCTAATTTATCTGCCACAAACTTGATGTTTTCTCCATTTTCTTCTTTGTAATTTGTTGGCTCTTCAGCTACTTCTGGCTTTGCCATGCATCCGTCGACTTCTGCCATTTTCGATCTAACTTTCTCTCAATCGTCATCCATAAACAACTCCCCTTCTTCCTCTCTTTCTCATTTACTTGGCACTATCACCTCATCTCATCCACCTGTCTCCTCGACTTCTAGTCCTATTCCAAATCGAACACCCTCTTCTACTGATCCCATAATGACTTGTGCCCATACAGGGATTCACAAACCTGTTCGTAAACTAAAACTTCACAATCAATATATTTCCCCTACGTCCCTTTCTTACTTATAGGCTTTCAAATACCTAAACTAGTTTAATGCCATGAAAGATGAATTTACAGCTTTCTCACCTTGGCCGCCAATTCCTTATCCTTGGCATCGTTCTTTTTCTCTAACCATTCTCTTGTTTATCATCATTTTCCTTATATGTTAGCCCTAATTCTTCTTTAAAAATCATGGTCACTAAATCATCATCCTCCACCGATGCCAATTCCGAAAAACCCTATGGCATTTACAACATAAAATCCTCCAGTCTCATTGTTCTTGACCTAGATAAAGTAAAATATGATGCATGGCATAAACTGTTCCATACTGATTGCACAAGTTTTGGGGTTTCCTATCACTTAAAGGAACCAAGTGAAAAAGCTGTTGAAACTGGTGAAGAATAGGAGTGCATTGACTCCATAGTTCAAATGTGGATATACGATACTACCTTTGAATCTTTATTATAGATGGTTCTCAAGAAAGAAAGTGATATATATATATATATATATATATATATATATATATATATATATATATATATATATATATATATATATATATATATATATATATATATATATATATATATATGAGATGCGGTCAGATTTAGAGAGCCTGTTTCGTATAAATAAATATGTGAAAGTTATTCAAATCGATAATGATATCCGCACGATTACTCAAGGTGATTCTAATGTCTCTACTTATAATTGCACTTGAATCAAGTCCATTGTTTATATGCTTGACAACATTGATTCATCGGTTCTAGAAAAGACTCTAGTTGTGTATGCTATTATTGGTTTAAACCCAAAATTTTAGAATGTTGTAAATATTATTCACCACATCAACCCTCACCTTACTTTTTTTTTGGATACTTGATCCATGCTCATGGCTAAAGAATTTCTGATGTTTTAATTCACATCATATAACATTTAATTCATATCTTAAAACAAAGAATTCACATGTTATAATTTTGACATATGAATTCACATTCTTAAAACGTATAATCTACTCTCATAAGTAAAAATATTTACTGCCACATATCACACTCTCATTTATTTTGTCATATGTCATTATGTGGTTATTTTAAATTAGTTTATTTCACATGTCATTTTATGGTTTTTTCATTTATTAAATTTCACATTATATTTAAATATAATAATTGTAGTAAATATAATAATAAATTGATATGAATTTCATTAATTCAACTTACCTTCTAATTTCAAATTTTCTAAACTAAAACTCAAATTTTTTAAAATTTATCTATTTAACTTTAAAAGAGAAATAAACACTTTAATTTCAATAATTCAATATTTTTCTTATTTTTCTTTATAAATTCAAACTCCTAAATGTTTAAACTTACATATTTAACTTTTTTCTTATATATATATATATATATATATATATATATATATATATATATATATATATATATATATATATATATATATATATATATATATATTAATAAACTCCTAAATGTATAATAAATAAAATGATGATGTGTCAATCCATTAAACTCTAATAAGTTTAATCGATTGTGAATGACCTTGGTATCTTAAAACATATAACTTATATATAGAAACATATGATTGATTGTGAATTAAAACATGTGAACTCTATGTTTTAAGATATCAAGGTCATTCACAATCCATTAAACTTATTAGAGTTTAATGGATTGACACATCATCATTTTACTTATTATACATTTAGGAGTATATTAATATATATATATATATATATATATATATATATATATATATATATATATATATATATATATATATATATATATATATATATATATATATATTATACATTTAGGAGTATATTAATATATATAAGTTACATATAATAAGTTGATAACATAGAATCTCTTAATACAAAATTTATATATTATGTCATTGCATTCATATGTCAAAATATAACGTTTATATATTTATTTCTTGTCAAAGCGTGACATATAATGGAAATTGTGTTGTTTGCTTAGAAAATGGATGAGCTTCCGTCCAAATATTTTATAAAGGTAATACAGTAAACTAGATTTTTTTGAGAATTTTTGGTTTATGGAGTGAATTGTTAGCGTAGCTTTTGTTTTCATAAATTGTTGTATCCTACAAATTTTTATTGTATGAAAACAAAAATATGTTTTCAAATGTTTAGTCCGATTAGACTCAAATTTTCTAAATAATAAACAATTCGAGAAAAAGTCATTTGTTTGCCAGCAACAGACATGATTTTTAGAGGTTGGTTGTGGAGACAACTTTTCTCAATTTAATATACAAATGTGTGAACATCGTGTTGAAGTTTGTAGACTTCGTGAATAAAATAATGAATTTCATATAGTGGGTAAATAATATCATGAAATTCACAATAACATGTTTTAGTTGTATCGCATAAAATAAAAGAAGTAAGTTAAAAAATGTAGTAATATATATTGATGTCATTTTTTTTAAAGAGATATATTGATGTCAAAATTAATGGATAAAAGAATATTGATTTTCTATATGAATTATTTGCTTTAGAAATTAGTTATATTGAAAAGAGCTAAGGTAATTTAGTTATCTAAAATTAATAATAATAGATACTTTACGTCAATTTAATAAAAAGAAATTGATCATGCCATATGAATTATATGTGCTTTAGAAATAATTTTTATTTTAAAGATGTGTAGTTGTTGGATAATATTTCTTATAAATAGATATTAGTGATTATCCCGATTATCATTGATTATATATAAATTAAAAGAGAGCTATTCAGTTAAACATCACGATTATCATTGATTATATATATAAATGAGAAAATGAAAAAAATAGTTATTTATATTAATTACATTACAAAAATAGCCAAAAAAAATCGAAATTACAAAAACAATCTACAATTTCGCAGATGGAAATGCCCCATCTGCGAAATGACCATTCCATCTGCGTATGTACAAGCACCTAAAGCACAGCTGTTCTTTAGGTGTTTGTACATTCGCAGGTGCTTTTAATTTTTTTAATTTTTTTTTTCTCTATATATAGGGGTAAAATCGCAGATGGAATAGCTCCATCTGCGATTTACTCTCATTCTATCTGCGAATTTGTGGTTTTTTTTGTTTTGTTTTGTTTTTTTTTAGTTTGACTATGAAATGAATTGGTTTGACTACGAAATCATGTTGCTGTATAAAAAGTTTTGTCGAAAATTATCATTTTGGTTGTTATTTGTTTAGGAACTTTCTCTAAAATTTGCTCAAAAAATGATTGAATATTTGGTTTGTCTTGTAACCGGTGGGAGATGGCAAGTTAATGGAACTAATCTGGAATACATATGTCCACAGGGAGGTATTTCTGAATTTGCTTTGATATTTTCTGAGTATATTAGTTATACTGATTTTGTATCTTTGGTAAGGAGCAAAATTGGTTTGTTAGACAAATATAGAATTAGTCTTCGTTTCCACCATCCTGAATTAAATTATTATATAGCTATAGTTGAAGACATAGATGTTAGAATGTTGATAAACGTAATCAAATGTAGTGGAGGAAGGGCTGTGAAAGTGTTTGTGGTGGTTGATGAAGTTGAGGAGGTTAATGGGGGTGGTGAAATTGGAAACCAGCTTGTTGGTAATTTATGCAGTTATAAAGGAGCAACGATCCGATAGGTACTTTCAATACTCCTAGTGTACCTCAGTTTCACAGTGTTGCTGAAAATGTTAATGTTAGTTATTCACCTATTCACTATGTGGATCCTGAGAATTACAAGTCTGTTGGTGATGATGATGTTGGTACATATCTTAATCATGTGGGTGGTCGTTGTGATGATGTTTCCGAACAAGAAGTTAAAATTATGAATAGGCGTGTGGTAGATAAAACTAAAAAGAAAAAAAAATCAAGTCAAAAAAATGAAAAAAATCATGTTTACGGGCATTATGTTGATGTTGGTGATGTACGTTTAGATATAACCGAGCTACAAAGCAATTCCGATAGAGATGAGTTGGATTATGAAGTTAAAGCTAAGTTTCCCGATAACCTTTTTCACGGTATGCTCCCTGTACTAGCATGCCCAGTTGATATTAATGAAGATATCCCAACACAAATAGTAGACATGAATCTTCAAAAGATTCAATGTGAGAGTATATTTAAGAACAAAGAACTTTTAAAGCGGTGTATTGGTAAAAAATGTCTTCGAGAAGGTTTCTAGACGAGGACAAGTAGATCCACCAAATCAAGGTATGAAGCTGTGTGTGTTTCGAAAAATTGCTCTTGGTTACTAAGAGCAAAAGCAATTAAAAATTCTGATGGACTTTTCCAAGTGGATAAATTTGTTGATGTACACACATGTTCTTCAACATTGTTGCAACCTAATCATCGACAAGCAAACAAATATGTTTTGGGTGAATATGTTGTTGATGTTTTGGCTGAAGACTATAGTAGAGTTTATCGGGGAAAAGAAATTGTTAATGATATGAATGCTCAATTGAATATCAATATCTCATACCATCAGGCATGGCGTGTGAAGCAATATGCATTGTTGTCGTTAAGGGGTACGAAAGAGGATTCTTTTACCAAACTTCTGGCGTATTGTCACAACTTGGCCAAACATAATCCGGGTACTGTCACACATATTAAAACAGATGCTGATGATCGCTTTGAGTTTTTGTACGTCGCACTCGGTTGCTCGGTTAGTATTATCATATTATATTAATTTTTTAATATTTATTTTGGTGTATTTGAATAGATATACAATGTATTGTAGGTACGCGCTTTTGTCAATTTTTGTAAACCGACCCTAGTAGTAGCTGGAGCTCACCTAAAGGGCGAGTTCAAAGGTACCATGTTACTTGCAGTAACTAAGGACGGACAAAACCAAATATTACCGGTTGCATATGGTATATGCAAAAATGAGTGTACCGATTCTTGGACATGGTTTTTTCAAAAACTACGTGATTGCATAGGAAATATGCAGGAGCTTACAATTATATCTGATAGGTCTCCATCTATAGCAACATCCGTTGCCAACATTTTTCCTCACGCTCATCATGGAATATGTGGTGTCCATTTGTATTTCAACATAGTATCTAGATTCAGCAAGAGTAAGACGGTTAAAGAAATTTTTTGGGAGGTGTGTAGGGCGTACACAGTTGATGCTTTTGATGCTGCCATGGATGTTATGAAAAAGACAAAAGAACCAGTATGGGAGTACTTAAAAAGTATAAATCCAGAAACTTGGTCAATGGCACATTTTAAAGGGAACCGATAGAATCTTATGTCGTCCAACAGTGCGGAGTCTATAAATGCATTATCTAGACACACACGTAAGGTGCCAATACTTATGTTGATCGATTTTTTTCATGCTACAATGCAACAATGGTGGTTTCAAAGGCGTAACTTTGCAGGTATTAAGTAAATTTTTAATATTAATGTTTTATTAATTTTGATGTTATTGATCTTAACTTCTTCATTTTGGCTGTTTTTTTAGCGGAAGCAACAACAATACTTACCCCTTGGGCGGATGAAGTTGTAAAAGAAAACAAGAAAACTTTTACCAAATGGGATGTTCGCATGATCTCAATACGAAATGCGAGGTCAAAAAGGGGCACAAAATGTGATTGTTGATTTTCAACATATGACATGTACATGTAGGCATTGCCAACTTGATGGGATACCTTGTGGTCATGTCATAAGATGTTTAACAGTGAACAATTACCAAGACTGCTCGAGGTTTGCATTAAATGCTTACTTTACCAAAACACTGAGGAAAACATATGAGGAATCAATAAACCCTCTGCCAAAGCCATCCGAATGGGAGATCTCCGATGATTTGATGATTGTTAAGCCACCTATAATGGATAAACATCATCCAGGCAGGCCAAGAAACACAGACCGCATTCCATCCCAAAGTGAGGGTCTAGTTATAAAAGAGTGTTCTACATGTGGTCAACTAGGACACACGAGAAATAATTGTACTGGAAGGGCGTCCGGTAGCGGAGCACGTCACATAGTTTCTACTACAAAATGGCATTTAATATTGGTGGTTCAGCGGGTTGCTCACAAACCTATAACGCTGATTTTGATATAAAACAACCTTGAAATCAAGAGTAATGATGACTTGTTTATTTATTATGTATTGTAATATTTTTATTAACTCTTACAAGACATTGCTATGCTTTCATATTTTAGTTAAGTTTGTTGATTATAACAATTAATGAAGCCTTTATATTATAAAATATAGTTTGCAGATTTTTTTTAACAGTTACAGCATGTTATTTAAAAACAACAACAAACGATCCTTTTGCAACCTAATCTGTTTCATGATAATATTACTACAACTTTGTAACTAATTTTTAAACTCAGGGAACTGCAATGGGTACTTCTCTTTCTCCATTGTTATATAGTCATCCCTAATTCTCATTTTGTCTTCCAAACGATCATTTTTTACCATAATGTGTATCAACTGCTCATCCTTCTCAGCAAGTCGTTTTTCAGTCGTTTTGATTACCTTCTTACTCTTTTTTATCCAATCTTTATGCTCTTTGATTTTTTTTATTGAGGTCAATCCATTCTTGAGCTTGTTTGCATTCCGATTCAATATCATTAGCAAGTTGAGTGAGAAGTCGGGATGACTCTTTGTCCTCTTCTTGTTGTTCTTCAGCCTTCTTTAATTCTTCAAAATTTTCATGTGACATATATGGCCCGGCTGAAGAGGGTGTAAAAAAGGGTCTACCGAATCACAGTAGTAACAATCTACTTCGTTGCATGAGCAAACTTCGAATTTGTGTGAGGAACTCATAATAAAGTCGACATTGTAATAAACTGGAGCTATAAGTGGTATTTATACATACTAGATAGTAATGACAAGTCCAACTTTAAAATGACTAGACAGTAATGACAAGTCACTGTAGTAACCTGCAAATCGTAGTGAGACCCTTAAGTGACAAGACATAAATGACAGTTTGACATGATAAATCACTGAATAAATCTGAAAATCGTAGTCCAAATGTAACCATTTAGTAGTCAAAGTATTAATTCATAGTCTATTTATTTATATAAATAAATGTTTAAGATCTAAAAACCAAACACCCAAATCACCTAAACGAAACGAACTCCCATTATTAGAAATGTCGTCGAATGCAGCAAGTTCTTCGAATGAAGTACCTGGTTCCAATTCTGAAAGGCCATGGACGACAAACGAGGTGTTAGTTCTAACACGATGTTGGCTAAGTGTTAAGGATGGTGTATCATTACTTGCTCCCCCACATTGCCTAATTGGTGATGAATGGACTCGCATAACATCTTTGTTTAACCATGAGATGGGAAAAGGAAAAAAAAAGAGAAAAATCAGATGTTGTTACTAAGTGGATGGATGTAAAGGAAGAAGTGACATGGTTCAATCGAGCATGTAATTATGCGAAAAGTAACAATGTTCGTTATCGGGACGAAGAAGAGTTCTTGGAAGTTGTTACAGATTTTTACATCTGTGAGCATGACGGCAGAGACTTCGAATATAAGGAAGTTTGGAAGGTTGTTAAAAATAAACAGTATTTCATGTAGACCGCTCTAATTTCTGTTAAGAATAACCCATGGAGTTGTGTTTTACGTTAATGCTTTGTTCGTATTATGTCGTTGTTTTTCATGTAATTGTTGTAATGTTTGTAATGGTTCATGGAATCCTTTTTAGTAATGTATTCTAATGTATTGTGAAAACTAATGAAATGGGCATTTATTAATTCAAATTAATCATACGAGTTGCTCACATAATAAACTAAAATAGATTTTAAACAAACGAAATACATACAAAATACATGAAAATAACCTAGTACTCACATAATAAACTAAAATAGATTTTAAACAAACGAAATACATACGAAATACATGAAAATAACCTAGTACAGGAAAATAACCTAGTACTCACATAATAAACTAAAATAGATTTTAAACAAACGGGATATATTTCAAAATATTCCAAGGGGCTTCAAACTGGAATTCCAACCCGTTACTTAATGACTTGTATTCCTCCTTAGCAGCTTCCAAGATGACCTCCTCAATAGCATTTAAACGGGTGTCGTCAATTTTGGTATAAAGATCGTTGAATAATAGAACTTCGTTTTTCATTTCATACCATCTTGCTAAGATGTCTAGTTCGTCATGATCGTTTCTTGTAGCCATTCGGTTTTCAGCATTGAAAATATTGGTTAAACGGCTCCAAAACATTGGATCGTTCAACTTGCTTGTCTCGTACACATGAATATAAGCACGTGTAAGAACCAAGAACTCTTCATTACTCCATGATATAGAACTCATTTTGATTGAAACAAAGAGAGTAGAATCAAAAAAACGATATTTAAACTATTTGTTTAACTTAACGTCAATAGTAGTTTCTACATAAAATCGCAGTCCAATCTTCTAATATGTCTGCAATTCGTAGTCAAAATTAACTGACGAATGCAGTGTACTATACTTATAACACAACAGATCACTGTTCGAGTTGACAAGTCATCCCCCGTCGAATGACAACACAGTACATTGCTGCTTGAACTGACAAGCCATTGCACCAGGAAAGTAAGGAGTCGTTATAAATAGATTTTAATATCCGTTGTAATTGTATCGTATTACTTCCCTCCTTGCAATTATGGACTCACCACATATATGGAGGAACGCAGAGGAGGTCGCTTTGGTTCAAGCTTGGATTATAACTGTTAAGGAGGATTTTCCACCGGGTCCCCCACAAGTTCGTGCTGGATCATTTTGGTCTTGTGTCTGTCATTTGTTTCACCATTTAATGGGGCGTACTCAATATCGAAGAAGAAGAGATGTCAAAGCGAAGTTTCTGTATTTGAAAATAAAGGTGAAACAATTTCAACGTATTTATAACGAGTTGGATAATGAACATGAAAATACGGATGAAGACATTCTACGGCAGGTGGCTTTGGAACTATACCGCTTTGAATATGCTGGTAGCGAGTTTACCCACTTAGATGCATGGAATCTTTTAAAGAATGTCCCTTATTTTTAATATGCATGTTGGTTAAGTTAATTTTTTTTCGTTATTTAAGTTGCTTGTTGTTGTATGTGTGTAGTCGTTACTATTTAATAAACGTCCATTTCTTTTAATGTATGTTGTTTCCTCAATAGCCAATACATAATACGACATAAAATAAATAACTAAACATAATACGCCATAAAATATAAATGGGGTACATAAATAACTAATACATAATACGACATAAAATATAAACAGGGTACATGGATAACTAATACGTAACACGACACTAAAATAAAAACGGGGTACATAAAAACTAATACATAATACTACATAAAATATAAAGGTGCTACATGAATAACTACTGCATTGAGGGAGGTAACAGGACCACCGTTTCATTTGGTATTTCCCAATTCACTTGTGATGGTATAGTATTCACCAACTCAGATCCATATGAAAGTCGATACACATAATTAGTGAACTTGTAATCAACCATTCTGTGAATGGATTCAGATGTACGGATTCTTAGACATGCTATAGCGTGGCCACATGGTATACCGCTTTTTTGTCATTTACCACAACTACATACCCTTCGTTCAAGTTGTACGTTGGTGGTGGCAAAATTGTCATCGACTTCAAATGTATCCCCATACAAACGTCTTGCATTCCAATTATAAGACTTGTTGAGACATTTTTGAACCTTACTCTCAACGTAAGGGGTCAACCCACCAGACAACCTCCTTGTAAAATTTGATATTTTAATAAAAATAATAGCACAATAAAAAAAACTAAATATAACAATCTCCCTTACCCGCCACTTCGGCCCGTTCACCTTACTTTGATTGTATCGACGTAGTGATTAACTCAATTATCGTTGTTATAGGAAACTCACGTGTGGATATAATTTGTAAAATTTCAGAGACGTCAATCGATTTAACATAGTAACGTATTTTTGGGAAAAATGCTCGTGTCCATTTTGAAATCGGTATATCGTCAAGCCAGTAAATTGGACTCCTAAGCAAGGTGCAGAAAGGTGGTTTCCTACATGTACTTTGCAACCTTTCCAAACACAAGTAAAAATCATCAACGCTATATGCATTGCATGACTTCCAAAACAACGATTCGACTTTCGTATTGTTATGTCTGACAGACTCACGTATTTTTTGAGCTATATCTTTAGGACAATATCCATGATAGGAATCCGGGTAGGCACTCTGAACACCAAAGTCTATTTTATCACACAGGTTGCTTATGAAACCAACCTCTATGTCCTCACCTAAACAATCTTTTAACCTCATCATGAACCATCTCCATGATTCTTCACACTCTAAGGTTCCCAAACCAATTGCTAAGAGTAGTGGTTCATGATTTCCATCTAAAGCCACTGCAAAGTACATTATTGTCAGATAGCTCCCAAGAAGGGGTAAATAACCCACATATATCAGCGGTATCATGCACCTAAGGAAGGTACGAATCTACATAAAAACGAACACATATTAGTGATAAGTAAAAACTAATCGAGATACATTACCATGAAATATTATATAACTCAATAAAAGAAGTATGTTATACCACGCAACCTAAAGCCACAAAACAGAATTGAAAGCGGTTGGTATCGGTTTTCTTAATGGCTGTGAAGGTATTAGGTTTTGTTCTTTGAAGGTTATGCAAGAAAATTGGTAGTTGAGAAAAGCTTGTTTCGCTGTAAGTACTCATTTTCAAAACCGATGAAAGTGCTCTACAATCATCACACAAATGCAATATCACACAAATGCAATTATAAATAGAAAATATTGTATCTGTACTGTTCAAAATTCATAGTTTAACCTTGTAAATTCATAGTCAAACCAGTTCATTTCATAGTCAAATTTCACTGACCGACATGAAAATACTATAGAATGTACTTGTCTGGATTTCGTAGTTCAACTTTTTGAATTCATAGTCAAACCAGTTCATTTCATAGTCAAATTTCACTGACCGACATGACAATACTACAGAATGTACTTGTCTGGATTTCGTAGTTCAACTTTTTGAATTCATAGTCAAACCAGTTCATTTCATAGTCAAATTTCACTGACCGATATGACAATACTACAAAATGTACTTGTCTGGATTTCGTAGTTCAACTTTTTGAATTCATAGTCAAACCAGTTCATTTCATAGTCAAAAAGAATTGTCTGTAATATGATTTCTTCTATAAATGGGTGTCACTCACTATGAAAAATTTAACTGAGAAAGTAACTCCGATTTAAAAGAAAAAGAAGGCCAATGGCATACTGCAATTGCGGAGGAGAACGTCTCATTAGGATTTCAAGTACAGCTAAAAACCCAGGAAGATTGTTTTACGCTTGCCCATATTTGGTATCATGTTGTTAATGTCATTCAAATTTAAACCCTCGTGTTTACATGACAAAAATTTATTTTCTTACTGTCAATGTTAAATTTAACAGGGACCAAAATGCGGGTTTATCAGTTGGGTTGATGAAGAGAATGACCAATCATCTATGGTAATAGCTAAAGTAGCTAACTCTAATAAGCTCTTTCAATCAGAAAATAAGAAGTTAAAGATAGCGTTGGTTTGTAGTTGGGTGTTGTTCTTGGCAGTTCTTGTTTACAAGTTGTAAGCTTTTTAATATTGTTTTTATGGTTTTGAAGTTGTTAGGTCAATAAATTGTTGTATTTGTACTTATGTTTAGAACAATGTACTTGTAACGTTAAAACAAATGTTGTAGTCGTTCTTATGTTGTATGTATTGATAAGTTATTAGTAGGTCATTAATTTGTTGTAATTGTCGTAACGTTAAATTTTTTGCCATCCGTTGACGAAACTGTAAAAATAAACTAATAATCAAATCCAACATTAATTTAGATATACAATTATATAATCCAACTACATAGGACCAAGACTAGACCCCCAATATATTTTTGCCATCCGTTGATGGAACTCTAAAGCTGCGTTCTTTGGGTCAATAAGAACACGTATTGGTTGACCTGAAACGAATTGCTCCATAAACATACAAACAAAAACACCGCAATCTCCCAAATGACTACTTTGTTGGGGAACATTTTCTTTATAAATGAATTGCATATTCAATGGAATCCTTGGGATGTTCCTCCGGGCCCAATACTTAATCTTGTCCAAATAATTTGCCACCCGACGTTCAAATTTGGAAAAGATTCCTTCAGATTTGAATTTTTCGTAAGCCCCTCTACCAAGACTGTCATAAATATGCACTTCCATTGACGCTAATCGTAGTTCCCCAAATAGTCAATGATTAGGGGATGAATGAATCAGCAATAGGACCTGTATAAGGATCAGAAAATAAAATTATGTTTCTTTACATCACAATACAAAAACATAACAAAAATAACGATATTATTTTCAATATAAACAATTAAGTTTACCGTATCAACATCCCACCAAGCAACCATGAAGTTGGGGTACGTAGCAATACCAGCCATAAACGCCCTCCAATCCTGCCCTTCTTCCAAAGCTTGAGAAACAAAAAAATTTGGAGATATTATTGTATGTCGGTCGCCCTCAAACCGTCTCTCCATCAATATTCGGTACCAAATGGTTATATGTTGCACACATGATACTTTTGTTATTCACTAAAAAACAATTAACTTTTAAAATAATAAATTAACAATTAATTTACCGATGACTCCAACCATCCGTCGTGTGTATGCCCAAACAATGAGCTCCAAAAATCTCTATCTAACACGAAATTAAACAAACGATGTTGGACATCATATGAATTAAATAAATAATTTTGGATGACAACCTCACCGCCTGCTACGTAAGGTTGCAGGCGCAACATGGAGAAGTCGTGAGCAACACCAAAAACTGGAGGAGGAACGGGGCTTGTTGATTTGATATCAACCTTCTTTTTTGCTCTTCTTTTTTGCTTCGGTGTCGCGTGCAACTAAAAACAATATTCAAATGTTTAAATCTCTATCTTTCAGATAATTCGCATAAACATAAAATTATGAGTTTATAAATAAAACGAATACCTCGGTGTAAGGAGGGCACAAATATTGTGATGGTTTTCGAGTCCTTGGTTTATCGGGTGTAACTTCTTTGCCATCATACTCATCAAAATAATCTACAATTCCCGTAATTATTATTTCATCTTCGTCCGACACCTAATTTAATAAGCAATAATATCTAATTAAAAAAATGGTTCAATATACTAAAAACAAAATATAAATTAATGTAAGCATAAGAACCTCTTTAGCTTCATTATAATCATTTACGTCAAACACATCATCATCAAATTTGTTCCCCGCATTGTCATTCCTCTCCTCCGACTCCTACATTAAAAATAAAACTTTATACTTAATAACGAAAGACACATAATTTAATAAGCAATAATATCTAATTAAATAAATGATTCAATCTACTAAAAACAAAATATAAATTAATGTAAGTATAAGAACCTCTTTAACATCACTATAATCATTTACATCAAACACATCATCATCAAATTTGTTCCCCGCATAGTCATTTCTCTCCTCCAACACCTACATTAAAAATAAAACTTTTTACTTAATAACAAAAGACACATTAAAAAGTAATTATTAAAATCGTAAAGGTAATATCTATAACAACCTTGTCGTCTTGAATATCACCAAAAATATTTTCGGTTGTATTGTTTTTATTCATCACTTCATCTTGCACAACCTATATTTTCAAATATAAAATATGAACACAGGTATTCATATATGTTAATAAAATTTAAAAAATAATGTAGCGTGTAACTAACATGTTCATCATATTTTCTTTGTGACACTATCGGATCATCAAAAGTAATGTCGTTCCAAAATTGTTCAGTATTCACTTCTTCAACAAAAACCTATGTAGGTTGTCGGTTCATAAACACATGCTCCTCCAGTGCATGTAGCCGTTTCAACACCTCGTCTAGGTTGTGTTTCCCACTGCCCCTACCTCTACAATGAGAGCGACCACTGGACGACATACTAGACGAAGATTCGTCTTGTCTCTTAAAATGGTCTCATACTGGGGATGGAACTGTTTTCCCTTCACCATATACATACTCTTGAAATGACATATAATAACAAGATGTCATCTCACCATCACTCGGTAACATGTTTTGTCTTGGTGGTTGCCCCTCCTAAAAAATCAAACATATTAAAAATGCACATAAAAGTATAATAATCAAGTTCATTAATAATAAACGAAAAATTTATAAACTTGTAGCTTTGAAAAAATCTTGTTCACGTCAATCCATTTCAATTTTTTTGTTCCACTCCATCGTTTCATCTGAGGCATGTCTTTACTTTTTCTCATATATCCATATCTACAATTTTTTACAATTACAGTAATAAAAGTTAAAATTAAAATAAAAAACATAACAATAAAACAATTTAAATATAATAAAATTTATATACCCTTATTGGAGCCGTAAATCCTGAGACGGAGTACTTTAAAGTTTGACGACGCTCAGAATGTGATAAATAATTATCTATTTTGTTTCATGTATCCTCAAGGTCAACATAAGTAAAATCCCAAAGATAGCTACCTCAAGCGAAACTAACAAAACAAAAAAAAATTGGTTTTTATATAAATTATAACTTTAATAAAATAAAACTTTTAACGTAAACAAAATATACATGTTCCAGAGATCCAAATTCTCAGCCAAAAAAAACCAATCTTGTGGCACCCGATCATTAATTTCTTTTCCCAAAAAACCTTCACACAAAATATATATCAAACATACTCTAACTGCATCAACGTCGTCAAGTTCTAGGAATGTTCGATTTAAAATTAAACGTTTCAGGTCGCCGATTTTCACCGAACTATTGGTATGGTCCGGAAATAGCCGCTCACGCAATAAACATCTTTTTTTACTAGTTAATAATTTTTCCGACCCTTTTTTCTCAATGTTTTTTGGATACTCCCCAAAATTGAAGCCGGTTATCAAACAAAACTCTTTCGGCCCAGAAATCATTTTTGTATTGCCTACTCGAAAATATAATCGTTTTATTCCATCTGGAGATAAAACAGGGTCCGATCGGATCTGATGAAGGAACATTTTATGGAACAACAATGCATCCCCTTGTAAACGAGGGACATCAATAAAATAACCAAATACAGTATCTCTGAAAATGGCACGCCTGACATCATCTAAAACTTCAAATACTTCCCATATGTTACCGCCCGAGCCTTTTAAGTTCACAATTGCTTTCATATTGATAAAACTAAAATCATGCTGCAAAAAAAAACACAAAAACAAATTAGAGAACTAAAAAATATTTTGTTTTTAAAATATATGATTATGAACTGCAATAAGTACATAAACAATTAGTAATGCAAATACAAATTCTTAATTAATAATTTATATATTTACGATAAAAAACAATAACATACACATATATAAACAATTTTCCAAGTTATACAACAAATATATTTACGATAAAAAAACAATATCATACATAATTATATAAACATTTTATTAAACAAATTTTCAACTTAAACGACAAATATATATAAACAATTTTTATCTTTCTAATTATATAAACTAACATTTTATAACCATATAAACAAACAATTTTTCAAATAAAACGACAACCAAATTAACAATTTTGCAAGTTATACGACAATTGTATACAAATTTTCAACTTATACGACAAACACAAACAATTTCTAACAATATATATACGACAAATTTTCAACTTATACAAATGTTATACTTATACGACAAATATATATACAAACGACTATTTTGCACATACTGTAATTTAACTATTTTTCACTTTATATAAACAATTATACGATAAGAATATACAAGTTTTCAGGTTATACAACAACTAAACAAACAACAAAAATAACAAATTGTAAAGATTATCTATGCAGTCTCTACTTGTACATTCAAACAACCACTAACAAAATAGCATTTAAACTTCAAATATACTAAAGAAATATTAAAACTATCAAACACAACAAAATTACCCTTTCAAAAACTTTATAATTACTATTTTTTAGCACTAAATAATACAATAAATGATAAAATAAAAAAAAAGTTTAAACATTAAAAGAGTTAAAATCTAACCATATTTGCGGGATTGTTGACATAATCCTCCATTTTCTTCAAAAACTAGCCAAAATCCCGAGAGAAGCCCAAAGATAGAGAGAGTTTTTGTGTAGAGAATGGTGAAAATGGAGAAAAAAAACGTTTATATAGTGAAACATAGGGGATTTCGCAGATGGGATGCTTATTTCGCAGATGGAAGGGTGATTTCGCAGATGGGGCATTTCCATCTGCGAAATTGTAGGCTATTTTTGTAATTTCGATTTTTTTTGGCTATTTTGGTAATGTAATTAGTGTAAATGGCTATTTTTGTCATTTTCTCTATATAAATTATAAGAGAGCTATTGAGCTAAACATCCCATGGTTAGGCCCATGCCCACTTTTTAAAAGTGATTGGTTTATGTTCAAAATTCGGATTCAGGTAATCATTTATTTGGTACCTTTCAAGGAGGAGGAAGTTTCATTTTAACCCTTCTCTCAAATTAGTAAATTAGTTAGTATTCCTTTGCACAGAATAAAAAGTCGCGACCCAATCTTCATAAATTTCATCATAAATATGAAATACATATAAAAAATACGGGAGAGATAAAATAATCGCACATATAAAATAACATTAACCTCCCCATTATGTATTGGTATTTGTCAAGTATAGAGTAAATACGTTTCTCTTTGTTCCTACCAATAAAATTATTCCAACGAACAAAATTGTTCCATTATTGCCAACATAATAGAAAAATATGAACTCTTGCATTACGTACATGAGATCTATATACACTAACTCCTCACCACATATAGTTTTATCGGGAAGTTTCTTTTGTAGGTTTAAACTCGACTTGTAACACCCGCTCCTTGCAGATATATTTATTTTCTTTATTTTAAGGTTTAAGTGTTTGGAAGTTTGGTCCTACGAGGGGTGTAAGGTAGTCTATGACACAGGGCGTAGGAGGGAAGCTTGGACACGGGGCTTAAATGATTTACGCAGGGCCAAGAAGCCCAGAACCAAAACCCTAATTCTTGGGTTGTGTGTGACATCCCCATTTTCACGGGCAAAAAAGACCGATTTTGTTTACGCTTTATAAAAATCAGAGTACCTCTTTTAATAAAAATGTTGCGGAATTTGTTCCAATAAAACACGATAAATACGTTATCAAAGCATTTCCGAAGAAAAGTATTTTTATTCATTTTAAAACATTTGGGATGTCATCGTCAATACAGAAACATAAGCATAAACATAACTTACATTCATTATCACTAGTGATTTATATCTCCTTAATCTCTCAGTTTAATGTGACTTCATATCAACACTTGTGATATAAATAAACTGAGTGGATCAGGTTGGGAAACCTGGTGAGTATATAGGGTTTTCAACCCACAATAATACAATTATTATGTTTAAACATCAAACAATCAACCCAATTACCCATCCCCATTATCTTCTTAAGGATTTACCCTAAGAATCAGCTACTCCTCGTTCATTCATTCCTAAGGATCATCCTAAGGAAACAACACGAAGTCCATCATTGCCAATGACACAGTTGTCAAGCACAGCTGCTAATATTATCACTTAGGCGCAACTGCCAAAATTGTGACATTCTCTATGAGGCATTTCTGCCAGTACTGTCACTTAAGTGCTACTATCAAGGTTATAATGTTCTCTATTAGACACAGCTGCCGATACCATCCTTAGAGCGCAGCTGCTAGGATGTTTATTGTAGATCTAAAACATCTACAGATTTTGGCACAGCTGCCAATGCTCATCTATAGGGTACTAGGTCCATTGCTACCAATGTTCACATGTAGGGCACTAGGTCCAAACTACTAATGTTCCTTTATTTCAGCCTCCATCCATCATCATTCATCTACCCATGTTTTACCCAAAATATTTTGTAGATATAAAAGACATATACAGTTTAAATCATTTAAAACATGTGTAAAATCGTTCATCCAGCATAAACAGCAAGTATTCAGACAATATGCACACATAACACATAATTTATATAAAATACTTCATATCTATGTGTAAGATGAAAGTAACTATGCACTCACTTGAGAAGGTGGTGACTTGGCACTCGAACAGCACTTCGTTACTCTCAAAACAATTTCCCTCGACAAAACCTAGTATCATTACCACTAGGTTTAGTTTAATATTCACCGAGACTAATTAATAGTCTAGCTATTATTAGTATTATATAAGCACGACATAATACTTTTCACCCACTATATCCAGACGAGGCCAGACATGGAACACCGGAGGGCATGATTATTTTGGTATATAAGCACTTCTGAATCCAGCAACCCAAGCGGCCCTCCAAACCGGATCCCCCGTACCGCGAGTGGTTAAAAAGATATTATAACGGAATTATATAACCCATAATAATAGACTAATTAAATATTCTAAGGACCTAATAACATTACTATAATTATTTAAAAACTATATTAAATTTTTCATAGGCGTAGCTCACTTACAGTAGGTTTTAAAGAAAACCGGGCTTTGCTTGGAGCAGTGTTTCTAAACCGAAAGACCCTTTTTCTAGGGACTCCGAGAGCCTCGGGGCTTCCTTCGGGTGCTAGGGGGTTCCCTAGGGTTCAGGGGGGTTAGGATAGGCTAGAGAGAGAAAGTAGTTAGGGAGAGAGAAGTGAGACAGGTGTGGAAAATCAGATGGCCTCACCCTTCTATTTATAGCAGCGAGCCCTCGCTGAAGGTGCTCCGTTCGATTGATCTACGCAGGGTGTAGAGACGCGTGTTGCAAGGCTGTTGAGGCGACGTGGCTATGTCTCGGACCGCATGAAAGATACGAAGTACGCGCAGCGTATCCTTTGGACATGCTGCGTTCTTCTTGTACGCACTGCGCTTGGTAGCCAGGTGTCCGAATCCGAAGGTTGAGCCGTGATCAGCAAGCGACGGCCTAGATGTTGCCACGTCATCTAGATCGCATCAGGTTTCACAAATTGCACACTCGACTTCTAAAAATCATAACTTTCGCATACGAGCTCCGTTTTCCACATTCTTTATATCCACGTGTAGATGGAAACGTACTCTACAACTTTCATTTAGACTTTGTCGGCTTATTTTGACTTTATTTTGAAAGTTATAATATTAACAGGTCGGGACAGGATTGGTCCGTTAAAATCTCATAACTTCTTCATCTGACGTTTGTTTTCGTCTGTCTTTTTATCGTTACGATACTATTAACAAGATCTTTGATTCTCATTTAGGTTGTGTCGGCTAGAAACCGCTCGATCTAATATTCGAACTTCGGGTTGTACACTACTAAGCTGAAACTTCGAAAAATTATAACTTCCTCATACGAAGTCAGATTCGGGTGTTCTTTTTATAGATGCTCTCGGTTTAACATATTCTATGACTTTTGTTTAGATCTCTAAGGCTAAAAGTCGCTCTATCATAAATTCACTATTTATGCTTCCCGGTATCGTGTCGGTTCCGTCGCAAAACTTTGACGGGTCATAACTTCTTCGTTATAACTCGAATATCGGCGTCTTTATATCCTCGAAATCCCTGTTTCGACCACTAAAACTTTATGTAAAGATAGTGGGCTTATCTAACACTTTAATTTTGACGCTCATTGTATCTAAATTAACTAGCTCGGATCTACGGGCGTTACAATTATGTCCCCCTTAGGATGATTACGTCCCGAAATCATCAACAAAATAGGGCGTGTATAATGATTCCATATGCTATTTATTCATCCTAGGTAATAACCATAACTTCGATCTTGCACCCACTCTCTAAATTATGTTAGACTCTAAACTATGACCTTCAAGTCACAATCTTGATCCTTACTGGAGACTCCTTCTTTAAACTTGAGATAAGTTTCTTCCTTAGATTATCATAATAGACCGATGGGTCATGTTCTAATGACCTCTCATCATATGATGCATTGCCTGGACTCAGGTCTTTTAGAGTCAAATTCCAAAATAGACTATACCTTCCTTAATGTTCTAATCACATCTTAAAAGGTAGCATTTCTAGCTACAAGCAACTATCGTGATGCCTCTACTGATCACCTTGATTATATTTTATTTCAATCTTCCGGCTTAAATCAGATGCTACATCGAACTTGGTTCTCTGGACCACTTCACATACTCGTCTTATTCGGACTCAATTTGATATGACCACTAGGGTCGGAATAACAACAATCTTCTTAGTCATTACCGAAATGATGATAACGACTTACTCGAATACAACGGAATCAATTACTAGCTCCTTGGTAACCTTGTGACTTTCCATGATCCAAGTGTGAGTCCTGTGCTTCCGGTAGCATAGGCCTCTACTACCATTCACACCTACTCATACTCGTCCCAAGTATTGTATCGCAGTTCATCCAAGTCACCATATAAGAATATCACATAACAACTTGACACATCAGATAACAAAACGAAGGTTTTTATATTATTCCTTGAAACTATTACATAGGTGTTCAAGTTCAACCTATACTATGCCTCTAATAGGCTATACCACATAGTACTATCTACACGACTACTTCATAGATCCTCATTCCTGATCCCTTTCATTTCCATCTGCTTCGTCAAGGATCATTTGAAATGCTCTCGCCTTTGGCTTTGGTGGCACATTTGGCTTTGTAGCCCCTCTCTCTTTGGGCAGTCTTTATTGAAGTGCCCTTCCTCGTTACATCCGTAGCACACCCTTCTGGTTGAATGTACACTCTTTAGCATAATGCCCATGCTTCCCACACTTGAAACAAGTCACCTCCTCACCGCATTTTCCAGTGTGCTTCTTTTTGCACTTCTCGCACCATCTTTCTTCACTTCTTCCTCCTTTAAACTTCCTTGTATTGAAATTTCTCTTCTCATAAGGCCTTGCCGATCCTTCGAATTTCCTATTTATGCCAACCTCAATCTTGCGGGCGGCTCTTCCCTTGATCATCTCCTCCATGGACTTGGCAGCCCAGATAATTGCCTCCAGAGTAGGTGCCTGATGCACTGACACCGCGTACTCCCATGGAAGTCCCTTTGCGTACTTGTCGATTTTTTTCAGCTCATCCGGAATAAGATGCAAGGTGAACTCCATCTTCTCAGTGAAGTTGTTGGTGTATTCATCAATTGACATGCTTCCTTTCTTCAGGGTTAGTAATTGGTTTTCTAGCTTGAGCAAATTTTGGGCTGAGCAGTACTTGCGTTTGAACTGCACCAAAAACTCTGCCCACGTCAGTTGCAGGGGCTCATTGGGGCTTAGAGTCTTCCTTAGAGTGTTCCACCAACGAACCGCGCCTCCTCTGAACTGGCGTACCGCAAACATGGTTTTTAGTTTGCCTCTGCAACCACACGTCATGAAAGCTAACTCCATCTCCGAGATCCAATCCATGACCCCGATCGGATCTTCCTTTCCAGTTAAAGTCGATGGCTTGCAAGTCAGAAAATCCTTGTACTTTCATCCATTCCTCTCGACTCTGTAATCCTATTTGTTTTGCCGAACTATTGGTGGGTTGGCTTGACCAACGGTCCCACTGATGATCCAACATCGTTCAATTCGGGTTGTTCAACTGGCATCGTAAGTTCTTCTCGATTTTGTTGAAGCAAACGTCTGGTTTCCTCCATTTGATGATCCAACATCGTCGGGATCATCGCTTGCACTCCGTCCATGGTGATTGGCTCTGGAGCGGCTACCATAACGGGTATTTGCTCAATCACTAGAGGTTGATTCTTGTCCCCATTTGCATTCCCGGCACCAGTGCGGGTTCTTGCCATTTTGATCTTTACACCGAATAGGGTGAATTTAGATCTTTACTTAGGATAGACGTTTAAATCATCCTTATCCCTCCGATGCATTTACATGTTAGTTCTAATATCGTAGTAATACGTTTAGAATCCTAAACACATAAGGTTTCCAGATTTGGTCGGCAATAGACCATAGATCCGAACAAATAATAGCATATCAGGCACAAAGCATTTAGCACATAAAAGCATTTTAGGCACAATTTCTAAAATAAGCTAGTGCTCACACCTCACAATCATCGCTTAGCATTCTAAGTTTAAGTCTAGAATCCTACAAACTCCTAGTTCGCTTAAACTAATGCTCTGATACCAACCGTGACATCCCCATTTTCACGGACAGAAAAGACCGATTTTGTTTATGCTTTATAAAAATCAGAGTACCTCTTTTAATAAAAATGTTGCGGAATTTGTTCCCAGTAAAACATGATAAATACGTTATCAAAGCATTTTCGAAGAAAAGTATTTTTAATCATTTTAAAACATTTGGGATGTCATCGTCAATACAGAAACATAAGCATAAACAGAACTTACATTCATTATCACTAGTGATTTATATCTCCTTAATCTTTCAGTTTAATGTGACTTCATATCAACACCTGTGATATAAATAAACCGAGTGGATCAGGTTGGGAAACCTGGTGAGTATATAGGGTTTTCAACCCACAATAATACAATTATTATGTTTAAACATCATACAATCAACCCAATTACCCATCCCCATTATCTTCTTAAGGATTTACCCTAAGAATCGGCTACTCATCGTTCTTTCATTCCTAAGGAAACAGCACGAAGTCCAACATTGCCAATGACACAGTTGTCAAGCACAGCTGCTAATATTATCACTTAGGCGCAACTGCCAAAATTGTGACATTCTCTATGAGGCATTTCTACTAGTACTGTCACTTAAGCGCTATTGTCATGGTTATAATGTTCTCTATTAGGCACAGCTGTCGATACTATCCTTAGAGTGCAGCTGCTAGGATGTTTATCGTAGATCTAAAACATCTACAGATTTTGGCACAGCTGCCAATGCTCATCTATAGGGTACTAGGTCCATTGCTACCAATGTTCACATGTAGGGCACTAGGTCCAAACTACAAATGTTCCTTTATTTCAGCCTCCATCCCTCATCATTCATCTACGCATGTTTTACCCAAAATATTTTGTAGATATAAAAGACATATACAGTTTAAATCATTTAAAACATGTATAAAATCGTTCATCCAACATAGACAGCACGTATTCAGACAATATGCACACATAACACATAATTTATATAAAATACTTCATATCTATGTGTAAGATGAAAGTAACTATTCACTCACTTGAGAAGGTGGTGACTCGGCACTCGAACAGCACTTCGTTACTCTCAAAACAATTTCCCTCGACAAAACCTAGTATCGCTACCACTAGGGTTTAGTTTAATATTCACCGAGACTAATTAATAGTCTAGCTATTATTAGTATTATATAAGCACGCCATAATACTTTTCACCCACTATATACAGACGAGGCCAGACATGGAACAACGGAGGGAATGATCATTTTGGCATATAAGTACTTCAGAATCCAGCAACCCAAGCGGTCCTGCAAATCGGATCCCCCGTACCGCCAGTGGTTAAAAAGATATTATAACGGCATTATATAACCCATAATAATAGCCTAATTAAATATTCTAAGGACCTAATCACATTACTATAATTATTTAAAAACTATATTAAAAATTTCATAGGCGTAGCTCACTTACAGTAGGTTTTAAAGAAAACCGAGCTTTGCTTGGAGCAGCGTTTCTAAAACGAAAGATCATTTTTCTTGGGACTCTGGGAGCCTCGGGGCTTCCTTCGGGTGCTAGGGGGTTCCCTAGGGTTTAGGGGGGGGGGGTTAGGATAGGCTAGAGTGAGAAAGTAGTGAGAGAGAGAGAAGTGAGAAAGGTGTGGAAAATCAAATGGCCTCGCCCTTTTATTTATAGCTGTGAGCCCTCGTTAAACGCGTTGCGTTCGTTTGATCTACGCGGGGCGTAGAGACGCGTGTTGCAAGGTTGCTGGGGCGAAGTGGCTATCTCTCGGACCGCATGAAAGATACAAAGTACGCGCAGCATTTCCTTCGGACGCGAGGCGTTCTTTGGATGCGTTGCGTTCTTCTTGTACGCTCTGTGCATGCGAGCCAAGTGTCCGAATCTGAAGGCTGAGCCGTGATCAACAAGCGACGGCCCAGATGCTGCCACGTCATCTAGTTCACATCAGGTTTCGCAAATTGCACACTCGATTTCTAAAATTTATAACTTACGCATACGAGCTCCGTTTTCGAAATTCTTTATATCCACGCGTAGATGGAAACGTACTCTACAACTTTCCTTTAAACTTCGTCGGCTAATTTTGACTTTATTTTAAAAGTTATATTGTTAACAGGTCACGATAGGATTGGTCCGTTAAAATCTCATAACTTCTTCATCCGACGTCCGTTTTCGTCTGTCTTTTTATCGTTACACTACTATTAACCAGATCTTCGATTCTCGTTTAGATTGTGTTGGCTAGAAACCGCTCGATCTAATATTCAAACTTCAGGTTGTACACAGCTAAGCCGAAACTTCGAAAAATCATAACTTCCTCATACGAAGTCAGATTTGGGCGTTCTTTTTATGGATGCTCTCGGTTTAACATATTCTACGAATTTTTTTAGATCGCTAAGGCTAAAAGTCGCTCTATCGTAAATTCACTATTTATGCTTCTCGGTATCGTGCCGATTTCGTCGCGAAACTTCGACGGGTCATAACTTCTTCGTTATAACTCGGATTTCGGTGTTCTTTATATCCCCAGAATTCTTGTTTCGACCACTAAAACTTTATGTAAAGATATCAGGCTTATATCACACTTTAATTTTGACGCTCATTGTCTTTAAATTGACTGGCCCGGATCTGCGGGCGTTACATTGTGAGCTCTATTTGAAGGCTTTAACCCCTTGAGGCCCTTCCATTCTCAGCCCCCATCCTCCCAAACAACCCTGTTAGAAACCATAATCCCCATTTTTGAGTTTTGAGCCTTTGGAGTGTTTTGTGTTCACCTTTAAATGAATAAGTGATGGGTTTTAGCCATAAGAACATCCTATGTGCTCATACAAACCCTAATGCTTGGATCTAGGTTTCTCTATTGTACATGCAATTCATCCAAGACTATAAACCCTAGATCTAATATATGATAATCAATATAACATATGAATTAGGCTTTAGATCATACCTTGATTGTTATGTAGTAATAACAATCTCAAATCCTTCTTGTAATGACTTTAGAAAGCTTAGAGTCACAAATGTCACTCCTCTAATGGTTCATAAACACCAAGAGCAAGAGGATGAAGAAGAGAAGAGAAGGAGGCTGCCCAAAACGTGTGGAAACCCTAGAGAACAACTTCTACACGTTTTTGGGGCTTAAGGGTTCCTTAAATAGTTAGGCTATTAGGGTTATCTAACAAGGAAACCCTAATTTGGATACTTAGGCCCAAAGCAACCCATGTACTCCTTTCTTAAAGGCCTTTGGACGATTTCTAATGGGTTTCCCCATAGAATTCGTCCACCCCTTTAATATGGAGTCCATTAGCCCAATATTCAACTATCACACAATTGACAGTTCTAGTCCCTTAAGCTTAATTAATGTCTTTTAGTCACAAACTTAATTCTTATTAATTCTTGACTAATATTAATTAAACAATATGATTTCTCCTTTAATGTATTATTCTCATAATATATTAATAAATCATATTTAATCCTTTCTCTCCATAATTCATCCTATCAAGTTGCTTTGGTGAAGGCAACCCAAAAGGACCATGCACCATCGGGTCAAGTACATACCAAAATAGTTATGGACTTAGACACTAATCCAACAATAAGAGCATTGTGCAATCACTTGGGAGCTTAAATCAGCATAGATCTAGGATTTGCATCCACTCATCCATCTCCAGAAGGTAAAAAGTTTCCAATTTGATGTTGTTTATGTTAGATCTAGTTATGCTTAAGAATTTCATACTTTTGTCCCCATAACCATGGTGTATATGAGTAAGAGCTACTCTAGACCATTGGATTACCATTCCTAGTCATTTTTGGGGTTGCTAAGTAACAAAAATGAGAGATTTGTCACTCTCATCCATCCATGCATGAGATTTTTAGCCATAGAAGGCTTTTTGGACCTAGGTTTTGGATTAGTGCTCTTTGTATGCATGCAAATGGATAAAGTCAGAGACTTTATCCATTAAGATGTCAATTTAGTATAGATCTCGAAGCTTGGAAGGTTAACTTTTTGTATTAAGCACTTAATAGGAAAAGTTGGACAACATTGTACTACGCAGAACATAGTTGTAGCTACATTGCACGTAGCTCTTTTCTGTTCTATTTTGCCACCTTAGGCTCTACGTTGGGCATAGAGCTGTTTTGTGGATTGGAGATCGGCTGGAAGTTGAATGCTAACTTTTTGACCGTTGAAGGTTGACCGTTGACTTTGACAAAGTTTGACTGTAGGTCAAATGGAGCATTTTGAGCTGTAGATTGAAACTTGTTGTACCCGATATCGTCGAGTGGGATCACAAGAGTCTCGTCGGACAGATACTTTTTCAAGTTCGAGACATGGAGGGTAGAATGTACGTTACTGAAATCACGGGGTAAGTTGAGTCGCGGATGCTTCTATGCTCTTTTTTACTATGAGAGTAGGTAAGTAGGTCATTTACAAGGATAATGACGAACTGATCCAAGTAAGGACAACATACCCTATTCATCAGGTTCATGAATACTACGGACGCATTGGCCTTATCAGGGGGGGTATCACTACGGACTCGTAGTGTCCGCATCGATTTTGGAAGATCGACGTCGGGCATCCTTCACTAACACTCGTAACTAGTGATATTCGAATCTCAGGTTCATTTCTGAAAGGTAATTTGTTCCTTGCGGTTGTTCAACCAATTCTTCTATGCGAGGCAGATGGTAATGATTTCTAATGGAGATCTTGTCGATGTCTCTGAAGTCGATGGACCTACGAAACAATTCGGCTTTTTTCTTGAAGTACAAGACCGGAGCTCTCTAAGGTGAGAAGCTTGGTCTATCCATTCCATTGCTGAGTAGTTCGTTAAGTTTGACCTGACAGTTCTTGCATCTCTGTGGGGGTCAGACTCTAGGTCGATCTGGTTATAGGGGTAGTATTTGATTGGATTCTAGGGTTGTTCGCATGACAGCACGCTCACTCGTAGTCTTGGGCAGTCTCCATCCTGAAGTTCATATTAGAAGTCATACATGGTTCATCAATCACAGTCTTGTGTATACGAGTCGTATATAATTAAGATTGAAAAGGTAGTCGAATAAATGATTCTTCTTTAAGCTCACATCCAAACAAGGGAAAAAAGTTAAATTGGAAGCATCAATTCTAAACTTGTAGAACCTTGATTATATACCACCCTTGTGTATACATTCTTCAGCGATAGATCAACCGTAAGGTTCCTTGTATTGAACTTGGCGTACTATACGAGTGGTACTCCGGGGAGGTTTGTTGAGGTTTCTTTGGAAGGAATACGAAACACAAGGTACTCTATGCATGAGTACCTCGGAGTTCTGAAATGACGGCTTCGCTAGAAAGGCGATTTTGGAGAAAGAGATGTGCGCACGAACTGGTATTGTGAGGGTCGAATTGACTCAAGTTATCTGATAGTATCGGACTTACTTGGAATATAAAGGAATTAGATTATATCATAAAGGCATTACAGACAGAACACAAAAGTGCAACTTTTAACAGAGTTACAGTACTTTAGATTAACTACAAGACTACTGTTGCTAATAAGGTATACTACAAAAGATAGTATACACAGCGCGAGGTTCCTTGACTGACGGAATCTCGCAAAAGATAGGACTAGAGTTGCACTAGTTTTAAACAGCTTGAAAGCATACTAAAGTACTGCCGATTTGAAGTGTTCTTATATTATAGTAGGGTCCTTAGCTGTCTTTTGTTGTTCTAGGGTCAAACTCCTCTTTTTCCCCCGTCACCCTTCTCTGTTGGGCAGTCCCTTTTGAAATGTCCCATTACACCACATATATGGCATATCCGAGAAATTTCAACATTGGTGGTTGAAGTAATGTGTTGGATCCGAGTCTTGCAGAAAGGGATAGTGTGCCCCTTTTTGTTGCAGTTTAAGCACTACATTTCCTGACAAGGTCCATGATGGTGATAGTTGCATTTGTTGCACTTTGGGAGATTACCAGCATACTGTCTGGCTGGGTTAGGGATAACTGGGATACTAGTAGGGATGGTAGTAGGAGTGACAGACATCGTGGCCGCGAAGGCTGCCATCGGTGATTGTTTCTTGTTTGTCCCTCGAGGTGATTTGCCTTTAGATCTATCCCAAAATTTTCGTTTATTACTCTTGGGTTTGAGATTCGAGGTGTCGGGGTAGTTTGATACTCGTTGATATACTTGGTTGTTACTTTTAGTGGAATTATTGATAACCATCCCGCTAACATTTGCGTTGTTAGCGTGAAGGTGAGTCAGAACAGCTGTCACAGCAGTTGAGACTGCGGATTGAAAGGTAGTTGCATCAACCTGAAGAGTTGTTGTTTGGTCGATGGGTTGATTACTTTTCTTCGGCGACATGATTCTATTACGTGAAAAGAAAATGAGTTCGTGAGCGATTATGGTTGAACTTAGATGTATTTCGATCGCTCATGTAAAGAGTATAAGTATGTTCTCGAGGGTTTGACCTACATCCTAATGATGTAGTCCTAGTTAGGGTAGAAGTAAGTTCATAGAATGGTTACAAGACGATTTCTATCCAACCTTCGACAAGAATTGGAAGTGATTCTTGAGTTAAATTACCATAGTCCAATAATTTGACTATAGTGGGTTTCAGATAAACTCCAACGATAGTATGATGAATGTATTTGAACCAAGAGTGACACAGAAATTATCCGACTGACAATATCATTGATATTCACGATGTAATAAGTTTGGGAAAAATTGACCTTGTAGTAGGTCTTACATCATATCCGGAGTAGAAAAGTTTTGGCCGCATAAAGGCCTAACTAAAAGTACCTACAGTACCAGATAGTTTCATAGAAAAATGCCACATAAGACATAGACGGGAAAACGATTCCTTTCAATAGGGAAATAAAGTAAGGCATCTACTACTAGTGATGGTCATCCCTCTGGTGAACCCTTAGTTCATCCAGTTGACGCTCCATATCAAGCATGTGCCTTTCGTACACCCTCTGGCATACTCGGAGCTCTATGACTTCGGCTCGTGTTTCAGCTAGTGCTTGTATCAGGGTCTCATGGTCTCTCTTATATCTCTCATGAGTGTGTTCAAGGCGATTGGTGCGGATGGTATGCATTCCTGCATTGGCATCAACCTCTGCGATACGATGGAGAGTTGTCCTGCCCTGAATCTCGTTTCGGGCAACTCTATGGACCAGGATTGGCAGAACTCTGTCTACTGAGCCCCCTTCGCTTATGTTATAGAAGCTTTGGTCTCCATGAAATGGAATGGGCTGATTCTACACTTCGATCCATGTCTCCAAGCATTCTACCCAAGGAGGCGTCGGGCCATGAAAAGCCGGACGAGGGTTAGGATTTGGAATGGGAGTCATCAGGGGTAGGTTCTCAACCTCAGGCTCAGAGTTAGCACCATCCGAAAATCCTTCGGCATGGTGATCATCCACAGGGATTGGATGATCATCATCTGGCTCTTCCTCAAACCATCCTTCATTGCCTTCGTTCGGGAAGTACGGGTCGTCGTGGGGATGGAGTCCAGCCATGTTATCTACGCGAGAATTGAGATAAAGAAATAATTATTAGACATACTAACTAGATAGTTATAAGATAATCTTCATTAGTTACTTCACTATTTGTAACGTGCATACCAGTTATATGTAATCAAAACAGGATAGGCCTTCGAATAAGTAACCTTAACTCCAAATTCACAAGGAACTGGGGTAAAGCAAAATTTCACATATTCTAAGTCTATGACATCCTAGTTACATATAACCTTAGCGTATCCACTTAGCAACTATCGACCTAGTAATGAAGATCTTTTTAGTTCTCAAATAAGTAATTAGAGTAACACAAAATACTCCTATAGTATTTTAGACATATGTTCTGTTCTAGTGTTCTCATTATAGTAGTGTTGGTAAGTTTTTAGACTTTTTGCCATATCACAACCACTCTTGGGCATATGCTAATCACTCCTCAGGCCAGCATAGTTGATCAGGCTATGCCACTCCCAGGACTGACCATACATCCCCGAGCTTACTTGTGATATTCAACAATCGTAATACTTTTGTTCTTGTCATTGTGACATTGATTTTAGTATGAATGCAGGCATGTATATTTAGTTAAATATTTTATTATTTAAAAGTATAAACTATTGGCCAGAGTATTTTAATCCCATGGTATTTATAGTTAGTATATCTGTTATGGGTTGATATACTCGATTCACTATAAACAATGCTCTGATACCAATCTGTCACACCCCAAAACCGAGAACGGCGGAAACGTTCTGGGGCGGAGGACGTCATGTAATGTATCACAACAATGCAAAGTAGTAAACAAGCAACAAAATCATCCATTTCATTAAAATTATAATTTTAATTACAAGTGTGTTCTTTCATAGTATAAAACAACATAATGAATAATCAAAATAAAAGGCGAGTCTTGACTGCTCCGTCTTCAGTAAACCTGGTCGTCGTACCTGTCTATTTGTGACCTGATAATACAAGTTATTTTGAAAGTGAGTATCAGCAATAAAGCTGGTGAATTCATAAGTATTTAATGTCATTGATTTGTAAATAAAACTTGTAACAAAATACTTGTACTTGTTTTGAGGAAAAGTTTGTATAAGTATGAAAACCCTAGAAAATCCCATATTTCCTACTAGTATAAAAAGTAATCTTCTACCAAGACCCGACTGTTTTGAAAGTAGTCTTCTACCAAGACCTGACTATTTTGAAAGTAGTCTTCTACCAAGACCCAACTATTTTGAAGGTTTGAACCTCTATATAAATGAAGGTTTTTCCTTGAACAACTATTATTATTCAATTCTAATCTACCTCATCGATTATGTGAATGTGACACAAAGTAAAGGTAATACGGAAAATAATATAATAACTTAAATTGTATCCTTTTGTACTAGGATATTCACGGCATGGAAACTCGCCGAACAGTACAACCGTAGACACCCGTCGATGTACATTTTCCTTACTGTAGCTAACAGCCTTGGGTGTGGAATGGTAAGTCCGGTAACGTATGTAATAGTATCTATGTAATTGTATCCCTGTAATTGTCTCTCATGTAATTGTATCTCTTGTAATTGTATCTATTAGTATCTCTTCATACAATATGTAATGTATTAGTATTTATGTAATTGTATTCCTATAATTGTATCTCTTCAAATAGTATGTAATGTATTAGTATAGACTCATGAATTAACTGACTCTTGTGTGATTATTTGTACTTGGAATAGTAAGTAGTATATCCTAACTATACCTATTTTAAGCTATAAGGGACATCTAGGAAGGCTTCATTCTCCATGCCTTAGCCTTAAATGAAGTTTGTTGCCATTTTGGGACCTAAAAAGGGTGTGTGCGGCCACCATGGTGTGTGCAGCCACACACACTTGAAGATCATACAAAATGATGTTTTTCATGTATAATTTCAAGTGTTCTTACCATATAACTAGATGTGATAAGTGTGTACACGTTATAGAGGCTTGAAAGAGGTGATTATGGTCCAAAACTTAGTGTGTTTTCTTGGTGTTCTTGGGGATCTAACACCAAAAACGTTTTTTCATGGATCTAAGTGGAGAAGAAGGCTAGATAATTTCAAGTATCAACTAATCAAGGAAGTATTACTTACTTTTATGAAGATCAAGATGAAGATGTGGATGGTACTTGAGAAAGAAACGTGCTCTAGCTTTGAAGCAGTGGGAAAAATGTTCAAAATGACTAAGTGTGACATTTATAGGTGGGAGTGTGTGGCTGGAATGGGTGTGCGGCCGCACACACCTGTGTGTGGCCGTACACTCAAGTGTGCGGTTGCACACTCCATGTGTTGGAGTGTGTGGCTCGAGTGTGCTTCACATGCATCGTGATATCCCATTCCTAGGATCCTACCTTGATTGTACTAGGTTTAGAACACTCAAATAGACCCTAAACAATGTTAAAAGATAGAAAAACGAGTCTAACTTTGATTACGTTGGCCTATTGTACAAGATAGAAATTTCGGGTTGTCACATGAGGCCCGGATATTGACACTTTCTGAGTGTGTTGAGGATTTGTGGTATTTTGTGATGCATCGATTACGGGTTTGGGGAAAATACTCATGCAACAAGGCAGGTTCATTATGTGTGCATCCAGGCAATTGAAGCCTGATGAGGTTAGGTATCCAACGCATGATCTGGAGTTGAGGGGCATGATATTCGCCCTCAAGTTTTGGTGACACTATCTCTATGGGGTTCATTGTATAATCTACACATATCATAAGAGCTTGAGATATCTTATGGATATGTCAAATCTGAACATGAGACAGCACAGATGGGTAGATGTAGTCAGAGATTATGACTGCGAGATTCTTTATTATCCAGGGAAGGCATACATGGTCATCGACGCTTTAAGTTGCAAGGCGGCTAGCACTTCCGTTCGATAAATTTGTTTGAGGATGACCATAAACTCACCACTCCTATATTTGATTATGGATGCTCGGTCCGAGGGTATCAGGAAAGAAAATTGGAAGAAGGAGAGGATCAGGGGCCAGATCGGCAGATTTGTCACATATAGTCATGGGCTTTTGACCTAGTGCGGGCGGGTTTGGTCCTGGTTTTTGGTGGGGTCCATCAAACAGTGATGGGGAGCCACACAAGTATAGGTTCTTAATCCACCCTGGAGCCACGAAGATGTATCAAGACTTAAGTCTCAATTATTGGTGGTCATGCATGAAGTAGGAGATAACATGGTATGTGGAGAGATGCTTGACCTATCGAATGGTCAAGGCAAAGCACCAGTGACTGCATGGCAAGCTGCAGTCCTTGGAGGTTACCATGTGGAAATAAGAGCAGATAACCATGGATTTCATCACCAAGCTGTCGAGGACGACCAAGGGATTCGATGCTATTCGGGTCATTGTCAATCGTCTGACCATGAGTGCCCATTTTTTTGCCATTTGGAAGAGTTCTTCAGTCAAAAAATTGGCTAACATGTATGTGCATGAGATTGTCGGTCGCCATGGTGTACCAGTTTCTATTGTATCTGATTGTGATGTACATTTTAATTCTCGATTTTGGCAGAGATTTCATGAGGAGTTGGGTACAAGACTACTCTTCAACACTTCTTATCACCCCTAGACCGATGGTCAGAGTGAGCGGACGATTCAGATGCTTAAGGATATGTCAAGTGCTTGTGTTATCAATTTCGATGGGAATTAGGACTCCTACCCTCCCCTAGCTGAGTTTTCTTACAGCAACAATTATTATTCTAGTATTGGTGCATCGTTGTATGAGCTTCTGTATGGGAGGAAGTGTCGTACTCCAGTCTGTTGGGAAAAGGTCGGCCACAGGGTCATGGGGAGGACTGAGGTGGTTCTCCATACAATAGAGCTTATCCAATAGATCAGACAGAGGTTACAGACAACTCCAAGCCAGAAGAGGATTTATGCTGATAGATGACGGTTCGAGCTGAAGTTCGAGGTTGGGGACATGGTTTTGCTGAAGGTATCCTCTTGGAAGGGTGTGATACGCTTTAGGAAGAGGGGAAAGTTGGGCCCCCGATTTATTGGACCGTTCCGAGTAGTACCCAGGGTAGGCAAGGTGGCCTACCGATTGGATCTACATGAGGAGCTTAGTTAGATTCACAACACCTTTCATGTTTCTTAGCTTCTGATGTGTGTGTTTGATGATTCCGTGGTGGTCCTCGTTGGGTGAAATTAGTGTTCTAAAATGCACGCCATGGCGCGCGCCAAGGCTCGCTATGGCGTGAGGCGTGGCTCCGCCGTTACGAAAAGCCTCATAATGTTGCTGTTAGGCGTGCCGCGTGGCAAGGCGTGATATGGCGTGCCATGGCGCGTTATGGCATGTTATGGCGCGTGTTTTTTTCGTTTGAGACACGGTTTTTTGCTCTTTGTTTTGTCTTTTCTAATCGGAGATACAGGTATTGTGGTTTTCGTTAAATTTTTGTTACTAATTATTGATCTAACACTTATAAAAAGTAATTATATTTAATATAAATTTATATTTATGTGGTAATATAATTTTAAATTAATACAAAATCGCCGCCTTACATCACGCCTTGAAAAACACCATGGCTCACCATGACTCGTTAAGCTTGAGGCTTGACCTTGCCGCCACGCCACGCTTCACGCCATTTAGAACCTTGGGTGAAATTCATGTCGATGAGCGCTTGAATTATATGGAGAGGCAAGTGGCTATTCTGGATAAGAAGACGAAGACATTGTACAACTAGGTGGCTTGGTCAAGGTTCAGTGGCAACATAGAAAGCGTTCCGAGTGGACTTGGGAGCCCTGGGTGGAGATGCTTGAGCACTATCCGGATCTATTCGTAGCTGAAGATTTTGAGGATGAAATATAGTTCAAGTGGGAGGCAAATTGTAACACTCAATCCTTGCAGGTATATTTCTTTTCTTTATATTAAAGTTTAAGTGTTGGGAAGTTTGGTCCTACACAGGGCATATGGTAGTCTCTTACGTAGTGTGTTGGAGGGAAGCTTGGACACGGGGATTAAATAATCTACGCATAGCGTAGGTGGAGCTACGTAGGGCGTAGGAGCCCAAAACCTAAACCCTAATTCTTGGGGTTGTGAGCCCTATTTAAAGGCTCTAACCCCTTGAGGCCCTTCCATTTTAGTCTCCATCTTCGCAAATGACCTCCTTAGAAACCCTAATCCCTATTTGTGAGTTTTGAGTCTTTGGAGCGTTTTGTGTTCACCTTTGAAGGAAGGAGATCATTATGGAACCACTTGCGAGCTCAAATCAGTATAGATTTGGGATTTACATCCACCCATCCATCTCTGGAAGGTATAAAGATTCCACCTTGATGTTGTTTATGTTAGATATAGTTATGCTTAAGAATTTCATGCTTTTTTCCCCATAACCATGGTGTATAGGAGTAAGAGCTACTACAGATCATCGGAGTCCCATTTCGAGTCATTTTTAGGGTTGCTAAGTCATAAAAATGAGAGCTTGGTCACTTTCATCCATCCATGCATGAGCTTTTGAGCCATAGAAGGCTTTTTGGACATAGGGTTTAGATTATTGCTATTTGTATGCATGCAAATGGATAAAGTCAGAAACTTGATCCATTAAGACGTCCATTTAGTATAGATTGGAAGCTTGGAGGGTTAAATTTCTGTATTAAGCACTTAGTAGGAAAAGTTAGACAACAACATGCTACGAAGGGCTTAGTTTTAGCTACGCTGAGCGTAATTGACTTTTTGACTGTTGACCGTTGACTTTGACCAAGTTTGACTTTAGGTCAAATGGAGCATTTTGAGTTATAGATTGAAATTTTGTCCTTGTTTGTTTTATAGGTGACATGTAGAGCTGGTATTTGGAATTGTGATCAATTCAACTATCTTTTAGACTTCAAGGTAAGTTTTCTCTCTGTACTCGTGGGTTGAAAACACCAATACCGGCCAACTAGATTGGATTATATATCCTTGTGTATAGGATGTTGCTATGCTATAGTGATCTATTAGATTGGTAGATCTGTATGATTACCTTAACTTGTTGGTTATTGATTATTATTTGCATATGTTAACAAAATATGGTTGGGTTAAGGCGGTCTGAATTTGTGTTGAAGGCCAAGAAACCTAGGCGGTCCAGTTGATACTGTAGGCCCAAGGGAGCGGTCTAACTTATGTTGTAGGCTTAGGAGCGGTCCAACTTGTTGCTGAAGGCTCAAGTGGTGGTCCAGCCTTATGTTGTAGGCCTTGTGTGCATGCATTATATATGTGTTGCGTATGGGGTATATTTGGGAAACTCACTAAACTTTGACTTACAGTTAATTTCATAGTTTGAGGAACATCAGATGATTAGTGTAAGGCGAAGGCGTGATCGTACACATCCTCCTGCTGAATTATGATTTTGAGAGATTTTGATACTATGTTGCTAAGGATTGTTTGAAAACAATGATTTACTATATATATGGTTTTGTGGAAATGTTTTTTAAAAATGATTTTTTTATGGTTTTTTGGATGTTACACGACCGAAACTCGCGAAATAGAGATGGCAAAAGCCATTTGATGATGTTTGCATATTGAGGGTTAGATATGACGTGGAAGACTTAAACCCGACCTAGTGCAATTTGATCATGAACGAAGTGAATGTCAATCTCCATGCGCTTCGTGCGTTAGTTTTGAACCGGATTGGATGACATATAGACATCACCGACATTATCATAGTATACAATGATGTTTTTTCGGTTGAGATAAGTATAACTCTTATAGAAGATTGTGAAACAAAAAGGTCCTGATAACAACTTTAGGAATGCCACAATACTTTGCTTTGACATCCGATCACGAAATAACACTTTTTCGATTGGAAGACCACGAAAAAAGGTTACCTCCCATGACATAGTAAGAAATATGGATTGACGGGTATTTTGATCCACCCAGTTAGTGTGCGAGTAGGCGATAATGTTTGTGGAGGATGTGACATGAATATGTAATTCATACTCAAAAGTCAAGAGTGTCGTGAACATAGAGAAGAATAAGTTATAGCGTGCCAAAGTTGGAATCACAAGGATCATGCATAAAGAGGCATATTTTTTAAACAACGTATGCAAGATTCAATCAGTTCAAAGTGAGGCACTGAAGAGTACTTGTCAGACTACGATACTTAATAAGATCATCAAAATATAATTGTCAAAACGACAATAGATATGAGACATTTGTTGTTCTTCCAAGCGAAGCATGTACTGAGACTCCAAAAAGGTGGGAAGAGGTGAGCGGTTCTTCTAGACGACATCCATGACCAATGATGATGGACCTACTCGACCACCTACAACCACAGAAAATCCCTACGGAATAACCCACATCAAAGCGTTTATTCCCTAAATTCTTAATCTAAATCAACTGAATTATGACGTTTAGCGATAGCTTTTCAAGATCCATGTTTATTCTCTTAATTATTAATCTATATCGGTTGAATAATGATGTTTGGTGAGAGCTTTTCAAGACCCATTGCATTGGGTTTGGCGTGACTGAAAATATTTACAACTCTTTGGTGCTCAAGCGTCAAAACCGACTGATCCTGAATTGACCAAATATCAACTCCATGAAATTATGGATCTATGGTATAATCTTTCTGTCACTTCTCTAGATGATTATGAAGCTTGATGCCATTGCTAGAACAATCTAGATAAATCTGAAAAATCTGTTAATTTATAGAAAATGGAATTGTTTTTTGTTTCCTATCAAACTTATTTAGTGAAAAAATAATTTATTTTTTCTTGGAAAAACTAATCATAAGAAAGTTCATAGTTTTTCTTGTACTATACAAAAATAGACCAATTTTAATGTATTTTATAATTTCAAGTATTCAAAAAACTTAAATCATAAAAAAATATGATTCATCAAGTTTATTAGTTCTTTTTAAAATCAAAAATTTCACATCTTAATCAATGAGACATTTAATCGTGCATGATTTTGGGCTCTAACATTGGCTTTGTATTTTGCCAATCCGAGGGGAAAATGATTTGTGAGGATAATTACATTTTCGTCTTGCTCACGTTTAGACTCTATTTTGTACATATTTGACCATTTAACTTGTTAAATGTGTTCGTATATTACCATAGTCGCCTGTTATAAAAGACGACAATGGTAATATACGAACACATTTAACAAGTTAAATGTTTAAATGAGTACAAAAAAGAAAGTTGTATAAATGTGAACAAAATGAAAAGTTAAATATCATGATAAGTCTTTTTCTTATTTTTAATAGCGATTTTATTTTTTATATTTGTTTGTATTATTTTTCCAAACATTATTTTCAAAGTATCCATAATGATTGATTATTTATCCCATTTATAGTTTTTTGATTTTGACAAATCAATTTTCTACTAATATATTTGTGGTAAAAACTTACTATCATAAATATTAATTAGTTAAACTCTACTTTTTAATTAATAAATATTTTTTTGTGAAATATTTTATATAGTCTCTTATATTTTTTTTCTTTTGTTTTTAAGCATGCGCAATATTTTTAAACTAAATATTATCTAACAATAAAATTAAATAAATTAAATATGTAATAATAAATATGGAGAGTCTTTTAAAAAAATAAAAATAAAATATTATGTAGAAAATAAAAAACACAAAAAAAACTATATAATGTAAATGTTTTAAAATTATTACAGGTTTTTATTCATTTTAATTAAAATTTTATAAACATTTTAATTTTTTAATACAACGTTCTAAACTAATATTTAACAAAAGTATTTTAAATGTTTTAAAAAAGTATTAAATTGTCATACAAAATCAATGAAACGATTTTAAAATGTTGTAAAAGAAGGTTTATAAATAGATGTATGAATGTTATAAAAAAAATTGTATAAAAACGTAAAAAAGATTAAAAACTTGTAAGAAAAATTTAAAGCATTTAGAAAAATATTTGGTTTAAAAATACTTGTATGAAAATTATATGAAAGTATAAAAAAAAGTTAAAAAAAATATATAAGCAAGGTTTAAAACATTATATTAGAAAAACTATAGGAGAAAAATATCAAAAAATGATGTAAGAGATTTTTAAGAAAAAATTGTTCACATTTAGACAACTTTTTTTTTGTACATATTTAACCATTTAGCTTGTTAAATGTGTTCATATATTAACATTGTTAGCTGCTAGCAGCTAACAATGGTAATATATGAACACGTTTAACAAGTTAAATGATCAAATATGTACAAAAAGAAGAAGTTGTCTAAATGTGAAAAAAATGATAATTATCCTCCCAAGTTATTTTCCTCAATTGATGTTCCCTAACCATTAATGGTTTTAATTTCACCATGTCAGGGCTCTATCAGAGAAGGTGCAAGCAACAAACTTCACTTTGCTCCCTTCTGGGCACGAACAGATTGTGAAGACTGAATCTGTTTTCTCGAACCATCGCATCAAAGCGATGACTCCACCATTTCCACTAAAGGAATTGGGTTTGTAGTTCATGAATTCCTTATACGAACACTCCCTTGGTTGTCCGTGAGTAGATCCAAGGTTGGCTAAGTGGGTACCACTACCAGATCCGAAGGTACCACTTTCACCGAGGTGAGCTAGAGTAGTTTCCACTGCGGAGGATATCGCTGCTTGGAGCGCAGCTGAGTCAAATTGAGGTGAAGGTAGTGGCGGTTGAGTTGGAGTTATCGGAGTAGTGCGTCTATTTGATCAACGAGGAGGCATCTTTGCTAAAAAATACAAAGATGAGACGGGAATAAGTCTATAGCAATGGATAAAAGCCGAAAGCTGAAAGACAAGGTTATCCTAGTTCTGAATGTATCGCGTCGTGACTTCCACAGGGTTCTGGAAACAATTCATAACAGAGTCTATACCGAATAAACTTTATGAATTAGAAATGGCTATCCTTGAATGAATATTTGTGACCTGAATAACTGTTACCAGCTGCATGTAAGAAAATAATCCTAACACATAATGTGAGCAGTGTTTCCACTAACTCATTAAGTTAACCAAGATTATTATTTATTAGTAAGACACATATGATGTTTTGGTTACTTCGGCTGATCCCGCCTTGAAAACTTCTCTTAAACTTACTCTTGTTCCTCCTTGACTCTTCTGTTGACTGCTATGAGGAAGTGGTTACATCTATCTGGGTTTGTCGTGCGAGAAGGGATATGACTAAAGAATCTATGAGATTTAGGGTAACTTTATGGGGTGATCCTTATAGAGTCCTTCTATAACTATAAAATGTTTACAAGTTGTATATAATTTAACATTAAATAGGCCTTCGGATAACTGATCCTACTCCAAAACCACAACCAAACAAGGAAGAGGTAGTGAAGCATAGATCACAAATTCTAAGTCTATAAAATCTCAATTATATAAAACCTTGGGAGTATACATTGCAAGATTATAGACCTATCCGTAAGGGTCTTTTAAGTTATCACATAAGTTATTTATATAGTGCCTAAAATACTCCTATAGTATTTTTAACGTAATGTACTTGGTATGTTTCAAACTTGTTATCGTGTTATAGTATCCTAGAATACTCCTATAGTATTCTAACTCTATGTACTTGATCTAGAATTCTCTTGACTGGTGTTAGGTAAGTTTTAAGACTGTTGCAACACCACATCACTCCCAAACACATGTCGGTCACATCTCGAATGAATATAGTTGATCAGGCTATATTGATCGTAGCTGTGATTACATAAATGTCCAGGTTTGACCGCAATGTTCAACCTTTAAATACTTCTGTTATGTTCTTCTTGTGATATTTGTTCTAGTATGTATACATGTATAAGCAAGTAGGTATATTTTTTATAACTTATTGTTATACTCTTGAAATATATATTATTATCTAAAGCACTTAAGCCCCATTGTATTTATAGTTGTATATCTTTTATCGGTTGATATACTTAGTTCACTATAAACAATGCTCTGATACCAATCTGGCACACCCCAAAACCGAAATGGTGGAAACGTTCAGGGTAGATGACGTCATGTTTAGTATCACAAGACATGCATCATAGTAATCAAAGTAATGAACAACCATTTCATTAGAAAGAAAGTTTTTACAAAATATGTGTTCACAAAACATAGAAGACATATGTAAATAACAAAACAAGATTGGGAGCCATAGTGCTCCATCTTCTAAATTCCCAGCGCATGTACCTGTCTACTAGTTTCCTGAGAATACAAGTTATTTTGAAAGAGTTGATAAACAATTAAGCTGGTGAGTTCATAAGATTTTAGTGATGTAAGTAAGTTGTAGAAAGTATAGTAAGTTGTAGTAAATTGTAAGTTTTGTTTAGAAAAGTTTGCATGTTCCTCCAGAAAATCCTATATTTCCTACTTTGATGAAAGATAAGTAAAAATGACTCTACAATCCTTTCTATGAGTACTAAATAGATACAAGTTATATAGAACTCGAAGTAAACAAACAATCGATTGTGTGTATCTGCCCTAAGCCCACAACCAAAAAAGGAACAGGAAATGAGGTGGATGACACACATCCTATTGGTTGTTAGATCCTTGTTGTATACTCCCTTCGTCCCAAATTGATAGTCCACTTTTGACTTTTGAAGTCTTTTTTCTTCAACTTTGACCTTAAATACTTTTATATGTGTTATATATTACTTGATAAAACTTATAACAATGAAAAAACATTTAAAATAAAATCCATTCATATATTTTGCATCAAGTATTATCTATCAAAAACAAAAATATTTAAGGTCAAAGTTGAAGAAAAAAGATTTCAAAAGTCAATAGTGGACTATCAATTTGGGACGGAGGTAGTATAACTCTGGCGTATTCACTTGGTACTCATGGAGTTAACTATAATAGTTCCTTTATATGTAATGAAAAGATTCTTTAAGAAAACCCTTATTTCTTTTAGTAAAAATGGTAACCACAGTGGTTCCTTCTATAATCACTTAGTTTATACTAGCTATATATAATCTAATACCGAATAGATAGTTAATTGTGTGAATCTGCCCTAAGCTCACAACCAAACAAGGAACAAGAAGTAAGGCGGAAAGCACACATCCAACTACTTATCGGGTATTAATTATATATACCTCTGATGTATAAAATAAGGTATTATAGAGTTAACCACCTAAGGTCCTTTAAGTTTATACTGGTTTAATAAAATGGATTAAACCCTTTACTGGTAAGGTTCTAGTTTTGAATACCAAATGTTCTATTTGAAAAGTGTGTTTTGTACTAGAAAAAATGTGCATTGAATTAGTGTCCTATGACCTGACCCATACCTGGTACCCCTTATGATGTCTTAATGTATACGAAACATATATATAACTAAGATCGAATGGATAATAGGCTGGGTGAATCCGCTCTAAGCCCACAACCAAACAAGGAATAGGAAATGAAGCGGAAAGCACACATCATATTACCTATCGGATTCTATTAATATACATCCCTTGATGTATACATTAAGGAATCATAAGGTTAGCATTATGGTCCCTTTCTACTGAATGTACTAGACTCGACTGTGCTGATTGTCTTTTGTAAAACGTAAGTTTACCCTAGTTTATAACTATCTTGACTCGAAAATAGTTTGCATTAACTTCTAAGTGGAACTGACACTTTATGAAAGTAATGGGAAAATGAAAGTACTCAGTTGTCTTTTAAATTGACATCCTGTCGTACTGATTTCTTTAAAACATGTTTGTTTTATTAAGGTCATAATGTGAAGGCTAGTACCCATCCTATACTCTCTCCCTGTCAAGAGATTCTGGGAACAAACGCGACTTCAGCAAAGCAGTTGCTAGGCCGTGTAATCCACATTAAGCTTAGATGATCATGTATACCCAATTTAACTATCACCTTTTGTTTAGAACAATGAGTTAGTAATTCATTGGTATAATTAGATCATGTAGTGTTCTCATGCAATAGCATCTTAGTATGTTCGTTCTGTTATAGTATCTTAGTATGTTCGTTCTGCTATAGTATCTTAGTATGTTTCTTCTATTATCGCGTATTGTATCTTCCTCCCTATTTCTCTTTATAGTATGTTCTAGCATCTAATATGAATTGAACCCCTAAACTATACCTACTATAGTTTACTTGAATTGTTATTGAAAAGACTCATTTATCTACTAAGTTATGATAGTACCTTAAAAACGGAGTTTTGTTAAACTATAAAGTAACATAACTTTAAAAGAGTTTTTGAAATGTTTTGATCACTTATAAAAGACATAAGCAATCTTTGGAAAGATGTTTATAACAAACATTTACACAATTATCATTGTGTTCGACTTGTATCCCCCCCCCCCTTAAAAGCATTTAAAACAGTTTAAAAGATTAATTATGGGGTATGAACTCACCTGATGTGGGTGATTCAAATGACTATGTGCGTAAGGATGAGAAGTTCCACGAATTAAGTCCCGAGTCACAAACGAGTCCTAACTGACATATAATGGCATATATTGGCATAAATTTAGTGTTTTAAAAGCAACCAAATGCAAGGAAACACCTCACAGGACTAGGAAACACTTTGTCCAAGTGTTGGAATCACATGTGATAGAACTAAGGGGTGTTCACGGCCACCAATGGAGTTTACGGTCATAGGGTTTACGGTCTAGTGAGTTCATGGTCAGAGGTTTACGGTCTAGGGTGTTCACGGTTCCATGGGTTCACGGTCCCATGTGTTTATGGTCTAAGGAGATACACTAAACCGTAAACACCTTTTGTTCACGGAATAGTGATGATTTCAAGGCTAAACACAAGAATCCTAACTAGATATAAGTATAAGAGGATGATACTTACGATCTGAACGCAAAGAAAGGTGTTCTCGGTCCAAAACACTAAGGTGTTCTTGAAAATTCTTGAAGATCTAGATTAAAAGATGAAATCCATGGATGAATCAAGAGTGAATCATGGATATAGGACGGATTAACACCCAAAGGAATGAATCACTTACTTGTTTGAAGATTTGGAAGCAAAAATCTTTTGATACTTGAGAGAAAAATCGGAATTCTAGGCTTGAAATGGAAGAAATGATCAAAAATGATCATGAACTATATATATAGGAGGGATTTTACGGTCGCCTTGACCGTAAACTCAAGGGTCCTGACCGTAAACTCCTCCTGAAGAGGTTTACGGTTTGTTGGATGGCTTAGAACTTCCGTTGATACTTCCAAACACTTATTCCTTAAGTGTACTAGGCTAAAATTCCTTAGAATGACCTTTAACAAGGCTAGAACTCATTACCAATGAGTCTGACACTCATTTGAGTTGACTGACTAAGCTTTCAAAGTAAAAAATTTCGGGTTGTCACACACTAATAGTTAGTTTTGATTATCAACCAAAAATACTTGCATAGAATTATGTCACAAAGATAATACCAATACATATATTTATATTGGCATCTAATATTTCATATAATCATTTTAACGCTACATGAACAACAAAGGAGGCTAGTTTACCATACACGAAATATTTTTTTATACTCGTTGCATGTTTGTTTTGATATAAATAAGATGTTGGGTGGTAACACGTTAGAGAAAACGTTAAGAGTATATGACATATTATAGTATTATACTTTCTTATCTAGCATGCAACATGGGTATGTATCTCCCCCCAAAATTTGTAAAAATAAAAGAAAAAGGGCCATAAAGACTCACCTTTGTTGCGTGATATAAACCTGAGTCTTGTTCGTTTTTACGAAAGGCTTCTTGTGTCACCTTTAAAACCGATACTAAGGAAGAGCTCGGGTTGTTTTGGGCGATCAACAAACTGGTTTATGGTCTCCAACTTCTAGCTCAAAATCAGCAAAGAAAAGTAGAAGAGGGGATTGTTTACATGAGTTTTTGGGGTGCATCATTGGAAGAATATGTATGGGATTTATATGGTTGTAAATTTGCAAGGTGAGTATCATGTGATGTGGGCAATAGTTTAGGTTGTACAAGTTGCATGCAAAAGTTCTTTTCAGTTGTAGTCTTGGAAAAGAAACGTGAGTTTTAGCCAATTGAAGTTATGCCCATTTGTTCTTATATAATGATGATACTCAATAAACTAGTTGTGACAATTGAGAGATGCTCCTTGTAGAGCAATAGGCATTGATGTACAACCACAATTTTTCTCATCATGAATCCTTGTATTGTATGATATTATTGCTTTCTATTTTATGATAATTGAGATATGGGGTTTTCTAAGTGGTGTATGCAAGTATAACTATTAATATAAGTATGGTTTTTACGTTGGTTAAGTAAAAATTTGTCGTTCCAACTAATCAAGGTAATTTAATTAAACTAATGGGTAGTAGTGTCCCATTTAGTGATGTTTAACTAGTTCAAAACAAATTCTTTTTTTTGTGGCATGCGACGATACTTGTAAAAACTTTTTATCGTTAAACAAGATTTTAATGGCTTGAGGCGTTTGGCAAGTGGTTATAGATTTAAATGTCCCACGTATATTTTATTATTCCACCATTTCATTCATAGGTTCATAATATAACTATATTATTGTGGTGGTTTGGTCGACGTATTTCGACCTAAAATTACTAATTGTTACATTCTCCCCCCGTCAAAAGAATTTCGTCCCGAAATTTAACTTGTGGCCGGGACATCCTTGAACAATTAGGTATATTTCTGCATCATCTGATCTTCCCGTTCCTGAGTGAACTCTGGTCCTTTCTGAGAGTTCCATCGTACTTTCACAATAGGTATGTGGCTCTGTCTGAATCATTTTATTTCTCGGTTCATTATCTCTACGGGCTCTTCAATGAAATGGAGTTTTGTGTTTCATTGGATTTCTTCAAGAGGGATTTTGAATGTGTCGTCAGACAGACACTTTTTCAAGTTTGATACACGGAAAACATTATGTACCCTTTCTAACTGTTGAGGTAGTTCGAGTCGATACGCAACAAGACCAATCCTTTCCAGGATCTTAAATTGCCCTATATATCGTGGGTTCAATTTGCCTCTCTTTCCAAACCTGACATGCCTTTCCGAGGTGATACCCTTAACATGACTATGTCCCCTACTTGAAATTCTAAGGGTCTACGCCTTACGTCAGCATAGCTCTTCTAACGATCACGTGCGGTCTTCAGTTTGTCCCTGATTTGTACTATCTTTTCAATTGTCTCGTGAATTATCTCGGATCCAGTTCGTAGAGTATCTCCTGAATGTACCTTGGCCAATTAGGTGTCACTAACCTCTGCCCAACATAGTGGTGACCGACAATTCCTTCCATACAATGCTTCAAATGGTACGACCTTTATGCTGGTGTGATAGTTGTTATTGTAGGAAAACTCAATCAAAGACAAGTGAGTATCCCATGAATTCCCAAAGTCTATCACACAGGCTCGGAGCATATCTTCTAGGGTTTGGATGGTTCGTTTACTCTGACCATTTGTCTGAGGATGGTAAGTCATGCTCATGTCTATATGGGTACCTAAGGACTTTTGCAACGACTGCCAAAATCGAGAGGTGAATCTACTGTCTCAGTTAGAGATAATAGAGATTGGGACTCCGTGTAGTCTCACAATCTCTTTTAGGTATGTTTTGGTCAACATTTCCATCTTGTCTGTCTCCTTAATTGGTAGGAAATGGGTGGAATTTGTTAACCTATCCACTACCACCCAGATTGTGTCGTAACCACATGGTCTTCTGGGTATCTTGGTAATGAAGTCCATAGTGATTCGTTCCCACTTCCATTTGGGTATCTCTGGTTGTTGTAGCAAACCCTAAGGCTTTTGATGTTCTGCCTTAACTTTAGAACATCTTAGACACTTGTTTACGTAAGTAGCAATCTCAGATTTCATGTTTGGCCACCAGTACAACATCTTTAAGTCGTGATACATCTTATTGGAGCCTGGGTGAACGAAATATCTCGTCTTATGAGCTTCGTCCATGACTAAACTCCTGACGTTTCCAAATTTGGGCGTCCAGATTATGTTCATGAAGTATCGCGTTCCATCGTTTATAAGATCGAATTGCTTAAACATTCCTCATAAAGCTTCGTCTATTATGTTTTCTTCCTTTATAGCTTCGAGCTGAGCTTCTCTTATCTGTGAACTGAGGCTGGAAAGGATAGTCACGGTTAGGGCTCGTACGCGTCTGGGTTTGATGTGTTCCTTACGACTCAGTGCATCTGCCACAACGTTTGCTTTCCTGGGATGATAGCGAATTTCACACTCGTAATACATTTAGTAATTCGACCTATCTTTCTTGCCTCATATTTAGTTCCTTTTGATCAAAGATATGTTGGAGACTCTTGTGGTCAGTAAAGATGGTACATCTCGTACCGTACAAGTAGTGTCTCCATATTTTGAGTGCAAAAATCACTACTCCTAATTCAAGCTCATGAGTTGTGTAATTGACCTCATGCACTTTAATTTGTCTGGAGGTGTAAGCAATCACTCAATCTTTTTGCATTAATACACAACCAAATCCTTGATGAGATGTGTCGCAGTAGACGACAAAGTCTTCGGTTCCTTCTGGAAGTGAAAGGATTGGTGCGCTACACAACATTTGTTTTAATTTGTGGAAAGCAGTCTCTTGCTTTTCTTTCCAGGTAAATTTTACATCCTTATGTGTCAATGCAGTTAGAGGTTTGGCCGTCTTAGAGAAGTTCTCAATAAATCTACGGTAGTAGCCAACAAGGCCTAAAAATTGGCGCACTTCAATCAGTGATCTTAGTGCTTCCTAGTTCTTGATTGCTTCGATTTTTGCGGGATCTACATGTATCCCTTTGTTACTTACGACATTCCATAAGAAGTGTACTTCTCTGATCCAAACTTTACACTTGGAGAATTTTACGTACAGTTTCTCTCTTCTTATGAGTTCCAATATTAATCGTAGATGTTGGCCATGTTCTTCTTTTGTTTAAGAGTATATCAAGATGTCATCAATGAATACAATCGCAAACTTATCTAAATAAGGTTTGCAAACACGGTTCATGAGGTCCATGAACACTGCGGGGGCATTCGTTAGACCGAACGGCATAACTAGAAACTCATAATGTCCATACCGAGTTCTAAAAGCGTTTTTTGGTACATCTGATTCCATCACTTTAAGTTGGTGATATCCAGAATGTAGATCTATCTTGTAATAGTAACTAGAGCCTTGCAATTGGTCGAACAAGTCATCGATTCTTGGGAGTGGATAACGGTTCTTGATCGTTAACTTGTTCAAGTCCCGGTAATCGCTAGACATTCTGAATGATCCATCTTTCTTCTTGACAAATAAAAATGGTGCTCCCCAAGGTGAGAAACTTGGTCTTATGAAGCCTTTGTCAAGAAGTTCTTGCAATTGTCTTGAGATCTCTTGCATCTCTGACAGAGCCAGTCTGTAAGGTGATTTGGCTACCGGGGCCGCACCGGGAGTTAGATCGATTATGAACTCAACTTGTCGGTTTGGCGGAAACCCAGGTAGGTCTTCTGAAAACACATCGGGGTAGTCACATACTTGTGGTATGTCTTTTATCTCCTTTTCCTTTCTCTTTTTATATACTATGTGAGGCAAAAAGGCGTAACATTTCTTGTGTAGATATTTCTAAGCCTTTATGCAAGAGATTAACTTTAGGTTTTGTCCCGATTTATCCCCGTAAATTGTCATAATCTCCCCATTGGGTAGGGTCAACCGTACAACCTTCTCGTAGCATAAGATCTCGGCTTGATGTGGGGCAAGCCAATCCATGATAACGATAATGTCGAAGCTTCTGATAGGCATGGGCATAAGGTTTATTTGAAATATGTGGTCATTTATAGTTACTGTGCAATCTATCAGTATTTTAGTAGTGCTCTCTATTTGACCGTTTGCTACTTCTACTTCGTATGCTACCTCTAACTTCCTAATCTCATGGACTAAACGTTGTTTAAATTTTGGAGTTACAAAGCTTTTATCGGCACCCGAGTAAAAAGTATTGTAGCATACAACTTATTGACAAGAAACGTACTAGTGACCACTGATGGGTCTTGGATGGCATCCTTTTGATTTCATCCTATATTGAGATTTAAGGTTTTATTAATATTTGTTTTTAAATAAAATTTTAACCAAGATTTTTAACAAATCAACTATTTCGCTTAGGTTAGGTAGTGCATAAATCTGACCATAATAAAACATAGGCGCGCAACTAGGTTTAGTTATGGTAGGACGCATGTACTAAGGAACCTAGTTGAATATTTGTTTTTTTCCTTGTATTTTTCTTATCTTGGATTAGTGTTTTCTCATTGAGGAATTGAGTTTTTTTATAAGTCTCTATATCTTGTATTTGTGTGTGTATTATAAATTACCCTTTGATTACTTTGGGAAGTATAATTAGTAATACTTTTCATTTATAGATTTACTGGAATAAATCTAAGTATAAAGCCTTTATCATTAAGAACCTAACTATTAAGTGTTATAACTCTATGGGGATAGACCTAAGGATTTTAGGTTTAAGAATGACTAGATCTAAAAGAGTAAGCCCTTAGACTATAGTTGTGCTCTCCTAAGGAAAGTACTATTCGCTATAGTCGTTTAGCTCTGATACCAATCTATCACACCCCGGCCGCTGGCGGAATCGTTGGGGTTGCAACGTGAAACGTTGGTTCATAGTTAACAACATACATCGAGTATTACAGGATTCAAATAACATTAAATTCTTCCAAAGTATGAAAAAGAAGAAATACATTGTTTAGTAAATCCCAAACGATGACTAATACATAATCCAATTTCTATAAAGCATATATCAAGAATATCGGTTACTCGGTCAATAGTTTATTTAAGGAGAAATATTATCCTTACCTTGTAGGCATTCCTCCAGCTTTTAAGTTCTTGAAGATACATACGTTTTAAAAATATGTCAACAAAAATGTTGGTGAGTTTTATAGGTTTAGACTCCAAGGATTTATAATCAAAAATACAATTGTGACCTTTTAAGATTATAAGTCTGTATTTAGTCCACACTTGTAATCCCATACAAGTAAAATAGTTTGGTTCATTGTTCATAACCAAGAAATCATGAGTCGTAAGTATCGTGTTGAAAATATTATAAATACGAATTATATATAATAATGTTTTCAACACTTGTCCATTTTGTTCAAAAGTTCCCTTTTAACGATAAAACTTCTAGATTAAAATTTATGGGTTCTAGTATGACCCTATAACTGAATTATGGACGCGCAAGCCTCTGTAAAGTAGTACGGTGAGCAGATGTATTGTGACCATCACGACGCTTCATCGACGTCGTGAAATATATAAGTGACTGAACGATTACGCCCGTTTTGACTCGTCAGACGATGGTTGTAGCTAGCAACCACATGCGGGGATGTCAACCCGTATAGATCTATTCCAATATTCCATGTTCCTTTTGTATTAACGGTTATAGCACAGAGGGCTTTGTACTAAGTTTTTGAGTTCTTAGTGATGAAGTGTTTCTCATATAGAATATCCTTAAATCGTTAAGTCTAAGATTTTTGTCGTCATTTGTATTCCGAGCCTTAATAATGTTTGCAATTCCTTGTCGTCACATTCGGATATATTGTCGTACATACACTATTATACACATAATTTTAAGAGTATGTAAATATGTGTGTATATATCATTGAAGGCATAAGAATATTACTTCAATTCTTTGTTTTCTTGAAGCGTTAATAGCTTTTTCATAAGTTTTCTTTTTATATAAAATATATTATTTTATATAAACAATCATTTTCTATAAAACTACTCATTTTTATAAAATACTACAAGGTCTACTTATAAACTCCATTTTTATATAAAATATCATTTTTACATAAAAATTATCATATTTTATAAAAACTACTTATTTTTATAAAACGTTGCAAAATCCTTTTATAAACTCCATTTTTATATAAAATATCAGATTTATATAAAAATAATCACATTTTATAAAAACTACTTATTTTATAAAATGTTACAAGATTTATTTTTATAAACTGCATTTTATATATAAAATAAGAATTTTATATAAAAATAATCATATTTGATAAAAACTACTTATTTTTATAAAATGTTACAAGATCCTTTTATAAACTCCATTTTTATATAAAATATCAATTTTATATAAAAATAATCATGTTTTATAACATAAATCCAATGGAACACTTATGTATCTATAAGTCTACATATTTCATATTATATTTACACTTTAGACCTTGCTCGTAAATAAATTAACAAAGTAGGTCCTAAGTCTATAATTTTATTGGTTTGTTTTATTAATGACCATTCTAACACTAATGATTAGTTTTGATTATCAACCAAAAATACTTGTGTGGACTTATGTCACAAAGATAATACCAATACATATATTTATATTGGCATCTAATATTTCATATCATCGTTTTAACGCTACATGAACAACAAAGGAGACTAGTTTACCATGCACGAAATATTTTTGTATACTCGTTGAATGTTTGTTTTGATATAAATAAGATGTTGGATGGTAACACATTAGAGAAAACGTTAAGGGTATATGACATATTATAGTATTATACTTTCTTATCTAGCATGCAACGTGTGTATGTATCTCCCCCCAAAATTTGTAAAAATAAAAGAAAAGGGGCCATAAAGACTCACCTTTGTTGCGTGATATAAACTTGAGACTTGTTCGTTTTTAGGAAGGATTCTTGTGTCACCTTTAGAACCAAAACTAAGGAAGAGTTCAAGTTGTTTTGGGCGATCAACAAACGGGTTTATGGTCTCCAACTTCCAACTCAAACTCAGCAAAGAAAAGTAGAAGAGGGGATTGTTTACGTGAGTTTTTGGAGAGCCTCATGGGAAGAATATGTATGGGATTTATATGGTTGTAAGTTTGCAAGGTGGGTCTCATGTGATGTGGGCAATAGTTTATGTTGTACAAGTTGCATGCAAAAGTTCTTTTCAATTGTAGTCTTGGAAAAGAAATGTGAGTTTTAGCCAATTGAAGTGATGCCCATTTGTTCTTATATAATGATGATACTCGATAAACTAGTTGTGACAATTGAGAGATGCTCCATGTAGAGCAATAGGCATTGGCGTACAACCACTATTTTTCATCATGAATCCTTATATTGTATGATATTATTGCTTTCTATTTTATGATAATTGAGATATGAGGTTTTCTAGGTGGTGTACGCAAGTATAGCTATTAGTACTGGTATGATTTTTATGTTGGTTAAGTAAAACTTTGTCGTTCCAACTAATGAAAGTAATTTAATTAAACAAGTGTTAAGTAGTGTCCCATTTAGTGATTTTTAACTTGTTCAAAACAAATGGTTTTTTTTGTGGCATGTGACGATACTTGTAAAAACTTTTTATCGTTAAACAAGATTTTAATGGCTTGAGACGTTTAGCAGGTGGTTATAGATTTAAATGTCCCACATATATTTTATTATTCCACCGTTTCATTCATAGGTTCATAATATAACTATTTTATTGTGGTGGTTTGGTCGAACATATTTCGACCTAAAATTACCAATTGTTACACAAAACAAAATATTTTAAAAAGTAAAATAAAAATAAATATAAAAGTCATTTTTTATATCTCCATCATTAGTCTTTTGATATATATGAAAAAGTGAATAATAGTATTTACGTATACAAAATTATTTAAACAAAAATATGAACATCTAAATTGCAATATATATATATATATATATATATATATATATATATATATATATATATATATATATATATATATATATATATATATATATAGAGAGAGAGAGAGAGAGAGAGAGAGATAGAGATGTAGGTTCAAATGTGGATTGACTTCTATTGTGTGAACAATGCTATTCTGTAAAAATGATAAAGAAAATATGTTGTTTAATAATATAAATACGTTCAATCTTACATAACTATTGTCATTCTCACACATTCTCACTAATTAAATCGTTTATAAGGTTATTATAGACTTTTTATTACTATTGTTATTTTGTCAGAATGTTTATTGAATCGTATTCTGTAAGAATAAAAATGAGGGAAAAACGATATGTAGAAACAAAAATGAATAAGAATTAGTGAGAATGCATGAAAATGACGATAGTTGTATAAGATTGAACGTAGTCAAATTACTAAATAACTTAGGTCCCGTTTGATACTCATCTTTCCAGAACCCAAACATATCTTTTTGGATGAATGGACCGGAAAGACTGTTTGATTTGCACAAAAAAAAAATGTTTTCCCGGTAAGATATGTCTTTCCCAGAAAGCCCCCAAAATCATATCTTTCTGACTGAATGGGCTGGGAAGACAATTATGCACCAAACCCCGCCTCTTTCTTTCTTTCTTGGATTATTAATTTTTTTTTAATTTATTTTTTATTTTTTATTATTTTTTTTCATCATTCAGTACAGTCAATCAGATGCACAATCAAACAACATAGTTTCTTTCCCAGTCAGAAAACTTTCCTAGACAACATTTTCTCAGACAGAAACTATCAAACGAGACTTTACTCTCCTAGTAATTCTAATAAAATATATATATATTGCAATTTAGATGTTCATATTTTTGTATTAATATCACATGTAATTAAAGATATTAAGTGAAATCGAAAACAAAAACTTTTACAATGCCATACGTTTCTTTTTTAACTCATGTGCAATTAGGGTATTTTTTTATTGATAGGTCTATCCTTTACTAATTGAAGATAATTTAAAATACAATTTTTGGGGCTATAAAGCAATGTACTTTACAATAAAGATAACTTTTTTCTAGAAATTTCTGGAAATTTATTAGGCGTTGACTCTAAAAAGTAAATAGATATATCCATTTATCATTATAAAGGTTTGTAATTATTTTTTGGGAAAATTTTGTGAATAATATAATATAGGATTAATATGGCTTTAGGAAAAAAAAATTTGTTTGTTTTCAAGTTTCCAACAAGTGAATTTTATTTTTTAAGATATATTTAACTCATGTTTTCAATATATATATATATATATATATATATATATATATATATATATATATATATATATATATATATATATATATATATTTTGAAAACATGAGTTAAATATATTGAAAACATGAGTTATATATATATATATATATATATATATATATATATATATATATATATATATATATATATATATATATATATATATATATATATATTAATTTTTGATAAATTTTGAATTTAGTTTGAACATTAAATTTTAGTTTTAGTGCAAACTAATTATAGAAGCATTTTGATTTGCAAACTTACTTTCATACAACATTTTTAACAGTTTTTAAGAATTTTTCTCAATCCTTTTTAATATTATTTTTTCTAAAAAAATTAATTCTTTATGATTTTTTAAATTATTTTACAACATTTTTTCATTTTAATAGAAAATTTTACTACTTGTTGTAATTATTTACAAAAAAAAAGTCATAAAGTTGTTTTACATTTTTTAAAACAACATTTTAAACTTATGGTCTAATTTTTTATATTATTATATAATTTTATACAAATACATTTAAGCCAAGTATTTTGTAATTGTTTTAAACTTTTTTTTTACAACTTTAAAATTTTTTCTTATATTTTCATACAAATTTTATTATAAATTTAAATTTTCATACAACCCTTTCTAAAAAAATTACAACATTTTTGAAAATGTTTCATATATTTTTTATATCTTTTCTTAATATTTTCACATAGAAAATGTAAAAATAGTTTTAAACAAATATAAAACAAGTTTGAAAAGATTTACTAAAAAGTAAGATATTCTATAAACTTTTAGTTAAAACATAATAAAAATTGTAATTATTAAAATATTTTATCAAATACTTTTGTTTAAAAAGTATTTTAATAAAATTGTATGAGAGTTAAAAAAAGACTTTAAAAAATATAAAACACGATTACAACTTTTGTTTACAAATAATTGTATTAAAACTGAATGAGAGTGTACTAAAATTTGAAAAAGTTATAAACTTGTTTAAAATGTTGTACTAAAAATATATGAAATAATTTATAACCTTTTTTTTTGTAAATAAGTATAACAAGTAGTGAAACTTTTCTATTAGAATTTTTAAAAACTTTAATTAACACATGCAAAATAATTGAGAAAAAATCTCAATAAAGGTTGTAAAAGTCTCTGAATATTACTTTAAAAAGTGGTAGAAAAGGTCGTAAGGAAATTTAACATTAAGACCAAATTAGCAACAAAATTCCAAATATGAATCCAAAACTGTAAAATTGGAAAATTGTGACATGTTCAACATGAGATGACAAATATGTGTACATAAAACCTTTAGTTAAAACATATAAAAAGTTGTAAGAAAGTTTAAAACATTACAAAATACTTTTGATTAAAAATAGTTGTATTAAAATTGAACGGAAGAGTAAAAAAATTTAAAAAGTTATAAACGAAATTTAAAACGTTGTATTAAAAAATATATATATAACAGGCTTATACCTTTTTTTTGTAAAGAATTATAAAAGGTAGTAAACTTTTCATGAAAATGTTGAAAATGAATTTTCTTTAAAAAAAATTGTAAAATAATTAAGGAAAAAATCTCGATAATGTTTTAAAAAAATTCTAAAAAGACTTATAGCATTTGTAGAATAGTAAATTTCTAATTTAAGCTAAATTTGTGACGAATTCACCAAATTCATAAAAAAAATTAAAATCAAAGATAAGGAGTATATGTACATAAAATAATGTTTGCTACTCTTTTAAAAAATAAAATATTTATTTCGCAACTTGAATACAAACAAAATAATTTCTTTCTTATAATATATAATGACTAAATATAGAAAATAATAGTATATATATATATATATATATATATATATATATATATATATATATATATATATATATATATATATATATATATATGTCACACCCCCAAACCAAGGAAACGTACGGGGTGACGGACTTCATATATAGTATCACAACAACGAATATAATAGTGCTCAAAGTAAATACAACCATCATAAATATAATTGAAAAAATTACACCATAGTATAAGTTTACATGTTTCAAAATCAATTACACTATGATGACAAAATGAAATGTTTGACGATTTAACGTCCCATTCTCAAAAGCTGTTGATTTCCTGAGAATTCAAGTAATTTCGAAAAAGTGTCAACAATTAAGTTGGTGAGTTCATAAGCTTTTGGATGTAGAATTTGAAAACCCTGGTTACTACCAGTATGTATAGTAGTTTCTGTTTGAAAACTTTGGTTACTACCAGCATGTATAGTAGTTTTATTATTTGAAATAAAACCGAGTTTTGTATCCCGAGTGTTAGGCGTGTCAAACCCAACAAATAAAGGGGTACGATATACTCTAAAAGAATCCCACTATATTGCACTAAAAAGGTAGTACAAGGCAAGTAGGGTCGATCCACAGAGACACGGGATAATTAGTTTATACCTCATGCGCAAGGTACTATGGTCACCAACAGTAAAGGGGGGGAGGGGGTAGAATAAAATAATTAAAACAAACACTTAAAAACACAAGTAATCAGCTAAAAGAGTGAATTAGATTCAGATTTTGTAAGGACTCCAACTTCATGTATGACAACTTAGCAATGTGACTCAAAGATGACACAATATTCATTCAATTCTATCTAAGTTGGTACTTGAAAGTGCTAATAAGCTCTAACACTTCCCATTCACCACATTAATTAACCAAAAAAAAAGCTCTTTGATTAACCCTAACCTTATTAACCTAATCTAAACAAGCTCTTAGAATTAGATTATAAGATTGCATGAAGCTTTATGTGAATGTTCCCAACAACACCCAATACTCCTCATAAGCTCAGGAGTGTAAAAGTGTATGAATAAGATTTACACTAAATTCATTCAATAGAGATCAATTTAATGCTTGTTACTTGTTCAATTTCACAAAACAATTACGGATTTTGTAAAAGAGATAACTTGAATGACCTAACCCTAATTCAAATGGCCAATAAGAATCACAATTAGAATCAAACATTCGATTGAAGCAAAACCAAATTCATTAGATAGGAATTAAGAACAAACATCATGTCATATGATTGAAGTCAAAACATGAAATTGGAAAAACTAGGGTTCTAGCCACACATGGCTAGAACAAGATCACAAGAATAAAAGATGGAAATAATGTGCAATTACAGCTTACAAATAAGAGAAATAATGTTTCCAAATGATAAATGATCAAATCCTTGCAAAAACCTTCGAAATCCCCTCTCAAAATGTGCTCTGATATGTTGTCTTCTTGTAAAAATGACCCTTAACCCGTAATATGAAATATAAGAAAAACTGCCAAAAGTTGGTTTTTGGGTCGTACACGACCCGTGTTGGACATAGAGTAAATCTGACACGGCCCGTGTTCAGCAGGGTCAACAGCTCCTCTTTTTGGTCAACACGGCCCGTGTTGGACATAGAGTAAAACTGATACGGCCCGTGTTCAGCATGGTCAACAGCTCCCATTTTGGTCAACACGGCCCTTGTTGAATTTTCAGTGTAAATCCAACACGGCCCGCGTACCCCTCTGACTCCGAATCCAAACTTGATTTTTCCAACTTTTTCGTTCTTCGCCCAATCATCCCGAAATCTTCACCAATGCTTCCCGACACTTCCTAAAGCGCGCTCCAACCTCCGGTTTACCTGAAAAAGACATGAAAATGTGCAAATAAGGTTGTTCTAGAGACTAACATGAAATATGATGAAATGCAAGACAAATTAAGGACAATTATACTAAATAGATGCATAAAATGGGACTAAAAGGTGTGCAAAAAGGTGCACAAAATGCACCTAACAAATCTCCCCAAGCTTAGACCTTTCTTGTCCTCAAGAAAGAACAAGAAACACACAAAACAGGACGATTTCTAGATGACAGAAAGAAACGAACAAAAGGGGACGGGAAGGTTCTAAGGACTAGGGATGAATGCATGCAATGCAAACAATGAAAAAGGAAAAGAAAGATTATGTATAGAAGCACTAAAGAAACAAAATGTATCAAAAAGAAATTTAAGGCACAAGTAAATAATCTACACAAGTACGATCAGACTTTACATCAATATTGCTCCAATCATTAATACCTAAGCAACCATCCTGCTTCCTTCCATATATCACAGACTCCCAAAGTGAGGAGGACCCGAAACGGTGTAACCCAATAATCCAACCCTAGTTTTATTAAAACTTTATACCTTACTAAGCTTTATGGGCGAAAATAACATAGTCCGGACCTCATGTCCTTAAGACTAGATGGCCAAGAATCAGAATCGACGCATCCTTAAGAACCCGTCGCGGCGAATCAGCTTTCATTGAAACGGTGAGCCCACTGAAAGGGGCCCGACTCCTATGCTTTCACTTTTTCGAGAGCCACAAGTATCATATCACACAGTTCTTCATTCGCCAGATTTGACTTTGAATTGGCTTTTGATTTGATTGAACTTTGATTTGTACTTCGTTTTGAATTTGGATTCTTCAATCTTCATTTTTGGAATTTCTTGAGATTTCTTCGTTTTGGCACTTGAAATTATGATTTGGGTACTAGATATGACAGTTGTACCCTTCCTTCTTTCTTGACTGTGTGGATCTGATACTTAAGCTCTCTGTCACCGCGAGGGTGACGCGTGTCAACAAATAGGTCCGTGTTCTGTGGGTCCAGAGTTGCCGATAAAGATTCTTTTTAAACATTAAAAAGCAAATCATCCTAAAGCTGTTATTACCGCCCAAAAAAACGTTTCAATATAATTTTTTTATTATCTAAGGCTAGGGTCTCGAAAAACGGTGTTTTGGTCCCCTAGTTATGACAGTTGATTCTACACTTCCGGTCACTATCAGGTTGCTTCAGTATTTTTTTTTCATTTTGATTTGAGCTCTCGATTTCCCACTTCATGGAGCACTTGTATGTAAAGATAGTATTCATCTCGTAAATTTTTTCTTTTTTTTTGGAAACAATGAATGAAAATGGGATGCAAAAACTAGAAAATATTTTTGGGTTTTATAGATTGTAAAATGCAGAATGCAAGAAAAAGAAAATAAGAAGACTAAAATCTTTTTGAGTTTTTTTTGCATGAATATGAACATGAAATGCATGGATAAACCTAATGTACAACTGTACCCCTCCCCAAGCTTAAAGATAAGCATCGTCCCCGATGCTCGGAGAGTGTGGAACAACCTAATCACCGGAAGGTGGTGAGGGATGGTAGTCGGTTCGGGTAAGGTCCAAAGCAGTTATAAGTGCACACATATTGAATTTTAAAGCAAAATATGAACGATTAAAGATATGGAAAGAATTTACCGAATCGTTCTTGGAGACTTGCAGTTGGTGGTGAGAACCTCCTCTTCAACCTCCCCAAGCTTGCCTACATAAAGTATCAAGCCCAAAGGCACAAAACAAATTGTGAAAATTTCGGACCTAAGGGTTCTTGGAAGAGAGAAATTGTTTTGGGGGTGAGTTATGGGTGAATGGGGTGATAAAAACCGACTTTAATACTTAAAACACATTTGGTCTACAGCACGAACACACGGCCCGTGTTGGGCATAAGGGAAAAATGGCACGGGTCGTGTACCCCTCTGACTGCGAAAATGTTTGCCTCGTTTGAACACGACCCGTATTCAATATAAGGCAAAAATGAACACGGGCCGTGTATGGCTCTGTTTGCCACTTCCCACTTTTTGAACCCAAAAAATCCCTCTAATTCAAACGAAATGGTTTTGCATCCCGATGTCCGTTTGGTGATTTAAAAACATGCTTAAATGCATTTGGAACATTAAAAACCAAAAACTTCAAAGAAATGGAATTTTTTTAGAAATGACAAAAATACCCCCAGGTTGCCTCCCGGTAAGCTGCCCTTGTTTTAAGTCGTTGGCTCAACTTTGCCCCCGCATATGCTTCGTTCTAAGTATGTGGGCCTCTCCAACACATCAATCTTCTTGCCACCTCCTTCAACTGAACCTTCAACCTTCCTTTGGATTTCTTTTTGCAAAGAAACCAAAAAGGACTTAACCCTTTAATATCAGAGATTGTCCACTCAATCCTTTTTTGGTATTTGTTCAACATGGTTATCAACTCACTCTCTTCCTTCTTCGATAGTTTATTTGAGTTGATGACCGTTTGAGTGCTCTCCTTCTCGGCATGTATTAGCTTTAGAGGGTCCGGTGGAGTTTTTACTCTCGAATCTAGTGCTTGTTCTGCCGGTGGAAGGATTTTGACTTTGGTGGATGGCTTAGGTTATATATCATCACTCCTCACATGCTTCTTGTCATCAATAAACTCCAAACTCTCCAACACCTCATTGTCCATATCGACCTCCTTTGCAAGCTCTCTAGCTTTGTCCCTGTCTAGTTTTCCTTGCAAAACTAACTCTAGAAATTCATTGTTAGAAAAACTTAAACCCTTTTTAGTTGAGGGCTCGATAAAATTCACAAAATTGACGGATTGAACCTCGGAAGGAACGTTTTTTGCTTCATGAACATTGAAGTTGATAACTTGACCATCAAATTCCATACTTAAAGTTCCATTGTAGACATCAATTTTTGTTTTGGAAGTTTTAAGAAAAGGTCTACCTAAAAGTATGGAACTTGAACTTGGAGAGTCATCATCTCCCATATCTAAGACATAAAAATCAGTCGGGAAGATAAATTCATCGACTTGCACTAACATGTCCTCTAGTACACCCTTTGGGTGTACCAAAGACCGGTCGGCAAGTTGGATGATCACACTGGTTTTGCTTAATGTTCCTACACCAATTGATTTGAAAAGAGAATATGGTAGGACATTTACGGATGCACCTAGATCGAACATGGCTCGAGGTACATGAAGATTCCCCAATTTGCAAGGTACGGTAAAAACACCGGGATCCTTGCACTTTGGGGCATCCTCTTTTGCAAAACCGCGGATACATGTTCCCCAACTGTTACGACTTGATTTCCTTTTAATTTCTTTTTAGATACACAAAGATCCTTAAGGAACCTGCATATCAACGTACCTGCTTGATGGCCTCGAGGATTGGAATGTTGATTTGAACTCTCTTGAACATTTGCATGATCTCATTCTCCTCCCGTTCTTTCTTCGTGCTCTTTAATCTTTCGGGAAATGGAGCAGGTGTGGCTTTAGACTCAATGATGAAGGGCTTCTTTTCGATTGTTTTCTCTTCCTTCTTCTCTTTTTTGGTTGCCTCTTTGACCGCTATTTCCTCTTCTTTTTGATCAACCAACACTTTTGGACCATCATAACTCTTTCCACCTCCCAATGTGATGGCACACACGTTGTGCCTTGGGTTTGTTTCAGTTTGTACATGTAACTTTCCTTGAGATTCTAATTTGCTTAAGGAAGTAGCAAGTTGTAAAACTTGTTTCTCTAAGTTCTTTATGCTTGCTTTTGTCTCTTGTTGGAAAGCTTGTGTACTAGTTTCCAAACTCTTCACTATGTCCTCTAAGGACATACTTGATGAACCTGATTGTTGAGGAGGGTGTTGTGGTTGCCTTGGCTGAAAGTTTTGTGATGGAAAAGGTGGTCTTTGTTGGTATTGATGTGGTTGACTTGGTTGATAATTTCCTTGTTGATTTCCTCCCCAACCTTGATTGTTACTCCATCATTGATCACCCCGTGGCTGCTCATATCCCCTTTGATTAGACCCAAGAAAACCTCCCATGGCTTTTGCATCTTCATAATCTTCCTCTTGAAGTTGAGGGCACATGTCAGTTGGATGCCCCACTTGAGTACAAATACCGCATGGGCAGGGTGTGGGCTGCACATGATTTTTAGAAGTCTCTAACGTGTCTAAAATTGTTCATATTCATAGACTGCTCTGAATTTGTTTCTGAAATGATAGGCAGTTTTGTAAAAATCACCATAAATTGTAGAAAAATCATATCGAGATGTGCAAGTAGTCATTAGAAACGCATAATCCTGAATTACTTGCATATTAAACAGTTTTGAAAGATATTAATTTTAAGATGGTCAAAACAGTTTGTGAATAGGACTCAACTTTTATGTGAAAAGCTGAAGTATGAGTTTGAGTTATGATAAGGTGATTTAACTTGTATCCCCCCCCCCCCTAAAACTTGAAGAAAACTTGAAAATGTATGGGTATGAACTCACCTTGAGTGATTCCCTGAGATGAATGTTGAAAAAAAGAGGTTTCCAAGCAAGGAACACTTGAAAGATGCTTGAAGATTTGAAGATCCTAAGAACAAATATGTCGATATTTGTATGAGAAATCTATGATTCGAGTGAACGAGTGTAGAATACTTATGAGTAGGATGGAGATACTTACCAAAAGTAGATGAAAATCTTGAGATCAGCCCTTGAAATCTCAAGTTTGAGAGAGTAAAAATGAGAGAGTGATGTGTTTGCTTTTGATGAAAGGGAGAACTTCTTGGAGGAGAGATAAGGGTTTTTCCAGCCTTTGATCAAGATAACTTGCTAGAGAAGAGTGTGAGAGGACAAATAGTTGACTAGCTAGAAGTGATAGTGACTGGAGGTTGTCATAGAGTGGGTATGGGAGGTAGCTTGTATCATTACTTTATGGGAAAGTCAACACTCCAAATCAATATCTTGCACAAAATATATTATTCTTAGATAAAGATTTCCCCCAAAATGTGATTAAAATATGAATATATAGGATCTTATATGTCAAAATATGAGTTTGGTTGAAAATCCCATGTTAAAATCATGAAAAACGGGCTTAAAACGCGAAAGTGGTCGAAAACCGGAACCAAGAAGCGAAGTTGCGAGGTTCAGTCCTTAAGAACCGAGAGGGAGGGCTTGGTCCCAAGGTTATCGCATGCGAAACTTGCTGACAGGAACCAAAAGCGAAGGCAGGCGACAAGCACAGGCGAAGGCGAAGACGGAGGCGGAGTGGGCTTCGGGTTCGGTCTCGGTGATTCGGTTCACTCGGAGTTGTTTCGGCTTGTCAGGGTCTCGGTCTGAAAGGAACCTTCGGCTTTGGCTCTTAGCAACTTCGGTTCTTAGGGTTCGGTTTCTAGGGTTTCAGTCCTAATTAGTTGTTTTTCACATAAACTTTTCGTTTTGAGCGGTTTTTGACTAAGTTAAGGGTCGGGATGCCCCGAGAGTTCATGAAAAGTTGAAAGAGGGTTTTGAGAGAGATTTAAGAGAGGTTTGTTTGTGACCTTTGCAAGTGTTTAACTTTGAAATGAAAGGTTTGTAAACCCCGTTTTTCCTTGTTATGAGCGTTATGAAGGGTATGTATTAATGTTTTATCGAGTAGTTCCATCACTTACCCTGATTAGGGTTTAGATTTTTTCTGAACACATGAAGACTCTCAGTAAATACTTTGCATTAGAATGGTGTGTTGTACAATAGTAACATAATGTAAACCCTAATATACAAGGGTTAATTGAGTTGGCTGGTTTGACTTGTTGAGTTTCTTTGACTTTGACTTGACCAGAAAGTGACAGTTGTCACAATATATATATATATATATATATATATATATATATATATATATATATATATATATATATATATGACAGTTCACTTGAGATTAAAAAAAAGTTGAGATCTTGAGATTCAATCTCAGCCACATATTTCTCATTAACGTTCTAACGTTGCAGCGTAGCGACAACAACAGGGTATGCATAATCATAAATGATTATATGGCAGAAATGTATAATCATATATGATTATACATGTTTATACGTATATGTCTAATCATAAATGATTATACATATACATACATATATATATATATATATATATATATATATATATATCAGTCTGTTTACAGACTGATTAATCATATATGATTATGACAGTTGGTGGTAGAAGAGGTGGTGGTGACGGAGGTGATAGTGGTGGGGTCAACTGGTGTCAGAGGTGATGGTGGTATGGTGATGGAGGAAAAAGGAACTGTAACGCCCCGTTCTAAGAGTAGTTAATTATGGTTCCCCGAGATCAAAAGAGTAAGGGCGTTTCGGTCTTTTATGGGCAATGGGTTTTATTCGAGAAGGTTTCGGGTCGGGTGTGTTGCTAGAAGCGTAGGGCTTCTCGCCACCTTTTCGTGGATATAAAGTTCATCGGAAACGGACTTAGAATAAAGGAGCTATGGCACTTTGAAGGTATTGTCACTTATGGCACTTATTAGAAAGAGTTGGCAAGGAAAGGCCATGCATGCAAGGGACACGCGTGGGTACGCCCAGCGTAAGGCTGGGTTACGCCCAACGTAGAGTGATTAAATGAACACGGGTGTTGGGGGCGTACGCCCAGCGTATAGGATGTACGCCCAACTGGTGACACCAATCTTGTACGCCCAGCGTATAGGATGTACGCCCAGCTGGTGACAACAACAGGGTATGCATAATCATAAATGATTATATGGTAGAAATGTATAATCATATATGATTATACATGTTTATACGTATATCAGTCTGTTCACAGACTGATTAATCATATATGATTATGACAGTTGGTGGTAGAAGAGGTGGTGGTGACGGAGGTTATAGTGGTGGGGTCAACTGGTGTCAGAGGTGGTGGTGCTAGCGATGTGGTGGTATGGTTACGGAGGAGAAAGGACCTGTAAAGCCCCTTCTAAGAGTAGTTAATTATGGTCCCCCGATATCAAAAGAGTAAGGGCGTTTCGGTCTTTTAAATTTCGTCGGATACGGACTTAGAATAAAGGAGCTATGGCACTTTGAAGGTATTGTCACTTATGGCACTTATTAGAAAGAGTTGGCAAGGAGAGGCCATGCATGCAAGGGACACGCGTGGGTACGCCCAGCGTAAGGCTGGGTTACGCCAAGCATAGAGTGATTAAATGAACGCGGGAGTTGGGGGCGTACGCCAAGCGTACGTCCAGTATCCAGAAACCCTAATTTTAGGGCCAGCCGCTATATAAGGAACCTTATGGTTCCAACCCCAGCCTCTACATCTGCCCTCTTACCCTCAGAAAACCCTAAGAAGCCGTTATATCTCCATTGTTGTGGGTATTTGACCTTGGAAAGCTTGGTTTGGCAAAGGAGAGCCTAGAAGAAGAAAGAGGAAGTTGTCAAGGAAGGAGTGGGGTGGCTGCACCTCGTAGATCTGGAAAGGCATCATCTTTTGGAGCCCTTTTGAGGTATAAAGTCTCTTGCTTGACAATTATATTGTGTAGATCTATGTGTTGTGGAGTTTTGACACCAATCTTGTACCAAAAACCTCATCTTGATGCATGATGCGAGTTGGTCGAGATTAGTTGTCCTTCCAGACCTTAAGAGAGGTCTTGAGTGAGAAAAATGAGGTCCCAATGGTTTTGGTTGTCCCATGTAAGAAGTAGGAGGGTCTTAATGGGTTAAGACCTTGGGTTAAAGACTTTATGGGCGTCCCAAGTATTAAAGTTTGAGACTTTATGAATCCTAGGCATATTTGGTCTATGGATCTGAAGTTTGGGCTTAAGAGCTTAAGCCATTAAGAACTTATGGAGGATTGTAGTTCAGCGAGGTTACGCCCCACGTAAATGGTAGTACCCCCAGCGTAGTGGGTCTGTGTCCCGATTCCAATCCGTAAACATTGGTGTACGCCCAGCGTACCAAGAAGGGTACGCCCCGCGTACTCCCTCTGTTGGGTTGTGACTTTGGGCCTTAAGTGTTTGGCCTGTTATTGGGCTAATAGGGCTTGGGCCGTGACTGAATATTATGGATGGAGTATTTTGGGCTTAATAATTATTATGGACCTTGGATCTAGGACCATTTGGTGAGGTGGGCCCAATTTAGTAAATTGGGCTTTGCCAGAGGATTTGACTTTGGGTCTTGGCCCAATGAGAGGATGATGGACTTAATGAATATTGTGGGCCCTTGGTCTAGCAAGTTGTGATGGTTTCTTATGTGACGATTTTCATATGATAGTTGGGATTTTTTCCGGCGAGACAGCAGTTAGAGATTTGCAGGATTCCGGCAGTTTCAAGGTGAGTTTTCCTCACTGTACTCAAGGGTCTAAGGCACCAAGGCCGGCCCTTTAAATTGTTGTTAGAGCCTGTTATGTTATGTGATGATATGCTTGCTAGTATCCTGGTAGATAGGATAGTGTTATGAGGATATGCTTTGTTAGCTTAGCATCCTATAGAAATGGATAGTTGTATGACGGCTAGTTTTGTTGCATCAGCGCCCTGGTAGTTGGGTAGTGATTATTTATAGACCGGTAGTTGGTCTTGCCTTATGCACACTGGTAGGAGGTTACCTGCGGGTTATGTATGTTGAGCAGTAGCAGAGGGTATTCCATCCCGATAGGATGATAGGGCCCTAGTATGTTGGTTCTGTAGAGCGTTATGTAGTTGCCTGTTATGTGTGCATGTCTGCTAGTGTAGATTGGCATTCCAACCCGATGGTTGTGGGCCAGGAGTATTCCATCCAGGTAGGATGATTGGAATCGTAGTATGTTGGCATTCCAACCCGATGGTTGAGGGGCCTGGGGTATTCCATCCCGAGGGATGATTGGACCCATAGTAATAGTAGTAGTAGTAGTAGTTACTGTATGTATAGGAAGTGGGGCATTCCAACCCGATGGTTGTGGGCCAGGAGTATTCCATCCCGGTAGGATGATTGGACTCATAGTACGTTGGCATTCCAACCCGATGGTTGAGGGGCCTGGGGTATTCCATCCCAAGGGATGATTGGACCCATAGTAGCTATTGTTGTACATATAGGTGTTTGGGCATTCCAACCGGATGGTTGTGGGCCGAGAGTATTCCATCCTAGTAGGATGATTGGGCTCGTGTTATGTAGGCATTCCAACTCGATGGTTGAGGGCCAAGGGTATTCCAACTGGAAGGTTGATTGGACCCGAAGTATGTTGTTCTTTGCTGTATGTGTATGATTATGTGTGTATGAGTACTTTGGGGGAACTCACTAAGATTTCGGGCCTACAGTTGTGGTTTATTGTTTCAGGTGCTTCAGGAGATCGTGGCAAGGCAAAGGCATGATCGTACCGCTCCTCATGTTTATGCTTTATGTAATATGATTCTGGGGAAAATACTCTGATGTTTAAACTATTTTGAAAACAAGATGTATGATCGTAACGGTTTTTGAATGAATTAAAATGTTTTAATTTGGTTGAAATTTTTGGTCGTTACAAGTTGGTATCAGAGCCTTGGTTTGAGTGAATTTGAGAAACATTCGTGTGGATGCAGTCTGAGAGGTTTTCAAAAAAATGGTTTTCAAAATAAGTAAAAGAGGACGCAGCGGGTACGATCAGCTTGAGCCAGTAAGTTACCCGAAAATACCATACAAGTTATTTTGTTTTTAGATATGTTAGAACAACATGCTAGTACTAGGCTAGGGATCTTCAGGAATTGCACGATAGAGTTGCCTGATTTATGATGTCTGCTAGCCTAGGGTTTCCTTGTTATGAGTTATTCAGTATTCCTCTAGGGATGAGGATTTAGTGCTTGCTATGTATGTTTGTGCTTAGGGCATTGTGGTGATACTTGGGACAAATATGGGTAGCTGTGGAAGGTAGTATGGGCCCGTACTACTGAAAGCACAGGACCCATACGCGTGTCAAGGAAGTCACAACCCTTAGGTTGTTGATTGGAGGTTAGTTCTCGGTGGTTATGCGGGGAATCTGAGATTGTTATGGTTCATTTCAGTATGGCGGATGCGAGATGTGTGGAGGCAGGATCCGGTTTGGGATCGGGATCAGGAGAGGGTGGTCGGGATTGACCCGTACCACCCGAAGTCATTGGCCACATGAGTACTGATGAGTTGGACGCTAGGATACGTGATATCCTACAGGAGGAGGTTGCTGCTATGTTCCGAGCTGAGTTGTCGGAACTGTTTGGGTCGATCAAGACCGTCATGGTTGAGTATTTTGATGAGCGTTATGCATCTCTTGCAGAGACAGCAGCCGCGGCAGCCGCAGATGCTATGGCAGCGGCAGGGGGAGGAGCCAGTCGGAGTTTTCAATATCGGGATTTAGACAATATGAAGCCCCCTACTTTTGATGGTGTTTAGGATCCAATCGTTGCTATGAGGTGGTTGTCAGACATGGAGGGTTGCTTCTTCACGTGTTCATGCTCTGCGGATCAGAGCGTGAGGTGTGCTCTGAACCTTCTAAGGCTCGGGGAGAAGGATTTGTGGACGTTGACCACGGGATCTTATTCTGATGTGCAGCGAGCTGCGGTTTCGTGGGATCGGTTCCAGGAAATGTTCAGTACTCGTTACGTTCCGCAGGTTGAGAAAGAGAGGTTGGCTCAGGAGCTCTTGGAACTGAAGCAGGGTTTAGAGTCAGTGACAGAGATCACCAGGATGTTCTGCGATGTTTTTCCCGAAGTTTGCTTCAGAGCAGGCTCAGATGTCTCGATATCTGAGTATGCTCAAGAAGGACATCAGGTATTTTGTATCCACGTAGAGGTGTAGTACCTTATTGGAGTTGCATGAAGCCGCAAGGCGGCGCAAGTTAGAGTTTGAGCTCCAATTGAGAGAGCAGAGGCAGGCCCCGGTGCAGTCGCAGCCTGCACCGAAGCGGATGAGACCCGTTGATTATCGACAAGGAGGTCCGACGAGTCGCACTTGTGGGAAGTGCGGCAAGGTGCACGAGGGTAGTTGTCGTTCTTCTTCGGGGTGCCACAAGTGTGGCAAGGAGGTCTACATAGCTAGGGATTGCAGGCAACAGGCTCCAGCTGCTGGAGTTCGACTTTGTTATCATTGTGATCAGGCGAGCCATATAAAGGCCCAGTGTCCTCTACTGGCTGCCAGGTCAGTACAGGCCCCAGCGCCAACCACTTTGAGACTTACCGACGGAGGTCAGGGTCGAGCAGAGCCTCCGAAGGCTCCAGGGCGTGCTTATCAGCTTGTGACCGAGGATATCAGATCTGAGCCAGAGGTGTCAGTCGGTATGTTTTTCTGCTTTATCTTATTTATGATGTGATTGTGGGTTGTCGTTTCTTGCATGAGATGTTTACTGTTGAATGTATTAGAGGTGAGCGAGCAATGAGGGTTCTTAGAGGGTTATCATCCAGTGTGGAATTCATGAGAAAGGAAGGTTATGGTTCAAGAATTTGAGAACTTTCAATAGGAACTTAGTTTCCTCGAAGTTCGGGGTATCAGTGGGTTTGATTGAGCATGTGTGTTAGCTTCGCTGCAGCGGGTGGTGGTTAGTGCCCAAAGTGGGGGAGAATTGGAAATTCTCGGATAAGCCGTTGGTTGTAGAAGGTTGCCTGGAGCGGTTTGAGCATTGGTCATGGGGATGATGCGATGAGGCGGTTCAAGTAAGGGATTGCATGTGTCAAGGAAATGAGACAGGTTATGTGTGGGTCGCTGGATATGCGACCAGCCTCGGAGTATGTATGCATGATATGGGATAGCGGTGAGCACCGCTAAGAGGTAATGTATAGCGAGGATCTGTTGAGATGGCAGTGTTGGCTGATGCGTAGGCATGTTTTCAATCTCCTTGGAAGATGAGAGGGATAGTGACTCCAGATCGGAGGTTTGGTCAGAGGAAAGTGGGATAGCAGGTAATAGACTCGGGAGTAGTCTGGTCCGGTAACGAGAATTGTGTAAGTGATTGCAGTCGGAGGTCAAGGACCTAGAGATCGTGATAGAGAGGTATGAATGGGGTTACACTCAGATGTGGCGAACCGAAGAGTTCGGGGGGGGGGGGGGGGGGGGACGCAAGGATAGGGTCCTTGGTTCCAAGTATGGTTATAGGTTGAGTTATGTATATGGAGGTATTCCAATCTGGGGTATTCCATCATGAGGATGACCAGACCCTATGATTGATTGGACCTGATGTGTTTGGTATTCCAACCCAAGGGTTGATTGGACCAAACATGTGTTGGGATGCGAGGGTATTCCATCCTGGGGATGAGCGGACCTGTCGTAAGCATACTTGGTATTCCGGCCCGAGGCTGATTGGGACAGGTGTAAGTGTTGGTTTGGTAAGAGTATCGATGTATGTTCGGTCGGATATGAGTTAAGAGAGAGACCAAGTGTGGTCGGCAGCAAAGTAGGACTCGTGGTCCTGTTTTCAAGTTGGGAATTCGGGTTCCCACGGTTGAGTAGTTCTTTTCCACAGTAATAGGAAGAGGTAAGGGGATGGTTAGTTTGGACTACCCGTCTGGGAGACGGATCCAATTTAACTTTCTGGGTTCAAGGCTTCCGGAGAGGTAAGTATTGAGTTTGCATGAGAAGGAGTAGCTAACTCTTCGAGAGGGAGATCCAACGGGACTAGTCTCCCTTGGTGGTCGTCACGCTTTAGGTCGTGAATGTGCTTTTCAGGTTATGGATAGCCAGAGTTGGCAATTGAGATTCAATCTCAGCCACATATTTCTCATTAACGTTCTAACGTTGCAGCGTAGCGACAACAACAGGGTATGCATAATCATAAATGATTATATGGCAGAAATGTATAATCATATATGATTATACATGTTTATACGTATATGTCTAATCATAAATGATTATATATATATATATATCAGTCTGTTCACAGACTGATTAATCATATATGATTATGACAGTTGGTGGTAGAAGAGGTGGTGGTGACGGAGGTGATAGTGGTGGGGTCAACTGGTGTTAGAGGTGATGGTGGTATGGTGACGGAGGAAAAAGGAACTGTAACGCCCCGTTCTAAGAGTAGTTAATTATGGTTCCCCGAGATCAAAAGAGTAAGGGCGTTTCGGTCTTTTATGGGCAATGGGTTTTATTCGAGAAGGTTTCGGGTCGGGTGTGTTGCTAGAAGCGTAGGGCTTCTCGCCACCTTTTCGTGGATATAAAGTTCATCGGAAACGGACTTAGAATAAATGAGCTATGGCACTTTGAAGGTATTGTCACTTATGGCACTTATTAGAAAGAGTTGGCAAGGAAAGGCCATGCATGCAAGGGACACGCGTGGGTACGCCCAACGTAAGGCTGGGTTACGCCCAACGTAGAGTGATTAAATGAACACGGGTGTTGGGGGCGTACGCCCAGCGTATAGGATGTACGCCCAGCGTACGTCCAATATCCAGAAACCCTAATTTTAGGGCCAACCACTATATAAGGAACCTTATGGTTCCAACCCCAGCCTCCACATCTGCCCTCTTACCCTCAGAAAACCATAAGAAGTCGTTTTTTCTCCATTGTTGTGGGTATTTGACCTTGGAAAGCTTGGTTTGGCAAAGGAGAGCCTAGAAGAAGAAATAGGAAGTTGTCAAGGAAGGAGTGGGGTGGCTGGAGCTCGTAGATCTGGAAAGGCATCATCTTTTGGAGCCCTTTTGAGGTATAAAGTCTCTTGCTTGACAATCATATTGTGTAGATCTATGTGTTGTGGAGTTTTGACACCATTCTTGTCCCAAAAACCTCATCTTGATGCATGATGCGAGTTGTTCGAGATTAGCTGTCCTTCCAGACCTTAGGAGAGGTATTAAGTGAGAAAAATGAGGTCCCAATGGTTTTGGTTGTCCCATGTAAAAAGTAGGAGGGTCTTAATGAGTTAATACCTTGGGTTAAGGACTTTATGGGCGTCCCAAGTAATAAAGTTTGAGACTTTATGAATCCTAGGCATATTTGGTCTATGGATCTGAAGTTTGGGCTTAAGAGCTTAAGCCATTAAGAACTTATGGAGGATTGTAGTTCAGCGAGGTTACGCCCCGCGTAAATGGTAGTACCCCCAGCGTAGTGGGTCTGTGTCCCGATTCCAATCCGTAAACATTGGTGTACGCCCAGCGTACCAAGAAGGGTACGCCCCGCGTACTCCCTCTGTTGGGTTGTGACTTTGGGCCTTAAGTGTTTGGCCTGTTATTGGGCTAATAGGGCTTGGGCCGTGACTGAATATTATGGATGGAGTATTTTGGGCTTAATAATTATTATGGACCTTGGATCTAGGACCATTTGGTGAGGTGGGCCCAATTTAGTAAATTGGGCTTTGCCAGAGGATTTGACTTTGGGTCTTGGCCCAATGAGAGGATGATGGACTTAATGAATATTGTGGGCCCTTGGTCTAGCAAGTTGTGATGGTTTCTTATGTGACGATTTTCATATGATAGTTGGGATTTTTCCGGCGAGACAGCAGTTAGAGATTTGCAGGATTCCGGCAGTTTCAAGGTGAGTTTTCCTCACTGTACTCAAGGGTCTAAGGCACCAAGGCCGGCCCTTTAAATTGTTGTTAGAGCCTGTTATGTTATGTGATGATATGCTTGCTAGTATCCTGGTAGATAGGATAGTGTTATGAGGACATGCTTTGTTAGCTTAGCATCCTATAGAAATGGATAGTTGTATGACGGCTAGTTTTGTTGCATCAGCGCCCTGGTAGTTGGGTAGTGATTATTTATAGACCGGTAGTTGGTCTTGCCTTATGCACACTGGTAGGAGGTTACCTGCGGGTTATGTATGTTGAGCAGTAGCAGAGGGTATTCCATCCCGATAGGATGATAGGGCCCTAGTATGTTGGTTCTGTAGAGCGTTATGTAGTTGCCTGTTATGTGTGCATGTCTGCTAGTGTAGATTGGCATTCCAACCCGATGGTTGTGGGCCAGGAGTATTCCATCCAGGTAGGATGATTGGAATCGTAGTATGTTGGCATTCCAACCCGATGGTTGAGGGGCCTAGGGTATTCCATCCCGAGGGATGATTGGACCCATAGTAATAGTAGTAGTAGTAGTAGTAGTTACTGTATGTATAGGAAGTGGGGCATTCCAACCCGATGGTTGTGGGCCAGGAGTATTCCATCCCGGTAGGATGATTGGACTCATAGTACGTTGGCATTCCAACCCGATGGTTGAGGGGCCTGGGGTATTCCATCCCAAGGGATGATTGGACCCATAGTAGCTATTGTTGTACATATAGGTGTTTGGGCATTCCAACCGGATGGTTGTGGGCCGAGAGTATTCCATCCTAGTAGGATGATTGGGCTCGTGTTATGTAGGCATTCCAACTCGATGGTTGAGGGCCAAGGGTATTCCAACTGGAAGGTTGATTGGACCCGAAGTATGTTGTTCTTTGCTGTATGTGTATGATTATGTGTGTATGAGTACTTTGGGGGAACTCACTAAGATTTCGGGCCTACAGTTGTGGTTTATTGTTTCAGGTGCTTCAGGAGATCGTGGCAAGGAAAAGGCATGATCGTACCGCTCCTCATGTTTATGCTTTATGTAATATGATTCTGGGGAAAATACTCTGATGTTTAAACTATTTTGAAAACAAGATGTATGATCGTAACGGTTTTTGAATGAATTAAAATGTTTTAATTTGGTTGAAATTTTTGGTCATTACAGGAACGAGTTGTGCTACATAATTATTTATGATTATAATAGGCCTACCGTACTGGTATGCCAGAGAATTAGAGCGGAAAATGTAAAATATGTGGCTGAGGTATATGATTATGACATTTGGTGGCAGAAGAGGTGGTGGTGACGGATGTGGCGGCAATATAAGTGATGGAGGTGACAGTGGTGGGGTTGACTAGCGTCAGAGGTGGTGGCGGTTGTGGTGGTGGGGATGGCAGCGGAGGAGAAAGGAACAGTTTGTGTTATATAATCATTTATGATTATAACAGGCCTACTGCAACGGTACGCCGAAAGGTTAGAGCGACAAATGTAAAATATGTGGTTGAGGTTGAATATATATATATATATATATATATATATATATATATATATATATATATATATATAGGATTAGGATCAAATGTGAATCACAATTATTGTATGAATGTATGACCAAATTATAACCATTAGATTAAAAGAACGAAAAGATATGATTTTAAGGTACATGTTATTAATATGGACTAGCATTTATTGTATAACTACAATTAATTAATTATATGAGTAAATATATTATTTTAGTAAGAGAGAGAGAATGGAAAAATTACCTACATTTTAGGCAACAAAGTCAAATTAATTAATGTAAATTAAAATTTAAAAATACAAATTAAGATTAGTTAAAAGTTTCCAGAATTCAATTTCTCTTATTATCATTCTCATTCTGGAAAAATAACTTTTTAATTCAATTTCCATTCTTTTCGTGATCATTCGTGCATTCTTTAGGAATATGGTATACTAAATTTTGCATATTTGAAATTCTTTTGGTTGATTTTGTTGATTATTCTCCACTCTTTAAGAATACAAACTAATAGTTTTGAAATTAACTTTTGAGGTCAATTTTCTTGGAGATTGTTTTGAACGTTCTCAAATGGTACAATTAAATTTTCATTCCTATCGTTCTTATTCTTGGAGAATAAGATATGAATTACAAGTTTATAATCGATATTCTTTAAGCATAATATTAACAATCTTAAAAAAAATACATATTCTTGAAGAATAAGAAACTAATTACAAGTGCATAACTTACATTCTTGAATAATAATTTAACATTTTTGAAAGAAAAATAACATGAAATAAATAAAGAAGATAAATAACAAGTACAAAAACACGACATTCTTGTAAGAATGAACATAATTTACAATTCCAAATATGATATTCTCGTAAGAATGAATTTAAATTATGTTGGGTTTATGAAAAACTGGTAAGCATATGAAGAAAACACTTCACGATTAAAGAAAAGAGCCCATTTTTTCCCTACAATTATCCCTTGCTTGTGTTTTTAAAAAAATCAAAAACCTAGGCTCTAGAAAAGCCATCACTTTTTAGTTGAGTCCATATGCTTTGTTAATTGATGCTCCTCAATTATGTTAGAGTACCTAAACACACACACACAAAAAAAAATCATGTTAATTTAAGGCTATATGAAATAAAGTTTTAAAAAGGACAAGATGAAAATAAAAATCACCAAAACAGAGCTAATAATTTTTATCCAACACTTAAAATTATCCATCCCAGAAATTAATTATATTAAAAAAGAAGTTTAGATTATAATTTTATAGAAAAAGAAAACAATATTCAAAGTCGGTTACACGAAACAAGCAATAACACGAGCATAGTCACATGGAACACATAATGTTTCTGTAAGTGGAACAAAAACGAAATGAGGATCGAACATTTCTAAAATTCTGTACAATAAAGATAGATTCATTCGGAACACGATCTTGATACACGAAACACTATACCACATAATCTACTAATAAAAACAGTATATTTAAAACACAATATATTTAAACTAGCTTCACTTCATAAAGTTGATGCTGAACAAAAGAAATTCACCATCAGAATAGTTTAACCAAATGAATTGAATTGTATATAATGAATAAAGTGAGTGAGTAAAATCAATTTATTAATATTAAAGAATCGGCAGGTTATTTCCCATCGGCGATACAAACTTCCAACAATTTTAGTGCATTGAGTTAAATCAATTATTTGCACCCTCCTTATTTAATTGATACAACTAGAAGTAAAAAAACAATTGATCCAAAGGAAAAAAACAATCGGTGTTCGAAATTGATTTTGTGAAATACATAACCGATCGATATCAAGAAAAAAACAATTAGAGATTGAAGTCGATTTTGTGGAATTAACGTACCATCTAGCAATGCCGTTCCCATTGGTGTTCCAAATCAATAGCCAAATCGGTACAAAATTGAAGACGATGGCACTAAAGTGGTGATTTTGAACCATGAACATGATAACGTGAAGCAATGATGATGAATTGAAATGAATAGTGTTAAGAAGACGATAAATATATAAAATCTATAACTGGTCCATTATTTAAGGAAAAATAGATATAAATATATAATTAATTTTTTTGTTATCAAAATAATTGATTAGTCCAAAATTGGTTATACATTCACACAATAATTAGAGTTTATATATGAATCTAACTCTTTCTCTCTCTCTCTCTCTCTCTCTCTCTCTCTATATATATATATATATATATATATATATATATATATATATATATATATATAGGGCTAGGTTCAAATGTTCTTGACATCTATTGTGTGCCCGTATGCACAAATCTGGACCAACGGATGGAATAGAATCAATGATCTTGATCTGAGGGTCTATGATATTAAAATAGGGTAACATGTACCATATAATCACATAAATTTCAACATAAGGGTATTTTGGTCAATTAACCTATATTAAAAAAGGAAATTTCCAGATTTTAAGGGATAATTAATACCCTTATTTTTAAAAATCTAAATTTTTTAAATTTAATTCAAATATAATTTTTAATAATATCCGATTTCATTCTGTTAGAATGACATAAAAATCAACCATAAACTAGTAAATATATTTTTGATTTTATTCTTGCAGAATATGATTATATTCAATATTTATATATATTAACATGCTTAAAGAATTACAGAATATATTATCAACACTAACATTTTATAAAGAATACATGTCTTCTTGCACTAATAATATATCAAATAATTACATTGTATGATTGTGATACAAAGAACATTCTTGAATAATAACAAAATTCTGAAAGAATAACAAGTGTAATTCTTTAAAACATAACAAGATTCTTAAAATGTGAGTGTGATCAATCTTTGATTCATTCTTCAAGCATTTCCTATCATGTCTTCAAACCATTCTTCAATCAATTCCTATAAAAAATGCAACAAAAACTAAGAATGGTTAAAAAAAAATATCGTATTCTTTAAGAATGACTTTACTGAACTTGTTCATTCTGTGGAAAAATACCATAGCAAATCTATTACAAAAAAGGCAAACACAAATTCTAAAAGAATCATTAACTCTAAAGTGCAATTACCATTACTGCACTACCATTATTCTGACAGAATATATATATGTCATTTTAAATTTTGGCAGAATGCATACAATATTTTAAATTGGCAATGTGGGTTGTAATTCTGATAGAATATAGCAAACATTAAAAAATTGTAACTTATTCTAATAGAATGTAATCTTCAAAGTATAAATTTTGATAGAATGTAGTAAACATTAAAAAAATGTAATTTACTCTAACAGAATGTAATCTTCAAATCAAATATATTCTAACAGTATGTTATTTTACTTATCCTATCTTGCAATGTTTTTTTTTATTTTTCCTGTCTTGCAAATAAACTAATTGACATATAAATAATTAACCAAAAACATAATCGGAAGACATGAATAAAAAAAATACCTAGATTTCACCGGAGAAGAAGAATCAGCGACCACCACCACATCCTCTCCACCTCCTGACCTGCTTCGATCGGAGCAACAGCCCCACCTCGTTGCTTCTCCTTTTGTTCTTCGGTCTAGTCACTCATCGGAGATCGATACCTCCTCCCCTCGCTTTCTTTCTCTTCTGTTCCCATTGATCAAGGCCTATGAAGAATCGACTTCATTGTTGATTTCTTTGCCCCATCGGAACCCCTCCTACACTCTGATGCCCTCTGATCGAACCTCTAGCACATCTCCCTTTCTACGGTAGCCCAAAACCTCCGAAACCCCGCTGAATAGCAGGGACCAATGCTGGGAAAACGAGAGGGAGGATAAATCGTTGTATACGTGATCAGCTAGGGTTTTTTTCAACAGATTTTGACTACATCCCATATTTAAAGGAATAATAAAGAACATATTAATTATCTACCATATTTAAATATGCCAAGATTACTATAATACCCTTAAATGATTTATTTAATAATTAATTATTTCCTGAATTCTTATTGGTGCACACAGTCACACAATAGTTGTCAAAAACATTTGAACCTATATATATATATATATATATATATATATATATATATATATATATATATATATATATATATATATATATATATATATATATGGGCTTAGGGAATATATGGTTGTCATGTACCTAACCTTATATATAGAACCCTCCAAATTTTGTAGTTTTGATCCATTTATATCCAAACTAATCGTGATATCTCTTTTACTATTCTTCCTTAATCATGTGACTTGCTAAATCGATCAAATTTTTGTTCTTTTTCTTCATTGTGTGTAAAAACTTAAAGCATTAAAAGTCATGACTATTTAATCAAACCTACTAAATTCTAAATCAAAAACTAATAGAATAAAAGATAAAAGAAGAACATGTCATAACTCATCAAGTTTTTCACAAAATCATTGGATATAGTTTTTCAATTTAAAGACAAAATGCTTGAGTTATATTTGTTAAAAAATATTGGTTTTTTATTTTCTCTATAAACTTCAATAATTATTTGCAATAAAAATATATATAATTGATCTTTTCCATTCCATAATTGAACTTAATTGAATGGTTTTCTATTAAAACAAAACTAAAAAATGAAATTGAATTTGTTTTGTTTAAAACTAGGTCGTTTAAAATGGTTTATACCTAAGCTTAGGTACATAACAGTCACATATTCACTTTCTATATATATATATATATATATATATATATATATATATATATATATATATATATATATATATATATATATATTACAAAATACAATAATATGTGTCGAATACAATCATAAGGGTCGGATTATGAATATTACAATAAATACACATTAACAATTATTACATGTGAATTCCATCTTATGTTTATGTTATCCTAACATATATGCTTCTTATTGTTATCCATTTTGAATTATTATTTATCTTTATCTAAACAGCTTAATTATTTTCTTTCTTATAAATACTCATGTAATCATCTTCATTGAATTAGTTCAAGAAAAAATTATGTATTATCAAAATTATCATAGTATTATAATGAAACATAGGAATCCAAGCTTAGCTTTAAACAAAGAAGAAAACTGAAGGCAACGATTCCTTTTATCGAACATCGGGAGAGAAAGTTGTCATGTTACAATGATTGGCAAAACGAGATAAGCAATGCATTGTTTTCCTAAAACAAAAAAAATTGTTTTTGTTGATGACACAATCCATATATCGAAGGAAGACTGCATGTATAATGAAATTGGGATGATGTAAGGTTATGCAAGAGGATAGTCTGTAAGTGCAACATAGAAAGAAATCAAGGGTGGTGTAAAATATGCAATCACAACCAGGGACCATGTTTTGATTAGAAAGAAAGATTCGGAAAGGTAAATGCTCCATGAACGTATAAACTCAGAAGAATGATTACAATAATATGATATGAAGACATGACGATATCAACCTACTACTCGAAACTTAGGGGATTATTGGAAAAAAGTCAGTCAGTAAATCTCATGCCAACATGCTCCTGTCGTGGATTCACATGCGACGTAACAAAGGAGATCAACAATGTGAAAAGGAACATTTATACGAATTCTTGATAGGACTGAAAAAGGAATATGTAGCCTTAAAAACACAAATATTAAGCTTTAGTTTGCTTCTTACATTGGGATATGCATACCACTTGGTCAGTTAAGATGATCACCGAAGACAAATTGGGATTATTCGTATTGCAGCCAACAAATCGTTCCAAACTTCAGGAAAGAGTGATTTGAAGTACAATGATAAGAGAAATAATCATTGGCCCTCCAACAAAAAGAAAAGTGATGATCGTCAGTGCACTCATTGTCAAAATCCTAGACACATCATGGATGGATGCTTCAAGTTGATTCGATATCCATAATGGTGGATACCTAGAGCCTCTAACAAAAAATCCAACAGGAAAACTTAAAATGCATCTAGGACTATTGTTTAAGAATCGCTCATGCCTAGACTCACAAAATAGGAATAAGATAAACAGCTTCGCATGATCAGCAACTCAAATTCTAAAGAAATATGCCAATTTCTCTTGTAGAATATATGATATATAAAACTAAAACCCATGATTAGTTAGTCATTGACTCTGGAGCAAGTGAATGCATTACACATAGTAAGGAGTGGCTCAAAAATAATGAAAGAAGAAAACAACAATGCATATGTGACAATACGTAATGGGTACTCACTTCTCGTTAACGGAGTTAGAAATAAATATTTATCAGATAGTATTTGATCCGAATCTGACAATACCTAACAAATATTTTCTCCTTCGTTAGTAGGATTAATGAGCAAGATGGTTTGTACTACTTGTAGTCATTCAAGCCAAAAGGGACATCGATGGTGGCATAAACCTAGCATGAAGTATGGAACAGAGGATTAGATCATACGTCAGAAGGAGTTCCCAAGAAAATCCAAAAAATATGAGATTTAGGCAGTTTCAATAAATTTTGTGATTTATGTATTCATGCAAAAACAAAGTAGGCATACCCTTCCCACCAGTTCTCCAAAAACAATTAGATGTTCTGAGTTAATTCATGTGACATTTAGGGTGGTATCAACACGTCTCGTTTAATGGTTCACATGATTGTCCTTATATTTTTAATAATTATAGTCATAGAGTTTAGGTGTACCTCATGGAAAAGAAACTGAGAAGAAACATATTTTTAACTACGTTTCAGAAAATGGTTGAAACACAATTTGAGAAATGGAGTGAACAAATACGCACTGACAATGGGTTGTATTTTAATTTACGATAAATGCTAAAACTCTACAAAGATCATAAAATACTCCTTGAAACTTCTACATATATACACCATAGTAAAGTTGCATGATCGAAAGAAAGAACATACACTCTTTACAAATGGCTAGAACATTAAGATTTTAGGCTTCACTTCCAATTGAATTTTGGGGAGAGTGTGTCGTAATGGCAACGTACATGATAATTTTTTTCCCATTCAAGTATTGAGGAGAAAAATTCCTCATGAGACGTTTCTTGGAAAGATTCTATCGTATGTGAATTTTTGGATCTTCGATTGTCTTGAGTATGCTTGGATCTTCGATTGTCTTGATTATGCTCATGATCAAACAAGGAAGCATGAAAATTTTGATAAAAATGGAGGCCTTGCATATTTATCAGTTATCCAATAGGTCAAAAAAATGATACATGTTGTATCACCAGAAGAACCAAAAAATATATAACGACCGAGATGTAACCAGTGTAGAAAATAAATTTTCTTTTAGTGAAAATTATGAAGGTTACAACACAATTAATAAAAGAACACTTGGCTGATATTTTAAATGGTGTGTAAAATTTCATAGATAAAAGAACACAAAAGAATAAGTGTAAAACAAACACCCATGTAGAACTTAGCGGTAACCCTCAATAGTTGAACCCATTTGAACATATTACCGTGGAATCCAAAGCACAATAGCCCAATAGAAATAGTTACCAACACTAGAGAAATGAGGTCACTAGTCCAAGTCCCCATATTAGATCAAGGCCCTAACATCTTGATAAATTTCTTTCTAATTTATCACAATCATGTGAAAGCTTTGTATCCACTTCCAACTCAAGCTAACATTCAGTACACTCCCTTCTCTCAATTTAATACATATATTAAATTTTCTAACTCTAAACAAACATTCATAACGGTCATCACATGACATGATGAGCGCACAAGCTTTACACATGATGGAAAAGATCCAAATCAATGAGAAGTCGTGATGAAAGAAATACATACACTTAAAGAAAATAGGATATGACTCGTATTGAGCTCCGACACGTAAATAAATCAATATATTTGAAGTAATTCTATAAAGTGAAGTATAATCTAAAGGAAGAAATAAAGCTATACAAAGCACGTTTGGTGGCAAAAGGCTATACCTATATAGAAGGTATTAACTTCCACAAGACTATTCCACCAATTGTGAAATTGGTGACTGTTATTTTGCCGGGGTTGTGGCCTCTTTCCCAAAAAAATGGTGACTGTTAGATATGCATTGACCGCCGTCTTAAAAAAGACAATATGAAGTGCATGAGTTGGACGTAAATAATGTGTTCATTTATAGTCATCTCAGTGAAGAGGTATACATGAAAAATACCTCAATGGTTTACAAATATAGAAGAAAATTGTGTCTGTAAATTACAAAAATACATTTATGGGCTATGACATGCTTCCACAAATTGGTATTAGAAGTTTACCAAAGTTCTCACCAGCAATGGATTTAGTCAATCCAAATTCGACCATTTGTTGCTCATTTTCAAAGAGAAAAATACACACGTTGTTGTTGCACTAATCTATATAGATGGCATCATGTTGATGGGAAATGATGTCAACATAATAAAACGAAATCAAATAATTCAGTTTAGTATTAAAGATCTTTAATCACTAAAATAATTCTTAGGAATAGAAGTGGCATAGTCTCCAAAATATTTTGTGATAAGTCAAAGGAAATACACCCTTGACATACTCGAGTATTATGGTATTCAATCCTATAAACCTAGTGCATTCCTAATGAAGTAAAACCTTAGACTTAAAAAGGAAGAGGATAGTTCCAGAAGTATATGCATCATAATGCAAATGCTTAATGGGGCGATTATTTTATCTCATAGTTACTCGATCAGATATTGCTTTTATTGTGAACTAGCTCATTTAGTTTATGGGTAATCATTGACAAATGCAACATGAATGTTGCTTAAAGAGTACTTTGTTACTTGAAATCTACTCCGGTTCAACGATTATTTTTACCTTCGCCTAGATATTTGGAACTCATGGCATACTATGATGCTAATTGTCTTAGTTGTCCTTTCACGAGGAGGTCATGTACATATTATTTTATTAGCATTAGTAGTGTACCTGTTTCATGGAGGATGAAGAAGAAAAGTGTTCTATCTCATTCAACAAAAGAAGCTAAACACGATATATGTGAGTTTTATGGTTGTAGTGGTTACTTTATGATCTAGACGCAACTCAGATTGGAGCCACATCGTTGATGCCACACAACTCAACATTGTTGTTAACATGTTATATCATGAACATACAAAACACGTTGAAATAGATTACTACTTTGTATAATTATGTGAATAATGGAGAAATAAAAACATATGCAATACATTTTGCATCATAGCCAACATATATCTACCATACATTATAAGGAGGCAAATCCAAGAAAGAAAAAATATGCCTAAATCAGTTATGAAAAATTCACCTGAATGTCGAAAGTTGACAACCGAATGAAAGTCAAGAAAGAAACAGCAAAATAATATCTCTATTTCTAATAAAAGACTCTCTATACCGCCACGTGTCATCTTTTTACATTCTATTTTGCCACGTGTCCTTTTTTGGTTACCCAATATTGTATTTTCCCGCTCAATATATATCTCCTTAATTAAAAAGCAATCTTCAAATCATATATTGTGAAATGTGCTATCAAAATTTTGAAGTCCTTAATTATCTACTCCAAGTTACCATATGTGGGATTCAATTCCCTAAATCTCGCTATTTGCATATATCTCAATCTATAGATTTTTAGGGCTTATTCAACTGCTTTTTGCTACAAATGGGTTAAATTGAAAACAAACTCTAATGGTTGCCTCTCCGCTCTTTGATGTTCGCATCAATCCTGATTCACGAAGCGAAGTCTCTCTCTCTCTCTCTCTCTCTCTCTCTCTCTCTCTCTGCTCAATCCAACATATGCCAACCCTACCTCCAGCGGTCTTTGTAACTGATTTCAAGTTCTAATTTTAGATCAATGTATAATGTCAGAATTTTATATTAGTATGTAATTTAAAATTATGAAATCTGATTCTTTTTGTATGTTACACACATACATTAGTGTTCTCATATATGTTACTGAAAGTTTGTATAATTGTGAGCTCTAATTTCTATTATGTTATTGGAAGTTTGAATAATTTCTTACTTCTAAATTTTAAGTTCTAATTTATAATTATTTGAGTTATCGGATTATACTATTTTCTTGCCAAATCTGTTATTGGAGTTCATAACATAGAAAAATAGGGTTGAAGTGATTCTAACGGTTACCCCGATTCCGACGACTTATCCAAAATCGAAATCAATGAAGAGTTTTTATGTAAAGAAGTTCCGCGATTTGACGATCTGAAGAAGAAAGGTGTGATTGATTCATACATAGATATCGAGAAAGACCATGAGTCATATGAAGACAAAGAGAACATTACCAAATATTTGATAAAGTAGTATTTGCAGTTCTTCAATCTGTTAATAAAGGTCATAAATCAAGATCCTTCACTTAAAAATAAAGGTGTTAAGTTATTTGATACAGATAATGATCATACTCTATGAATCGACGATGTTGGAAACAGTTAGAGAACGACAAATGACATCAATAACATCTTACTTGGTGTCATCTGTAGCCTGTAGTCCTAGGAGCATATTGTTATATGAGATTCAATAGAGTCAAACCCTGCTACACACACGAAAAAATGGGCATGTGCTTTTTTCTTCTTAGACATTTGAGTCGATGCATAATAATTAAGGTAAAAGTACCCACCTTTGAGTTATCTTAATGGTTCTTGAATATTTAATTTGTAGGTTACAATTGTTTTTTTATGACAAAAAATTTAAACAGTATACAAAATACAAAATTTTGAGACTTTGCATTGTGCTGGGAACTTCACTTTGCTTTGAGTATGAAAATGTTGATATATATATATATATATATATATATATATATATATATATATATATATATATATATATATATATATATATATATTGATACTTAAAAACTCATTCCTCGGCATCTTGCATTGTATTACGGGGGTGTTTGGCTTATCTTTTGAGGGGCAAAAAGTTCTTTTTGGAAAAGATAGAATGCTAAAAGATGTTTGGTAAAACCATTTTAAAAGCTACTTTTTGATTTTTTATTTAAGGAAAAGTGACTTTTTAGAAAAGTCAGGAAATGCTGTCATTTTGTAACTTTTGCCAAAAGGACTTTTGGTTCCTAAAAAAATAAGTCAAACACCCCCTACATCTTAAGAAAAGTCATGGTCGATATAAAAACCATTTATCTTCCTTTTAGTAATTTCTTATTATCACTTTCTACTATAACATTGTAATTTCAATCTATCTCTTAATATGAAATTACATTTTAATAAAATTACCTATTTATAACAAGATATCTGTTAAAATATTGATTATACGATTTGTTGGTAAAACAATTTTGATTGACATGGTTTTTTCGATTCAGTGACTAATTTTTTCAATTTTATCTTTGTTATAGATATTTTCAATAGTTTAATTGAGTTTAACATTTTAGTGTCATAAATTTCCCTGTTATGTGTACCATTTATATAACAACATACTTATATTTATTAACTGGAATATCAAAATACTTAATTTTTGACAGAAATTGAAACATGCTTATATTTATTGACAAAAACAGCAAACTACTTAACAAAATTTGAAATACAATGTTATTAACTAAATTATTATTATTATTTATAATTAAGACTATTTTATAGAATGTAGTCTATTTAACTTTATCACTCCTTATAACTCCTTATAATGTACGAGTTATAACCTAGTCATGAAAATAAAGAATATAGCAGATAGTATCTTGGCTTCAATAGAACGGGAAAGGGGGGTGTACTAAAATTGCTACTAAGAAACCCTAAAAATGAAAAAATGACAATACCGAACACAATGAGCTTGTTTAATAAATAGCATCTTTAAGCAGATATATATGATATGGATAACTTGATAAGAGACATGAACATTACAAGAGCCTTCTAGAGTTGAGTTGGATCGTTTCATGGGCTTAGCCCGTATTTGACTTTAGGCCCTATATATATCTCGATTGTTCTTGTAAATTCTACAACTATAACATTACAATATTAATATAAACTTCTCTAGTTCATTTGTTATGGTTAAGCAATTACCTCGAATGTGAGCCACAGATTAAAAGACAAAGGGTCAAAAAAGATGACAACAGAACATACGCATAAACTAATTATGATACCATATTTTTTTTATTTGGTTTATTTCCGTATACATCCAAATTGAACCTTTTCCAATGAAGAATAGGTCGGTTTATGGTGAAAATTTAACGAAGTGAATTTCTTATTAAGTTCTTCGACTAAGGGATCACTTTCTATATTGGTCTTCCAAAATTATTTTTTTCCTTTTCAGTCACTCGATTTTAAGGTTTATCATATTCATCCATCTCTATATTCGTCGAGGTGAATTAGCCCCCATCATTAAAAAGTTTAAAATAGACGCATCAAATTGATTTTTAATCTCTTCAGTCCTTTCCAAACTCAAATATTTATCATCATGTTTCATCCTTACTCAAATTTAAATTTTTTAAAACGTTTAGGGAAAACCCTGTGAGTTTGAGAAAGTATAGGGACTAATTTTGTAAACATAATATTTTAAAGATATTTTTGCGTTACCGTATAAGTTAGCCAATCACAGAACCCATTAAGATCTATACGATCTTTTCGACAAGGAAAACTAACTGCCTGTCATTTTCGTATCTCACAACGAAATCTTCACCATTAATTATGTTAAATCTGATGGTTGATATTTACTCTCATCTCACAAAGCATAACATATCCGTCAGTTTATCAGAAAGTGCACGAAATAAATAAAAAAATACCGCCTTTTCGACAGTCGGTTGTTCTTTACCATTGACGATCGTTCTCATTTGCGATATAATTCAAACTGTGTGTGTGTGTGTTTGGGTGTTGGTGTGTGAGGAGAAATGGACTCCTCATCGGCGGTAGAGGAGGCGACTTTTCAAGAGAAGCCAAAAAATTCTGTTGATAAAACATCGGTGAAGCGGTGGCTGACCGGAGCGGAGAAAGACGAAGGCGAAGAGGAGTGCGACACGGAAGCCTGGGAGACGCTGAGTAAGAGTTTTAAGGAAGCGCAATCGGTGTTAGATCAGAACCGATTGTTGATTCAACAGGTGAACGAGAATCATCAGTCGAAGATTCCTGATAATTTGGTAAAAAATGTCGCGTTGATTCAGGAAATTAATGGTAATATCTCAAAGGTAAGCTCTGTTTATTCGAATCTATCTGTCAATTTCGCAAGCTTTGTTCATCAGCGGCGCGTCAAGAACAAAAACGATAAGCTGGATCGCTCAGATTCGTGACTTGCGTTTTGCCTAAAAATCGTATTTCGTCGCTTAGTTTCAGTAATTCTCGATCATCTTTTAATAAAATACTTTTACGCCATCTGTGTTTACAGAATTTGCTAGTATATTTTACAAATTTGGAGTCAGTTTGAGAGTCTATTTCGATTGCTTTCATAACGTTCGTGCATGGGGTGTCTTTTGGATGACGTTTGTGGTTTTGTTGTGATTGATCGTATTTTGAAATGAAGATTTGAGTGCATAACTAGTCATACCTTCATCTTTGATGATTAAGGTAGAGTGATTGCTGCAGATTGCTAATCTTATGAGGTATTTATGTTTTGTCTTCGTTGATTTGCCCTAATTGTGTTGGAGTTCTTGTTCAGTGAATAAATACATACTTGTTTTGTGAGAGTGTTTTCCATATTGAGAAAATTTCCTCTGATGTTTCATAAAATTTAACATAATCTTGGAGTTTATGAACTAATGGTGTGGCTGTAATTGATCTTGGTTTCCATAAGTAGGTATTCTATTGCTTTTATGTGTTAATTCTTGTCTGAAAGACTGACTGATTTGACACACTGTGCTCCAAACTTCTTTCTGTCATTAAGGAGGTTGCAGGGGACCTGGATTATGATGGGGATTTTGGAACACATTGATGTCATGGATCTGAATCTGATGGTAAGATTGGTTGATTCTAGGGTTCCATGTAATCTGTGAATGTTTTGATGTTGGGATTTTTGTGTATAATGTATGAACTGCATATAAGATTCAGAATTTGTGATGACAATTTATTTGCATCATCAATCGAAAGAATTTGTGTTTATGATTGTGAGTAAATGGATACATCCACAAGTGAAATGGTCATTGATAGCTGTGTCCTAGTTCTTGAGTTATGATCTTGAAATGGTTATTGAGTTATGATCTTGAGTTATTGATAGAGTATGTAATATATAAACCTTAAAGAGTCCAAAAGTTGTCACAATCTAGCTATTGGAGCAAGTTTCATCTGTTTCCTGGTTGCAACTCGTCACATCGTGGTTTAATTTTTGTCCATTATATTGGACTAAGTCCTGTCCTTTTTATATTAGTTTGATCACATATGATAATGTGTTTGCTAGATTACTATTTTGTTGTTAATTAAGAATTAAATCATTTATACTATTAATTAACTAATAGTTAATTGTGAAATCATTTGTTAATTGATGTTATCTGAACATGTTTTCATAGTAAATTGAATTATTTTTGTTTAAGATTGTGTTGAGTGCATCACAATTAACTTTTTTTCTGAATTTTTTAAGTTGTCATGCCAAAAAAAAAACTATTTAAACTAGTTTTTTTTTTTTTTTTTTTTTTTTTTTTTGTTTTAAGTTCCAAATATTGGTTAATTATAAATAATATATATTTTTAAATATTTTTTATGTCATTTATATCTTTCAGGTAGTTTATCAGTTGTTTTTGTAATCGTTATTTTCTATCAGCTAGTTTATAAGTTAACAACTAGCTTTTAAGATAATAGCTAGTTTTTCAACTATCAGCTAGTTTTTAGTTACTACATCAAATATAGTTTAAGCCGTTTTAATATTATGATTGTTTGTGAGAGTTGTATTAAATTGTTTTCAAGAGAGGGTTTTGTAAATATTTGATTTTGATTCTATTAAATTTAATCGGTTAAGAATCTTTTATCGTGATTAGGAAAAACAAGAAGTTGTGGTTAGGCAAAAGGCTGAATTGAAATACGCTTTATGATGGTTACTAAAAAACAAATCCCAACCTTGATTGTAAGGTACAATCGTAGTTTGAGAAAATCTTTCCTTTTTTACTTATGAAATTGTCAAAAAGGAGTTCCTGTGCCACATGATGGTATCCGTTATAAATGGTAAAGTGATGGGATAAGATCGAGAAAGTATTCAAACTTTTGGCAGGGATTATCATATATGTTGTTTACCTATCAACACTTTTGTAATGACGAGTTAGTTTAACCAAATATGATATGCAAAAACTTTTGAATCCATCACTTCTGATAAAGCAGTATATGATCTCAAACATCACAAATATATACGATACAAAACTTAATTAAGTCGTTTTTATGTTAATATAAAGAACACGGTATTGTATCATGTTGTGTTCGTTTCACGTAAAAACTTGTCAAAGTAATGTTGGATCAAACAAAAACACAACATAATTGTCTTAGTTGACACTTGTAAAGTAGAAAGATGGAGTAATAATGTTTTATGGAATTTTCAAAATAATGTTATTTTCAAGTCCAAGAAGTATAAGGGAGAAACTATATATGATAGAGGTGAGCCGAAATCGAAAAACGATGATTGTGATTTGATTTAAAAAAAATAAAATACTGGTTTGATTTTGGTTTTAGAAAATGCAAAAATCGATAAAAACCAAATCGCAGCGAATTTATAAATATATTTTTTCTATACATACTATATGGATATATACGTGTTTCGTAAAGTCATATCATAAATTGCTTCTAGGTTTATTGGTTCAATGTGTTGCTTATAGACCTTGAGGTCCCGTGTTCGAGTCTAAAATTGAACCTGGAAAAAAAATTGAAAACTGAGAAACTGTTATCGGTTGGGTTAGGTTCTAATTTTCTAACAATCGATAAATCAGTTTTGGGTTCAGTTTTAGTAAACATAACTTGTCATTAAATTGGATCTCTTGGTAAATAACTTAGTTCTTGCGTCTATTCACTTTAAACTACAATTAATCATTATATATCATTAGAATTCAAATTAGAAGACTATAATGGTCGTTGATGGAGTTTTTGCCATCAACTCCGACTGTATGGTCATACCAAACGAACCCTTGTACATTTAATATATTTTGGGGAAGATTATAATAGCCGTAAAATATTGTATGCCTATACATGAGCACAATACACACACACACATTTTTGACCTTATAATATTTCTGTAAGAAAACCTTTTAAAATGAATGGTATATTTGTATGAGACATTTTGTAAACCACATCAGATGAAGGTACAAACTATACAATAAATTTTCTAGGCCATACAAATCCTTGTAGGAAAACGGGTGATAACATACATTAGATGATATGTAAGCATTATATATTAGACTATTAGTTGTATTGACTTATAGGAGATCAAAGGATATGATACTCTCGGGAGTAAAGAGTTGTTATTCAAGGTTATCAAGGTGAATTCATTGCCCAAGAATACATGTCCGTATTATTTATTTTGGCTAGAACCTTTTTGAAATGATTTAGTATGTATATCTACCTATTAAAATAAGGATAGATTTTGTGTTTGAATTGATTTTAATTATGATAATGTGCTTCTATTTAGGACGAGTTGAGACTTGTGTGACCAGTGTAATTGTGGTGTTGGAGCTTTTATGCAGGGCCGGTCCATTGTTTTTTGCTACCCGGGACGAGATGAAAATTTTATGCCCTTATATATGTACCGTATCATAGAGAAAACTTATAAATAAAAATTTTATAGATCAAAAATGTCATAAACTTTATAATCAAACAAATCATCCAACAAAAACCTACATAAATCACCTAAAACAATGCATTCGTACATTTTTTTTGAAACCAAAGCATCTCATATTCTACAATAATCAATATTTTGTGAAAAAATCATTGTCGCTAAATAAAATTGATATTTCATTCGATTTGTATGCTTCATCCGAAAACATTTTAAAATCAACAAATAAAGTTATAAAAGCTAAGCAAAGAAATATCCAACATGAACAAAGTTTATGTTTTATTTCCACTTCAAGATGTCAAAAGATCTTAAAAATAAATCATAGAATCTGAAATACAAGTTCATTTGAAAAAACTACTACATAATAACAACGAAATAAATTTATGTCTTCTTCCTTCTAAAAAGTCAGAATAACCTAAAGCTAACATAAAAGAAATCGAATAAACCAACACCTGAAACCAACAAACAAAAACATAGAACATAAATTAGAAATTGCAATGAGAAAAAAAAAACATAAAGGAGATATCAGAATTCAGAAATCAAATTAACCCAAACCCGATTTAGAAATCCAAAACCTCAAACGCTTCTTATTTTTGGTGATCTATTATTCAGAAATCACATAAAAAACAAACTTAGTAATAAGAGATATGAGAACTCAGTAGTATGAGAACTAACTCACTAATAGGAGAAAATGGAAATAGGTTAGAACTAAGAAATTGGAATGAGAAACAGAAAATAAGAGAAAATAAAATATAATAGGAGATATGAGAATTCATAAATAGAACTCACCAGACCCCAAATTAGAAATCGAAAACGTCAAACTTCTTTTGATTTTCGATGACTTGTGATGCAGAAATCGTATAAAAAACTCAGTATTATTCAATAATACAAGAATCAGAAGTCAAAATTCATAAATTAGTATGAGAAGTAGAGAATAAGAGAGACTAAAACAGAAATTATGAAGCTCAGAAAGAAAACTCAACCAAAACCTATCTATAAATCCAATACACCAAAAGTCTTCAGATTTTCGATGACTCTATCAATCTATGTTTCATAAATCACAATACTAGAAATCTTACAGTAGAGAAATCAGAGATTAGAATGAGAAGTCAAGGAATTCGCCAATATTTAGTAGCAAGTGGGTTTAAGAGAGTTAGAGAGAAGTGGGGAAATTATAATGAGAAATTAAGAATGATGAAAACTTACTCATTTCAGTCTTAAGTCGATTAAAGGCTCTCGATCTCAGCAATGCGTTCTCCTAGAAGTTCGATTGGTTTCTCAAGGTGCTTCGTGCCAATGCTTGAGATGCCACTTTGTTTCCACAATCCTCCTCATTCCTCAAACGCTGCCTCAAACGCTGGTTATCATATTGGGCTATTTATTGGATTAAACTTTGGGCTAAAGTTATATATACAGTATAAGAATTAGACCAAATTGATGCCCCTATGATTTTGCTGCCCTGGGCCATAGCCCAACTCGCCCATGTATTTGGGCCGGCCCTGCTTTTATGTGTTTAGTGTTCTATGTACTACCTTTACACGTGCCAAGTTTCCATCCTTTGACATGTGGGATGTTTTGGACTTGAGATGACATAAGTTTTCAGATAGTAACATCCATGCATTGCATTCCATATAAATATTTGATTTAAAGTTGTTGGGTACGTTTAATAATGTTTCAAGCAATGCATATACTTGAAATGCTTCTTTTTCGTAAACTATTGAAATGATATCAATCTTTAATGTTTTGAAAACCTTTTAGAGGGGTTAGCATGGTGTATGAAAATTGCTAGTTTCATACACATGTTCCTTAGCTCTATATTGCTCACTAAGCTTCCTAAGTCTACAATATGTATTTCACATGAGTTTAGATGATGGATGTTGTTGGAAGAAGCTTGGAGATTTGGAAGAAACTTGGGTTAAGAACTTAAGATGATTGAGATAAGGTTTATATTAAACTATTTTTTTAGATACTTTGTTATACCCTCATATCACTTGTCCTTTAATAAATGTGAAAGACTTAATTGTTATGAACTATTCTCTTGATTAGTTTCTTATACCCTAGTATAACTTGTCTATATAACACTTGTTTCACATTGTTACTTTAACGGTAATTGCTTTTGGTGTTGGAACATTCCAAAATTTCCATGGTTGATCCAAAACGGACAAACGAACAAGTATAATGTTTTTTTTTGACCATTTGGGGTTGTTAAGGGGCCAAAATTGATGTTTTATTTTTCATTTTCTACTAGAATAATTCGTTTTGTTTTTACCTAGAATGTATCATTGACGTAAAGATCGGTTTCGAGCGAGGTGTAATATTGATTTCCTTTGCCCATATATAGAGCCCAATCCAGAAGCTGGGAATATTACAAGGGGGTAAAATGTAAATATGAGGTATTGGTATTTGGAGAGAAAATGTCGGTCATTGGACTTTTGGAGTAAGATGCGGGAAACGCTATCAAGTAGTTGAGCTCCCCACTCCACTCCATGTGAGAGAGACGACTCTTTGAGCAAATGATGGAAACGAAGTCTGTTTTCAGAATTATGTTTATATCGATTGTACGACACCAAATTACTATCAATCACCATTGTCACCAATATCAAGTTTGAAATATGGCATTGTTTTCGAGAAAAACAGTTCTAAGCCTCTCCCCCCTCCCCTCTTTCTTTATTGTGTTGTTAATCTTTAGTCTCACGCTTCTTGTTCTATATAAGGTACATTTTCTCCTTCTTACACATTTACTTGTTCGAAATTAAGTGATTTCACAAGATCAATTCGGCAATTTGAATTCTGGAAAAACCTTTCTGTGGTTCTGATGATTTTTCCATCATAAAATTAATTAATACGCTTCTATCCGATTGTTTATCCTTCAAAATATAATGGAAGCAATGACTGCAAAAGCAAAATTACGTAGTGTTGACTTTTGATGATTTTGAGATTGTTAATAAGCCATTCTTCCATGGATCGTTATACCCTTTGTAAGTTTATGTACAAGTTTTGAGTACGTACTTTTATTTATCGTAGGATGTGTATTTTTTTGTTTGTGGCATTTCGTCGAACAGGTGGACAACTTGGCTAGTCAGACAAAAACTATCATCGGTCATAACTTAGAACCAACTCCGTGGCATTTATTCCCTGCGAAGACGTTCAATAACGAAACAAAGATCGGTCGAGCTTCCAAGATTGTACGATGCTCTTACCTTTCCTGCTTGACCAAGTCCAACATCGGCCAGACGACCTTCACTCGCGAATCAGAAAAATGCCCTGATTTTTACAGATGGATACATCATGATCTTGAGCCTTGGTCTCATACTCGGATTTCATATGCCAATTTAATGGAAGCCAAGAAATTTGCTTCTTTCCGTGTAGTGATCATTAGTGGGAAATTGTATGTGGATTATTACTACAATTGTGTTCTGAGCCGAACTTTGTTTACAATTTGGGGGATATTGCAGCTTCTTAAGAGGTATCCAGGAAGCATACCAGATGTGGATATGATGTTTGATTGCATGGATAGGCCTATTGTTTACAAGAGAGATCACTCTGCTATGCCTTTGCCAATTTTTCGTTATTGCACCACACCTGATCATTTTGACATCCCTTTTCCTGATTGGTCTTTCTGGGGTTGGTAAGCTCAATTTTTTTTTTTTTTCATTTTTATCATGACATTCTTTAAAATCTTGAATGTATATTATAAGTCGCTACAATAACGTGTCCAGTTGATACCAATGTACTAAAAAAGAATGATTTGGATATTTATATTCAGGGTGGAGGTTAATTTGGGACCTTGGGAAGAGGAATTTGAAAGCATTAAAAAAGGTTCACAAACTATACCTTGGGAAAAGAAGTTACCTTATGCATATTGGAAAGGAAACCCATATGTTAATTCTCCCGTTAGAGAAAAAATGCTCCTCTGTAACGACACAAAAAAGTGGGGAGCTCAAATATTGCGTCAGGTGCCTATTTTTTAAACAGTTAACACCGATTTAATGATCCCAAAGCAATAATATGTGCCTTTATATATATATATATATATATATATATATATATATATATATATATATATATATATATATATATATATGTGTGTGTGTGTGTGTGTGTACTTGCTTACCTTTCTTGATGTAACATTGTATTACAGAATTGGGCACATGAAATATCGGTTGGGTTCAAACACTCGAAACTATCTAGCCAATGCAATCATCGGTAAGTTTCAAGTGTCTTGAAGGGTATTTTAGTCTTCTTTTTTTTACAACTTTTATCTGTTTATGTAGGTATAAGATATACGCTGAGGGGTATGCTTGGTCTGTAAGCTTAAAATATATCTTGTCATGTGGCTCTGTTCCTTTGATAATCAACCCGCTATATGAAGACTTCTTCAGCCGTGGCCTCTTCCCCAAACAAAACTACCTTCCTATCTCCCCAGACAACATTTGTCCTTCCATTAAAAATGCAGTCGAATGGGGGAATTCACACCCATCCGAGGTAAACCCTCATATAACACACATTGGTTATATTGATACTGATACTGACACTGATTTTTGATTTTTAACAGGCGGAGGCAATAGGAAAAGCAGGGCAAGGTTTTATGGAGGAATTGAATATGGAGAGGGTGTATGATTATATGTATCATTTGATAACCGAGTACTCAAAGTTGCTGGATTTCAAGCCCGTTAGGCCCGAAAGTGCACTAGAAGAGTGTGTTGAGTCGCTGCTTTGTTATGCTGATGAAACTCAACGTGGGGTTCTTGAAAGATCGGCTACTTTTCCTTCATCAGCCCCTCCTTGCAAACTCCCTCCTCCAAATGCTGAAATTATTAAGAAACAGATAGAGGAGAAAAGAAAAGTAATTTTAAATAAAACCCAACTCATAACTTAGTTGAGAATATGCTTATTTCTTGTGTAGACCAACTTGTTTTAAGTCATATTGAGGAGTTGTATTTATGATGGAGCTAGTAAATTCTTTTTTTTTAAACAATGATGATGGATCATGGGTAAATCAGTAATTTCAGTTTCACATGTTGTGGTCATTGTTTTCTTCCTATGTAAATGTAAACTGGATCCACGAATGAGTGGAATTGTTTTTCATTTCTGAGTTGGAAAGGTAACGAAAAAAAAATTGTACCATGTTAAAAAGAGTTTACTCTATAAAAGGTATATGAATTTTTAAATGTGACCTACTTGTGTGAGCAATTAGTTACACAAAAAGAGTATGATACATTATTTGTTGCATCCTAAGTATAAGTATGTTGTTATAATGATACTAAACTTTTCTTTTTAATAAAAAAAAATTAAAACCACAATATGTTTTTTGCTAAAAAGATATTTTATATGTATTTTTAGGCCACTACACCTCTGCGTAGACTTTCTTTTAGACGTTCATAGTATGTAGTTGACTGCCATGTTGACTCCCTTTTAAGTTGTTCGGAGTCTGGGGTTGCATTGTTTTTATCTTATCTCTATTCGGATTTATGGACATCTCATGTACTGATCAATGGTATGAAATATTATGTCATTTTTGGATCATTTGTCTAATTTCTTATGGGTATATCCGCTTCGTCTGAAACCTCCGTACCAAAGCTGATTTACCAGTGTCATCATCCTATTTACAAGTCTTTTAAAGCCCCTTAAATCAATGCAAGATGAATATTTTGGTTATTTTTATAATTTGTAAACAACCCTCTTTTTAGTACTTACTTTAAGGGTTAAAGTCAAAAAATAATAACCAATAGTAAGCACTTTGCTATTTTGGTCGTTTATCTTTAATTGTATTCGGTCAGTCACTAAACTTTTTTTAGGTTCTCAATGCACTGGTGGGGTAAATTTCAAACGAGTAAACTGATATTAGAATCCTACATGTCATCAATTGTGACATTCAATATGGCCGAATTTGTTTATTTAGGTCAACATGACATTGATATTGTGTCCATTGTGGCATCTGACAAAATTACCCGATTGAAAATGTACATTCCAACCCCTCTTTGGCCCTCATCACACGACCACCATACCTACCTCTGATGCTAACCGCCACCTCCACCCCTCCTGGTCCGTTTCACCATCCCTACAACAACCCATCTAAACACCTCCAGACCCTTCATGTGGAAACCGAGTTTCATAACATATATATCTCCACATAAGGCCTCCAATGACAACTTTTTAATTATTCCAACTCTGAACATTAAATCATGAAATATTAGACAAAATATCTATACATTTTGTATATGTCTATAAAAATCATTGTTGTAAAAATCTCAATTAGGTCTCGATTAATCCTTAGGCGCTACTCGACCGATTAGACAGCGCCTAGCGATTAATCATTGCATACATAATGAGTGAAACATTATAAAATGATGAAATTTTAACATTTTGAAGAAATTTTATTTCAATGGAAACAATATGAGGCATAACTAGTGTTGTATTTATCATATTAACCTATTTTGTTATCATATTAGTGGTATTTACGAACTTTGATATGATATTAGTCATATTTAGTTTTTAAAATTCAACAAATTAGCAATTAATGGTCCCCGATAAATCTCGGCCTAGCCGATTAATCTCTTGACCCCAGTCCACCGACTAGCTAACGTCTAACTTTTTTACAACTTTGATCAAAAATCGTATTATAATAGACCCGGTCAATTATTAAAATGTACGATAAATATGTTATCAAACGAAAGAGAGAACAAAAAAAAATTATAATCCTTTAAGGAAGATGTCGTTCGTACGGAAACATGTGCGGCACCACTACCGTTAAAGAAAAGTTTTGTTATAAATAGTTGAACTTTCTTTCTTTTCCCCTGAATTTATGCTCAAATTCAGATCTCCTTTTCGGCCTTTTTTAATTCAAAGTTATTACTATTATATTTGGTCACATCAAATTTTGAGAGGGGATTTTGTTATTTTTAGTAGATTTTACCAAATCCAAATTAGACCGGTCGTTTTTTTATTATTAGGCTGCCGAAGTACCGGCAATAAAAAGGTTCGTTGTCTACGTGGCCACGAGAATTATCCGTGCACACCAACCTGAACCTTCTAGGTCAAGCATAGTTGTGATGATTTGTAGTGGGGAGGACGAAGGATAACGTCAAATCGTTTTCTTCTTCTATCTCTCTTCTAAAATGTTTTTCAATATGATATTTTTATATTCTTCCACAATCAAAATTGATTAATGATAATCGAGTTTATTAGTTGAATATATCGAAATATATGGAAAAGCCCAACCTCTTATACTCTTATATGGAGAAAAACCCTTTAATTTATGTTTTGTTTAGAAAAACTCAACCTATTTTATTTTATCGTTTAAAAAAGCAAATAGCAGGTTTTCAAATAAATTGACCGGCTAATTATCTGATGTGTCAAATAAATATATATATTTTAAAACATTTAATGATATGGATATTTTTTTTTCCATAAGTCGATGAATTAAAGGGCAAAACAAACTAGGGTTAACATTGTTGAAGCATCGGCAGAGGAGGTTCGAAGATGTGGGTTCAACATAGTGAAACATAAGCCAACAAATGAAGGGAAATTAGCAAGGTCGACATTCTTTATCATGGTAGAGCCTATCACCCCCACCACACACTTGTTCGGTCTCTGTCCCAAGCAAGCAACATGTATCGGTTTTTTTTTTCTTATTAACAATTTGAGTAATACAAGGCTATTGTTTAACATGCATATTATTGTAACTCCCATACAATGTTTTTAGTGTTTAAATTCGTCTATTTGTTGTCATTATGTATTGTTTTTCTTGTATTTTGTAGTGTATATATGTTTAAATCTTCCATTTGTTGTCATTATGTAGTGATTTTATATTCCATTTGGAAAGCCTAGAAATAAAGATTTTGATGATTGCAAGAAGAGGTATAAGAGGTGGAAGAGGTACTAAAGTGTAACATTCCAAAAATCATAGTAAAAATTTTCATTTTTCAAAACCATTTTCATAAACCATAATTTATACAAAACAGTGTTTCCAAATCATAGCCATAAAAATCAGAGTATCAAAATCTCTCATAAACAAATATCAATAGGAGGATGTGTATGATCATGCCTTCGTCTTGCCCCGATTATCTGATGTACCTGAAACCATGAAATCAAATTGTAAGCACGAAGCTTAGTGAGTTCCCCCAAATACTCCACACAATAATAACAAGTATAATACATGCATATAAGGTTTGTTGGACTATGGCCTCAACCCAAACGTCCAGGGTTTGTTGGCATATTGCCTCAACCCAACCATTCAGAGTTTGTTGGCTTAAAGACTTAACTCAACCATCCTGAATTTGTTGGTCTACTGCACGAAGCAGTACCACCTCAACCCACCCATCCAATGTTTGTTGGCATCCTGCCTCAACCCAACCACTAATATGTTGACATATGCAACAGATAAACAATAATCAGCAAGTATAGGTAATCATATAGATCTACCAATCTAACATATAACCATAGAATATAGGTAATCATACATATATACCAATCTAACATAGCATCATCTTATATGTTGGGTGACAACAAAACAAGTTAAGCACTTCAGACAAATATCAAAACAAACTTTGGTGACCTTGCGGAAATAAAACTTCTGAATAAAGTAAATCAAGTGAACACAATATTTAATATGGTTCGGTCAAGGTGACCTAAATCCACGAGCAAACAAAGGAGAAAAAAAGGGGGGAGAGAAAGAGAGAGAGAGGGAGAGAGAGAGAGAGAGAAAGAGAGAAAGAGAGAAAGAGAGAGAGAGAGAGAGAGAGGATTTTATTAACTTCGAAGAACAAATACAACCACACACAAAGGTTACACCTCACTTGAGCTCTCAAAACAAATGAATCTCTCTTGCTTACTAAATGCCCCAAAGGATTGCTTCTTCACAGTGATTACTCCCTTGAAATTTATGCACACATACAATGATGGAGATATGAGTCTATTTAAACTTGAGGGATCATACATAAAATCCAAATGGGCCAAGCTCATTGGCCCATGAAATGTGACAACCAATCATATCCCGCCATGCGGTATCTTCTGGAACATTCTTCCATGTCATACAACCCATAAGTATAAGCAACACACATGATGGATCACCTTGACCATAGTGGCGCATCATGAACACTAATGGTCCAACATTCATCATGGTGGCACAACATCGTGTAATCCCCGAGCAATACCAACTTCTAAGCATCCTTGAACAATCTTGAGCATCATAGAGGACTTCATAGCATACTTGAATCATCAAGGATACCATGTCTCATCAAGGAACCAAAATGGCCCATTGTCACACCCCAAAACCGGAACGGCGGAAACGTTCGGGGGTGGAGGACGTCATGTCAAGTATCACGAGATATGTATATGGTAAGAAAGTAATGAACAACCATTTCATTTAGAAAGAAAGTGTTTACAATGTGTGTGTTCACAAAACATAGAAGTCATAAACAAATAACAAAACAAGACTTAAAGCTGTAATGCTCCATCTTCTGAAGTCCCAGCACGAGCACCTGTCTAATAGTCTCCTGAGAATACAAGTTATTTGAAAGAGTTGATCAGCAATTAAGCTGGTGAGTTCATAAGATTTTAGTGATGTGAGTAAGCTGTAAAATGTGGAAAAATGTATATGTAAAAGTGATGTAAGCTGTAAGTTATGTTTTGAAAAGTTCACCTGTTCCTCTAGAAAATCGTATATTTCCTACTTTAATGGAAGTTAAGTAAAATGACACTACAAGCCTTTCTATGCGTACTAAGTGGGTACAAGTTATATATACATGGAGTAAATAAACAATAGATTATGCGCATCTGCCCTAAACTCACAACCCAATGGCGAAACAGCAAGTAAGGCGGATAGCACACATTCCATTGGTTGTTAGATCGTTGTCATATATAACCTTGGTGTATTCACTTGTTACTCATGGAGTTATTTGTAATGGTTCCTTTATATCTAATGGAGAGTTCTTTTAAGAAAACCTATTTTTCTTATAATAAAATATTGACTACGGTGATTACTTTTATAATAGCTTTGTTTATACTGCTATATATAATCTGATATCGGGTAGATAGTTAATTGGGGGAATCTGCTCTAAGCCCACATCCAACGGGAACATGACGTCGGGGGAAAACACACATTTAGCTATCTATCGGATATTAGTTTTATATATAAACATGGTGTATAAACTAAGGTGTTATAGAGTTAACTCACTTAAAGTCTTTAAAACTATACTGGCTTAATAAAATGGATTAAGCCCTTAACTGTAAAATTGCTAGTTTTGTATACCAAAAGTACTGACTTTGAAAAGTAAGTTGTGTACTAGAATAATTGTGCATTAACTCTATGTCTTATGACCTGATCCATACCTAGTACCCTTATGATGGCTTAATGCATACTAAGCATATATATATATATATATATATATATATATATATATATATATATATATATATATATATTCGGGTAGATAATAGATTGGGTGACCTCGGTGTAAGCCCACATCCAACGGGAACAGGACGTACAGCGAAGAGCACACATCCTATTAGCTGTCGGAATCTACTTAGCATATATGTATCCTATAGTGTATACATTAAGGAATCATAAAGTTAGCATCATGGTCCTAACTTTTAAAAGTAGCCTTCTACCAAGACTCGACTGTTTTGAAAGTAGCCTTCTACCAAGACTCGATTGTTTTGAAAGTAGCCTTCTACCAAGACTCGACTGTTTTGAAAGTAGCCTTCTACCAAGACTCGACTGTACGACTATTAATAGCATTGACACTGGAATTTTATAGCCTTCTATAATTGTCGTAATGACAGTGTAAGTACTGTTGTATTTGTAATAAGTGACTACTTTAAGTACTATTGTGCCTTATTTGACGGTTAAGGCATAATGTGATGGCTAGATCCTATGCTAGATGCTCCCTTGTCAAGAGACTCTAGGAACTACACGGGGCCCCTGCATGAGTGCAAGCCGTGAACATCCACATTACTATGATCATGTATACCCAATATAACTATCACAAATGTAGAAGTGATTCATTGGTATAGTTAGATCCTAAAAACGTTCCATGCTATAGCACCTTATTATGTTATGTTCTGTTATTGTGTGTTGATATTGTATTTATGTAAATGTATTCCATGTAAGCGTATCCATGTAAAAGTATTTATGTAAATGTATACCACTAGTATAGACTCATGAACTGAACTGACTCTTTGTGTTCTTCACTGTACTAGAAGTAATGAATGACGTTCTCCTAAACTATACCTATAATAGTTTACTAATGTTCTAACTGTACTGTTACTGAAAAGACTCATTTATCTACCAAGTTATGCTTATACTTTAAAAACGAAGTTTTGTACAACTATAAAGTAACACAACCTTTAAAAGAGTTTTGAAATGTATTGACAACTTATAAATGACATAAGTAACATTTTGAAAGATGTGTATAACAAAAATTTACACAATTATCATTGTGTTCAACTTGTATTCCCCCTTAAAACAGTTAAAAATAGTTTAAAAGATTCATTACAGGGTATGAACTCACCTGATGTGGGTGATTCAAACGGGTATGCGCGTACGGATGAGAAGTTCCACAAATGAAGTCCTGAGACACAATAAGTCCTAAACGACATATAAGGACACATATTGACATGAATATAGTGTTTATAAACAACTATATGAAATATAACACCTTCCGGTACTAGGAAACACCTTGGCTAGGTGTTGGAATCACATGTGATTCAACAAAGGGAAGTGAAATGGCACTAATTTGTGTTTATGGTTTTGAAACCAACTCCTCTTGAGTTTACGGTGGTAAACCCATGAGTTTATGGTCATAAACTCATGGTACTTTGACCATTTGGTGGTTTGAAGTCCTAGAAGTCCTTTTGAAGCATCCTAACTTCAATTCTTAGCCTTAGGAAGTGATTAGGGCAACATATCACCCCTTTATAGGGTTTACGGTTTTTGGACCATTTTTCTTAGGGTTTACGGTAGTAAACCCAAATGGTTTATGGTCAAATGATGTTTTCAAGTCCTAAACACTTCTAGGTAGAGGTCTAGGCTAGTTTCTAAGCTTAAGGAATGAGTTTGGGGCATCAAAACTTGCCTAAGAGGTGTTTACGGTTTTGGGAGCTCCCCAAACCGTAAACACATATATATATATATATATATGGGACATATTTGTGGTTTTCATGTGCTTAACACATCAACGGAAGGTTCTATGTTTGCTTCTAAGGTTTGGCAAGAGTTTAGGGGCACTTTGGCAACCTTTAGCACCCTTTTTAGGGTTTATGGTCCAAGGAGATTCTTGGAACGTAAACACCTTATCCTTTGTGATTTTGGGTGTTTTCTTGATTCTCTTAAGGTTTAAACATGTCAAGGGTTGTTTCTATACTTGTTTCAAAGGTCTAGAGGGACAAAGGGCACATTTTAGCCACACTTTTAGTGTTCACGGTCCAAGAAGATCTTGGGTCGTAAACACCTTGTTCTTGGGGTATTTTGATGATTTCTTGATGTTTAACACTTTATCTAAACATAATAGGACTAGAAACACTTACTAGTTGAAGATCTTGAAGAAAAACGGGATGATACTTGAGAGAGAAATGGCCCTAGTCTTTGGAAATGTGAAAAGGTGAATAAAATAACTAAGTCTCACTTATATAGTCTTTTGGGTTTACGGTCCCAATACCATTTTGGACCGTAAACTCCAAACTCTAGAAGTTTTGGGCACTTATTGCTACATACTAAACCCTAGAGTATCCACTCTCCTGATATCTTCTGAAGCACTAACTTTAAAACACTCAAACTTATTCCAAAAAGTTTGAAAGTTAGTAGAAATAGTTTTGACTCATATTGAAGTGGATGGTTGTACAGAATGGAAAGTTTTGGGTTGTCACACCCATCTTGCGCCATGATGGCAAAACATGTGTAAGGATGGTGCAACATGCATCAAATATGGTGTAAGACCTTCTAGGTTGGAGCAACATCACCATCTTGACACAACAACAACATGCATGGCTCAACAAGGCCATGCTTGGCGCAACAACATACCCCATGGAGCGGCATGAGTACCTAATGGTGTAAGAGAGGTACCCCATAGTGCAAAAGGGTGTAGTTTGGCGCAAGAAGGAGTGCCCTTGTCACAACAGCATCCTTCTTGGCCCAACCCTTCAACAGATGGCGCAACAAGGTTCCCTTATTGATCTATATCACTCATAAGTGCTCGAAACCTCTTCCAGATGCTCCCAACCCCCGTGTATATGATCCGTTCCTTTGGCAATTGATCTGTTCCTTTTTCAGACGATCCATTCCCTTCTCAGATGATCCATTCCTTTGTCACATGCTCCATAAACCTCAAGTGCTCCATTGAGTTCCAAGTGCTTCAAATGCTCCATGTTGGACAAGACTTCATACCTCAACACTATATACTAAGATACATAACCTAGTTGTAACATCCAAGTTTTTTGGTAAGTTCCCTTTTAGTCCCTAATGTAAATCCCTTTCATATTAGTCCTTTGGTTAGTACGCGAGGTGTACTCATTGAGTATTCTTAACGTACCAGTCACAACTTGGTCGCTGATCATTAACCATATATGTTGGGTGTACGCGGTGTACGCATGTCTGAAGTAAACCCTAGTTTTTAGGGTTTGCACCCTATTTAAGGACCATGATTCCCCAAGTTCCTTACCTTTTCAGCCTCCATTGCCCTTGAAGTGAAAATCTCAAAACCTCAGCCACCTTATTGAATTTATGAGCTTCTTGAGTGATTTTTGGTGTTCTTTACAGATTTTGAAGAAGAAGGAAGCTTGAGAATAAGCAAGGACGTGGGAAGAGATTGTATGAAACATCCCAAAAATACGACCCAAAAAGTTCATTTTTAAATTAGTAAAATCAATATTCTAAAAACATCATCAATACAATCTCAATAAAATAAGTGTATCGAGCATCATCTCGAGTCAGAGTAAAACACAAAAAAAATGGAACTATGTGGTGTGTGCGATGCAATCATCTGAACCATTTCCTTTGAAACTGGAAGTACCTGAAACATAAACTGAAACCATAAGTACAAAGCTTAGTGAATTACCCAAACTACCACATACCACACATAATAAATCACATACTTGGCCCCCGCCCGACATTGAGCTGCGCTCGATATATACATCTGTTATTCTTAGGCCCCGCCCACTATATATATATATATATATATATATATATATATATATATATATATATATATTTACTATTATATAAAGCATATTAGATGTTTCTTGAAATTTTTAAAACGTACAACTATAATAACACAATGTACAATTTTATTAAGATTGCAACGCAAATATATACGTATTTTCATTTGTAACTTAAGATTTCCTTTCACTACTAGAAAAACAGCCTTTTACGACGCTCATTGCGCATCGTAAAACGCTTAGACGACGCGCAAATGCGCGTCAAGGAAGGCCCTATCATAACGAGAGACGACGCGCTTTTGCGCGTCCTCTATAGACGACGCGCATTTACGACACACAATGTATATCATTAAATCCGTTGTCAAGAAAGGCCATGTCATAAATGAAGATGACACACATTTTTGCGTATCGTAATTTTAAATTTAAAAAAAAATATTTGTAGATTTACTAATTTTCAAATTAAATTTGCATTTCATGTCTCATAATAGAAAATAAAATACCATATACAAAAAATACAATACATTGCACAAAAGTTAATGTCATACAAATAATCATTCCAATAGTAGATAAATGGATAAATCTCAAAGGGTTCAAAAATATGTTTGTTTTCTAATAAAACTTATACACAAGAAAGTACTAAATTTGCTATTGAACTATCTTTCCATTGCTAAACTCCATCAAGAAAACAAAACCACCAACCACCATTAAATAAACCTCAAGACAATTTTATGACTTATTTTTCAGAACATGGTGCTAACCTTCTTCAACATCTCAACCATATCTTCTCCTGACTTGAAGTTTTGTCCTGATCTATTCGGAGATTTATATTCCAAATCGTACTTTGTACCTAATACAAGAAAAGAAATAAATATAAATGTCAACTAATCAATCACATTAATCCTTCTCAATGGTGCTAACGTTCGGTGAATGCTGACCAAATAAACACAAGTCCAAGCTTCTGTTTGGCATGTACTCATAGCAACTTTTAATCTTCTATATGACAATTATGGGCCTTTACTGGGCTTTTTTTTAGACCGGGCGGGCTTTATCTAAAGGCATCTTATTTTTTTTTGTAGTTTTTTACAATAAAACTGATAAGAAACAGCTAAACCCTAAACAATACATGTGCTATGGATGTAAAGCACTCCAAAAGTGGGAAAAGATCTTTGTCTGAGCTTGAAAGCTGCTGCCATTTTGCAATCAATGGTGGCATCAAAATTTCAAGGTATTTAGGCTGCAAATCACAATCATGTTTACCATGTAAATGAAATTAGATGAGAAAATTTAGCAAAATATAGCCAACAATTGAAATCTGATGTAAATCTTTTTCAAAGGACTGTACATAAGGTCAACTACCTGAATACCAAAATGCTATATGGGGGTTGTTGTTTTGACCCTAAAATAAGGTGAACCTTCTTTCAATTGAAATAATTCGATAAATTAATGTTTTCATTTTTAAACTATAAGTTGCAAAAAAAAAAAAAGAATAAATACTAAAAGGACATAAAATAAGATATGACCAGATTAATGTTAACAGTTAAGGAACCTATCTAGATATTGCTTTGTTCACCGTTGTCTAAGGAACTACGTCAGTTGCTGAAATAATAATTTGAACAATTTTATCAAACAAGCTTGTTTTTTCTTCTTCAAAATATTTCCAATGGAGAAGGCATTTGTATAGGGTAAATTCTAAAATAGGTTTGCCTTGACCTGCTATTTATACCAGCATCTAGATGACTCTGCTGTCAAAAGACCAAACTGCCCTTGACAGATTTAGTGACTTTTTACTAAACTTCATACTACAGATCAACAATGTAATAGAAATTCAAAAAATAAAATAAAATGGTATTTAAGATGCTATTTAGAGTTTAAAAAAAACATAAAGATTACCTGTTAAGGAGTAACGAAAGGAGAAGCAATAGAAATCTTCAAAATCGTTTGGCTTAGCAACCTTCATAAAGAACATGGACAACAAAAAGTTAGATACTAGATACTATTTGGAGTTGAAATATAAATATTTATACAAATGATTACGAGGGGAAAACATGTAAAAATAACTCTCTCTCAACCTCAGAGAGTTCTTTGTTTAGTTTTTTAAGAGTGTCAGCACGAAGAGATTTGAGGCTTGTTCTCCATTCTTCCTGATAAGATAAATTGAGAAACATTTTTCAAAAAAACACCATTTTCTTAATTATTAGAAAAAGTTGGGAAAGCTTTATACTCTTTGATGTAAGAAGCTAAGTAAGCTTATAAAACACACCTGTGGCATGCCTATGTAAAGTATCCTTACCTCTTAGCATTCATTTTCCTGGAATATCTTTAACTATCAATAACTGAATTACCTTAAAAGATTCAATTTCATTAAAAAAAATAGAAAAAATAAACATACCAAGCAAGCGCTCAACTGATAGATCTAAGTAGAGCTTCTTAGCCCTTCTGTACTATTACGGACAAAAAAAACTATAAGAAATCCACAACAAAAAGAATGAAAGATCCAATAAAAATTTGCCAAAAGAGTTTTTAATAATGATGAAGGTAAAGATAAATAGTTAACAGAAACAAATTTATACTTACTCAATCAATTTAACAAGGATTTTTAGGAGATCAATTTCTTCCTTGTTTGAGTGATTGGTTGTGATCCTACACTCCACATTCTCCATATATCCTTAACAAATAATTCTATTCAAACCCTTTTTAATACTTTCAACTACAAGAAAAGCACCAGCCATTCCATCTGCAATGATAACTGGTCTTGATACCTGTCACATTGCAACCAGCTTAAGATTAAGATTATTAGATACTCCTCAAAGCACATGACATGGACAATCTTTGCTCATGGTAATATCATTGTTTTTGAAGTAAGAAGCACTTTATATATACAACACTAAAAAATAAAAATAACAATAATAAAGGAAATCATACTTCTTCCATTTCATTTCCTCTTTCTCCACAACCAACATAAACAACAGTGTCCGCATTTGACTACTGCATAACAATTAATGGTGGGAGTGAATATAATTATAATAATAGTTTCAACATATAATATTTAGAATGAGTAATTGACAAAATAATATACCTTGGATAGATATTGACTTATAATAATTTTCCCACATCCAAAGGCACCAGGAATGGTACATGTGCCACCAAGCACCGAAGGGAAAAGTTGCATCAAGGACATGCTGACATAAAAAATAAATAAATAATAAAAATCATAAAATCATGCAACCACAAACTAATCTGCAATAACATAAAAGATCTGAAACTTAGCTGTCCAGTAAGAAGAGGGGTATCAGCAGAAAGCTTGGAAGCAATAGGCCTTGGAGTATGCACAGGCCAAACCTGCGAATAAAAGGTGCATCAAGTATAAAAAAGAATAGGGCAATTGATATTAAAAACAAGAACTTTGATCATTAGAAAAAAAAGAGAAAAATAGAGACGGAAGAAATGAAATGGAATGACTCATTCCATTCCATATTCCAACCTTTACCTTGTTTTCTTATCATTATCAGTTGTATCTTCACCACTTTCATTTCCTGCAATATCTATAAATGAAAGTTTTCTAACAACTTTAGCAGGTTTCAATTCACTTCTATCAACAAATCTCTTGACACAAAGTTGAAGAATGGCATGTGATCGTGAAGATTCCTCATTTTCCCCTGTTGTCCCTGTGATCCTTGTTGAATTTCCTCTATCAATTAACTCCTTGATTGTTTCCACATTTGAGACTTTGTATTCTTGCAACTCCACTATCCACACTTGTTTGCTTCCATCTTCTCTCATGCGGATAAAAAAGAGCAAGAAATGCAGCTGCTCATCAACAGAAAGCTGATTCCATCAAAAACATCATTGTTGATACGAATCTCGAAAAGGAAAATGAAAAAGAAAAATCTGAAGTTGATGAAGGTTTGTTTGTATGATTAAATTTAGAGATAGATTATAGATAAAAGTTTTATATGATTATTCGATTTGTTATAGTTCAAATTGTAACAAAACAGATGAATAACAAATCAGATGGTGAGGTTTGTTCTGTATTAGCTTCTTCTAACATAAAACAATATAAACAAAAATTCAAACAGAATATAATCTTTGTGGAGGAAGTTGCAATCAAGCCCTAAGTTGAATGGTTCTCCATTTATAGAAAACACAGTATAGGGCTAGAGTTGATAATCTGGAAAAAAGACGAAGAATAGAAGAATATGAGGTTGAACTAACATAATGGAATAAATAAAGGAAAATGCTTACCTTTTTCTTCGAACCGAGGGTCAATTGACTTTCAATCTTCGATGTTAGGGCTTAGCGATTGTAAGAGGAAGAAGCCAGACATTCTCTCATAGATGATGGTTGTATGTGCTTGATTTTACCAAGATGAGTTAAAGGAAAGAATTAGGGGTTTCTTGTTGTAAGTGAGATTAGGTTTTTTTGTCGATGTTGTGGTTCGTTTAAGTCAGGGGAGAATTAGGGAAAGTGGTTAGAGGAGAAGGGAATCGACGAAGAAAAAAAATAGGATGTGTTCGTAAGATGGAATGGAAAATTGGATTAGAAGCTGGTCAAACGCAATGAAATGTTGAAACGTTTGGAAACTAACTTCTCCCAAATGGTTAGAGAAGAAAGCGAACGATGGATTTTACTTTATGCCAGTTTGAAGGTAAGATACCTGACATAATTGGAAGCCGGAAATACAAAGAGTAGCATATCATGATGGGGGGTTTGTTATCGGTGTAGTGCGACAGGGAAGAATGGTTGGAGAAGATGGTCAGAGACACTTGGCGGTGCGAGATCGGAGGTTGGGTGGTGGTGTGATGCTGCTATGAAGACGAAGTCCCTAGGGCTTTTTCTTGCTAACTGGAAGTGGCGGGGGGTTTAATTTTTGGTATGTGGGGGTAATTTTTGTCGATTTCATTTCCTGCCTAAAACGCGTGTTTCACTTAAAAATTATAAAGCGACACAGTTACATGACGCATGTTTTATGAAAGGCACCCTCCGCATTTCTTTTTTTCTTTTCTTTTCTGACACTAATTTTAGGGCACGCATAAATGTGTGTCCTCTATCCTTAAAATTTTGGAAAACTGACATTCGTTTTTAGGGCACCCACAAATGCGCATCTTCTATCACTGTGTGTCATTGTTTGCACGTCCTTAAAGGCTGTTTTACTAGTAGTGTTTTGTGAAAAACCCTAAAATCCTCATACACATCTTTTAACCGCCATTTCTCCTTACCCTCGGTGGGAGTGATGACTTGAGAGTGGTGGGATATAGCGACGCCAGCTTTCAGACCGACAAAGATGATTTCCGCTCTCATTCGGGTTGGGACTTTACCCTGAATGGAGGAGCAATAACTTGGAAAGGTTCCGAGTAGGAGACAGTAGTTGATTCAACTTGCGAATCAGAGTAAATAGCAGCAAGCGAGGCGGCAAAGGAGGCAATATGGCTGAAGAACTTCATCGGAGACCTTAGAGTTGTACCATCTATAAAGGAACCTATGGATATTTTCTGTGACAGCGAGAGTACAGTTTCCTTAGCCAAGGAACCAAGGGATCATGGCAGATCCAGGCACATCGACAGGAAATATCACTTCATAAGACATTAAATGGAAGAATGACTCCTCGTGGCAAAGAGGGTATCGTCTGAGGAGAACCCAACAGATCCCCTCACGAAGGGACTAAGTAGGGTTAAGCACTTACAGCATGTGAGGCGCATCGGGCTAAAGGAAGATATTAGTTTTAATGACTAGATAGATATTTGGAAAATTGTAATAGTGGAAATGTAATTGACATTTGATGATAAATAAAAGGTGCTTTTATTTATATGTAAAGTTATACTATCTTGTGTCAATCATTTACTATTGTTTCACTTTGCATGTTTTGACTTCCAAAATAGTTATATTATTCAAACCATCCACAGTCGATCATACTGTGGAAGTAGGTATTGAGGCAAGACTGTCATGAATTTGGCTTGTAGATTGTCTTAATTGTATTAGACACATTAAAATTTGCTACAACATTCATGAGTGCTCATAAGATCTGAGTATTGGATTAAACGCACACTCACTTACATCACTTCATGGAATTTATATCGAGTGATCGTGAGACGATAATATCATATGAGTCTTCAAACCAAGAGATATGATTTGTTGAATATGAGTTGGTTGTACATTGATAGTACGAAACCGCTTCAGTAACTTGATGTTATAAAACGTATTGGTGTGTACAATTTAACGAGTAGTTACTACAAGCATATGAGTCGAAATTTATTTGTTCCTTTTAGTCCTCAGAGGATTAAAATCGATATCTTGGGCCCCTCGATGATTTTGTTTTGACTTATGTGTCGGGCCCGGTCAGAACTAAATTGATGTGTTCGATTAAGTTCTATGTCAAACAAATCAGAAATTGGGAAACAAACTGCTGGACAATAAGTATGACATTGTTCCATGTATTTGTCCGACTGATATCTTGAGAACATAGGATTATATGATCACTTATCTAAAATGGAGCGTCACAGTTCGACAGAGGCTTTTAAGAGCTACGATTGCTAGTCGGTGTTTTAAGTCCGAATTGTAGTTATAGTATTAGACTTATCCAAGTGGGAGACTGTTGGATTTAGTGTCTAAGCCCATAAGTATAATTTGTATGTACTTGACCTGAGAGTAGCATGGTTCATTTGGGTTGCATGGCATCGGAACAATTTGTAAGGATGGACTTTTGAGAAAAGGATATTTATGATTTATTAGTATATTATAAGTTCTAATATATTAATATGAAATCATATTATTTAATTAGTATTGATCAAGAATTATTTTGGAATTAATTTTGTGATCAAAAGAATAATTAAATATAAGGGGTTGATTTGGTAAATCATTCATTCTTATGGTGTGGGCCAATGGTCCATGATTCTTTAGGTTGGACTAAACCCATGTGACTACCCATGGATGATCCATGGAGGTTTAAACCCATGGAGCCTAAGGAATATGGAAGGCCATGCACATTAGGGTTTACATGGTGTAACCCTAGTTTTGCCACACTATATAAGAAACCCCTTGGCTCCTAAAATCGACACCCTAGTGTTCTTTGGAAGAGCATAGCCGATTTTGAATGCAAGTCATCTTCTCTCAAGTCCTCAATTGTTGGTGGTGTTGTGTGAAGCATTCGAGGCATCACATTTAAGGTGATAGGCTCTTAAAGGTCCAAGGAATCAAGCTACAAGAAAAGGTATGTTATCTAACTAGTTTTTGTTATACAAGTATCCATGTTTTGTATGCTAGTTAGGGTAATGCTTTGGAAAATCAAATTGCATGTATAATTAGAGAAAACATAGATCCAAAGCATTTAGGGTTGTATGTGCACCTTAAGGTTGTTAGGATGCTCAAAACCCTACACGTACTACACAAGGACCAAAATGCAACTTTTAAAATAACAAAGGGAAATAATGAAACATACCAAGATTCAATTGCTACATTGTAGATCCAGAAGTTTGGCTTCATTTCTGACCCATTGAAGGTATAAAGCTTTAACCTTGACCATTGCATGCTTAGATCTAATTTTAGGATGGAAAATGTCATCTTTTGGTCCTATATTTTGGATTCTTGGAATTAAGGAACTTTAAACCATATGCGTTGTCCTTTTGAGCTCTTGGAGGTGTTTTGAGTCATAAAAATTGGATCTTGATGCTTAAGCCTCAACCATGCAAGTGTTAGGGACCAACCAAGTGTGCTTATGGACTTGATTCATGTTTTGAGCCCCATCCTTGCATGAAAAAGCATAAAGTTTGAAACTTTATGGATTAGGACGTTTCTAGGGGTCTGGATCCAAGTTTTGGACGTAAGGTCTGTAATGTCCCAAAAATAAGACCATAAAATTTCAGTTTTGATTTAATAAAACAGTGTTCCAAAAACAACATCCATAAAATTTTAACGAAATAAGTGTATTAGCATCATTTCAAATCATAGTAATTTATAAAATCCGGGAACATGTGGTGCGTGCCCTGCAATCATCTGGAGCTCCCTTGTTTGAAAATGAAGTACCTGAAAGGCTAAAACACAAGCTGAAAACTATAAGCACAAAGTTTAATGGGTTCCCCCAACATACCACATACATAACAAACATATTGCCGAGCATATCTGGGTGCCCGACCTACCCTGTCGAGCATATCTGGGTGCTCGACCTACCCCATCGAGCATATTTGGGTGCTCAACCTACCATGCCAAGCTTATCTGGGTGCTGGCCTCCCATTCGGTCTATTTCAATCGGATATCGGGTCTATTTCACCCTACCACTACCACATAATATCATAAGCAAATAATCACATAAACCTCAACAAATACTAGCATACCAGACAATTATCACAAAGATAATCATCTTTACCATAAACATCAACTAGTCGGCCGACATTGGTGCCTTCGACCCACGGAGACATGGAAGGTAACTCACCTCAAAAGAAAGACGAACCCTACAACTGCTTTTTCCGCAAACCAGCTCCAAACACTAAACCAAAACCCCAAAACTAAACTCCAACAATACACATGTCTAAACCCAAGCACTAGACCCACTAATGGCCCAACTAACCAAGCCCACAATTGGCTCACGTCTATTGGGCCCAATCAAGGCCCAACTCTATTGGGCCAACTAAGGCCCAATTCACCATCCAAGGACAATTAGCGCAAGCCCAAACATAAGTCCATTACTCTAAAATCCTTAGTCCGTTATGAGCCTAAACCAAAGGATAAGTCCAAGACAAAGTTAGCCAACAACCAAAGAGCCCAAGCTTGCACAGGAGGTTCTCACGTCATGAGGTGGTATGTTTTGCCCTAAAACTTCCTCAAACATGCTCTCACGTCGTGGGGTATTATTTCTCACATCGTGAGTCCAGATCTGACAAAAAATGAGCATTAAGCTCCAAATCTATTAAGCCTTAACATAGGAAAGTCTAAAGGGTCTTCCTTGACCCCAAGGGCCATAAAAATTGAATCTTTTCAGTCATGTATGTCCAATGCATGACTCAAACACCAACTTACGTCAAAATGGAGGAAAAAGGACCAAGACTCAAGCTTGGAGTCCAAAACCATGACCAAAATTCAAATATAATACTTATAAGACATAAGATACCGCCATGATCCATAAAGTTGCCAACTTTATGGATCCCATGCATGCTAACCAATATTACAAGCCATAATATGCATGGAAACTTAGATCTAACAAGCAAGGAAATGAACGACATGAGCTTGACGACTTACAGAGGTCCAAAAGTTCCACAACTAGCTGATGATGAAGCCAAGATGCTAAAAAATGCACCACAAATGATCTTCTTCTCCAAAAAGCTCTTGAATAACACCAAGAATGACCAAGAACTTTAATGGGGGCTAAGATTGGGGTTTCCAGAGGTCTTGGAAATGAAGGAGGCTGAGGAGGAGCAACCCTAATCATCTCATACATTTAAATACCTGAAAATAAGGGTTTTGGTGCATCAGGTGCCTCTCACGTCATGAGCACTTCACGCTCACATCGTGAGCCTTAAATGAGCTTGGTCAACAAGTCAACGATCACTCACCCGAACCACTCCAACTTCAAACAGCCATAACTTCTTCGTTTCAACTCCGCTTTCGGCGTTCTTTATATCCACGGAAAGGTATCGAAGTGCTCTACCTTTCTATAAACTCCCCCTTGCCATAAAACTTTTAGAATAAAAATATAATTCCATTAAAGGCCCAAACTGTCACTTTACTGATATACCCTTGGCCTCAAAAAACACAAACTGAACTCTCATATCATCAAAGCTACATTAACTACACTCAAAGGGTCTAAACCTTTCTTCCCCAAGATATGAAGCCTCCTGGTAACATATATTCGGTTCACGGTCCCGAATATGAATTAACTTAAAACAGGATGTTACAAGCTCTTAACGGATTAAGACATAAAGTTAGGTTTGTGTAATAGCCCAAAATTTTTACATAAAATTTTAACTTTTATAACCATAAATACCAACCACAATTGTTTAAAAAAATCCCATTACATGACCACAATGTTTTAAAAGATCAGAGTATCAAAACTAAATGCAAAAATATTAGAGAATGTACGCCGCGCCATCAAGTCAGGCCCTTGCCCTTAGAAACCAGAAGTACCTGAAACACCCAACAAAAATGTAAGCAAACATTTAGCGAGTTTCCCAAAACACGCAAAACATAAAATCACATAATACCATGGATACATACATATAAATTTGCCATGGACTCCCTCCATGGTCTTTATTAGAATGTCATGGGCTACCCCATGGTATTATATCCCCGAGCCATGGGCTCTTCCCATGGTCTTGCCAAATGTCATGGGCTCCTCCCATGGTCTACACATAAATCCACATATAGATCAAATAGCAAACAGTTACATACTCCAATACAAATCATCTAATAACAATTAATGGGCCGGCCTTGATGCCTTCGACCCATGAGTGTAGTGAGAAGACTCACCTTGAATACTGAACGATAGTTGACTAGGACCCGGCTCCGAATATTAGCTCTACTTAACCCCTAAACAGAAATAATTCCTTAAATACAACTTAAAATGACCCAAAACCCCATATAAGTGAAACTTGGTTAAAGACTAAAGTCAAAGCTCAAAGTCAATGGCCCGTGTTGACCCAACACGCCGGGTTGTCCTTCAACTTGTTGTGTTCTCCATTAACTGCAAAGATTGGGAAAAATCTTATCAACTCGCCGAGTTCACTAATGAACTTGCCGAGTTAACCAAGAATCCAACAACTTAATGCATTAAGTTATTTCCATCGAATCTAGAAACTCCAAAATTCAGGTCTCCAAAATGATGTCTAGAAGGGTAAAGTTTCCAACTATACCCTTAGGAACCATCAAAAGGAGTCAAACCCGAACCCTAGACTCATTAGAGTGAATCCTGACCCATTAAGCCCTTAAACTCCCAAGAAATAGTCCCAAAATACAGATTTGGCATCGAAAGGCTGGAAATCACGTAAAGTTTCCAACTTTACGTTCATGTATGCTAAAAAGAAACCTTGGGGCTCAAGATGGGCTAATAAAGGACTTATTTCATGAATGGGACCTAGAACTTAGTAAAGCTTGCAACTCTAAGCCAAATGAGGCCATAAAATGGTTAGATCTAACATAACAACCCTTGGAACACTCAACTTCTTGGACAACCCTGTTGGATAAGGTGTCTAAGTCCATAACTATTCCTGGTAAATACTTGACCCGACCCAGCATGGTCCATTTGGGTTGCATGGCACCATGCAATTGGATAAACTAAATGAGAGAAATAACACATATGGTTTATTAATATATTATAAGTTCTACTATATTAATAATATTATTTAATTAGTTTTGATCAAGAATTAATTTAGAATTAATTAAGTGATCAAAAGAATAACTAATTAAATATATGGGTAGATTATGTAAATCTTCCATATCTTATATAGTGGGCTAAAAGGCTCCATGGATTATCAAGTTGGGTTCCACCCATAGGATGCTCCATGGATGCTCTATGGAGTTAACCCATGGATTGAGAAATGAAGAGTCATGTTACATTAAGGTTTTACCTAATGCAACACCACTATATAAGGACCATGTCTCTCCCCAAAATCGGCTACACGAGTGATACACTAGAGAAACAAGAGGGCTTGGCCGATTTTGAGTGTGTTAGAGTATTCTCTCAAGTTTATACTTTGCATTTGGTGTTGTGTGAAGCATTTGAGGCATCACACTTGAGGTGCTAGGCTCACAAGGTTTCAAGGAGCACTTACAACAACAAGGTATGTAATTCTATCTATTATTCAAGTTAGGATTGTTCCCCATGTATGCTAGATAGGATCATAGCCTTGGAAATCAACTTTGCATGATAATTAGACAAACATAGATCCAAGGTTATTAGGGTTTCATGTACACTTAGGAAGTGTTAGAATGCTCAAAACCCAATAGTGGTATCAGAGCCTAGGCTTGTTTGTTTGTTATTTGTGCTAAATAGTTGAAAAAGTCGATATTTTTGCAATCTGACTGATGAACTCGCCGAGTCCATGGTGGGACTCGTCGAGTTCATGTGAATCTTCAACCTACTCGCCGAGTAGGTTCATGCACTCGGCGAGTAGGAGCCTCAGAATGCAGGTTTTCGACTTTAGTTGCTGGAAATGGACTAGAAACATTACCCTAAACTGTTTTGGTACTTGAAAACCTGTTTTAGATGGTGTAATGTCTTTGCTAATCCATTTACAACAACTAGTTATCAAAATTACAAGTTTTAAATGTAATTTTTGATTCATGAAAGTGTTCATATTCATGTTCTTGATCTTATGATGTTTAGATGATCATAGGAATTATTTGTAACCTATGTGGTAGATTAATTCATGATCATTATGTGTTTTAATGGAGTCCATAACTTGTCCTCAAGTTATGGAAAACCAAAAGTCACTTTGTTTAAAAACCATTAAAAGAACACATGGGTTAGAAAAATGAAGAGTCTTCATTTTTAATACCCTAATAAACTCATAAGTTACAAGAAATGAAAAGTTTTGAAAGTTTACAAAACTTGCCCTCAAGTTTTGGAACATGAAAAGTCTTGATTAAAACTTTAGTTCCAACCCTTAGAATTTTAAAAGTTAAAATTCAACCCTTATACTTATAATATTATAAGTTAATAATATATATATATATATATATATATATATATATATATATATATATATATATATATATATATATAGATATATATATATATATATATATGTATAAGATCAAATTCGTCTTACCGCTAGTACGCCTCATTCACGAAGCCGGTCTATAAGGTGGGTATAAGGTTGTTGCCTATAAAATGGCAACTTAATGGGTGTCCACTCTCACCCACCGTTTGCTTGACTGGAGGAGGGTCGTTAGCCGAACGGGTAAGACAAGGACTTACAAATTCTCATTAAAAGTATGATGAATATTATAAAGTAACTAAATGTTTTATTAAATTCCCAATCTTAGTTACTTTAGGAAAAATGTGAATAAGGTGCTAATCCATGAAATTACACTTTACACTTTGTCTAAGTCGTTAGTGGAGCATTTGTGGTTTACCGGCACACTAACTTAGACTTAACAAGGTAGGTAAAGGGTGACTTAATATTTATCATAGTATCGATGGAGCGTGTGTGGTTAACTGGCACATCGATTGAGGGGTAATTTATTAAGGGTACCAAGTAATTTGCATGGTTACTTCACACCTCGTTTTGTGATCCTCGGCATCCCCGTCACAAAACTTGGAGGGCACACTCGAGATTGAAACATGCCTTTGAAAAGTCCATTGAATCTTAAAAGAATCTAGGAGTTTCTAAGAACCAAATTAAATAGTTTAATATTTCGACTTTGGTGGAAATTGGTGAATCGTCATTCACCTACCTTTCAAATATGTTATTACTTAGATTACGACATACCTCTTCTAAGTATAATATATTGTGATTGGGTCCTAGCCTTAATACTACATTTGGGTGTTTTATTAAGGACTATCTCTATTTCTAAACTAAACTTTTCTTCTCTTCAGATGCCTGCAAACACTGCTGCTTATGGCTCTAATCCTAATGGCTCCTTTTCTCTTATGAACTTGTGTGGGAAAGTCACTTTTGATGGATCCAACTTTAATGAATGGATCAGAAACATCCGAATGATTACCCGCTACGAGGACAAAGAATATGTCCTCGATAAGGAGCTTAAGGAGATTGATGAGACAGTTGCTACTCCTCAAGAAATCGCTGACTTTAGGGCACATGATAGGATGCCACCAAGGTGGCGTGCATCATGATGGCCACTATGACAGCCGATCTCCAGAGGTCCTACGAGGACTACTACCCTTTTGAAATGCACCAAGATTTGATGGAAAGATACCATCAAAGTGCACGACAAGAGAGGTATGAAATCATCTCCTCCATGATAACAACCCGAATGAAGGATAGAGAACCCATCACGGGCCACATGCAGAAAATGCAAATATTTGTGGACCGCTTGCTGAAGCTTAATGTGAACTTCCCCGAGGAGCTAGCAATAGATATTATTTTGCACTCCTTACCTTCATGTTATGATCAATTCCGCATGACATACCACATGAACAAGGAAGAGGTCACTCTCAGAAAACTTCAAGGACTCTTAAAGACCGCGGAAAGTGGTCTTAAGGGTAAGGCGGTTGTTACTACTCCTACTCCTACCAACTCCGCCCCTGTCTTGGCAATCGGGAAAGGACAAGGGAAGAAGAGAAAGAGTTCTTCGAAGGGTACCAAGGTTAGGACCCTTGATGGCTCTTCTTCAAGTGGAACCAAGAAAGGTTTCATCACTCCTTCTTCTTACCCAAAAGAGGCTGAATGCTTCTATTGACATGAAAAGGCACATTGGAAGCGGAACTGCCCAAAGTACCAGCAAGATGTGAAGGATGGGAAAGTTAAACCCAACCATGCAGGTGTTTACACTATCTTATCTAATAACTCACCCCATTCTAATTATTGGGTCCTTGATACTGGTTGTGGTATTCATATCTGTTCTGATTTACAGGGACTAAGAAGAAGTGAGAATGTGGAGCAAGGAAGAATAAACTTGATCATGGGAAACATGAAAGCTTCACCTGTCACCAAGATTGGAGTTTATACTTTATCGCTAAGTAGTGGGTTTAGTTTAGATTTGAATAAGTGTTGTTATTCTCCAGAAATGGCAAGAAATATTATTTCCTTTCATGCATTTTATAAACAAGGTTTAACCTTTTCATTTGATAATGAAGTTGGTTCGATTAATGCTTTCTTTAATAATGTTCTTTATTTTAAAGCATTACCTTGTGATGGCGTGTATGAAACAATATATGTGGTTGATAACTTAGGAAATAATGTATTGTGTATTGATTCTGTTAATAATAATAACTTGGATAAAGCATCACTATGGCATTGTCGTCTTGGACATATAAGCAAGAAACACATAGGCCAACTCCAAAAGGATGGAGTCTTGGAGTCATTTGACCTAAAGTATGATGATAGTTGCGAATCATGCTTACTTAGAAAAATAACAAAGTCACCCTTCACAGATTCTTGTGAGAGGGGTGAAGGTTTGTTGGACCTTGTACACACGGATGTGTGTGGACCATTCAAACATGCCACAAGGGATGCTAATCGTTATTATTTGACTTTTACTGATGATTACAGTAGATATGGATATGTCTACTTAATCAAGCATAAGTCAGAGACTTTCGAAAGGTTTAAGGAATTTAAACAGGAAGTCGAGAATCAATTGGGCAGGAACATTAAGATGCTTCGATCTGATCGAGTTGGTGAGTATCTTAGTTCAAAGTTCCTCGACTATCTTAGGGAATGTGGGATTGTCTCACAATTGACACCTCCCAGGACACCGCAGTTGAATGGTGTGGCTGAGAGGCGTAATCGAACCTTGTTGGATATGGTTCGTTCCATGATGAGTCGAGCTTCGCTACTAATCTCATTTTGGGGGTATGCCTTAGAGACTGTCGCCCATATTCTTAATCTAGTCCCTACAAAGAAAGTTGCCAAAACTCCTCACGAGATGTGGACTGGTAAAGTACCTAAATTAGACCACATCAAGATTTGGGGTTGCGAGGCTTTTTTGAGGCGCGAGTCTCATGATAAGCTAGAACCCCAAAGCGAGAGGTGTATTTTCATCGGCTACCCACAAAGATGCTTTGGTTACCTCTTCTACAGACCTAGTGATAATGTGGTCTTCGTAGCAAGAAGATGAGTCATTTGAGAGAGAGAATTTATAAGCCAAGGAGACAGTGGGAGGCAAATTTACCTTGAAGAACTTCAAGAGTCAAGTAGTGAAGGAACTTCAAACCCTAGCCCTCAACTTGAGGAGGAAACTCATGTTGAGCCAATTGACAAGTCTGTACCTCTAAGGTGTTCCACGAGAGTTAGGAATTCACCTGAGCATTACTATGGCTTCCATATTGCTGCGGAAGGTGAGACACTTATTAGTGATGAGACACTAGTAGGCCTGGATGAACCTAACAACTACGCGGAAGCCATGACAGGCCCCGAGTCTGCGAAATGGAAAGAGGCTATGGATAGTGAGATACAATCCATGTATGACAATCAAGTTTGGAACTTGGTTGAGAATGTACCAGGTCGTAAGACTGTAGGGTGCAAATGGATCTTCAAGAAGAAGACCGACATGGATGGTAATGTACACACTTATAAGGCTCAACTGGTTGCAAAGGGCTTCTCTCAAATTCTTGGAGTGGACTATGATGAGACCTTTTCTCCAGTAGCCAAGAATAAGTCTATTAGGGTTATGTTAGCCATAGCTGCATTTCATGACTATGAAATATGGCAAATGGATGTCAAAATCGCTTTCCTTAATGGAAAGTTGACTGAAGATGTTTACATGAGTCAGCCAGAAGGTTTTGTCAGCAACGAATACCCTAATAGAGTGTGTAAGCTTGAGAAATCCATTTATGGATTAAAGCAAGCACCTCGCAGATGGAATCTTTGCTTTGATGAAAAGGTCAAGGAATTTGGCTTTTCTAGGAGTGAAGATGAATCTTGTGTTTATGTTAATGCTAGTGGGAGTATAGTTAGCTTTTTGGTATTATATGTAGATGACATACTACTCATAGGAAATGACATCCCAACTCTACAGGAAGTTAAGTCCTGGCTTGGGAAGTGTTTCTCTATGAAGGACCTAGGAGAAGCTGCCTATATTCTAGGGATAAGGATTTTGAGAAACCAGAGTAAAAAACTAATTAGACTTAGTCAAAGTACATACTTGGACAAAGTGTTGAAGAGATTCAGCATGCAAAACTCCAAGAAAGGAGAGTTACCCATCCAGAGTAACGCCAGATTGAGTGAGACACAAAGCCCAAGTACCGAGGCTGAGATAGCAGAAATGAGTCAAGTACCTTATGCTTCAGCAGTAGGCTCGATCCTGTATCCTATGACGTGTACTCGACCTGATATAGCCTTTGCCTTGATCATGGTTAGCAGGTATCAGGGGAATCCTGGCAAGGCACACTGGACTGCGGTAAAGAATATCCTCAAGTACCTACGGAGGACTAAGGACTGGGTCCTTACCCTTGGTGGGAGTGATGACTTGAGAGTTGTAGGGTATAGTGATGCTAGCTTCCATACTGATAGGGATAATTTCCGCTCTCAGTTGGGTTGGGTCTTTACCTTAAACGGAGGAGAAATCACTTGGAAGAGTTCCAAGCAGGAGACAGTCGTTGATTCCACTTGTGAATCAGAGTATATAGCAGCTAGCGAGGCAGCAAAGGAGGCAATATGGCTAAAGAACTTTATTGGAGACATTGGAGTTGTACCAGCTATAAAGGATCCCATGGAAATTTTCTGTGATAGTGAAAGTGTTGTTGCCTTAGCCAAGGAACCAAGGGATCACGGGAGATCCAGACACATCGACAGAAAATATCATTTTATCAGACATCACATAGAAGAAGGAATCCTCGTGGCAAAGAGGGTATCATCAGATGAGAACCCAGCAGATCCCCTCACGAAGGGACTGAGTAGGGTTAAGCATCTCCAGCATGCTCGAAGCATAGGGCTGAAGGATGATATAAGTTTTAGTAGTTAGATAAATTATGAAATTTGTAAAGTGTAATTGACATTAGATGATGAATAAAAGGTGTTTTATTTATGAGTAAAGTGTTGCTATCTTTTGTCAATCGTTTACTATATTTCGTTTGCATGTTTTGACTTACAGAATAATTATGTTTGGTATATCATATTATTCAAACCTCCACAGTCGGTCATATGTCGGAAGTAGGTATGAATCAAGACTGTCATGATTGGTTGCAGAGGTGTAAGGTGTTGGACATGGATATAACAATCATGAGTGCTCATAAGTTCTGAGCATTGGACACAACCCACGCTCACTGGAATCACTTCATGGAATTTTATCTCGAGTGATCGTGAGACGGTAATATCATATAAGTCTTCAAACCTAGAGATATGATTTGTTACTTACGAGTTGGTTATGCATTGATTGTACGAAAACGCATTGGTAACTCGATGTTATATAACATGCTTTTGTGTGTAATTCAATGAGTGGTAGAACAAACATATGAGTCGAAGTTTATCTGTTCCTTCTTGGATTAGAAGCTGATATCTGGGCCCCTCGATGAATTTTTTTTTGACCTATGTACCGGGCCCGGTCAGAACTAAGTTGATGTGTTCAATTAATTTCTTTGTCAAACAAATCGGAAATCGGGAAACAAACTGTTGGACAATAAGTAAGACATTGTTCCATGTATTTGTCCGGCTGATATCTAGAACAGATGATTATATGATCACTTATCTTAAATGGCGTATCAACATCTTCTTAGTTCTGAGAGACCTTGAAAGAGCTATGATTGCCGATCGGTTCCTGAAGTATTGCAGTTATAGTTATTAGACTTATCCAAGTGGGAGACTGTTGGATAAGGTGTCTAAGTCCATAACTATTTCTGGTAAATACTTGACCCGACCCGGCATGGTCCATTTGGATTGCATGGCACCATGCAATTGGATAAACTAAATGAGAGAAATAACACATATGGTTTATTAATATATTATAAGTTCTAATATATTAATAATATTAATTTTTTTAGTTTTGATCAAGAATTAATTTAGAATTAATTAAGTGATCAAAAGAATAACTAATTAAATATATGGGTAGATTATGTAAATCTTCCATATCTTATATAGTGGGCTAAAAAGCTCCATGGATTATCAAGTTGGGTTCCACCCATAGGATGCTCCATGGAGTTAACCCATGGATTGAGAAATGAAGAGTCATGTTATATTAAGGTTTTACCTAATGCAATACACTATATAAGGACCATGTCTCTCCTCAAAATCGGCTACATGAGTGATACACTATAGAAACAAGAGGGCTTGGCCGATTTTGAGTGTGTTAGAGTATTCTCTCAAGTTTAGACTTTGCATTTGGTGTTGTGTGAAGCATTTGAGGCATCACACTTGAGGTGCTAGGCTCACAAGGTTTCAAGGAACACTTACAACAACAAGGTATGTAATTCTATCTATTATTCAAGTTAGATTTGTTCCCCATGTATGCTAGGTAGGATCATAGCCTTGGAAATCAACTTTGCATGATAATTAGACAAACATAGATCCAAGGTTATTAGGGTTGCATGTACACTTAGGAAGTGTTAGAATGCTCAAAACCCAACAAACCCAACCATGAGCCCAAAATCAAGATAAAACCCCAAAACAAAGAGATTTATATGATAACAAAGCAATGTATAAACTTGATACCTCCAAGAGATTGCAACAAGTGGGGAGATTTTGGATCTAAGTCTTCCCTCCAAGCTTTACACCTCAAACTTCAAAGCTTCTTCAAAAGAGCACAAAAGATCAACACTCAAGGCCCTCCACAAGCTCATACACTCACAAAAGAAGATGATACACACTATTAGGGTTTTTGGATAGAGGACGTTGGTAAGGGGGCACCCAAGGAATTTAAGGCTTTTAAATAGGGTGCAACACCCTAAAAATTAGGGTTTCCTTCTCAACCGCCAACTCTCCAAGTTGAGACACATCGACTCGCCAAATTGGTTCATTAATTTCTATGGCCAAAACCCTCTCGACACGCCGAGTTGAAGCTTCCAACTCATTGAGTCCCAAAGAAATTATAAATAATTGGAGAAATAAACTTATACTGGAACCAAGCGTTACAGTTTGGGTTGGCAGACCAGTACGTTGTGCGTACTCAAGTGTACACTGTGGGTACTGGGTTAGCGCCTCGACCTTGGTCAACACCAGCGTACGTTGGGTGTACAAGCCAAGTACGTCACGCGTACGCGATCTGTGGGCTTGGAAGATTTTGGGCTCGTTTGATGTTGGGCTTTAGACTTGAGAAAATTAGGCCCCGGGCCCACCTGAGTGTATCAAGTCCTTTTTGGGCCTAAGGCCATGTTTAGGGGTCCTTGGGCCATAAAGGCCCTATGGTGGGCTTGGATGCCATTTTGGGTTTTGTGGTTTTAGGCCTTGGAGAGAAGGAGCCCTAATAAGGCAAAGGTAAAGGAGCATTTTTGCCTTAAGTCAAGGATTAGGATTTTAGACCTTGAGTTAGATTGTGACCTAACTTCTAATTAGGGTTTTATGCTTGTGCGATAGGGAGAGGAATTTGCAAGTCATTCGTCGAGTGCGATTTGATACCCATAGTCTGAGGTGAGTCTTCCTTCACAGTATTCGTGGCTCGAAGGCACCAAAGTTGGCCCACTAGTTATATTATCGCATGATGATTGTCTTTGTGATAATTGTTAGCCATGTCTGTATTTGTATGATGAATCGGTGATTATTGTTATGATATTATGTGGTAGTAGTAGGGGTGAAATAGACATGGTATCCGGTTAAAATAGACCTAAGGGGTAAGCCAACACCCATATATGCTTGGTAGTCTCCGGTTGAAATAGACCGAAGGGGCAGAACAACACCCATATATGTTTGGCACTATTTTTGTTTAGTATGTTTGATTAGTATGTGGTCTGTTGAGGTAACTCACTAAGCTTTGTGCTTATAATTTTTAGTTTCTGTTTCAGGTACATCTAGTTCGAAGGAGAAGGACCTGGCTTGATCGCACTGCATTACTCCATGTTTTCCGCACTTAGTGATATTGGGATTTATACTATGATATTAAGATACAATGTGACTCCATTTAATATTTTGGTATCAGTTTCTTATGAATGGCATGAATTTAAATAGATAATTTTAATCTGTATTTTTGGGATGTTACACTAGTGGACGACATTGGTGCCTTCGACCCACGAGTATAGTGATGAAAACTCACCTCAAAGTCTAAAGATAGTTGAACTGATCACTACTCCAAATACCAGCTCTATAAGTCACAATGGTACATAAATGAAGCAACCTTGTTGGATATACACTTGAACCCTTATTCTATATACTTTGTCACCAACTTGTTCTTCAAGATTCCACCTTCCAATGGAAAAATAAGCTCATAAATGATGCCAAAGCTAAAAAACAAGTATGAGGAGGCTAGGGTTTCTCAAGAATGATCTTAGGTGATGGAGGATGGTTATGAGAGGGTTTCCCATAGGTTATAACCCTTAAATAGGTCTCAAAACCGAAGATTTAGGGTTTTGATCTGCCCAGATTACACCATATGTAACATAAATTACGTCAAAGGGTAAAATAGGAAAAGTGATGTTTCAGACTTCTTTCATGAATTAAGAACTTCATTGTGGTAAGGTATAAGTCAAAAGTAATTGGATAGGATTGTGAGGCTTTTCAATGTCTTTTCGTGCATGTAAAGAACGTCGCAAACGGAGTTAAAACGAAAAAGTTATGACCGTTTGAAGTTGAAGTGAAAATTAAGAGCTTTTGAATTACGCATGGCGTAACTAAAAGTTATATATATATATATATATATATATATATATATATATATATATATATATATATATATATATATAGAGAGAGAGAGAGAGAGAGAGAGGTAGGTTCAAATGTGGATAAACAAATATTGTTTGGATGTAGGGATTAATATGGATAAAGTATTATTTAATTTTAATAAATAATTTATTAAATCATTTACTCTTTAATTTAGGCAAATTACTTTATTTAAAACCCTATTGCCTCTTCCATCGACACCCACAAAACCGTATCCCTCTTGCCTCCATTGATGTTCGGCCCCAGATGACCTCACGCCACCACCATCTTTTCTCTTATCTCTCGCCATCAGTTGGAAACTGATGCAGGTAGAAATATGAGCATGTCTGCATATGTGATCTGCGAGAGACGGGGAGAAAGCACATAATGTTATTTGATTTCAACTCCAATCCACTTCTTTTGTTCTCCATTTCTTTTTCTGAAATCAATTAACAAAATTCTTTGATTTAGGAATCAAGACTCAAGAAATCTGAATCTAGGCTTGAGTCTACACTTCTCAACTGCTCCTTCTCCAGTTGATTGCCAAGAGGGAAAAATTTAGCCATTACCAATTTACCATGAATGATTATCCAGTTTATCTCTCAATCGATCAGTAAGTATCTTTTTCTAACTGATCTCATATTTTTTTTCTTAATCGTTTTTCTTAATCAAAGTCATGTGATCTATCTAGGCTATTTGTTGTAATCGATTTAATGTTATCTATTTGTTTTAATCGTTTTTCTTAATTGATTTCATGCAATCTATCTACTGTTATTGGTTTTCTCTGTAATCTATCCAAGCTATTTGTTGTAATCGATTTCATGTAATTGATTTTATGTAACTCCTTAACTGTTTAAATTATTAATCTGTTTTGGTTTACCATAATCAACACAATTACTAAGTACTCCCTTATTGCTATGTAATACCTTAATTGTTTAATTGATATGTTTTGATATTTTATGCATTGTTGATTTCTATTTAAATCAACAATTTAACACAATTACTCATATGCAATCTATTTTTTATCATGCTTGATTGTTGCGATATAAAATAAGAAAATACCTGCATTTTGTCTCATATGGGTTGCATATATGTTTTTATTCACTTGCTATGAAGTTTCTCAAAAAAAAAAAAAGAGCTTGGTAATAATTTATTTTGCATGTGTTTTTAGTTAACTTATATGATTTTTTCAGAAATTCAGGAGCTTGCTAATTATCTATTTCATATGAGTTTTTAGTTGCCTGATATGAGTTTTTTAGTTACCTGATATGAGTTTTTCATTACATGTGATATAATTTCTTGTTTTATTTTGGTGTAATCTGTTTGATATGCTATCGTAGTGAGTGCCTAAAGTAGGAGTTGAAGGTGCATAGAAAAATGAAATTTTGGATCCGGTTTGATTGTAATATCTTTAAATACTTTCTCATTAGCTTATTTTCCATTGTTGTTGTAGGCTCTTGTAAAGAGAATTGGTCCACCTTACAAAAGCAGCATCATTCTTTCAGAATATCAAGGTTCATTTTACAAAAGAAACATCATTCTTTCGGAATAGAAGGGTCCACTTTACAAAAACAACAATATTCTTTCAGAATAAAAGGGTCCACCTTACAAAAACAGCACCATTCTTTCTTTAAGGTAAAATCTGGCAGAATGCATTCTTAAATTTTATATCAGTTTTTGTACTTTCAAGAATTGTATATATCTTTTTCCTAAGGATGGTTGACATTAGCTAGAGAATAAATGGAATTTAGTATTATTCTTTTAGAATGTATTTATATTTTTCATGTTTGTTATAAGTCATTGAAGAACATGTATTGTTGTTTGTCAGAATGAGTGTTGTTATTCTTCAACTCATGGTTTAAAAATTTGTTATTCTTCAAAATTTTCATTCAAACAGAATATGTATTCTGTCAAAATTTGTATTCAATCAAAATATTTATTCTATTAGAATATGTATTTTAAACTCTTGGTCCACATTCATCCCTACATCCACACAATACTTACAATCCACATTATAACCTAGTCCTATATATATATATATATATATATATATATATATATATATATATATATATATATATATATATATATATATAGGGCTAGGTTATGTTGTTTTTTACATTTATTGTGTGCTAGAATGCACCAATAGAAATTTAGTAAATTAAATAATCATTTAATTAAATAAATATAGATATTAAATGATTTTCATAATTATATGTATATTAAATGATATCCATAATTATAATTCTCTTTTTATAGAAACTAATTAAATTCGTCATTAATGTCAGCAATAACATTCTTTCAGAATGAATTCACATCTAAGTTTTTATATATGAGTTCATATTTTGCTTCAGGGTTCACTCACTTAAAATACAATAAAGTTGCATTAAATATGAAGAACGAGAGTGTATTCTACTAAAATACACTCTTATTCTGCTGGAATACACTCCCAATTGGTTTCCATAAAAATGAGTTATAAATATGGATAACATTTAATATACATATAATTAATACTAAATTCCTTAGCACACAATAGTATATATATATATATATATATATATATATATATATATATATATATATATATATATATATATATATATATCAAACCTTTTGTTATTTAATTTTAATTTAATTATTTTTTAAGTCTTTTCTTGCAAATTTGATGGACGTAAATAGAAAAAGGTTAAGTTAAATAATTATTCTAACATCCTCCTTAATAAATAAATAACATTTTGTCACATGTCACATTTTTATTGATTTTGACACATGTCATTTTGTGATTATTTTCAATTAATTTTTTTCCACATGACATTTTATGGGTTTTTTTTTTTCATTTTATTAATTTCCATATAATATTTAAATGTAGTAATTTCAATAAATTCAATAATAAATGCATATCAATTTCATTAATTGATTTCCTTTTAATTTCAAATTTTCTAAATTAAAGTTTTATTATTTTCTTTTATTTATTTATCTAAATTATTTGTTTAATTTAAAAGAAAAATAAACAATTTAATTTTAATAATTCAATATTTTTCTATTTTTCTCTTATAAATTCAAACATCTCAAATGGTTACAATTTCATATTTTTCTCTTTAAAATGAACTCATGTAATATATGAGTCTTATACCTAGTTAAAAAATAAACATTAGTTTTTTGAATAATTTAACGCTTTTCAATTTGAACATATATAGATATACTTTGAATAAAGTATAATGAACTTATATATTTATCATCCATATAATCTTCCAAAAGTTAATAGCTTTATGATCTACCGTATGCGCTATTATGATCTACCATATAAGTACTTTCTAAGTATTTCCGACTTAGGTCAAATATTCGTTGCTTTGTAAACGATTAACTTAATAATGTTGAACAACTTTTGCAAAATTAACCTATTATTTTTTCTTTTGAAAAACCGGTTAGTGGTTATGAGTTAAATTAATCAAGTTAGTTAAATCATTTACGTCCGAAACTATCACTCTAAAAGACTTCCACCTCTATCAAGTGGGTTAATCCCATATTGACGCAAAATTAACCTACTTATGTTTGACAAAAAGGAATGCCGGTCAAATATATAATTTAAATTGTAAAACGATAATTTAAAATGATCATAACCTATGATACCACATAATTTAAAGTAGAAATACCCTATTCGTATCAAGAACACGTCACTTTGATTGTGGTATGACTTTTTCCAGTTTATCAATAAATATTGAAATCCATGGGTAATGGCCACATTTTTTCCAAATATTGGAATTAGTGGGTAATCCGTCATGAATAATTACCTTACAAATTAGGGGTTTTATTGAAATCTTTGGGAAATTCATTGGTAATTTTGGTGAATGATGTAGTGGTGTTTATTCCTTACAACTTAAATTGTGCGAGTCCAAATGGGCAACGCTTACTAGACCAAATAAAATGACACGCATAATGGTGATATAAGTAATGCCGCTGAGAAAACTCCAACCATACGACACATATAACAACAAACTATTGTTAAGGAACATTAACATATCAAAATAGTAGGCTACAGTTGAGTTCATGGCCGTCATGTTTGTTTTGAACAAATGAACGAACAAGATTACTAGATTCACGAAAATATGATTCGCTCTCATTTAATAAAAGTGAGATAGGTTGTTGGCGAGTGTTCTTATTTAATACTGATGACAAGGGCACCAAGCATGCAAACTTTCATTCTACTTTTTGCTTTTTTATATATTACTATTATTTTATTTATTTATTAATTTAAGGTTCATTGTTTTTTTATTAAGTTTTTCTTCTTCCAATCTCTATCCACGGTTCTCAAAAGCGCACAACGAAGTACACCACGACTTAGGCTAGCTGGTGTGGTGTGGTCTAAGACCGTGGTTCTCTGCCAACTAAGCATGGAACACCCCCCAGGGTGCGGTTTTCTGCGGTCTAAACCGCGGTGCGGCCCCTGAAGACCGTGAATTCTGATTGGGTGGTCACTTTTTGACCGTTGAAATGCAAGATTCGTTTATTTTTTTTATTTATTTTTTATTTTTATTTGCCTTTTCTTTCCTATATATACACATATCAACTTAACTTTTTTTCACAACACAATCTCCTCTATCTCTCAAAAAAAAAATATTTTTTTTAAATCACTACTCTTCCAAAAATGTCATCTTCTTCATCTTCTGAAGAATTTCAGACTATTTTTGATACCGCTATTGCGTGTGTTCAAATGGCGGAACAAACATACAACGTTGTATGTAATAACGCAGCTGCAAGTTTTCAACAGAGAAGACGAAGATACATTTACAGAAATCGTGAAGAAGCCAACCAATGTTTGGTACCAAGGGTATTATTTTCGTAGGCGCTTCAGAATGCTCAAAGGTTTATTCGAACGTATAGTTGAAGATGTAACGAGGGAGTGCAGTTTTTTCCAACAACGTTACGATGCTAGAGGTACACTCGGTTTCACTCCCTTACAAAAATGCACGGCCGCACTTCGTCAGTTAGCATATGGCATTCCACCTGATGCGTTAGACGGAAGTTTTAGGATGTCTGCTAGGATAGCACGAGACAGTCTCCATTTTTTCTGCAAAACTGTGATTCAGTTTTATGGTCCAAAATATTTACGTAAGCCTACACGTAATGACATCCTGCAATTGCAAGCTCATCATGCTAGTGTGCACGGGTTTCCTGGAATGCTAGGAAGCTTAGATTGTCTCCATTGGGCATGGGAAAATTGCCCTACATCATATCATGGGCAATTTACCCGAGGTGATCATGGTCACCCAACGGTCATACTTGAAGCAGTTGCATCACAAGATATGTGGATTTGACATGCTTTTTTTGGTTCTCCTGGTTCGATTAACGACATCAACGTTCTTAACCGTTCACCAATATTTAACAACATATACGATGGATCCGCACCGGATTCTTCTTTTCAAGTGCGTGGAACGCCATATAAGTATGGTTATTATCTGGTCGATTGAATCTATCCTGAGTATGCTGTGTTTGTTAAATCGTTTTCAGCTCCACATGGTTCTAGACGAAAGAAATTCAAAAGAGCTCAAGAAAGAGCTAGGAAGGATGTTGAGCGTGCTTTTGGAGCTCTGAAGAAACGGTGGTTCATATTGAAAAAACCAGTAGCTTATTTGGGCGTGGAAAAACTTCAAGAAATCATGTATACATGTATTATATTGCATAACATGATTATTGAAGACGAAGGAAGAGCGATATGTGCGTTTGACGAGGAAGAAATCATACCAGAGACACAGCCAATAGAACTTGGTGGCGAAGAGTATATAAACAGGAGAGAAGAGATACATTGCACTGAAACATTTCACAATCTTCGCAATGACTTGGTGGAACACATTTACGGGGTTCAAAACATTAACCTTAATTTGGATCCACCGGATGACCCCGAAAACGAGTTCTCGGAGAACGACTTTATGTAGTTTGCTTTAGTTATTTTATTTATGTTTTTTAAGTTTCCAGGGTTATTCAAATGTCATGTTGTAACAGCCCGGATTCCCAGGTATTATTTATTCTTCTTAATTTTGGTGTTTTGTGAGGAGACTCGGCGAGTTGGAGCTCAAACTCGCCGAGTATGATCGCGGTTTGGGAAAGGGTTCGCGTCCGGACTTGGCGAGTCCAAAAGGTGGACTCGGCGAGTCCACACTGTTTAATGAAACCCTAAATTTCAGGGTATGAAGGGGCTTATGGCCGTCATTTGCGGCCACCAACCCCAGAGAGAACCCTAAAAGAGTCCTTGAGCGTTTTGTGAAAGAAAAGAGGAAGATCCTTGATTACTTGTGGGTGATTTTGCATATAGAAGAGGATCAAGGCAAGAGGAGACCAAAGGAGGTGCTAATCCAGTGATTCCTGAGTCCAGAGACTTTATTTGAGGTAACCATTCGTTCCTTTCTCAACCCTTGGTGTAAATCTTAGAGTTAGGGCTTCTTTGTGGAATGATTCATGGAGTAATTGGCCTTTTTTGTGTTGATGCTTTAGATTTGGACCCAAAGAGGTCCAAAGACTCTTTTCCCTCAAGCTTTATGAGTGTTAATGGAGGCCATGAGCTTAGAATAGCATTCTAGGGACCATATCATCAAATAAAGCCTTTGGACCTTTGCATGAGCACCAAGATTGTAACTTTACGTGATAAATGTGCTTGGAAGGACTGGATCTATGAGTTACTAGAATGGATCTGACCTCAGGAGTGAGTTTGAGTTCATGCATGGCTTAGACTCGCCGAGTCCGAAGAACAGACTCGACGAGTAGCATGAAGATTGTCCATAACCACTCAGTGAGTAGTCTTACCGAGTTAAGGGTTGACTCAGTGAGTCAGGGAGAGTCAGAGAGGGTTGACAGGTGGACTGAGTCAAGCTGGAACTCGCCGAGTTGTTCTTGAGACTCGGCGAGTCGAGTCGTGGTGGCCCCGCGATTCATGCCAGGTGGAACTCGTCGAGTCAGGGAAGTACTCGACGTGTCAAGAGAGGATCCTAGGGAGTCAGTGAACACGTATAGACTCGCCGAGTCGCTCTAGTGCACTCGCCGAGTCCGGTCAAAGTTGACCGTTGACCAGTGTTGACTTGATAGGGGTAGTCAACCTTAGTTGTGAAAATGTTAATTAGAGATATATTGTGTTATAGGAGGATTATATCTCGGAGGATCGAGCGCGAGTGATTTCCGGGATTTGCGAGTTATCGAGATACGCGAGGTGAGTCTTCTCACTATACTTTACCTTGAGTAGGTAACCAAAGTTATGTGACAGAGTATTTGTATGCTATGTGTTGTACTGCATTATTTCTATGTGATTTATGTTGTGCATGTTTACAGAGTTAGAACCGGAAGGTTCCCAGAGTTAGAACCAGAGGGTTCATAGAGTAGGGTCCACGAACCCACAGAGTTATAGCATTGAGTGGCTAATATGTGTATGTGTGGTATTTTGGGGAACTCACTAAGCTTCGTGCTTACAGTGTTTTGTGTTATGTGTTTCAGGTTTCTCTCAGGATCACGAGACGGCACCGGCTCGATTGTACACACCAGAGAAAGAGTCATGTTTTGAGGATCCTGGTTTATTATGCAAGTGAAAATGGAGTTACGTTTTGTAATTCGATTATGAATGAGATTTTAAGCAAAGTATTTTAAGTATTAAACGATTGTTTTTAAATGAAAATTGTTTTGAAATTTTCGGCGTTACACATGTGTGTGTGTGTTTTTTTTTTTTGTAACGCAATGTACTGTTTTTTTTTTTTATTTTCAAGTAATGAAGAATTATGTTTTTTTTTTATTAAAATAGAAGTTATATTAAATTAAAATAGTTAAAAAAAAAGTTTTATTATATTAAAATACTTAAAAAAAACAAAAAAATAAAAGAAATGAAAAGTGTGGCATACCCTTGGTATGGCAAGAAACCACACTTGAGTGGTAAAAAATGACATGGCGTTGATGTGGCGGGGGAGGGAGTGCGGTTTCGGTGGCACCACTCCCTCCAGCCTTAGACAACCCAAAAATCTTCGTGTGGTCAATACTGTTGTTAGATATGTCATGTGTCAAGGTAGATGAAAGTATGTCAGGACTCGTTAGGGGATACCAAATGGTGAGTAAAACTCATGCTTATGTTGACTTGGAAGCCTAAGATGTTTGTTTTTTCGAAACAAAAACGTATGAAGTCTGCGAACCACATCTGCAACCCTCTGCAACATAAGAGATGAACCAAACGGCTGCAACCTGTAATAAGAAGTTTGTTTGTTTCGTAATGTCTGCAAGTTTCTGTAATAAACTGAAATTTAAATAAACTGATTTTATAAACTTAAAATAGTTTAATATTACAATAATTGTGCTAAGAATACACATCCTAGACCATATATTACAAATGAATTTTTTTGTTAAACATATTATATTTATTCTAGTTAAATTATATTTAATTTTGTGGTCGTTAACCAAATTGTTCTTTAACATATAAGATATGTCACGCATTTAGAGCAAATATAGAAGTCACTTTACTGATACTATTTATCTACACAACATCGAATAAAACCGATTCAGATGTTTCTTAATTGAATTTTTAATTTTCAATCATTGACTTTTAAATCTGATACCAAAATAAAATTCGATTAAAAATATTCTTTTGTTAAAAATAATTCTAAATCAAAATTTTATTTAGTTTTAATCATATGTAAATCGAATATAAAGATCGTTATGATGATATGATTACTAAAAACATTCATATAAAATAATTAAATATAAGAATTGCTAAATAATAACAAATAAAATTGTTAATTTAGCAAACAATATATTTATTTTGTTAAATTTTCCAATGGGATAGTTATTTTTTCTATTAGCTTCAATAGATTTAGTAATTTTAGTGATTAACTTTATAATTTTTTAATATTTGATTATAGATAATATAACATAAAAATATATTTATATGAAATTTACCAAAATGTTTTGAAATTATGTTAAAATATTATTGAAATGATATTCGACTGATATGGCTAGCTCTTATGTATGATAAGTTGAAGATACACTCTCTATAGCCTTACAGCGTGATTTCTTTTCAATGTTTATTCTTTTTATCGGGTATGAAAATTTTGAATTTTTGTTAACTTTTTTTTATCAGTGGTACTAACACTTTTAATAAGGTATATTAAATAATTAATATATATGCATAATTATTATATTATGAGTGTTGATGAGACATATATAATGTTATTTCTAATATTTTTTTCTTATCTTTTTATGTTAAATATGGACATTATATTTGGACAAAACTTCAAAAATGGTCCCTATGGTTTCCGAAAATATCAAGTTTAATCTCTAAGTTCAAAAAACCTCACGGATCGTCCCTGTGGTTTCAAAACTTTTAACAAATGGTCCTTTTCGCTAACTCCGTTAGTGTTTGGCCGTTAAGTGAAGGGTATTTCTGTCTTTTCATTACCACGGGGACCATTTATGAAGTTTTGCCTTATTTAAAAAAAATATATATTATTTAATATTAAAGGTCTCTCTCTCTCTCTCTCTCTCTCTCTCTCTCTCTCTCTCTCTCTCTCTCTCTCTCTCTCTCTCTCTCTCTCTCTCTCTCTCCAAACCCTAATTCTTCATTCAATTTTTAAATCAATTTCTTGATTTTCCATTTCAACCTTTCTCCCCTATATATCACATCCACCTCAACCCTTCTTTCCTTTCTTCTTCGTCATCCTCTGCTTTTCTTCCGTCTTTTTTTTTGCTTTTTCTAATTACCCAGGCCACAGGATCCCCTGTTTCAACGTCCCAGTTCTTGAGAGGGATTCACATAGATTTCCTTCAATTTCTTCTTTTTCTGTTTAAAAGTGTTTCAGATATAGGGTTTTGTTAGTTTGATCTATGGGGATGTTGTGGGTTTCTAAGTTTTTTTGACTGGTTTTTTCGGAACTGAAGGCTACCGATCTTAGTGTAATTTTTTTTGTTGGAAATGGTTTGAAGTGGATAGCTTGGCTTTTACAATTGATTATATCAGAAAATTTGTTTTATTTTATGTCTGATAAATTTGATTACATATAATAAGCACAAACTCATATTTCAAGGAAGGCAGCGATTCACAGTACCTTCTTGAAATCGAGATACCCACTGGTGTTCGTCGTCGTTTCAAGCGGTGTTCTTTAGATTATGATTTTTTGACCAAGTTTTCGTTTCAGATATACCCTTTGACTTCTGGTTTTTGGTTTCTTTTTAAAACTGAGACTAAGAACAAGATGGGTATTTTGCAAAGAACCTACTTGTCCTTGATAATGATGATGAAGACGAGCTCTTAGCATTCTTAATATTGTATCTGAAGCAATCTGTAAGTGCATTTTTGGGGATAGTCTCTGCAAATCAAAACCTACAACTTTTTAGCGAAACTGAGAGATTTATAGTTACTTTTTAATACCTCAAAAACTTGCAGAGGATCAAGAGATTCTCCATGGTTATGGAGAAGCCGAACGGTAGCTTTGAACATGGGTTTCTTGTCATCTTTTGGGTTTAGATAAATATCAAGCAACCTGAAATCATAAATCCAGAAAAAAAAATATAAAAATGAAAGTTTTTCAACTTAAGAGAGAGACCTTTAATATTAAATAATATATTTTTTTTTAAATAAGGCAAAACTTCATAAATGGTCCCAATGATAGTGAAAAGACAGAAATACCCTTCACTTAACGGCAAACACTAACGGAGTTAGCGAAAATGACCATTTGTTAAAAGTTTTGAAACCACAAGGACGATCCGTGAGGTTTTTTGAACTTAGGGACTAAACTTGATATTTTCGGAAACCACAGGGACCATTTTTGAAGTTTTGTCTTATATTTGAAAAATGTATATATACAAAAAAAAAATATATGTGTATAAATATGTATTAAAAGTATATTTTTAAATAAACATAAAGGTGTTAATGAAATCTTTCGGTGATGTACGAATAAATGGAATTATTTTAATCGGGACAATTTAAAAGTCAAAATATGTTACATATGGTAGTAATCGTGTACATTGAGAACTAACAAATGAAAGGGTGTTAATTAAAATGAAAGGGAGAATTCGGCTTGACAATTGTGTCGTGTTCAGGTTGACGTGTCGCGGGTTGGTGGGTCAAATATGCCAACCTAAACACGACCCATTTAAATATAGAACTCACGGGTTGGCATATATGACCCAGTAACCCATTTATTTATACGGGTTCATAGGTTGACGGGTTCATGGGTCAGATTTGGGTTTGTGGGTCAGATTCCATAATAAAATTGACAATTAAACATGAATAAATTCTTGATGGTTGATGCAAACATATCCGAATTTTAAACACTTAAGTCTTAAGCATCCAAATGAAAATTAAAAACATTTATAGAAACATGTTCAAACTAAGCATTAACACAAACATAGATAATTCAAGTGCTAAAGTAATAGCCACAATTTCTATTTTTTTTCTCTCAAAAAAACAAAATCAATTCTCCAACACCATTTCGATACCTGATCTTGATTTCGATCACAGAGTAATAGAGGGGAGAGTAGGACTGTGGGAGACCGGGAGACTGGAAGAGGAAGATACGCTCATACACGATTTGATTTTGAGATTATTATTTAGGGCAAATGGGCAAAATGGTTACAGACTTAGCCTTACAGGTTACGACTTACGACCTTAGGTCATCTACCACGAGTCAAAATGTCAAAACAGTCAAATGGTCTATGAATCAATGGTATATATTATATAATACTTGTTAAATATTAGTATTTTATACATAAATACATTTAAAAATAAAATATTTTTTTTATTAAAAATATAAACGGGTTGGTGGCTTGGCAGGTTAGCGGGTTGGCGGGTTGAAAAACTCAACTCAAACCCATTTATTTCGTGTCGTGTCGAGAATTGTCAGCCCTAGTGGGAATCGTAATTTACAAAAAAAAAAAAAAAAAAAAAAAAAAAAAGGCGCTTTAACTTATTCATTGTGAGTTCAACATCATGAAGTTTAATAAATAGATATACCTACTTAATGTTTTATTGTGTAAAAATGATAAAAGCAGTATAGCATGAAGTGTCTGAACCCAAAATCCGACTGAACATGTCGGAAATATTTTTTATGGTGTCTAGAGAACGTATATTCATCATATATCTAACGATAAGGTAAATAAACTTAATGAGACAAAAATAGATTCCAATAAAGTGTCATAAAAGAATGTCATTTTAAAAAAATTGGTGATAACCAAAAAGCATAAATTACATGAATGGTCCTTATGGTTTAGGATAATTTATATGTTTGATTCCTAACTTATTTTTTTAACCTGGAAGGTCCTTACTGTTTGTTTTTGTTACACACTTGATCTCTATCTTACCTAAAAAGTCTATTTTACAATTGATTTTTTAATTTATTTAAAATAAACACACCCCCAACCCCACCATTCTCGCCTTACCTTACCTACCCCACTATTTTTCACTATTTAAATAATAGTTTTTTTTGGTAATAGAGAGACCAAACACGTAACAAAAACAAACAGTATGGACCACACGCGTAAAAAAACAAACGATAAAGACTTTCAGAGTTAAAAAAATAAATTAGGGACCAAATGTACAAATTATACCAAACCATAAGGACCATTCATGTAATTTACTGTAAATGAAATTCAAAGTTATTGAAACAAATCAAAGATTTTCACTTGATATGCATAGTTGGTGTCAGTTTTAGATTTAAGGGTTATTACAGTAAATCAAAAAATGTTAGTGTTAACAATAATTATCAAAGAAAATGCAATCATTTAGGTTATGTTTGTAAGATTATCTGAAAAAATAACTGGTAACTGATAAAAATAATATTTAATAAAAACTTGTTGAAAAATATAAAATGACATAAAATGATTTATAAAAAATGATTCAATATTATAAAACAAATCATATAACATTTTATAAAATTAAAGTTATTACTAAAATCCAATTTCTTTGCTGCATCTATTGTCATATTTGTAAGATGTCTATGCCCCAAAGTCAGATGGTCGTCGAAAGAGGGAAGGGTATTTGATAAATTCAGGAGGCTCTAATAGTTATTTGATATATTTCTTACTAACATATAATTTATTGATATGTGTTAAAACCGTGGTCGTACACGATTTAAACAAATAAAAATATAAAATAAACTGTTTTATTGCACTAACAGGTAGTACAGGTAAGCAGGGTCGGATCCTCAGGGACACGTCCTAATGTCTACACCTCTTTACGTAAGGTGTGATCCAATTCTTGATGAATACAATAAACATAAAAAGGGGGAGATTTATTTCTGAAAATTAAACTAATAGAAATTGAAGATGACAAGGAAATGACTAAAATTAAAGTGATGAAAATTCAATTAAGAGAAAGCAATTCCAGTTTCGCGGTAACTCCCCTAATCATATAATTAAACTTCAACATAATATTTGACTATGCACTTGTTTAAACTGGTACTAAGGTTCATTAACAAGCTCTAATGACCTTTATTACAAAAATCATTTAATCAAAATAAGTTCTCTGAATTAAATCTAACTTTTTACTAAATTAACCAAACAAACTCTTGACTAATAAAGAAAAGTTGCATTAGACACAGTGTAATTCCCAGTAAAGTTCAATACCTCTCATAAGCTCGGACGCGTTAAAACTTGTTTGATCATTTCATATTAGAGTTAACCCTAAACTCATAATTAATCTAATATATGTCACTTTTTACTAATTAATCTAGACAATTACGGATATAAACAATTAGATGACTAGAATGATTCACAAACAATTTAAGTGGCCAACAAAAATTGAAATCAAAATCAAACACTCAATTTAACACATAATTGATCAAACTAAACAGTAATCATAGTCAAACATAGTGCCTAATGATTAATCATACGAAAAAGGTTACGTCTTGCGAAACTGAACTCTGAGTTTTTAGCCTAACATGGCTAAAAACGGATTACAAACAGTGGAAATAGAATATATACAATAAATCTTACTAAACTATGAATTGGATTCGAATCGTCTCCTTTAGATCTGCGTTCTTCACTTGAAAACCTCTGAAAATAGCCTCTGAATCGCCAATTAGGGTTACTGGAAGAGTATGGGGCTGTATTTATACGTCTAGCTGTCAAAACGCCGTACCTGCGATCGCAAAGGGACAACCTGCGATCGCATGTATCATACAAAACGAGTCACGGGACTTTTAATGAAGTACGTTGCCATTTAGACACAAATTGACCAACCTGTGATCGCATGTTTTTTTCTAAGCTGATGAATTTTTTGGCTCGACAAAACCTCGAAAGCAACCTGCGATTGCAAAAGGGGAACCTGCGATCGCAAGGAGACAAGATACGATCGCATGTTAGTTTTTTTGGCTCTTTTAATCGTCGTTCCTCCTTCCAAGCAGTTTTTGATCATTTCCCGACATCCCTCCTTGATCTAGACTCCAGTTAAGCTCCAAAGCATCTACAAACGCATCCCGAACTTGCGCAATCATCAATGTGCTCCAAATGGTCCTGAAAAGTCATAACAAACGGGCATTCTTCAAAATAATCATGAAACACGAAATACATAAAAATAATCGGGAACTAGTTAGCTTTCTATAATGAAATACGCAGGAAATTATGCTAAAAGATGCATATAAAATGCATCTAACAATATGGTAATATATAAAGAAACCAAACCAAAATAAACCGTAAAGCTATGTTGTATGCCTAAACTAATCAAAATAATAAGCATATATACAATTATACACAATAATAAAAAGATATATTTTAATCGTTTTGTATTGTTATAAAAAGATTAGAATATATTTAAAAATTTATTGTAGGTTTATCTTATTTTATCATCTACTTGCTGAAACCATAAAATAATCATATTGTTTGTTTTTTTCTAGCCATCTAGAAAACAAAAATATAATATAGTATCTTATTTGTTGAATTGTTGTTGAAGTCATAAAATATGATCATTACTTAAGTACTTAACTAACGTCCCTTGTAGAACATAAATGTCTAAGTATTTTATTTATGATTTTAAAAATACGAACTAACATAAGAATAATAATCAAAGGGTTTCTAGCCCAGCGGTATCAGACGGTGTCTTCCTTTTTTGAGGTTGAGGGTGCAAGTCCCCTAGTGGACATAGGTAGAATTAAGTGTTAGTTTATGAGTAGATTATAATATTTGTATTTATCGATATATATATATATATATATATATATATATATATATATATATATATATATATATATATATATATATGTTCAGGTTCATTTGAGATCATTCTAATTTTGTGAGACTGTGAGATCAAATCTAAAAATAATTTTAAAATGCAAAATAAATGGAAAAATTCAAAAAAAAAAATTTTAAATATTATTTTCGGAACTTAAATTAACTAAAATAAATAAAATAATAAAATAAATCCGTTTTTTTTAAAAATACGTGAAATATTCTAATAGAATATGACACTGACATATTCTAAAAAATTATTTTAAAATGCAGAATAAATGAAAAAATCTAAAAATTCTTTTTTAAATATTATTTTTGGAACTTGAATTAACTAAAAATAAATAAAAATAAAATAAAAATAAATTCCATTTTTTTTGAAAAATACGTGAAATATTCTAATAGAATATTACACTGACATATTCTAAAAAATAATTTTAAAATGCAGAATAAATGGAAAAATCTAAAAATTCTTTTTTTAAATATTATTTTCGGAACTTGAATTAACTAAAAATAAATAAAAATAAAATAAAAATAAATTCCATTTTTTTTGAAAAATACGTGAAATATTCTAATAGAATATTACACTGACATATTCTAAAAAATAATTTTAAAATGCAGAATAAATGGAAAAATCTAAAAATTCTTTTTTTAAATATTATTTTCGGAACTTGAATTAACTAAAAAAAATAAATAAATAAAAATAAATTCCATTTTTTTTTAAAAAATACGTGAAATATTCTAATAGAATATTACACTGTACATATTCTAAAAAATAATTTTAAAATGCAAAATAAATGGAAAAAATCAAAAATTCTTTTTTTAAATATTATTTGCGGAACTTGAATTAATTAAAAAAAATAAATAAAAAATAAAAAAATACGTCTCACGGTCTCACAAAATATAGATGGTCTCAAATGAACCTAACCCTATATATATATATATATATATATATATATATATATATATATATATATATATATATATATATATATATATATATATATATATATATATATATATAGGGTTAGGTTCATTTGAGACCATCTATATTTTTGAGACCATATATATATATATATATATATATATATATATATATATATATATATATATATATATATATATATATATATATATATATATATATATATATATAATCGGATAGTTTTTCAAAGAAGCAACTAACATTACAAGAGTTTCATTTTGCAAGACATGAACCAGTCTCCTTATTTATTAGACGGATAATATTTAAATAAGGCGGGAAGCGAATACTTCAACCATTCCATTTGACTGATTGATTCTGTGTGTTCGTATGACGATCGACGACACCAAATCAAGCAGAAGATCAACATTCCTCACACACAAACACACTCTCTCTCTCTCATCGCTCCATTTGGGAATCTACAAAGAGAAGCACATCGCGGAAAGTCAGTTTGTGTTGCGTAATCCTCAATCGCCCATCACCTTTAGCCACACTCTATATATACTTACTCGCCCAAATTCCAAATTCCCATCACCCACATTTCTTACCCTAAATAGCCGGAGAGAATCTACACACAGAGTGAAAGGGTAATGGGGAATTACAGTGTATGCTGGTGTTTTACTAGGAAGTTTAAGAGATCGGAGGCAGAGCCACCCACTGACGTCAAAGAAGCATTCAAGAAATACTCCGGAGATGGGATCCACATGACGGCAGATCAGTTCCGGCGGTTTTTGGAGGAATACCAGGCCGACGATGGACAGGAAGCTGAGCGTATAGTGGAGCAGATACTTCACAAGCGGCATCATCTTGCCAAGTTTGTAAACAGGAAGTCTCTTTCTCTAGAGGATTTCCATCACTTTCTCTTCAACACCGACCTTAATCCCCCAATTAGATCACAGGTATCTTCGATTTGATCCAATATTCATTCTATTTCTTCCGTTAATTGAGAATTCTAACAAGTCCATACTGGATTTGATTCGTATAAGTACTATTTCATTGATGAGAATGGTTGCTTATTTCGCCCAAATTTTAGGTTCACCAAGACATGACTGCTCCCTTATCCCATTACTTCATATACACTGGCCACAACTCGTACTTGACTGGGAACCAGTTAAGCAGCAATTGCAGTGAAGTTCCAATCATCAAAGCACTCAAACGAGGTGTAAGAGCCATAGAACTTGATCTATGGCCAAACTCATCAAAAACTAATGTGCATGTTCTTCATGGAAGGTATGCAATTAACTTACTTCCATACTTGAAACCAATCAAAGAGTATGCCATCATATTCACAGGCATCATCATGCTGCATGCAGGACCCTGACGAGTCCTGTAGAACTCATGAGGTGTTTGAAAGCAATCAAAGAGTACGCCTTCACAGCTTCTCCTTATCCAGTCATCATAACACTTGAAGACCACCTTACCCCTGATCTTCAAGCAAAAGTAGCTCAAATGGTAACTGAAACATTTGGGTCAATGCTATTTTTCCCTGAATCAGAGAAGTTGAAAGAACTTCTAACACCTGAGAGCTTAAAGTATCGAATCTTGATTTCAACCAAACCTCCAAAAGAGTACCTTACAGCTGAAGATGACAAGCAAAGTAGGTCAAGAAAGTGCCAGGTTTCTGATGATGATGGTGTGTGTTATATGTTGCAGTCAGAAAATGACATTGAAGGAAAAACATCACCTTCATCTCCTGTTTACAAGCAGCTAATTGCAATTCATGCTGGCAAACCTAAAGGTGGATTGAAGCATGCATTGAAAGTTGAAAATGATGAAGTTAGACGCCTAAGTTTGGTTGAACAAGCACTCGAAAAGGCTGTAGAAAATCATGGCCATGATGTAGTAAGGTATAAATTATATAAAGTTTGATAACAAAACATTCCATTAATTTGATACATAGGTTACTTTGCTTGTCTATAACTTATGGTTTAAGGTGTTACAGATTAATAATACGAATTTTATGATCATATCTGTATTTCTTATATGTATTGTGAATGTTTTTTTTTTTTGCCAGGTTCAGCCAGAAGAATATTCTTAGGATTTATCCAAAAGGAACTCGTATTACCTCTTCCAATTACAAACCATTAATTGGTTGGCTGCATGGAGCTCAAATGGTTGCATTTAATATGCAGGTTAGCTACTTTTCTATACCTATAACTTCTTAAACAACAAAAAATATTAATGCTAAATAACAAAGTATGGTTTAATGGTAAATAACAAAGTATTAAGAGCATCCACAATGCATGGTTTAATAAGGTGAAATGCTTAGTTGGCTTTCAATGGATTAAACCCATGCCAAGCTGGCATTCAATGGGTTTGGAACTCACTGGAAAAAAAAAAAAGTTTTTTTCTTTTAAAATATGTTGGAGTTCAATGCATTGTATGCAATAAATGGTAAAGGTGTATGTAAAGTGGAGTTCCTTAAACTTTATAGAGTTGGATGTCTTAGTAACCAATTAATGTCTATAATTAATATTATATTTAATGCAGGGATATGGTAGATCACTGTGGTTAATGCATGGAATGTTCAGATCTAATGGAGGTTGTGGTTATGTGAAAAAACCAGATTTTTTAATGGGATATGGGCCCAAGAATGAGGTGCTTAATCTTAAAGCAAAGATTCCAGCTAAAACATCTTTAAAGGTCAATTAATAGTTAATACCCTTATTAGCAAAATATTCTAGCTGCTTAAACTAGGAATAATTCTTCTTACATTGTGATATTTTATTTAACAGGTGAATATTTATATGGGAGATGGATGGCATTTGGATTTTAAGAAAACTCATTTCGATAAATACTCCCCACCAGATTTCTACACCAGGGTAATTAACTATCTTTACTCTCTCAGCTTAACAATCAAAGTTGTACTATTAAAATATATATGTTTAAATGAAATGGTAATTAAATAGTATATGAAATGGTGGATTAATGAGACAGGTGGGTATAGCTGGAGCACCTGTTGATAAGAAAATGAAAAAGACAAAGATCAAAGAGGACAACTGGACACCTGTTTGGAATGAAGAGTTTACATTTCCATTAGCAGTTCCTGAATTAGCTTTACTTCGTATTGAAGTACATGGTTACAACATGTCAGAAAAAGATAATTTTGCTGGACAAATTTGTTTGCCTGTTTCTGAGTTGAGGCCAGGGATTCGTGCAATCCCACTATGTAACCGTAAAGGAGATCAATATACATCCGCCAGGTTACTCATGCGGTTCGAGTTCATCTAAAATATGGACCAACCATCTCATTTTCTAGTTTATGTTAACTTAGATTAGCTTATTTTTCAATTTTAGAGGTGGGCTTGGCATGCTAGTTCGTGTCTATCGTTTTCTTTTGTAGAGATTGTGTCATTTGTTGTAGGAAAGAGTTGTTGTCTTTCAATATTGAAATAAAACCTTGTATACATGTTTATGAAAGGAAAAGCTATTACTAACCTTTTGAAAAAATTGAACTTGTCGCTTGAAGACTTGGTGATTTCGATCTCCTTGTTGCTCTTGGAAAGTTTAGCACCCAAAGTAGAATACCTCTAATGGGTCACACCCAAAAGAGTAAAAACCCTAGAACTTTAAGATTTGAATCAATTAAATAATCAAATTTAATCATGATTTAAATCTTTTCCTTATCTATTATCTAGATTGATTCTAGAAGTTGTCTGTAAGCTACTCAAAACCATCCACTTGCAGGGAATTCCAAAATATTGATGTCGCTCAACTATTAAACAATTACTATTCACCCAATGTACCTTTAGATTAAATGTAACTAATTCCAAATTAATTCTAATTAATTTATTGACCTGTAATAAATTAATAAACTATTTATCTCAATCTCTCTAATTAGTTGTAGCTATTTTAGCTCTTGAGGGCAACATAAAAGAGACTTTGCTATTATTTTCAACGTTATACCAATTAGTTATGATATTAGAAACCTATTTCCAACACGATCTTCCTTTCTCGTTATCCCCTCTACTTTATTTCTAATTCCTTTCTTTTGTACTCAACGAAATGCTAGAACATTCCCCTTGCAGATATCCTCATCTAGGATCAAATCGTGAATGCCTTCAAATGTAAGGTTAGTAGTTCTTGATGAACTGCTATTGTACCTGTTCCAGAACAACTCTCGAAAAATGAATATAATAACACTAACGCGTGGATTTTATCATCAAATTTAATTTCAACTGATACTAACCTAGATAGTATCGAATTAAACTGTATGTGAGCTGTCATCGGAATTCCTTCCTTCATCTTCATATTCACTAAGTATCTAATTAAGAAAACATTATTCCCAACCGTTGTTTTATCATACATGTTAGATAATGCCTAGAATTAACCTAACAAATGTCATCTTGTTGACAATTGCATACACGTCATTCTATGAGAATGAGAATTTGACAACTCCAAGAGGCCACCAATTCAACATGGTTCAATCCTCCTGATTCGTCGCTTCAAGTATCTTTCGAGACAATGGGTACATGTAATTTATTCCAATAGAGATAATCTACGATCGACATCTTCCAAAAGTCAAAGACCTTCAAATTTATTGATCTTAACCTCCATGTCTTCAGCCATAACTCTGATACAAGTGTTATGATTAAAGATGTGATAAACACACAAAACAAAGATGCGAAGTAAAAAACAAGAAAACAAGGATTTACGTGGTTCGCACAGTCACAGTAAGCATGCTAATCTACCATTGAACTATAAGGAGATTTTATTATATTGTAGAATGTACAACCATCACAAATGTTTTCAGCTTTTTGTTACAAATATACATGGATATTTATTTGTAATGAAAAATGTTAACCTAGGACAGCTTGTGAGTCGGGGCCTAAAATCCCAAGACATCACCATTAAGCACCACAACTTTGGTACTCGGAATTGTAGCTTCTTAGAACTGAGCATCACATACCGTATAACAACGGGAAAATGAATTATAAGCCCAACTAAGTTTTCAAACCGTTCAAAAAACCCAATTATGTTTTTTCGATTCAAGAAAACCCAACGAATTTAACCTTTTGTCTAAAAAAGCCCAACTAACTTACACTTTCGTTCACTTCTCATTTAGGGTCAACCGGCTAATGAAAGTCAACGAATGACATGACTTATGACGTGTAATTAAATATCAGAAAATGACTTGTAAGACCAACGAAGTTTCAAAACCGTTCAAAAAACCCCAATCATGTTTTGTTCGTTGAAAAAAACCTAACGAACTTACGCTTTTGTTCAATTCTCATTAAATGCAACCAGATTCATCACGTATACAACTAGTTGAAAATAACATGACATTATATTTAATGAAATGGAATAAACAGATTAGAATTGTCCTTTATATATCGATTTAGGGCTTGGAGAAGAGAACAACGAACGACGTCTGTGTTCGATCTCTTGTAATAGCTACTTCTTATTCTTCCTCTCAATCGTTGATGTCCGACTCAAGATCCACAAAGAAAATATTTGATGATGAAAACCCTTGTGGATGTGGACGCCCTTCTTGGATTTGGACATTTAGAACGGAGGATCATCCAGAGAAAAAAGTTCAAGGCTTGTTCAAACGGTAGCTATTACAAGAGATCAAACACTGACGTTGTTCATTTTTCTCTTCTCCAAGCCCTAAATCAATATAAAGGGCAATTCTAATTTGTTTATTCCATTTCATTAAATATAATTTCATGTCATTTCCAACTAGTTGTATACCTAATGAATCTGGTTGCCTCTAATGAGGATTGAACAAAAGCGTAAGTTCGTTGGATTTTTTTCAACAAACAAAACATGATCGGGGCTTTTGTGAACAGTTTAGAAACTTCGTTGGTCTTACAAGTCATTTTCCGATATTTAATTACACGTCATAAGCCATGTCATTCGTTGACTTTCATTAGCCGATTGACCCTAAATGAGAACTGTAAGTTAGTTGGGCTTTTTTAGACAAAATGTTAAGTTCGTTGGATTTTCTTGAATAGACAAAACATAATTGGGGTTTTTTGAACGGTTTGAAAACTTCGTTGGACTTATAATTCATTTCCCCTGTAACAACTACTACCATCAACCACAACACACCACAACTGCGATGTAAGCTACATCGCAACTCTCTTAGTCAAATATCATATTAGTCTCCACAAGTCAACATACGATTGACCTCGGGTTTTCAGTAATGCTTCTTCAAAGCAATTGATGGATCCAAATCCTTTGACACTAATCAACACCTCGTTTGAATTTACATAACATCATTGCAAGACTTGAATTATTGTAACTTGTTGGAGAAGGGTGTGAAAGTACAAATAGTTTACTAGCTAGAGGGGAATATTGACAAGAAGATGTCATGGAGTGGGTATGGGAGTGGTTGGTATCATAGCTTTATGGAAAAAGTCACACTCTTAAACAATATCTTGCACAATAGATATCCTCCATAGTTAGAGATTTTCCTTAAAATATGATTAAAATATGAATATATGGGGTCTTATATGTCAAAATATGAGTTTGGGTGAAAATCTCACATTAAAATCATGAAAAACGGGCCTAAAACACAAAACTACTTGAAAACCGGAAGTGAGGATCGAACATGTGAGGGTTCGGTTCATGAAGCTGAGGACCGAAAGTGGGTTCTGTCTGAGGGATCTCGCAAGCGAAGTTGGCCAAGGAGGAAACCGAATGCGAAATGGACCGAACCGAAGTGATGGACCGAATCGAAGTGCAAAGAACCGAAGTGCAAGGAACCGAACTGAAGGTGGATTCAGTCTTTAATAGTAGTTTCGGTTCTAATGGAGAGGCTTCGGTTCTATAAGAGGTTTCGGTTCTATAAGAGGCTTCGGTCCTTTAAGGCTGTTTTTAAAATAAACTTCCCGATTCGAGTGGTTTTTGACTAAGTTAAGGGTCAGGATGACCCGAGTGACTATAAAAAGTTGAAAGAGGTTTTGAGAGAGAATTGGGAGAGAGAGAGAGAGAGAGATTTGGGAGAGAGAGAGAGATGGAGTGAGAGAGATTGAGAGAGACTTTGTTTGCGACCTTTTTGAGTGTTTAGCTTCGAAATGCAAGGTTTATAAACCCCATTAAGCCTCGTTATGAGTGTTATACGTCCCCGGAGGGTATGTAAAAATGTTTTATCGAGTAGTTCCATCACTTACCCTGATTAGGGTTTAGATTTTCTGAACACATGAGAACTCTAAGTGATACTTTGCATTAAGATGGTGTGTTGTACAATAGTAAGCATAATTTAAACCCTAATATACAAGGGTTAATTGAGTTAACCGATTTGACTTGTTGACTTTATTTGACTTTGACTTAACCAGAAAGTGACGGTTGTCACAGATAAATATGCCTAAAAGACTAGGAATTATAGATAATGATTTGAAATCAATTAATTAAAAGTATAGTTAACGATAACTTGTTTAAATCATATAATTTTAAACTGTTTAAACTTAACCTTACATATAATTATAAAATATTATAAAAGAATATGTAAAGACTAAAAAAATTATATATGTAATACAATTACTATATTGTAACATCCCAAAAATCATAGAAATTTAAAATTTTCAAAACAACTCATTTCATCCATAAAGTGTTTACAAATCCGTTGTTTCAAAAGTATTATTCAAAATCGAAGTTTTACCAAGACCCAATACCATAAAAACAGGAAGATGTGCACGATTACGCTTTCGCCTTGCCATAGTCATCTGAAATACCTGAAACAATAAATTGAAATTGTAAGCCAAAGCTTAGCGAGTTCCCCTAAAGTACCAGCACACAAACATATAACAACATATGTTGGGTCCATATCTAACATACTGGATTACTCCTGAGCCCACAATATGAGTATAGCTTACCCTTCAGGCCCATAGCTCATATCTGGCTTGCTCCCGAACCTACAACATAAGTCTAGCTTGACCTACAGGCCCACAACTTATGTTTGGCTTGCTCCCAGGTTTGTTGGCTACCGCACAAAGCAATACTTCCTCATCCCAACCATACTATGTCGACATATACATAACATATAACTTGATAGATCTTGAAGTAGACTTTGAGTCAATGGTGAATCTAGACTAATAATTAGTGGCAATAAATATTAGACTAAGACTTAGTGATAACTGTTGGGTTTTGAGCATTTTAACACTCTTATTGTGTACATGCAACCCTATAAACCTTGGATCTATGTTTTCTCTAAAATACATGCAAATAAGAAATTCCAAGGTTTACATCCTAACTAGCATGGCATGGGGAACTTGAATCATAAAAGTACTAGTAGAATGACATACCTTTTAGTAGTGGTTGATTCCTTGGAGTTTGAGAGCCTAGCACCAATAGTGTGGATGCCTCAAATGGAAATCACAAATCACCAAAAATTTTGGAAAACTCTTGAGAGAATAATGTACACTCTTGAATTTGGCCACCACTCTTGTACACACACAACTAGTCCCAAATCAAGTGCCAAGGACTCCTTTATATAGTGTGGAGGATTAGGGTTACATCCATGTAAACCCTAATACCCATGACTCTTCCTTTCAAAGGATCCATGGGTTAAAAGCTCCATGGACCATCCATGGACTCCCATGCAAGCCTAGCCCATTCCAAATGAGTATTAGCCCACACTATATAAATACAAGAGCCCATATTTAATTAGTCACCCTTTTTATCACTAAATTAATTCTAAATTAATTTATGATCAATACTAATTAAATAATATGATTTCATATTAATATATTATAACTTATAATATATTAACAAATCATAAACATATTATTCTCAAAAGGTTATCCAAATCGTTTGGGTGAAGTGCAACCCAAATGGATCATGCCGGGTCGGGTCAAGTGCATCTCAAATACTGTTATGGACTTAGACACCTTATCAAATATTGTCAGGGCAGCTTTGATTCCAGTGTCCCTTTCCTATGCAATAAAAACACACAGGCTCATCTGAGCCAGCACTTAGAGCAGTCTCAGAAAATGGCCTTTCTATTATGATCATCACTTTTGACCATGGCCAATTCCTTCCCTTTATGAGAAGGAATCATTTCTGGGATGTCCATGTCAGCTTGGGAGGCAGACCTTCCAATCAAATTTGCTTGACCATTGCGCCAAATCATTGCTGATTCAGCAGCAATTAGCATATAGGTAAGATCTATTAGGGTCATGTCGAGACCTGTTACATAGTAGTCTTTAACAAACTCACTATATGACTAAGGAAGTGACTGAAGAACCCAGTCAATAGCCAACTTCATTGGGAACCCGACACCCATCATCCTTAGTCTGTCAATGTGTGCCTTCATCTTCAAGACATGTGCACACACTGGCTTTCCATCCTTGTGTTTACTATCCAATAGGACTTGAGTGAGTTTGAACTTTTCAAGTCTTTGAGCTTGTGGGTCGGGAAGAATAATTGGAGGAGGTGGAGGAAGTGAAGCATGATGTTGTGGGACATCACCTTCAAGAGATTTGGGAAGATCATACTTGTCTGAACCAGACATCTACAATGGGAGAGATTCAAGTCAGTTGATTTAAAAAAATCCTTAATATAACACCCAATATGAAATATTAAGGCTAGGACCCAACACAATATTTTATAACTTGGAAGAGGGATGTCGTAATCCAAGCTATAGAATATTTAAAGGTATGTGAATGACGATTCACCAATTTCCACCATGAAAAACAAAATAAAATTAGGTTTTAATTGAATTTGAAACTCCTAGATCTTTTGAGATTCATTGAAATTTTCAATGACATGTTTCAATATCGATTGTGCCCTTCAGATTTTGTGACTGGGATGCCGAGGATCACAAAACAATGTGTGAATAACCATGCAAATTCACGCGGTACCCTTAATAATATCACCTAATCGATGTGCCGGTTAACCACACGCGCTACACCGATCTATGATAAACATTAAGTCACCCTTTGCCATCCTTACTAGTCCAAGTTAGTGTGTCGGTTAACCACACATGCTCCACCAACGACTTGGTAAGGTGCAAAGTGTAAATTTCATGGGTTGGCACCAAATTCACATTTTCCTAAAGTAACTAAGATTGGGATTTATAAAAGATTTAGTTACTTTATTTCATCATTATACTTTTAATGAGAATTATAGTCCTTGTCCTACCCGTTCGGCTAACGACCCTCCACAGTCAAGGGAGTAGTGGGTGAGAGTAGACACCCATTAAGTTGCCATTTTATACGTAACAACCTTATACCCCCTTATAGACTGGCTTCGTGAAGGAGGCCTACTAGCGGCAAGACTGACTTGCTCTTATACATATATATATTCTTAACCTATAATACTATAAAGTATAAGGGTTGAATTTTAACTTTTAAAACTCTAAGAGTTGGAACTAAAGTGTGTGTGAGACTTTACAAATTCCAAAACATGAGGGCAAGTTTTGAACAATTCAAAAACTTTTGGATTTTCATAACTTATGAGTTTAATGAAGGTTTAAAGAAATTTTAATGAAGAGCCTCTTGGACATCCATAACTTGAGGACAAGTTATGGAGTCCATAAAACTATTTATGATGAAAAGACTCTTCAACTTGTGTAACCTATGGTTTTTAATGGGATTTAAAGAAAAGACTTTTGGTAATCCATAACTTAAGGACAAATTATGGATTCCATTAAAACACATCAAGATCAAGAATTAACTAACAAACAATTTGCAAATAATTCCTATGATCTAACAAAACTCATAAGTTCATGAACATCAATATCAACAATTTCAAAAATTATATGAACACATACAAAACTTGAAATTTTGATAATAGCCTTTGAAATTGGATTAGCATAATCATTACAACATCAAAAACAAGTTTTATAAGTCCAAAACAGTTTAGTGTAATGATTATAGTCCAATTCAGCTTAAAAACTCAAAAAACTGCACTCTTGGCCTCCTACTCGTCGAGTGCATGAACCTACTCGACAAGTAGGATGAAGATGTACATGGACTCGTCGAGTTCCCCCATGGACTTGGCGAGTTCACTGTCCAGTGGGCAGAAAATCGACTTTTTTCAGCATTTTGCATTAAGTATTCAAGAAAACAATCCTAGACTCTGATACCATTGTTGGGTTTTGAGCATTCTAACACTCATATTGTGTACATGCAACCCTATGAACCTTGAATCTATGTTTTCTCTAAAATACATGCAAATAAGAAATTCCAAGGTTTACATGCTAACTAGCATGACATGGGGAACTTGAATCATAAAAGTACTAGTAGAAATTTTAGTAGTGGTTGATTCTTTGGAGTTTGAGAGCCTAGCACCAATAGTGTGGATGCCTCAAATGGAAATCACAAATCACCACAAACTTTGGAAAACTCTTGAGAGAATAATGCACACTCTTGAATTTGGCCACCACTCTTGTACACACACAACTAATCCCAAATCAAGTGTCAAGGACTCCTTTATATAGTGTGGAGGATTAGGGTTACATCCATGTAAACCCTAATACCCATGACTCTTCCTTTCCAAGGATCCATGGGTTAAAAGCTCCATGGACCATCCATGGACTCCCATGCAAGCCTAGCCCATTCCAAATGAGTATTAGCTCACACTATATAAATACAAGAGCTCATATTTAATTAGTCACCTTTTTTATCACTAAATTAATTTAGGATCAATACTAATTAAATAATATGATTTCATATTAATAAATTATAACTTATAATATATTAACAAATCATAAACATATTATTCTCAAAAGGTTATCCAAATCGTTCGGGTGAAGTGCAACCCAAATGGACCATGCCGGGCCGGGTCAAGTGCATCTCAAATATTGTTATGGACTTAGACACCTTATCTAACAATAATGACACTAAATTACATCAAAGGAAAAGACAGTTGCTAGAAGCGAAACACTGCCCGGATTTTGAGTCGTCACTTTAACAAGTAAGTGCATAGTGTGACAACCCAAGTTGTTCCGTTACATTTCCCCGTTACCGTTAACGAAATATTCCAGTTTATAAAGTTCCGTTAATTAGAGGTCGTCAATTTAATAAACATTCCATTTGTTTACATTTAATATGCCGTTAAGTCGTGATAAAAAGAAATAAAAACACATAACACACACTTCCATTTATTTGGAAAAGTTAGTTTTTATTATTACGACCACTAAATCGGGTGCGACCAAAAGCCCCGTTTAACGGCAGTATCGGGTAAAATTCCACTGAGCCCCGACTCGGAACCCTATATAATGGTGAGTGGAGTCAATTGGAGACTTTTTACACTCTCTCTCTATACTCTCTCTGTAGACTCGTTTTCGCCCCGAATCCGCAACCAAACGCTTCCAAATCGTAAGTCCACTTACCCTAGCTTACTCTAAACATTATGATTCATGATTATAGCTTAAAATTGGACCATTTAAGTTGTTGAAAAGGAGTTCACGACCTAAGCTCCTCCTTAGGCCGTAAACACCCAAAATGTGGCCAAAATGACCCAAGTTTGTCCCTTTAAGCCTAGGAACCAATTAAGGAACTCGTCTAGGAGTGTTTAATCATAAAAACACAATGATTTGAGGCATAAAAGAGAGTTTACGGCCCAAGCACATGCTTAGGCTGTAAACACCTCTAAACCTTGCAAAAGTGCCCCAAAAACACTCCTAAATCACCCTTAGGCTTCATACATAATTTAGGGACTTAGTATTTTGGGTTTAGCACAATTAAACACAATGAAATGAAGGCACAAAAGGATTTTACAGCCCAGACATGTGTCAAGGCCGTAAACCCCCTCAAACATGCCTAAATGTTGGTTTTAATTCCCCCAAATGGCCTCACACTTCATTGTAAATTACTAGCAAGGTATTAGGGGCTTGAAACTTCACAAAACTCAAGGAATGAGAGTTTACGGCCGTAAACTCCCTTAGGAGTTGTCCTTGGGCCGTAAACTCCCTAATGAAGCCCTTAAAGACCTTAAACTCACTCATGCCTTTTGGATTTGGACTTAGAAAAATTCCACTAACAAGATAGAGCCTTAAAACACCAAAAGAAGGTGTGTATAGGAGCTTACGGCCGTAAGATCCCTTGCTTAGGGCCGTAAACTCCTCAAAGGGGCCATTTAATGCCTTAAACCCATTCACACATTTGATATTTGAGCCTAGCATAAATCTACAATTGATATGAGACACTTTAGCACACTAGAACCCTTCACCATGAGTTTACGGCCGTAAAATCATGGTGAGTAGTCCATGGGCCGTAAACTAAGTAATAAGGGGTTACTCTCGGAGAGTAAACTCCATTCCTAAGCCATACACACCTTTAGATGCTACCCGGGACACCCAAACACTTAACCAAAGTGTTTTTCGCTCCTTTGAGTGCGTATACTTGTTTAATTAGTATTGAATATACTAATTGTATGTGAACATATGTTATCATATGTTAATTAGGTCATTGAGTGTGTTCGAGTCCTTACGTGACACCGAACGCCCAAATGGCACCTTCGTCGGACCTACTTACGCCAGGTGAGTTCATACCCCTGAATGAACCTTTTAATGTTTTTACATGTTTTATAGGGGGGAATACAAGTTAAACATGCCAATTATCATATCAATCACATGTGATTGATAACCCGCATGCACAAGATTTTACCACACTTTACACTGTTTTACCGAGTAGGATACTATAATGGTTTTCAATTGTTTCAAAACTCTTACTGATACTGTTTTATCTAAATTCATTTTAAACTGGTTTATAAAGGTTCCAAAGATTTTAAAGGCTTTCAAACTTATTTTACCAAGAACACCAAATGCGATTTTCCTAAATATAAAGGTTTCCAAGGTTTTCATCAAAGTTCCTTTCACGATGTATACTTTTACTTGTTTGTTACTGCTGCTTCGCTTTTACTTATTTAAAAATCCTACTTGATAACGCATTTCCTTCGTGATACGCTTATACCAGTTATTGTCTCTATTTCACTTATACTTGTAGTCGCTTATACCTGATAGACGCTCTTATTTCACTTATTGTCGTCTCTACTTCGTGATACGCTTATACTTGTTCGACACTCCTACTTCACTTGCGACCGCTCTTACTTCACTTGTTCGACACTCCTACTTCACTTGCGACCGCTCCTACTTCACTTGTTAGACACTCCTACTTCACAAGAATCACTTCTACTTGATACACACTCAGTCGTAGTTAGATGTATGTTTGTGCTTATATAGGTACATATAAGTAATGATTGAAAGACTTAGGAAGGCTCGTCCGCCCTATTTCCTTTTCTTCGTTGAGATGTGGTCTGGTGGGATCGGATGGCTGTCCGAAGGTCGTTTGATTCATTAGTTATATATTATGTATATGAGTATGGGCATACATGAATTCTCTAGTCAATACAGTTAAGGGTCTCTACCTCTAGTCTACACTTACATTAGAAACACACTACCCACTATTTGGAAGTCTCTACCTCTAGTTCAGCACTTACACACTACCCACTATTTGGAAGTCTCTACCCACTATTTGAGATGCATCTTCAAGACACGACCTTCTCCGTCGTCTAGTTGGTAACCAGAATCTCCTGTAGGGAGAGCAGACATTGTGTGTATAGATCTATACGGGATTGACAACCCCGCACCCAGACTGCTAGCTACAGTCTCGGCCTACCAAGCCAACGGGTGACAAATGTCATATTTTAGACGCTCGTAGGGCGTCTGGTACTCTAGTCAGTATGGTTACGAGTATCCCGGGTTACCTTATAATTCATTGGCTTTAAGGTAACGGTATTTCACCGGCAATTTACACTGTATGTTGGTAATTCATTTTCAGAGTCACACTGTTTTGACCTTACAAGACGTATCTTTAATTTGATACTGTCTGGGGTCTGTTTTCTCTGTTTTGACCTTACAAGACGTATCTTTCATTTGATACTGTCTGGGGTCTGTTTTCTCTATTTTGACCTTACAAGACGTATCTTTCATTTGATACTGTATGGGGTCTGTTTTTCACTGTTTTAGACCTTACTAGTTGTACATTTCATTTGGTACCTTATGGGGTCTGAGTCTCTACTTGTTAAACCGAACCAGGCTTGTCGTTAGTTCGATACTCTCCTGGAGTCTATGATTCCTTTGCCTTAGTCAGCAGTCCTCACTGTTGAGGCATATGTTATTTCCCTGTTGTCTCTTGCTTTCTTTAATAATCAAATTTAGTATTTTGATAATGATAGCAATTAAGGAAAAACCACTTTTTACCACAAAACACTGACCAGTCTTAGTAGAAGGCTGCTTTTATTAAAGAAAATATAGGATTTTCTGGAAAGAACTCTAATGTACTGTAAACACTTAAACTATTACTTTATAAAGCTATTTGAATGAAATGTCACTAAATACTTATGAACTCACCAGCATTTGTAAAAATGCTGATACTCGCTTTTTAAATAACTTGTATTCTCAGGTCAGAAATTAGACAGGTACATCCTAGGAGCTGTTGATGAAGATAGCTTAGTACCTTGTTGTACTTATTACATTTGTCTGTATTACTTTGATGTATTGTAATGTAACCATGTAAAAACTATTACTATTAATGCAATGTTTTGTTGTACTTTGATTACTATAATGCATGTGTTGTGATACTTGACATGACGTCATCCACCCCAAAACGTTTCCGCCGTTCCGGTTTTGGGGTGTGACACATAGTTACTTTAGTCTTACACACAGATATGAAGTATTTAATATAAATTACATGCTATATGTTCCTATTATTTTTTTCCCAGTATCTATGTTGGATGAACGATTTATACATGTTTTTACTTGATTTAAACTGTATATGTGTTTTATACCTATAAATATGTTGGGTAAAAATGGGTAGATGAAAGATGAGATAAATGATGAGAGTCCTTGAATTTAAAGTTGATCCAGTCGTTTAGCGGAGTATAGATGACGACCACAAACTATTATATACAGTCCAGTGGAACGCTGGCAGACTCGCAACATGTAGGTGTTTTTGAACTACGTGTTCACCAGGTGTACTCCATCCCCCTCATGGTTTCCTTACTGACATATATTGCTAAAGAATCCCCTAAGCATTATTGTCAATCCTGAAGATAATCCCTAGGCTAGGTACCTTAATTAGATGTTTTATGGACATAAAGTGAGGATAACGGGAACGGGCAATCGGGTTGAATGATTTGATGAAAGTAAAAGAATTTAATTATTGTGGGTTGAAAACCCTATGTGCTCACCAGACTCCCAAGCCTGACCCACTCAATTTCTTGTATTACAGGTAATGGCACAAGAGCACCAGTGTGACGAACAGATGAGAGAATTATGGATTATAGGCCAGTAGAATAATAAATGTTGTAAGGCTTATGTTATTTTCCGTTTATGCTTATGTATTGTATTGATGATGACATCCCAATGTTTTTAATATAATTAATATGCATTTCTTCGGAAATGATTTGATAGTATCTTTATCATATTTTGGGAACAAATTCCGCAATATCATTTTTCAAAAAGATACTCTGATTTTTATATAAAGCATAAACAAATCGGTCTTTTCTGGCCGTGAAATTGGAGATGTCATAGTTGTGATTGTTCAAAAGTTGAACAAAAGAGAGATTCTGAAATGTTCCTATGGTGGCCGAAATTAGGGAGCCTCCTAGGGTTTCTAGAATGCTCCATATAGATAATAAGGAAACTAGATAAAGTCAGATTTAAAATAATATTATTTTATTTCAAATTAGGGTTATCTAGGGTTTGCCGATCAATTATAAATAAGATCCTCTAAATTCCCTATTTTCGTCTAAGCATACCTAAAGCAAGAAGAGTCAAATTTCTGCTGCCCTGTCATCTCTCATTTCAAGTCTTCCATTGGTATAGTTTGGGTACAAACCATTAGAGACATCAAGCTTTTGGTGTTAACTTTCCAAGAGACTTAAAGAGGGGAATTGTTTGGTTTTTACAATAATAATCAAAAGGTGTGTAAACCCCAATCCTTTTTATTTTTTATAATATTAGGATAGGCTGGGGTTCTTTGATGTTCATACATTATAGCTATCAGTAGAGAAAACCTAGATCCAAATAGGTTGCATGTGAACTTAAAGGTTAAGTTATTTCGCCTCATGCATTGAATTATAACCTATAAAACCTATAAGATTAGGGGTGCACGCAGGAACACATACTAGGTGTTTCTGATGTTGAAGTAGGTGTTGTCAATGCAGAAAAAAATAGGTAAAAAAATCGAAAATTTGTCCACTAGGTAAAAAGTAGGTGTTGTCGGTGCAACACCGGGCACCCTACAAGAACCACCACTAAAAATGATGATGATGAGATTTTCTTGTTAGAATAATGCACCAAAAACTTCTTCTTCTCATTCAAAGGACCAAAAACCACCACAAAAGCTCACAAGATCAGCAATAGAGACTAGGGTTTTCTCTAGGTCGAAAGGGAGGTGAGGGAAGCTGAGGGTGTACAAACCCTAGCCATCACATCCCTTAAATAAGGCACAAAACTCGTAAAATTTCGGTTTTGCATGTTGGCGCTCGCCACTTCATGGCCAATACTATGCCATGTCGTGGCCCAGACTGATGTTGCACGCTTCTTTTGATCATGACCACGTCGTGGTGCATCCTTCACCACGTCGTGGCCACCATAAAACCCACAGCTAAAATTCTCAAAATGCCATAAACATAAATGAACTATTTACCTGAAACATGTGTTACATCCTAGGAGTTTGGGTGTGACGCATTAGAGGCTACCACACAGTTGGAGCTAGTTTTCAAGGAGATCTTCAAAGAGTCTGATTAGTTTCATTCAGTTTAAGAAAATGCATGTTTTATATCTATGATTTTCGATCATCATAGGGTTTTAATTTTTTTTCATAAAGTATGTTGCAATTAATATTGAAAAGTCATAATATATTTTAGGTTGCATATACTCATAAGTGTTATGTGAAATTTCATAAGTACATTGTTATTGTAACCTAAAATCTCCAATAATATATATATATATATATATATATATATATATATATATATATATATATATATATATATATATATATATATATAATGATTCAAGTTATTATGTAATTTAAAAAATTTGTTATTAAACAAGCTTTTGTTAAAACATATATTATATTCTTTTGAGACCCTTAGACATATGGAAGTAGATGACAACAGGAGTCTTCATCTGATAAGATGATTACATTTCACAGTTACCTATAAATTTATAATTGTTGTCTACATGGTTGAATTTTACGTTGAGAACGAACAAATATTTAATATTAGCTGGGAAAAGATATGTCTCACGAACCATTTTCAAGGTTTATTAGGTGACAACCTTCAATATATTATAAATACCTCAATAAATAATATATTAAAACCATAAAATTAAATTAAAGTTTCTTTTTCAAGACTAAACATAAATACAAGTTCGGGTTTTCTATGTTCCGCCTTCTTGGGGAGTTGCTTTAGGGAATAACTATTTTAAAGTATAAATGTATAATTATTTTGAGGGCTAATGTCACTATAGTCCAACAAACTTATCGGTTTGATTTAAATGGTCGTTTGTGATTTTTTTTTTTTTTTTTTTTTTTTTTTTGCATTTTAGGTTTTAAAATGTCATTATGAAAAATATGAAGGGGTCACCCGGTGAACCCCTTCGTACTCGGCAGGTACCATTTAACAAATCATTAAAGTAATGTCACCTCACTTGCCACTTGTCTGAATATTTGACACGTCACCGGCGACTTGTTTGACTCAAAGACCTAAATAATGTTTCCTTTAGAAGCTGAAGAACATATGCATTCTCACTTTCGTGTTGGTTCTGTGAATCAAACTTCATCTCTAAAATCCATCTCAAGTTCTGATCGGAGGGTGTAAAAGTTTTTTGATTGTTCTTGAAAGCTCCGGGTTAACCCACGAAAGTCGAGTGCTTGACTTATCCTCTTATAAGAACCCTACAACATGTTTTCTGAGATCTGGGGAGGAACACATGTCGGACCTTCAAAATGTTAACCCCAAAAATCAGTTTTGGTTGTTACCCCTTGCATACTCGAATCAAAATAACAGGTTGATTGTCGGACTAGGTATTAAATAATTGCTCTTTTTTTGTTGGATTTCTAGTGTTTCTCGGAATCAAGAAAATTTGGAAGAACCTTTAAATAAGATGAATCAGTAATCAAAAGAAAATCAATAATTAAATTTTGAAATTGAAACCCATATCGAAATCGAAACATCATAGTTAAAAAGAACCTTTGAACCCTTAGAACAAATTCCAAATTGAAACATGGATCTTTAAAAGGAATCTTTGAACCCGTACGAACAAACTCTATTATCTCAATTAGTCAACAGATCTGGAAACCATGAGATTTGCATTTCAAAATTTCCCAAAAATTTGTATAACAACGCATTTGAGCAGATTAACATGCGACAAAAGAGTAATATTGACAAAGAAGTAAGGAACATATTAACATGTGACAATGCAAGGCAAATCATTATCCTACACTCTGGCGTCTTTCGTCTTGCGATTCCAGTTATCATTGTTCAAAGACCCATCTCCTCAAATGGAGAATTTAACCTTTAATTAATTTAAAAAATAATTAATTAATTCCAAGTCAAACCCAAAACTCGATGTTGGCTGTTATTGTGTTTATATTCTTGAGGGTGTAAAAGTTTTTTGATGTTACCCAGAAAGCAATGACTTTTACTAAAGCATTGGCATATGTATTGAGTAGAAAGACACGTTAGACAACAAGACAACATGTGGCCTCCATAATCTCACATAGACATGACTTAACAATGGAAACTGGTTAAAACAAGTCTAAGTCCCAAATAAACAGGTTAAAATAGACTTCATACCTCTATAATGCAAAAAAAAAAAAAAAAAAAGATCATTTAAACCAAAAATGATAAGTAGAGGTATGTATGAGGCGGTTTGGTTCGGTTATTGAACAAAATCGGACCATAACCATTACTATTGGTTAATGCGTTTTGGTATCTAATGGTTATGGTTAATGGTTTTGATTAATGGTTAATATTGGTTAACCATAATGTTAAAAAATGATTCAAAATGAAAGTATATTGGTATAAAAAATGAAAACGAATACAAAAAATATTGGACCAACAATTTTTGTAAGCTTTTGAAATCTTATAATAATAAACTAAAACATATAACTTTTGTATTTGAATCCGGCCTCCAATCAACTCTGCTAAACTTTTAGAAATTGTAGAATTAAGAATTACCAAATTAATCAATTGTCTTAGCACAATGCATGATTGCTTATTGCATGTGTTTGTGTGTGTGCAACCGTAGATGGTTTCATTCCTCAATCATGTCTACTGATAAGTGAGCATTAATGACTTTTTTTTTTAAAATTAATTGCACTTGAATAAGTTGAACTATATTATTTTATATATAATGTAATATATATATATATATATATATATATATATATATATATATATATATATATATATATAAATATATAGTTATCGTTTCGGTTAATAATGGTTCGGTTAATCTATAAAACCATAACCGAACCGTGAGTCATCGGTTAGGAAAAAATACAAACTGAACCATCGATTTTAAAAATGGTTCAGGTTTATCGGTTAATTGGGTTTTGATTAAGTTTTTTGGTCATTATGCTCACTCTTATAGATAAGTTTGTTAGGCTACCATGACAATAATCATATTCCTCCTTTCTAATAAATGAAAGTTTTTTTTTTTTGTCTCATGTCTTTTTCTCATTCATTTTGTCACATAACATTTTCTAGAATTTTTGAAATTTCTATTTTCCACTTGTCATTTTATTGTATTTTTCATTTTATTAAAGTAAAAATCCACATTTAATATGTAATGTAATATATATATAAAGTATTTATTAGAAAATGTTTATATATTTAATATATTCAATGTATTAAAGTCTCATTAATTTTAATAATTCAAAATTTTTCTTATTTTTATTATAAATTCAAACTTCTCAAATTATTTAAATTTAATATATATATATATATATATATATATATATATATATATATATATATATATATATATATATTTACATAAACTCACCTAATATATGAGTTTCACACCTAATAAACTATCAAAATAAAAATTAGAAATGAATTTTCTAACTACCAAACATTACAAAACTATGATCATCATTAATCAGATTTGCAACATGAATAGTCATATTATTTGTTGGACGGATAATATTTAAATAAGGCGGGAAGGGAATACTTTAATAATTCCAATCGACTGATGCTTTGTCAGTGGTGTGCGTGTTCATATGGCAATCAACGACACGAAATCAATCAGAAGGATCGACATTTCACACACACACATATTCTCTCTCATCGCTCCATCTGTGAAGAATCTACTACAACGAGAAGCGTGTGCTTCACCATCGCGTAAAGTCAGTATGTTCTATATATACGCACTCGCACAAATTCCGGATTTCCCATTACCCACATTTGTATTTGGTTACCCTAAAAAGCTGGAGAGAATCTTACAGGCCGAGTGAAAGGGTAATGGGGAATTACAGGGTTTGCTGGTGTTTTACTAGGAAGTTCAAGATATCGGAAGCAGAGCCGCCGACTGACGTCAAAGAAGCATTCAAGAAGTACTCCGACGATGGGATCCACATGACGGCAGATCAGCTCCGGCGGTTTTTGGAGGATTACCAGGGCGACAATGAACACGATTCTTCGATTTCTGAAGCTGAGCGTATAGTTGAGCAGATACTTCACAAGCGGCATCATCTTGCCAAGTTTATTAATAGGAAGGCTCTTTCTCTAGAGGATTTCCATCACTTCCTCTTCAGCGTCGACCTTAATCCCCCAATTAGATCACAGGTATCTTCGATTTGATCAACTGCTGTTTCTGTTATTTTGTTAGTAGGGATTTTAACAAGTCCATATACGTTTTGGTTCGTGTGAGTACTAAGTTTGATCTAAAAAACCAGATCGGAACTTCGATTTTTAGCTTAAATCCATAACTAGTGTTGGCCTTTTCTCGGTCAATCAAGGGCGATTCATATGTTCTTGGCACTACTTTCATCCAACAATTCGCATTTTCTTGGCTGAAACTGCAGAGAAAGTGAACTCGTAACACATTCAATCGTTCTTAACAAAAAACCATGGATTTCAATTTTAGGTTCACCAAGATATGACTGCTCCCTTATCCCATTACTTCATATACACCGGCCACAACTCTTACTTGACTGGGAACCAGTTAAGCAGCAAGTGCAGTGAAGTTCCAATCATCAAAGCACTCAAACGAGGTGTAAGAGTCATAGAACTTGATCTATGGCCAAACTCATCAAAAAAGCATGTGCATGTTCTTCATGGAAGGACCCTGACGAGCCCTGTAGAACTCTTGAGGTGTTTGAAAGCAATCAAAGAGTATGCCTTCGTGGCTTCTCCCTATCCAGTCATCATAACACTCGAAGACCACCTTACACCTGATCTTCAAGCAAAAGTAGCTCAGGTGAATATTTTTCTATTCTGTGAAATGTAATCATCTAATCACATCACCATGTTGTTCATATCGTTCATATCCCTGTTTTCTGTTATTGTAGATGGTCACTGAAACATTTGGGCCAATGCTATATTTCCCTGAATCAGAAAAATTGGAAGAATTTCCAACACCCGAGAGCTTAAAGTATAGGATCTTGATTTCAACCAAACCCCCAAAAGAGTACCTTGAAGCCGAAGATGACAAGCAAGGTAGCTCAAGAAAGAGCCGCCTTTCTTCTTCTTCTTCCTCTTCTGATGATGATGATTCTTGGAGTGAAGAGCCTTCAAGAAATGGATCATATGAAGAAAAATGTTTTAAGGTTTGTCCCACAATGATAACTGAGTCTTATCAATCAGTTTTACCATGTGGGTGTTTGCTAAATGAATTTGTGTGTTTATATGTTGCAGTCTGGAAGTGATAGGAGTGACCATGATGTTGACAATGAGGGCAAAATATCACCTTTATCTCCTATTTACAAGAGGCTAATTGCAATTCATGCTGGCAAACCAAAAGGTGGATTGAAGGATGCATTGAAAGTTGAAAAGGACAAAGTTAGGCGCCTGAGTTTGGCTGAACAAGCACTTGAAAAGGCTGTAGAAAATCATAGACATGATGTAGTAAGGTATAAATTATTTAGATAAAAAACTAAACTGCTCCATCTGTACATTCAACTTATATTGCTAGTATCCAAATAGTATTCACCAGTTTACCATTACTCCTCACTATTCTAAGCTTTATTGCGTGTATCTGTTTTTTCTTTAGTTACACACACCATTGTTTATTTTTTCATTATGGGCTGGTGTCTCATATGCAGGAGATATAGTGTGATCTTGCAATTTAATTTTTTTGCTTCTTATGCTGAAGGTCATCTATGGAAGCAGTCTCCCTACCCTCAGGTAGAGGCTGCCTATAACTCCCCCACCACATTGTTATGGAACTTGGGTGTTCCCTATTGTTGTTGCTGTTGAGTGAGAAGGAATTTAAGAGAGAAAGTTTATAACAACTCATTCCAAATGGATAGAAAGTGAAAAGTTTGATACAACGTTTATTGGGCTAGTCTATAGCTTAGGGTTTAGGGTGTTACAGATTAATAATACGAATTTTATGGTATCAATTCTATATTAATTATTTGTATTGTGAATATTTGGTTTTTAGGTTCAGCCAAAAGAATATTCTAAGGATCTATCCCAAGGGAACACGCATAACCTCCACCAATTACAAGCCACTAATCGGTTGGCTACATGGAGCTCAGATGGTTGCATTTAATATGCAGGTTAGGACTTAGGACACAGTTTCTTAAACAACAAGTTCTTTGATATTATGTCCCTTACAATGTTATTATTAGTAACTAATGTGTTAACTTTGATATTTAATTCAGGGATATGGTAGATCACTGTGGTTAATGCATGGAATGTTTAGAGCTAATGGAGGTTGTGGTTATGTGAAAAAACCAGAGTTTTTAATGAGACAAGGGCCCACGAATGAGGTGTTTAATCGTAAAGCAAAGCTTCCACCCCAAACATCTTTAAAGGTTTAAATTAAGACCCTTTTAGCTAAACATACAAAACATGGAATAACTCTTCTCACAATGTGATCATGTTAATTAACAGGTGAAAATCTATATGGGAGATGGATGGCGTTTTGATTTTAAAAAAACTCATTTTGATAAATACTCCCCACCAGATTTCTACACCAGGGTAATTAATTATCTTTACTCTCTTAACTTAACAATCAAAGCTGTACTATTAAAATATATATATGTTTAAATGAAATGGTAACTAAATAGTATATGAAATGGTGGATTAATGAGACAGGTGGGTATAGCTGGAGCACCTGTTGATAAGAAAATGAAAAAAACAAAGATCAAAGAGGACAACTGGACACCTGTTTGGAATGAAGAGTTTACATTTCCATTAGCAGTTCCTGAATTAGCTTTTCTTCGAATTGAAGTACATGATTACAACATGTCAGAAAAAGATGATTTTGCTGGCCAAATTTGTCTGCCTGTATCAGAATTGAGGCCAGGTATTCGTGCAATCCCTCTTTGTAATCGTAAAGGAGATCAATATACATCTGCAAGGTTACTTGTGCGCTTCGAATTCATGTAAATTAGGTATCACATGTCTTGTTTTCTAGTGTATATTATGCACTTAGATTAGCTCATCATTCATTCTTAGAGTTGGGTTTGACTTGCTCTAAATATTCTTGCAATGAGATTGTGTTGTTTGTTGTAGGAAAGAGTTGTAATCTTTTAGTTTTGAAATAAAACCTCTGTATATCTTGTTGGAACTTGTCCCACATAGGAACACTAAAGGCCTTATATCGGTTGATTGATGAATTGAATAAAGTATTGACTAAGGCATTTGGGAAATTAATATCTATGGGGATGAGTTTAGATGTTATAAACCAACCCAAGAAAATGTTACATTCCTCCTTCCACATGAAAGACACATGAAAGACATGGGAGTAGTTGGTGTAATTTTGAATCATATACTCCCACTCAATCCTATTATATAGAAAAGGTCCTTAGAAAACTTGGAGATTATGATGACAATCATTCCGCCATTTCAGCACCTGTGCAAAGGATAGTGGAAGATAATCGGCATGCACTATTCAAGAGTACATACATACCCAAAAGACACAATGAACTAACTTTGGGTTACTTTATACTATATATATATATATATATATATATATATATATATATATATATATATCCTCTAGTCTTAGAATTATCTTGTGATGATGATATGTGATGCTAACTACAAATTATTCTTGATTGGCATTCCCTATATGAGATTGATGCGTGATCGCGTCTTTGAGGACAAAGATATGTTTGCTCTCTAAAACTCACATGAACTAGGAAACCATAAGAATTGAATTATGCATAGATTTAGTTCACAACCCACAAAGTAAATCCAAATAGCGATGTAAGAAATGTTCAAGTTTCTTAACACTTTTTCTTATGCTTATCATATTGAGCCTCCATGATAGAAAATATTATAGTTGCTCTAGATTACCTTATTTTCCATTCAAACATGGGATATTGTTGGTGTTTGAACTTTGAATAGAAAATATTTGTATGTAGAATGAGAAAACACTAAAGGCCTTATAAGTCCTTGGTTGATTGAAAAGTTCAATAAACTAGGGATTGAGGCCTTTTGACTAAGGAAATGGGCTGAGCTAACCAAGATTATATAAAAATGTATGAAGATTTAATTGTCAAAGATATGACCATGGCCCTCAGGGTTCTTAGGCTTTCTTGACAATCCCATATTTGTTTATAACTTTAAGATACAAAATTAATTTCTATTTTTAATACTAATTTCGTTTATTAACTGTCAGTTTGACAGTTAATTCGTTTGGCCAATTTATGTTACTACACTTAAATTGATTGTTGTGTCCTCTATCTGATTTGGAATCTTCATCACGTGTTGATCATCATTCAAGTATGTATTTTGGATTGTAGTCAACATTGTATCTGTTGTTAATTTATATAAAATCACGTTTGCAAGTACTATATTGTGTGTATTTTTCACTTTTATGTTGATTTACATATGTAACTCTTATTTGTTTGTTAATCATATGTGTATGAAATAAAAGGCTATTCATTTTTTTGCAATAATCTCACAAAAATATGCGAGTGATGATGGAAAACATGTATCTTATGCAGAAGATATTCCAGGAATAGAAAGAGAAGCAAAAGAATGGAATTTGGAATATTAGCTGGTAAGAATAATTCTCACTTTCATATGGGGCAATATTAATGAAGCTAGAATCTTTAAAGTTTTTATTTCCCCTTTTTGATACCCCATTCCTTTTCAATCATTGGAAGCAATCACTTTCACATCTTCTGTTCCACATATATATATAATAATTCACCTCTCTTTCCATCTTCTGTAGATAATGCAATCTTTTGAGGTATTCGGTTGCTTCTTGAGGCATTTCAGGCCAAAAGGAGATGCACTTCCAGAAGATCTTAAACAAGTGGTTTCAAACTACTCAGAGGATGGTATAATGAGTGTTCAAAATCTTCATGATTTCTTGACAGAATATCAAGAACAAACTGATGCTGATGCCCAAGCCATTTTCAACAGAGCAAAACATCACAATCTTCAACACAAAGGCCTGCATCTCTTGCAATATTTATACAGCGACCTCAACTATCCTCTTCAAGTAATTTTTCTATAAATTTTACCCTTATGATGATCTTTTTTAAATGAGTTCTGAAGCATGAAATCTCACAAGAACATATCTTTGATCCTTTCAGACGATTCTTGATGACATGAAATCTCCACTTTCTCATTATTATATATACACAAGTCACAATACTTATTTAACTGGTAACCAGTTTACAAGTGACAGTAGTGTTAGACCTATCATAAGGGCCCTACAGAAAGGTGTAAGAGGTATTGAATTGGATCTTTGGCCAAATTCGACAAATACCGATATAAATGTTTGTCATGGAAGGTATCTATCAAGTTGATTATTTTGCTTCATGTTAGAAGGGTAATAATGTAATATCACTAATACGATTCTTCTTTCTGTAAAGGACTCTAACCTCATCTGTAAAACTGAGGAAATGTTTGAGAGTTATCAAGGATTACGCCTTCCATGCTTCCGAATATCCAGTTGTTATCACTTTTGAAGATCATCTCAACAAAAAACTACGCGATAAAGTGGCACTTGTGAGTAAAAATAAAACCTTTCTGTTTCTTGAATCTTGATTATTCTTCCCCATTACTGAAAGAAAACTTACAAAACTGTTAATTTTGTAGATGGTGAAAAGCACGTTTCAGGACATGCTGCTTCTCCCAGACAAAGATCATAAATTGACTAAACTACCCTCACCTGAGGAACTAAAGAAGAAGATCATCATCTCAACAAAACCACCAAATGAGTCTTTGGAGCCAGAGACTGTGGATGATAAGAAAATGACTAATGTAATTTGATTTCTTGATTTATTATTATTATTATTGTATGATTGGTGTAACATAAGATATTCTTTTTGCAACAGAATATAAAATCAGGGACCATTTTTGACTGCTTGAAAAGCAAAGAAGGTTCAGATGAAGAAAGTAGGCATCCTGAGGAAGATCTACAGGGTGAAGTCCCTGAGTACAAGGACTTGATCTTTATCCATGCTGTAAAGCATAAAGGAAACCTGCTTGATTCTCTACATGTTGACCCAAATAAATACAAACGTCTTAGCTTGAGTGAACAGGCCCTTGTAGAAGCTTGCCAAGAACATGGGCAACAAATCGTGAGGTACAAATACAATACCCTTTAAAAAGTTTTGATTTTGAGGCGAAATCCAAACCTTTCTTGAATCAAATAAACTGAAATCCAAATCTTTCTTGATTGATATTTGATATGGATCTAGATTCACAGAGAGGAATATACTGAGGGTGTACCCTAAAGGGACGCGTCTTGATTCGTCTAATTACAGTCCATTTCATGGTTGGAAGCATGGAGCTCAAATGGTTGCATTCAACATGCAGGTATGCATGTATGTATATATATATATATTTTTTTTCAACTATATATTTACAAAAAGAATCTCCATTTTTTTCAGGGATATGGAAAGAATCTGTGGTTGATGCAAGGAATGTTCCGAGCCAATGGTGGTCGTGGATACGTGAAGAAACCAAAGTTTTTATGTGATGGGGACCTGAGCTTTCGTCCCAATGAAGTCAAGAAAATTTTGAAGGTTGATTGGAAATCTAACAAAAAGGCAGCAATTCTAAGTTGTCATTCACATGATCATATATTAATTAATTAATTAATCATCTCCCTTTATGTTGTTGAAAAGGTAAAAATTTACATGGGAGAAGGATGGCATTCGGAGTTTCATCATGCTCACTTCGATTACTGTTCTCCACCTGACTTCTATGCAAAAGTGAGTTGGATCGAATTTTCCCTATCTTTGTTTATTTTACCATTGTTTGAAGATATGGTGAAATCATTGGTAGGTGGGAGTATATGGATATGAGGATGCTGATGATGATAAATCTCCAAGAATGTATAAAACCAAGACAATTGAGGATGATTGGTGGCCACTTTGGAATGAGGAGTTTGAATTTCCGATTAAGGTCCCGGAATTGGCATTGTTAAGAATTGTGGTTAAAGATAATGACACCACCAAGAAAAATGAGTTTGGAGGCCAAACTTGCTTACCTGTTTCAGAGTTGAGAACAGGCATACGTTGTGTCCCATTGTATAACAAAAAAGGCGAAAAATATAGGTTCATAAAGCTTCTCATGCGTTTTGAACTTGTGATTCCCATAAGTTAGATTATTTCCTACATTCCATTGGATTCAAAGGATCTTTGGTTATATTACTGATTATATCCAACCCTTTAAAGAGTCAAGGAGGCTACTTGTACATGAATAAATGAACCGGGTTATCGAGCGTTTCTTAGTGGTAGTTGCATTTGTAATCTCGAAAACAACTGAGACAATGTGAAAGAGCATAAAATCCTAATACGAGTTTCAGTTACTTGATGTGACAAGTCATTGTGAGTATTCATATAGGTTATGATTATTATCGTTTCCTTGTGTATCTTGTATTTATCTTTCTCTCTGAAGACCATAATTAGATTATTTGTTTTCTTTATTTTTAACCTAAACATTCAATCTATAAAAGAATTTATATATCATTTATAAACTCTAACATGGTTTACCTTTGTCGTCCAAGAATCTATATATTATTTAAGATGTTGGGTGTGTTGTGGAGTTTTGAGAGACCTTTTTTGTGCTTCAATGAACATATTGTGATGTGGGGATTATGTGGTTAGGTGTGTGATCTAGGTAGGTTATTGGAGACATGAGTATATGATGATTATGAGTTTGTAAAGATGGGGCTCATTATCTTTGATCATGTTTATGTTAGGAAGTAGGTACGGGTCCTTGGAGTAATAGACAGTTTCATTGGATCTTTTAATTCGTGTTGGATTTAGAGTATCAATTATGTGTTGATCAATATAGAGGTGTGAGTTGTGACTGATGTGGACGTGTTGAGAATAGTATGACCATATTGTGAGTCAAGTTGAAGACAAGGTGGTCCTTAAGGGAACTGGCATACGATTATGGGTAGAGTGCCATGGAGTTGTTGGTATTTGAGCGACTATGTTGCTAGTGAGGGGACTAGAGTGTTTATAAAGAGTATCCTTAGTATGAGGTGTTGGGTGTGTAGGCTTATGAATGAGTTATGGCCTTAGGTGAGACATCCATATAAAGCATGATTCACACCAACTATGGGATAACAGTGAGATGTGTGATGTGATCTAGGTCAACTAATTGTTGAAAATGTGAAATATTACGGAAGAAACGAAAACGACATGCAAAATGTTGAAAATGTGAAATAAGATTGTCTCATAGCATGAGAGGGGTGTTTCATATAGGTTTAGGATTATTATCGTTTCCTTGTATATTCTTTGTTTATCTTTATGATAATTTATGTGCATGTATTTTTTAACTTAAACATTTAATTTGTACTAGAATAGACATTTTCTCTCCAAGTTAAGATAATATCTATAAGACACATAAAAAGGAAATAACATGATATAAATGAGTGAAACGTCAAATTCTTGTTATGCAAAGTAGTACAACAAAAACACTTTGTACCTTGTACTTGAAGTTTTGAAGGGTGGGCATCTTCAAGTCGTTCGAGTCAATTCAAATCTAACATGGTTTACAAATCAAGAGAGATATGTCTACAAAAGGCTCTTAGAAGTTAACTTATACAGTTATATGTATCCATAAAGAAAACAATTAAGTGTGATAGTAATTAGTAAGTATTTTACAAATCAAATTAGCTACTTTCATGTGATGGTGAATAGTTCAAGTATTAGTTGATCAAGAATTTGCAACTCAAAACTGACACCAATCTCTTCATAATCTTCACCTTTCCATCTTTCTCTCTTCACCATACTTGAATCCATTATATCTCTTTCTGCTATTTTGCAAATTTCTTTCCACATTTTCCCAATCATAGCATTATTCTTCTTTAATCCAATGCATATCTTACCTTTTCTGCTTGATTCAACACCTTCATCCGTTGAATTGCAGCTGCTTCTTGGAGATGGAGATGGTGCATTCTGGTCAAGTTCCTCTCTCAATTTTCTCCTTGAATTCGAAGGTTTGAACTTCAATTCTTCTTTTACTGCAAATTATTAATACCCAGATCATTAAAAATTACAAAAACTGAATTTTACTACTAAAACCCATTATTTCAGGGATCAAACCTGAATGTGAAGCTTCTTGATCTTCTTTGAATTCAAGAACAGAAACGGGGCTTGAATTTTCAGAGTCAGACTCAATTTCAACTTTCTCAAGGTTATTATTCCTTGATCTCCGTCTTTTAGCACACTCTGTATCACATGATTTCTTGGAATTCTGGTTGAAATCCAACAATTCACATGAGTACTTCAAAACTTCTCCACCATTCACTGGACTTTGACAAATCGACATTTCTTGATTCTTCCTGTTCCTTGTTTTCTCCTGGAATTCAGGTAAACACTTTCGAGTTTTCGGAGATTTTAACTTCAATTCCGTGTCTTTACCACCTCCTTCAAAGCTAAGAATGATGAACTTCTCGTTTTCAAGCTCTACAAAGCTCGGTGCTTCACGAACATAATCGCTTCTTTTCTGCAACCCCAATTTGCTCCATTGATTTATCGAATTCCCTATTGGGATCGAATCCAACCCCATAAGTTTTGCCACAATCCCAGGACTACCTTTAAGCTTATTATCACAATAAAGCTCATCGAACTCATTATCTTCAAAGGATTCTTCGATGTGATGATCAAAAGGGAGTGCGGGAAGACTGTGGAAGCAGAGCAGGCGGCGGAGGGCGGCGGGGATACAGCTGGTGGTGGGGAATTCGGAGGTGGAGGAAGATGATGAAGGAGAATGAAGGAATTTCATGGTGGTTAGATGATGATGAGTGGGAACAATGGGAATTTTGAGGTGGGTTGTCGTTAAAGATTTGAAATTTGTGAGCAGAAAAGGGTAAAAGTAAAGAGAACAGGGTAAAGTGGTGGCGGGACATGGATTTGAATGTTAAAGAACGTACGGTTGAGAAAAAAAGACACTGGAGGTGCTTCCCACACGCGTCCAAGTGTCAATATTCTCCTGTTTTAGTTCCAGAAGTTATTTTATTTTATGTTTTTCTATTTCTATTTTCTTCTCAAATCCCTTTCTAATTAACACTTAAGTGCTGTTTGTTTTTTCTGAAGCAAAATATATGTAGTCTGCGGACCATATCTGTAGACCTCTGTAATAAAAGAGGTGAATCAAACATCTCAGTCTGAAAAAAGAAGAATGTTTTTTTTTTCATCTACGGGCTATTAAAATAAACTGAAATATAAATAAACTGGTTTTTTTAAACTTCAAAGTGATTTTTTTAATATTTTTATAAATTTGTTATAAATAATTAACGAATCTAAATCAACTTTTTTGTATTATTGTATAAAAAATAAAAATAAAAATTATATGAATTAACGTATATATTTGATAAAAAGTAACAACTTTGGTTGCAAAGTTATAACTAAACATTATAATTAGGGATCAAAGAATTTGATACATAAATAGATGGAAATAAACTTCGATTTTTTCAATTAAATCCATTACAAACGTACCATAAGATAGACACTTATTAAAATTATATAATCTTGATGAGAAAAATTGAATATAACTATCGATTTATTTATATTTTTAACACTTGGTATGATTAATTAATTTTAGATAATCATTTTTTATAACAAAAATCATCTTAATGGACTCTGTCTACAAACTTATCTATAGATTGAACATTAATAAATTACATATCATATTTGATTTAATGTTATTTTTAGCTATTGTTATAATTATCTAATTTAATAATAAATTATTTGCCAACATTTTATTTTCAATGATTATTTCAACTATTAAAAATTGTTTTTATTTTAAATTAATAATATTGTTTTTAATTTAATGTTACATTTGACGATTATCTTTATTTGTATTTTAAGATACTTTTTTGGAAATTAACCAAATGATTTCTAGCCTAGCGGTATCAAGTGGTGGTTTCTCTTTTTGAGGTTGAGGGTTCAAGTCCTGTTGCAGACATAGGTAATATTAGGTGTTAAGTTAAGAGTAAATTAGATTTGCCGGTTAATAAAAACAAAAATCATTAATTCTTTGTTTACTGAGACTATCTCTTTCAAAAAAAAATAAAGATACTTCTTTGAAAATTGTTCATAATTATAAAAAATAATTATTGGATTATACTTTTAGTTAATTTGACATTACAATTTACGTTTAGCATTTAACATTATGTTTATTGTCACTGTAGCCCAACAAACTTTAGTATATTGGTTTAAATGGTCCATCGTGACTTTTTTGGTAGTTTAGGGGCATAAAGTCTATTTTTACCTGCTATAAAGGCCAAAGACTTGTTATTATCGGTATTCTTGATGACATGACTTTTTTCACAAGTTATAAGAATTAAGTGCATACATTGACTTGACTTTTTCAAAAATGGTGACTAGATCTTCAACATTGTGTCCATCAACTGGACTAATATAGTATAACCCAAGCAATGGCAGACATACATTTTGAGGTGTCGGAATCCTACAAGAACTTCAAGACCAAAATGAGCCACGTGGGCTTCAAAATTGGAATCCAAAAGTATATTGTTTGATTTGACATCACGATGGAGGATTAATGGTGAGCAATCACGGTGGAGATAGCAAAGACCCTTTGCAGCTTCAATAGCGATTTTATATCTTGTGTCCCAAAGCAAATGTCCCCCTTTATTCCCATAAAGCATTTCACCCAAACTCCCATTTGGCATATACTCGTACACCAATAAATTAGTTTCCTGGTTGGAGCAAAACCCTAATAATCTCACGATATGTCGATATTTGATTCTTCCTAGGGTTTGAATCTTGGCATTGAATCCATGGTCGTGAGAAAACCCACGACTCATGGCTGGCAATCTTTTCACTACAACAAATTCATTGTTGGGGATGGCGCCTTTGTAAACAATCTTGGCTCCTCCATTTCCAATGATGTTATCTTCCTTTAAAGAATCGAGAACATCATCGCAAGTGAAATCTAGGCATTGGAAAGCAGTAAGCTTCCATGATCGAGCTTTGCAAGTTTTCTTGATAGATCAAGCTTTGATGATTGTTGCAATGGTGAAGGCGATAGAACAGAGGAGTAGGCCAAGAACGATAAGAAGTTGTATAGAGGTGGAGAGTGGTGATTTTGAATGTGGTTGATGAGTGACGTTTGCAATTCCTTCTTTACAAGGTCCATTGAGTAAAAGCTTCTGCACACCGGAAAATTGGCTAATGATGGCCGGCAGCGGACCGGTTAACCGATTGTTGGACAAAATAACTTGACTGATATTCGCTGACACATAATCGGTCACCGGGAATTCACCGGAGAGAAGATTGTTCTGAAGTTCAACCTGTGAGAGATGAGGCAAACTGAAAAGCCCTTTTGGAATCGAACCATTGAGGAAATTTTCTCCCATTCAAATTCGATTCGGCGATTGGCATTCATCAAGAGACTCCAGAATTGGACCAACTAAAAAGTTTCCCTAAGTGATTATCGTTTTGAGTTTGTTTCCATTGCATAGATTGGGAGGAAGCGAACCTGTTAATTTGTTGGAAGACAGATCAAGGATCTATAGCTTTCCGTTCTTGCCAAGGCCTTGAGGAATCCTTCTGATGAAGTTGTTTTCCCAGAGTTGTAATACCTCTAACTCCGGCAGTTCGCTAACGAAATCAGGAATCGATCCGTGGAGTTTGTTTCGGAACAAATTGAGTAAGGGGAGATTGTTGAATTTAGGGAAGAATGAGGATAGTAGGAAGATGTGATCAAGGAAGCAACGAGAAAGAACAAAGGCTTTCACCACCGACATAGTTTTAATAGGAAAAATCCACATGGATGACATATGGGCGCCACATGGACCATTTCAGTTGACCAAATGTCATGTGGCATATCAAAATTGATGAGTAGGAAGGAGTTAACCGGGTGACCCCTTCATATTTTTTATAATGACCTTTTAAAACGGTAAAACACAAATACGTACCCTTGAAAGGCAAAAAAAAAGTCACGATTGACCATTTAAACCAATATACTAAAGTTTGTTAGGTTACAGTAACAATAACCCTTAACTTTATACTTAAAATTTTAAACTATTAAAAAACAGTCTTTCGTATTTTCTTGTGAGTGTAGTTGAGATTTTGATTTAAAATTTTCATTTCAGAGTGTTTAAATAGCAAATCAAGTATATTATATCAATATTTTAAAATTGTGACATTAAAACGTATTATTTTAAATAGAAGAATATATTTAAATTAACAAACTATGTATATTATGTTAATAATAAAATCATTAGCTTTAAAATATAATAATAATAAATTAATATATTAAAAATACAAAATACAGTTTAAGATAAATTATTTATATGTAAATAAATAAATAAATAACTTCTATATCTTTTTTCTCAAGAAACAATAAATATAGGAAATAAAAATACATCAAACTCATATTTACTCACATTTAACATCTTCATGCATGTTTCTCCATGCAACAAAAAGAATATACATTCATTGAACTCAAAGTCATTATCATGTTTTTAAGAATATGAACATAATAAAAACTATTAGCAAATGATTTGACTTATTCAAATTGACATCTTCGCGTCTACATCTTTCTCGTTCAACATCAATATATGGCCACAAAAGAATTTTATGTGTTCTTAAATCATCATTTCTCTCTATATTATTCTTTACGTCTTAGTAATATGATCTAAATGCACGCGTATATATATATATATATATATATATATATATATATATATATATATATATATATATATATATATATATATATATATATATATATATATATATATATATATATATATATATATATATATATCCAATTATGCATTATTAATGAGTTAAAAAAAAACTTTAAAGTGGTAGTAATTTATTTAGTTAAAAGGTGAAAATATTTTTTAATGCAATTAAGTGAACGAGCATTTTGAATTGTGGTATTTTACAATAATTTTTAATCAACTAATTAGGAATAATATAAGTGAAAGAACTTCTCCAATTGTAGTAAATAAATAAGGTGGCCGTTTCAAATGAATATGCTTCAAGATAAAATAGTTATTTTGAAACATATTCATTTGGATTACCTTTATTATAAGAGTTACTAGACATATATTCATGTGTTGCACATGACTAATTATATGGTAAATATACTGCATATCACATGAACTTCAAAACTTTATATCTAATCTAAAAATGAAAAACTAAAACTTTCAACCAAAACTCGAATAAAATAACATAACTGCGCTTTTAAAGTCATTTATATAGAGAGAGCAAACACTTGGTCAAAATACGGCATTTCGAAATATGAATTATTCGAGAATTTTAAGATAAAAAAGTTTTAATGTTATGATATAATTATAAAAGAGTCTATCTTTTGTATTACTTTCTAAATTTACAAAAATTTCACAAGACAATAATATTTGAGCTTAGAAGATTGGACTTAAAAGTATTTTGCAATTTAATGAATTTCACAATTCAAACGAAATCGATTTGTATGTGAAAAAACTACCTTTCTAATTCGTGAAGCTTTTTTCATAGATTTGGTGGTCAGTCTGTGGAAGATGTGGACACATGGTCATTTCATGGTGTTACCTGTCCTTTTTTTTTTTGACATTTAATGATTTAGTTTTTATTTTATATCTACATCAATGTATTTATATTCTCTTATCTATATATAATAGCAATATAGTTACATTTTTCTAGAGAATATCATAATAGCAATAAGTAAACCCATAATAACAATGTACATATTTTTTTTACATATAGTAGCTAGTAACACACTTACAATTCGTTATATACTCATAATATCATACTTCAATATTTTTTTATCGATAATATCAATATATAACATGAAACCTGTCACCATTAACATGTTCTATATATTACTATAATGATTATAAACTACAAGTTCATTACGGGTAAGAAATACTATGTTGTTATACTGTGCAATGTGACCACCTACTAAAGATTAATATAAAACATACAACAAAATGTTGTTCCAAAATTTTATTTTATTTTTAAGAAGTTTGCTAAAGAGAAAAAGACTACGCTATATAAATCACTAATACGCCGTGAGGAAACTTAAACTTACAAAAATGAAGGTTTTCATCATTTCCTTTTTCCAGTCAACTCATCATCTGTTTGATAATAAACTATATCACCAACGTCACTAACAAAATGATCTTGTTGAATGCTTCTCATCAAGTTCTGTATCAAATGTATTGGTATCAATCCAGACTTTTTAGGTTCTCGATAGTACTCCCCAAGCACTGGCTTAGCTGCCTTTGTCTGCATAAAACATATATAAGTACTACTTATAACGTCAATTGTGGAAGAAACCTATATAATATATGTATATATATTAAACATATACTTACAGCTTCGATTAAATGATAATGTGGGATTTGAGGGAAGAGGTGATGGATGACATGAGTGCCAATATCATGATGAATGTTGTTAAATAATCCATAATCACGATCTACAGTTGTAAGCCCTCCTCTTAGATAACTCCATTCCTATTCAATATCGTTAAATACATAAAAAAAGTTATACATAGTTGTTCTTTATATACAACTTACGTAGTATAACTAACAATTACAAAAACAATACCTTGCCACGATACCAAGGAAGTTTCTTCTCATAACCATGGTGATGCAAATACGTTACTATATCCAACCATGCCACAAAGATCTGTAAACGAAAATATTGCAAAAGAACACTTCAATTTATCTTAAATCATTTGACTATAAACAGTTTAGTCTTAAATGGTACTTCAAAAGTTAAACATACAATGACGAGTCTAAGGCTGTGTTTGGCGCGCCACAGCTAGCTGATAAACTAGCTTATTTTTCGAGCTTTTTTATGTTGTCGTGTTTGGTAAACCAAAAAGTAGCTTATAAGCTAGCTTTTTGAAAAGCTACTTAGACTAGCTTTTTAGGAGCTTTTTTTAAATTTTCCAAATACACCCCTTAATTAATTATAGAAACGCATACTCTTACATCCTTTTATGTAATTTGAGATATTTCAGGTAGCTTTTCAGCTAGTTTTACCAAACGTTATTTTTTATCAGCTAGCTTTTCAGCTATCAGCTAGCTTTTCAGCTAGTACGCCAAACATAGCCTAAATAGAATCTGTATAACTATGTATAAAGAAGATGTAATTAAGATTCTTGCATGCACTTTGAATAAGTATCTAGATGCTTTCTTATATATAAACATCTTCAAATTTACATAAAATCTCTTAAAGAAAAACAATCCCAATGCAATGAAAGATGAATTTTGTTTAACAAAAAAAATAATTAGAAAAAAAAACTTACCAAATAAGGGATGCCATAGAGGTTGAACATAAGCATTGAGCCAATCTCATTGGCTAAGTAGAAAAGCAAACAAACCATAACTCCCCAACATATGGTAGAGGTCACTATGTAATGCCTCTCATTTGGTGAAAATATTTCACTATATGGGTTGAAATGGGACCCACTTTTCCCTGGGCTCCGCTTCAACTACATACATATGCAAAATAATTTTTAAAAATGACAAGCATTTAGTTTAGTTGTATAATACAAGTTAACAATATTGTTATAGTCAGCATAAAAGAGATAATCATAATGATACTAGGTTCATTTTACTTCTAAGACAACGATGAAAAGTTATTCAATTTGAAAAAAAAATCATGTTCTCACCAGGTATAGTGGATATGCGAACATCGGAAAAGGGATTTTGAATCTGAAGAATTTTGTACTGGCATCTAAACTCTTGTACGTTTTCTCTGGTATCTGAAAATTAATAATACTTTTGTAAAATATTAAATCGGTTTTATCCTACTTAGATTTTCATGATTATTAAACATACTATATATAATAATATCTTGTTATAAACAAGAAAAATAATTACCGGAACCCATGACTCATCATTCTCAACATGCCCATGATTCTGGTGGTGAGTTCTATGACTAATCCTCCTATAAAAAGTTGTACATTATTCATTAAAGATTGTACATTGTACCACAACAATAAGAAGAGAAGGGCAACAATGTAATTTTAGAACTTACCAGCCATGATAGGGTACAAGAATTGCAGAATGCAAAATATGGCCCACAATGCTATTAAGGGTAGCACTGTCCGAAAAGCTTCCATGCCCACTGTGGAAGAAGTTAAAAAAACTAAAATTAAACAAAACTAGCCCCTTAACTTTCATAGTTTTTCCTTTTTGCACCTTGAGGAAAGACAAGTCTTTTAACAATTACATTGTAGTTATGCTATTTAAAACATTAATTTTGTCATCTGATTACAACTTACAAAAAAAAATACATACATGTTTAACTTCTCTCCATCTTCCCCGTCTCATCACATTTTAAGGAATTTTTTGTGATTATAATATTATTAATTGATAATTAATACAAAATTGTTGTATTAATCGGTTTTAAATATTAAAAAAGTAGAAGGGGTAAAAAGGGAAAGAAAGTGTACCAATCATGACCAAGAACAAAGATTGCCCAAAACATTGTGCCCTGAGCAACCCAATAGAGTGGCCAGAAAACCAAAGTAATGTGCTTTAGGTAGACAGCCATGGTAACCAAAGATGAAATGACCAAAATATCCCTGATGACATATGCCATTGATCTCCATGGATTCTTAACCCAACAATGCTTAGGAATGGCCGATCTGATTTCAGCCACCCTGAAAGGAGGAGGGGCAGAAGGGTCAAAGTACACATCATCACCCTCACCTCCATTCACAACAGCCCCTTCTTGAAGCTTTCCCCCGTTTCCAGATATTACAGCCATTGCTTTGCTTTGGGGCTCTGTTTTCATTCAAGGGTATTTTAGGAAACAAAAAAACTTGAATGGGGGTTGATGGTATATATATTAAAGATTGAATTCTATCATTAAATTCATCATAACTTTCTTGATCAGAAAAGATATGTTTGATGATAAATTTAGTGATATTGATATCGATAATAAAGGAAACGGTAAGTAGTAATTGTAATGAGATCCTACAAAAGCGTGATTAATCTTCTTGATGTTTATGAGAGTGAATACGAATTTTATTACAATTAAAAGGAATTTTCATAAAAGATCAGATTTTTATGGAAAAGAATAAGGCGAAATGTTATCAAAATCATTGTATTGGTCAATCTCATTTATCACATGACCATTACATTAGTTTTCTTTGTGATAATTAATGTCAAAATAATTCACATGTCTAGAAAAGAGAAAAAATTATAAAATGTTTTTGATTTCTTGGTATATTTTGTGAAGGGATTAAAACATTTTAAAATTAAATTGTTTGAATATGTTCAGGAAAAATGTGAACCCTAACACAGTTTTCTTCTCACTATAGAGTTACAAAGAATGTTTGATTATACAAGATAGCACTAGGATATATTTTGACTAATGGAATAAAATATTAAATACAAGTATAACAAATGAATAGTTATTTTTAGGAGATACAATTGATAATCAAAAGAGAAAATACAAATTAGTCACTTTTAGGTGAGATTTTACAAAATAAACAACTTTTAGGTTTTTTAATACATAACCACCAATTTCGCAATAAATTTGTGTGAAATTACTATTTGCTACTAATTTTACTTTTTGTTTGCTCCCACCAAAATAATACTTAGTAAATAACTAAAAAAAATTCTTCTTGTACTATGAAATTGTTCTTTATATACTACAAATAAAATTGTTCATAACATTGCAAAAATCATAAATTTTTTATAAAAAAAAAATGAATTTATGTTTTTGTTTTGCAAATGTTCAAAAATCATTTCACAGCAAAAGTAAGTTGCTGCAAAATGAGGTTTTAGGTTGAAAGAGATTTTCGGAAAAAAATGTAAAAAATAAAGACAAAAAATGCCTGGAGGGAGAGGATTTGTAGCAAATAGTGATTCATCGATGGACTTTATCAAATTGTTGGTTATATATAGAAAAACAAACAAAAAATAGTTATTTTGTAAAATATCACCTTTAGAAGTTATTAGTGTTTTTTTTCTTCTGTGCTCAGAAACACAAAGAGAGAGGTTGAAAACTACCTTGCTTTATAGCTTGTTGAAGTGGAAACTAATACGTTGCTAAAAGAGCAACATGGTTATGCCTAAATGAAATTTTAAAAAAAAAATAGTGAGCGATTGTAAAAGAATATGAAGAAAAATAATCACTTACACCCTTACCTTAGAGAAAGATGTAGAGAGGCATGTTGAAATCAGATGTAAATAAGAAAAACATTAACAAAACCGGATGAAATCAGATGAAAGCAAACATTTATAAATTCACGATGAAAAGAGGAGATAAAAATGTATTTAAAGGGGTATAATTGTTTTTCGGAGATCGAACTAATTTCAAGGAGAGGTTATAAACTTTGGAAATGGTAAAACATGACCAGTGAGAAGCGAAAATTGATGGCCTTTTCTAAAGGTGTATTATTTATATTTTATAATTTACTAAATTCTTTAAGAAAACCCTAACCAAAAAGTGAGTGAGTCGTTGAGTAGATGCTAAAATTAAAAAAGATCTTCCTGTGAGAATAATTTATACTTTCACTTGAATCCATGTGGGGGATTTTTTATTTTGAATGTTAATTTTTGATTTGTCCTTTAACATTTTTTATAATATTAAAATTCAAAGTGTCACCGATGTCACGGATTATACTTTCACTTGAATTCATATCGGGGATTTTTTATTTTGAATGTTAATTTGTGATTTGTCCTGTAACATTTTTTATAATATTAAAATCCAAAGTGTGACCGATGTGACGGATTCTAGGCTATCTTTGCATTTAGATTTGAACTGAAACTGAATATAGTAAAAGAATTGGACCCCTTAAAAAATAGGTCATATGTACATGCTCACATTGCTCTTGCTCATCACCGGCCCAGATCCAAAGTATAAACATAAACACGCTTATGCAACCATGTTAGAACATGGGTTCAATAACCTCACCTTAAAAGAAATTCCCTCTCTTGATCAGTATTGTCCATGACTCGATGATTGGGTTCATCGACTCATGCATCAATGTTGATAGCTATATTATCGAATAATGCATCGTCCTCCAACTTGTCTGAGACTTCATATCGAGTTTGACATTGTCATCACTTTCATCAACTAAAACTTATCGATATATGGCACTGCACAAAATATGTTCTAGCATTTAGAGCAACGTTTTACACGCTACAACTGTCAACCACTCATCCATATTTTTCCTTACACCAAAATCCATTGATTTTGAAGGCCTTATACAAAAAGTAAATATTAACCATTTAGATATAATTTTCTATATATAAGCAAAATAAAATTGAGGATGAATTCGAGGGAAACTAAAAGTAAATTAAATTAATTAAAAAGGGACAAATGCAAATTTATAAACATTAAGAGCATAAATATGTTTTTTTTTATTATTATTATGTAACTTTGGAAAAATGAATGATACGATGGATTGTGAAAGATAGAGCATAAATGAGTGGTTGAAAGTGTAAATAAGAGTAAAACTCAATCATGCATAGTCTAACTAAATTGTACAGCCTAATTTTTTTTAATAAACATGAATTGTGTTGGAGATATGCCTACTGCACAACATCGTAATAACACAAATTAGTTTACATGTATAAGTTATACATTTGACCTAAATAGCAAGCAATAACAAATGAATAAAAAAAGAAACTAGTTTCTTATTTATTGAGTATCAATAAATAATTAGAAATTAATTATGTTAATTTGTTCTTTATTAAGACCTAATAAATGATTAGAAATTAATTGAATAATCATTTATTAAGAGCTAATAAATAATTAGGTGCAATTCGTTGTGCCTAAAAGAATTATATAATTATTTGAAATAATTAATAGATAATTATAAAAGGATAATTGCATGGTGATATAATATTATTATCAATAGATTTAAATTATGAAATGATTATAAAAGGAAGAGCCATAAGAGTTAAAGAATACCAAAAACCCTAAATTCCAGCCTTTATAGATCTGTCCCCTCTTCTTCTCCTCTTTTGATCGTCGATCCTAAGAAACTCATAGTTTTCTTTTGATCAAAATTATTCTGCTCTATAACTGGGGTTCTTGCTTGCTTGGTCAGTCAATGAGTGTGATATTGTTAGATAGGCTCTAGGTCCCCCAACCCTAAGGACCATAAAAATCAAAGCTTTACAGTCATGCATGTCCAATGCATGACTTGAACACCAACTAGGTCAATAAGAAGATAATGGGATCAAGACTCATGCTTGGAGTCAAAAACCAACACTAAACTTCATATATGAACTTCTACTAAAAGGTAATGCCTCAACAACTTTAGGGATCCCATGTATGCTACCCAACCCATCTATGAAAAAGAAAGCATAAATCTTAGATCTAGCATGCATTAGAGATCAAGGCAGGAGCTTTATAACTTACAAAGGTCCAAAAGCACAGCAAGAGGATGAAGTAGGAGCTTAATTGCCAAAAGGATTCACCCAATGAGTCTTCTTCTTCTTCTAAGGGCCAAAAACCACCAAATAAGCTCTTTAAGGTCACTAATGGAGGTTAAGAACGTTTTGAGCAGGAATGAGGTAATGAAGGCTGAGGGTATGCAAACCCTGGCCTCCCACTTCACTTAAATAGGGAGCAAAACAAGGGATTAGGGTTAGCCTGATATCTCGACGTGAACACCTATGTGTCACTTCGTGAGCCTTAAAATGGACATGTATCTCCGCCTAAAGTCACGTCACGAGGCACTATCTCTCACTTCGTGACTCTCTTACATTTGGGTTTTTCATTCTTAATTAGTTCAAACATTGAAAGCTCAAGTACCTGCAATAAATGTTACAAGATCGATCCTGAACTCTACTTGCCTCTCGGGAGGCACATCGGGTTGTTCCTTAGGGAAAACATCAGGAAACTCTCTCGTAATCAGAACATCGGAAACTGACTTCTCCTTCTCAACCCGTGTATCGACCATATATGTAAGATACCCCATACATCCATGTTGGATACACCGCCTCCCCTGGCGGCAAAACAGAAGGCAGATCCAACCCTAGTACCCTCACCATAAATGGTCAGCACTCCCCCACTAGGATCATGAATCGTCACTAACTGATTCTCATAGTCAATCAATGCCCCAAACCGAATCAGCCAATCCATACCCTCAATCACGCAGACATCTCCTATCGTAATAGGACTAAGATTAATCGGAAATCCAACACTAAAAATCTCCAATATACAGTCTTGGTATACCTTGAAAAGTGAAACCGTACGATCAGCAGCTATCCCAACCTTCAAAGGTCGATCCAGGGCTCCACAAGCAATACTGAAAACTCTACAGAAAGATGTAGACACAAAAGACCAACTCGTACCCGAGTCAAATAACACCAAGGCAAGTACATAATTCATAAGAAAAGTACCTAATAGAATTACATCATAAGCATAAACAATAAAATAATTCAGCTGGAATTTAAATCAGATACATACCAGCGACGACATTGGGTGCTGCTCTGGTCTCCCCCGCAGTCAACTAGAAAGCTCGACCCCTGGCCTTCGTGGCCTCAACCTTCCCCTGATGCCTACCAGTGATGTGCATGGTCGTAGGAGTAGGAGTCTGAGCCGGCTTTGTTGCAATAAGCGGACATTCGACCTTTACATGGCATGCCTGGTTGCAGCTGAAACAAACTTGCAAATCCTTTGTGAACTCCTTCGCAAAGTGCCCTTCCTTGCCACGTAAGTAGCATACCGATCTCGATGGTCAGGGACCCTTATGACCCTTACCGCACTGACTGCAAGTGCGACTCCTATGACCTCCTGGTCTTCAATCAGTGGGCTTTACCCGCTTAGTTGTCGGTTGCGACTGGACAAAGGGGGTATGATGCGTGTAATCGGCCGAGCTCAAGTAAGTGATTCCAGAATATCCATACATGTTTGTTATGATTATATGTTATAAGAATGGCATGCTAGGATGAGGCTAGGGATACTTTCAGGAATTGCATGATAAATTGGTCTGATATGTGATGCCTTGTAGCCTAGGGAGCATTGGATGTTATGCTAGATGGGAATATGTATTGGTATCAGTAATTGCTAAGTGTATGCTTTAAAAATTGTATACGGTTAGGATCATATAGACCTAGAATGATTGATTTGGCCTTATTTCCCGTTCTTCGTTTGGTTGTGGTCCTAGGGTAGAGTCTTTTATTCGACAGTCTATTTGATCTTGTATTGTGTATAATTTGCATGCATAAGGCAACCGGTAGTGAGAGTGGAAGTTCCTAGAATGAGTTGTAGTATGTGAGTTTGAATGTTCTTTGGTTATTCTTGTTGGATTAGTGTCTAAGTTCATAACTATTTTGATATGTACTTGACCCGATGGTGCATGGTCCTTTTGGGTTGCCTTCACCAAAACAACTTGATAGGATGAATTATGGAGAGAGATGATTAATTATAATTTATTAATATATTATGAGAATAATATATTAAAGGAGAAATCATATTTTTTTAATTAATATTAGTCAATAATTAATTAAGAACTAATTTTATGGCTAAAAGAGATTAATTAAACTTATGGGACTAGAACTATCAATTGTGTGATAGTTGAATATTGGGCTAATGGACTCCATATTAGAGGATTGGACGAATTCTATGGGGAAACCCATTAGAAATCGTCCAATGCCTCTAAGGAGGGAGTCCATGGGCTGCTTAGAGCCTAAGCAGTCAAATTAGGGTTTCCTTGTTAGATAACCCTAATAGCCTCACATATTTAAGGACCCCTAGGTCTCCAAAAACGTGGCTAACTGATTCCTTAGGGTTTCTAGAAGTTTTTGGGTGCCTCTCGTCTTCTCCTTCTTCATCCTCTTGCTCTTGGTGTTTGTGAGCCATTAGAGGTGTGACATTTATGACACTAAGTTTTCAGAAGCCAATTACAAGGAAGAAGAGATTGCTATTACTACATAACAATCAAAGGTAAGATCTAAACCCTATTCTTATGTTAATATCGATTATCACATGCTAGATCTAGATTTTAAAGTCTTGGATGAATGCATGTACAATAGAGAAACCTAAATCCAAGCATTAGAGTTTGCATGAGCACATAAGATGTTCTTATAGCCAAAACCCATCAATTATATGGATTGGAGTGCTAGTGCACGAATGTTGCTTGCTTTGTGGTTTGTAGAAATATTAGGTAATGTGAGTTAGCTATTAAGTGAATACGCTAAGTCACATGTGACAAAGGTTGAATAATCTCATAGTGATGGATTTGACTCTATTGCATAGCTCTCGTTTAAGTCCAACCGTTATCGGGATGATTCTTTTACTCAAAGGATTATCTGAGCTTGTTGCATGTGATTATATTCATAAGGTAATTAACTGACATTATGGGGAGTTCTTCAGCAGCTGATGGCAAGGTGAGGTCGGAAACCTAAGAAAGCCTAGGAAATGATTAGTGGGTTTTGTTGTGTTATTTAGCGAGTGCTTGGAGTATCAGTTTGAGAAGTTCACTTGGAGGATTCAGGATGATTCTTGAGGAAAGTATGGATAGGTGTGGAAGGTAGTATTGGGCCCGTACTACTGAAAGCATAAGGTCCATACTCGTATCGAGGAGAGTCTTGGAGAATTTAGGAAGCCTGTGGGATGAGGATTCTTGGGTATGTTCTGATCACTTGCATGTTGTTTTTTAGTATGGTGATGAGCACTCAGGAAGGAGGTTCTGGTTCTGGTTCCGACTTAGGTGCAGGTACTAAGCCGATTGACGAGCGGATGCGGGAGTTCATCTCGTCGGAGATTACACACGGTATTTTTGAGCAGAATCTTGTGATCTTTGGTACGGTAAAGGATGGGATTTTAGAGATTTTGGATGAGCTTCTGGGCGCATTCCGCGTTGAGGTTATTCTTATTGTTGAAGCTTGCACTCTTTCTTTCCGCGAGTTCCGTGCTTGTGGAGCTCCCACGCTCTTTGGGGAGAAGGACCCCGTTGCCAGTAGGAGATGGTTAGCAGATATGGCTAACTCATTCATGACGAGTTTCTACCTCAAGGGGTCGAAGGTCAGATTTGTCTCATGTCTTTTGAAGGACAGAACCCAAGATTGGTGGGAGGATGTAGAATTTGCTTTGAGAGGCGAATCCCTGGAGACGATGACTTGGGATGAGTTTGTAACCCAGTTTAGATTTGAGTTTGCACCAACTATTGAGGTGCATCAGTTAGCGAGGGAGTTTCAGGACCTTCGCCAGACGACTGAGACTATGGCAGAGATCACTGCCAAGTTCCGGGAGAGAGCTTTGTTAGTTCTACAGTATGTTGCGGACGAGGAGGCGAAGAAAGTGAGATATCAAGACATGTTGAGAGATGATATCAGGAAGTTTATGAGTTTATCAGGGTGCGATACCCTAAATGATATGATTTCTAGAACCCAAGAGTGTGAGATTGATTTGGAGCATCTCGGGAAGAGGAAGCCAAAGCAGACTCAGATTTTAGTGGGCTAGGTGAAGAGGCCCATGACTCAGGATTCTCGTTTGGGAGGCCATCAGGGTCGGGGATGTTGTGCTCAGTGTGGAAGGAATCATGAGGGAGGATGTCGCGAGATAGACCGAGGATGTTTTAGTTATGGTCAGATGGGTCATTTTAGTCGGGATAGCCCCCGTGGGTTGGATCCGATGTGTTTTTACTGCAATCAAGTGGGCCATAGGAAGGCTGATTGTCCGATGTTGGAAGTAGAGCAATGAGTGCACCTGCTCCAGTTACTTTGAGGATCACTGACGGTCGTGAGGGTAGGGCAGGAGCCCCAACAACAAGGAGTCGGGCATTGCAATGTTAGTCAGGGGAGGACAGGGTTTCATCAGGTGCTATTTCGGGTATGTAATCTTTGATTTCTTCTTGGTTATTATCAGTATCTATATTGCTTTGGAATCTTTAATTTATTTGGGTAAGCATTATTTTTGGTTTAGTTCTCTATTATTTCCTGGGTTATATCATCAAGAATTGTTACAGGCCATTTTACATGCCAGGAGTCATTAGTGGGTCGTATATTGCCGAGCAAGATTCAGTTTGTTCAGTTGTTATTCTGGTTCTTTGATGGGGTCAATTCAGGGGTATCATTTGGAAGGTTTATGGTCTGATTACCTGGTTAGTTCTCCAATGAAGTCAGATTTCAGTCATGATCAACATTTGATCTGGCATGATCGACAGTCGTCTATGGAAGAACCTTTGGGTTCAATCTCTACCGTTGCTAGGGAATGAGCGGTAGCAAGAAGACGGTGGTGGAAGTCACATGAGTTGTTTGGTCACTGGAAGCGCTAGGGGAATTTTATAATCAAAAGGTTTGAAGATGGTTATAATTCAAAGATCCTTCTGAGGATGGGAAGTTGGAGTAAAGATTCACCAATTCAGATCAATGGTTAGGATATCTGTCACCAGCATGAAGGACTTAAGGAGGTAAGATGGTTTGGGAATCCATCAAATTTTGTGGGTTGGGAGAGCTTCGACAAATCCAGGTGGGGGAGAATCGTTCAGATTTCTGGAAGTTGGATCAGGTGTGAAACTAGGGTGAGTTTCACATCCCAATTGGGAGGTAAGACGACTCAAGTGTCCATCTGGATTGAAGATTACATGATTTGGGAGTTTAGGTAACTTCCAACAGCTAGTTGGAATCTTCTTTGTGATGGATAGCAAGCATGTGGATGGAACCAGGTTGAGGTTTGTGTTAGAGCCTCACTACCTGTTCTTGTTTGATGAAGGCTTTGGGGTTCGAAGCATGACCTAAACACCTGATTGGGATTCAATCGGATGTGGGTTCGACTCAGGATGATGGTGATTGTTATGGTAGAGGTGTGGTAAGACCATGGGTGATGACCATGGCGGGATAGACGTGTTGTAAGACTATGGGGTGGCCGTAGCATTCATTGGATTGACAGATAATATGGAAGTGTTGTAAGTATGCGATGGGATCTTAGTGTTCACCAGATTGAGGTTGATCATCGTTGGGGTGGTCCGTTGCAGTTTCCGGACTTCGGTCTGATGCAGTGGGCAAGGCCCAATATGTGTTTATATGTTGTTGTATGGTATGTGGTAGTTTGGGGGAGCTCACTAAGCTTCGTGCTTACAGATTCAGTTTTGGTTTCAGGTACTTCCGCTAGCAAAGGGAAGAGTTCGGGTTGATGGCATCGCACCCACCACAACTTCAGTTTTATCCTGGGAGTTTTATTCAGATATTTTGTTATGATTGATACAATTTTGTTTTGACACAATTACTATGAATTTTGAGTACTCATTCCATGGTTCTTATTATATATGACATTGGATGATGTGATTTTTAGTAATATTAAAACAAAAATTTTTGGGTTGTTACACCATATTTGGCCTTGGATGATTATTTTGGAATTTGGGCTTTTTGGACAATTGGGTTGGGCATTAGCCTTGGGCCAATTTAGTGAAAGGGTAAAAAGGTCTTCTACCCTAGATTGGACTCTTAGTGTGAGTCGGGATCCAATTATTAATTGGATGTTATTTTGTGATTTATAGTGCAAGGATTTTAGTGGGCCAACAGCCAGAGATTTATCTGTGAGATTCAACAGTTTGAGGTGAGTATCCTCACTGTACTCGTGGGTCGAAGGCACCAATGTCGGCCCATTAGGTTTTTTTATGCTAGTTGTCTTTATGACTCTTGCATGGTATATTAGGAGATGCCCATTTATATGTTGGGCTAGGCCCATTGTATAACGACTAGGCCTATTTGTATGTTGGGCTAGGCCCATGGAACAAGAAGGGCTAGGTCCATTGTATCTTATGTAGGTGCTAACTGTCTTTGTGACTTTTATATTTGTATGATCAGGCTAGGCCAAATGGTTTGGCACGGATAGGCCCATTATGGTGGGTTGGGCTCAATATATCAGTTAGGCCCAATGGTATGTGGTATTTTGGGGAACTCACTAAGCTTTGTGCTTACGGTTTTATGGTTATGGTTTTAGGTACTTCTGGTTCGAAAGGGAAAAGTCCGGCTTGATCGCAACGCATCCACCCATGTTTCCGCATCATGATGATTTTGGGATTATACTCTGATAATTGTTTTCTTATGAAAGTATTTTTGATTATTTGGATTAGCAGATGTGACATCCCCAAATTCACGGCCAGAAAAGACCAATTTTTTTATGCTTTGTTTTATAAAATCAGAGTAATCCTTTGATTAAAAGTGTTGCGGAATTTGTTCCCAGAAAACATGATAAATTCTTTATCAAAGCATTTCCGAAGAAATGCAATTTATTCATTTTAAAACATTTGGGATGTCGTGGTCAATACAGACACATAAGCATTAAAAAAATTACATTATTTTACACGAATGATTTACATCTCCTTTAATCTCTCAGTGAAATGTATCTTCGTATCGATATATGTGATACAAAGAAAACTGAGTGGGTCGGGCTAGGGAGGCTGGTGAGCATATAGGGTTTTCAACCCACAATGTTATATCATATATGTATATATATTAGAACTCACAAACTTATACAATTTCACCATATAAAAACAACTCTTATCCCACCCCGTCGGTCCTCACAATGACACGATCTAAACTCTCGTATCAAAATTTTCCTCTTTACCTGATCCCTACTCACGGATCTAAAACTAACCTCTCCACCTGATCCATACTCCCGGATCTAAAAATAACCTCTTGATCTAATCCATACTCCCGGATCTAAAACTAACCTCTTGATCTGATCCATACTCCCGGATCTAAAACTAATCTCCTAATTTGATCCATACTCCCAGATCTAAAATTATGCTCAATCCATACTCCCGGACTAGGGACAAATAACTATGTCTTAATCCATACTCCCAGATTAATAACAAGTTTATCTCTTTTATTGACAGTATCGTTTTCGAGACCCCTATCGCAATACGTGTCAATGGGTTTTTAGAGTATACCGGTGAACATCAAGTTCACAACCCCCAACAAGTTGCGAGCCTACTAGTGTTCCAATGGACTGTCTAGAATAGTCTGTGGTTGTCATCCCTACTCTGTTGAATGACGGGGCCATCGCTTGGGTAAAGGTTTCACTCATTTTTCACCTGTCACCCTCATCTCAAGATCTAGATCACCCTTTTATCTCATTATCCAACTCATCTTTTATCACACACCAACTATCTCATCTACCCATGTTCTACCCAACATATTTGTAGATATAAAATACATATACAATTTAACTCATTTAAAAACTATATAAAACATCCATTCGACACTCATCTCAAATAAACAACAATATATAAACACATAGTACGTTTTTCATAGCAAATACTTCATATTTATGTGTTAGAAGAAAGTGACTACACACTCTCACATAACATATATGTAATACATTCAACCAATACTTATATTAAAATCGTGTTTATGAAAGAGACTATACACTCAATTGATAAGACGATTATCGGACAAAACTATGGCTCTCCAAGTAGTAATTCTTCGGTGAAACCGAGATATCTTCACACATCGGGTTTCTCGCGGGCAGAGCTTCGACTTGACAACTCTGTTTATCGGGATCTTCAGAGCATCGGGACTCGCTTCAAGTATCGAGATGATACCGGGGCTTCGGGGGGTTAAAAGTAGGCTTAAAGATGAGTAGAGTAGGAGAGAGGTTGAGAAATTAGCAACCAAACCCGGCTGCCTTCGGTTTCTATTTATAGGGCTGAAATTTCAGATTTCACGTCGTGAACCATCATTTCATGTCGTGAGCTTGGTCAGGCAAAGCTCATTGCGTTCGTCATCAGTCAACTTGCTCTGTCAGGCTCCAGAAGGCGTCAGAAGACATTTCACGTCGTGAACACTGTTTTCACGTCGTGGTCTCTGAAACAACTTTGGGGTTCGCGCCCCGAACTTCAAAAATTCATAACTTCCGCATACGAGCTCCGTTTTTGATGTTCTTTATATCCACACGTAGGTAAGATTATTCTCTACAACTCTCGTTTAGACTCTGTCGGCTAATTTTGAATTTAATTTTTATTATATTTATTTTTAGTAGGTCGAGACAGGAAAACTCCGTTATAAATTCATAACTTCTTCATCCGATGTCCATTTTCGTCTGTCTTTTTATCGTTGAACTACTATTGACAAGATCTTTGATTCGTGTTTACATTGTTTCAGCTAGAAATCCCTCGATCTCATATTCGAACTTCAAGTTGCATACTGCTAAGCTGAAACTTAGAAAAATCATGACTTCTTCATACGAAGTTAGATTTAGACGTTCCTTTTATGCAAGCTCTCGGTTTAACGTATTCTACGACTTTCATTTAGATTGCTAAGGCCAAATATCGCTCTATCGTAAATTCATTATTTACGTCGCACTGTGTCGTGCTGGTTCTGTCGCGAAACTTCGACAGGTCATAACTTCTTCGTTATAACTCGGATTTCTGCATTCTTTATATATCTGTAATCCTTGTCACGACCACTACAACTTCGTTAAGTTTATTCATTCTAAATAGTCTTCTATCAAAAAGTCATTTTTGATGTTCATTGTCTCTAAATTGACTAGCCCTGATCTACGGGCGTTACAGCATATATTGAATGTTGAATTAAAGATAGTTAGCGTTTTGGTTGAATTAAAAATGAAATTTTACCTCATAATTTTAGTTCGTTACATGAAGTAGGTTCAATGAAAAGAGAACCATCAAATCATCTGGATAAGAGCATGTATGTAACATCCCAAAATTCAAGGCCAAAAATTTCGGTTTTAGTTTAACAATTCATAAACCAACAGTATAAAAACATTCGTAATAATATCCCATGTAAAAACCAAAGCACCACTAATCAAAACAAGTTATTGTACAATAATATCATAGTGTAATCCCAAAGATCTCATGCAGAAATCATAGTGTGATGCGTTGCGATCGAGCCGACTCCTTTCCTTTGAAAACGAAGTACCTGAAACCAAAACTAAAATCATAGTGTGATGCGCTGCGATCGAGCCAACTCCTTTCCGGTCGCTGAGCTAAAAGGACCCCCACACAGTCATCCCCACACGACTTTCGAACAAATCCTCTTCTGTCAATAATTACGACTAGTTATCTTACCATTGTGGCTCTAACGACCTTCTGATCTAATTGATTAGGTCCATACTTCGAGTCCTGAAGTCACCAATCCAAAGCTAAAAGTGATTGCTACCTGACCAATGGTAGCCTTATATCACAAGCAATCTTATACGGTCCATTGCTTCCATGATCCCATAACTGTAGCGGCATTCCTACAGTCTTATTACTGGCTCAACCAGGTCTAATTCCTCTGGGGAAATCCATAAACCAATCTGTGGATCTGCCACGCCCTCATTGCTGCACCCAAACTGGTGGGTACTATTGTTCCTTTCACGTTCCAAAAACATGATCATGCTATCTACCAACCTTGTGAGTGCTACGGATACACCTACCGTCTCCTAACACTCTATCACTATCTACCAACCTCATGAATGCTACGGCTACACCTGCAGACTTACAATATTCTAGCACTGTCTGACCGCTAGTGAATGCTACGACTACCCCCACAATCTTACAACACTTTCCATGCTAACTGGTTGTTAGTGAATGCTACAGCTACCCCTGCATTCTTACAACACTTTCCATACTATCTGACTGCTAGTGAATGTTACGGCTACCCCTGTAGTCTTACAACACTTTCCACATTATATGACCGTTTGTGAATGCTACGGCTACCCCCGTAGCCTCACAACATTTTCCATACCTGGTCGAACACGCACTCGACCTAACACTCAACTGAACTTGAATTCTAACCGAAGCTCTATCCTGGTTCCCAAAACCTGCTATCTGATGCCAAGAAAAAGCATGAACCAAATGTTGGAACGTTTTCTAAACTCCCAACTCACCCAATCCTCAACCTAGACGGCTACTCGACCGCCTTCCCCCCTGACGGGGATGTGTAACTCATCCTAGTTTCACACTTATTTCTTCTCTTGAATATCGATCGATTCTCCCCCACTTAAATTCTACTAAGTCTTCCCGACACGTGAGAATTGAAGGATTCCCAATCCTTCTTACATCCTAATAGTCCATTGTCGACAACATGTTCTTACCAATGCTAGCGATCAAATACCAGTCAAACCTTAAGATCGCCCATCCTCTAAAATCTTGAAGAGTACTCTTGAAATCTGGTCCATTATGACACCTCAATCCACCTCCCATGCTGACAACTGGAGGCCTTAATCTTCACTCTGGCTGACGAATCCTTGTTCCTACTTCCAAATCTCGTAGCACCACAAAATTCTAACCGAACACAGCCTATGTGAAACTACAACTCTCTTGAACATCTAATGACCAACCACTTATGCATCTAACACCCACAACTGACACCACCATCTTCATACTACCACTCCTTTCCTAGCAACAGTAGTGCCTTGAACTCCGAAGTTCTTCCATAAACAATTGTCGACCATACCTGAACAATGATGGGACCACTGAACTTTGACTTCACTGGAGAACTATCGCTCTAACCCTGCCCAAATATCCTCTAAATGATACTCCTGCACAAATCCATACAAGAATCCGAAATGGTAACGGTACACATGAGACCCATCCCGCAAGATACGTCCCTCTGTAGGTTCATCAAGGACTTTCCGGCATGCAGAATGGCGTATAACAATCCTTGATAACCCAGACAATAGCATAGAACCAATCCGAGACCTGACTTATCCAAATTCACTCACAATTCTTAAGCGATATAGATTCCCGACATCCACCTAGTAGTAGTAGAAGATGACATACCCACAACATCTGGAGGAATCCTGATCAACTTTTATAGAGATACTTCGACCCTCCTGAGATCATGGGGAAAAATTCCCTTCCGATCTTGATGATAGGAGCTAACTATGGGATCCTCCTTCCTAAAGGATTTTTAAGGGTTCACAGACTTTGGGCTTTAGATGAGCCCCTAACTGCCCCGCGACAAATCTGGCCCGAAAGGCCCCGAGATGACTGTCGAAAGCTCCCAAATCCCTTCCTTGGTTGAACAAAAGACCACCGAGGTCCATTCCCAAAACTGTGCGAGTAATCTCCGATGAGATGAGCTCTTGCGATCGCGCATCAATTGGCTTAGGCCCTACTCCTTAGCTGAAACCAAAATCTAAGTCCCATTCTTGAGTGCTCAACACTATACCAAACTGACATTTAAGAGATCCGAATATACCCAAGATTCCTTATCCCACAGGCTTCCTAGATTCTGCATGACTATCCCTTATTCGAATATGGATCCTGTGCTTTTAGTAGTATGGGCCCAATACTACCTTCCATATTTATCCATACTTTCCTCAAGAATCATCCAGAATCCTCCAAGTCACCTTCTCAACTGATACCCCGAATGCTCGCTAACATCACAACCAAGTCCACTAAATCATTTCCTAGGCTTCCCTAGGTTCCTGAACCCACCTAGTCCTCAACTAGTGAAAGATTCCCAGTAATGTCAACTAGCTACCTCATGAATATAGTCACATGCAACAAAGATCATATACTCCTTCGAGTAAAAGACTCAACCCTAGAACGGTTGGACTCAGACAATAGTTTCACAATAAGGTCAAATCTATCACCGTGATATTATCCAGCCTATGCCACAAGTGACTTAGCATATTCACTTAATAGATAGCTCACATTACTAAGTGTCCCACAAATCACAAAGCAAGCAACATTCAAACAATGGAAAATCTAACCAACATATTCCAATCAAATCATTCTATCCTCTTATCGGGAATCTATACTAGAATGAGATTTTAAGGCTCATACAATCAAGCTATCCTATCTTTGACTAATCAGTACTAGGATGCAAGTCTACAAGCATATACAATATGTATATAAGGCATCCTTCCTAGATCCTTAGCCCTAATATAGCATGCAGTTCTCAAACTCATATCATATTATAACATAACATGTATGGGTATCTTAGGGAAAACTTACTTAAGCTCGGCTGATTGCACGCATCACACACCTTGTTCTTTTCAAAGTTCTTTTCCCTTTTTGAATCCCTTTTCAAATTATTTTTATAAAAATGATTTTCTTTTGAAAATTTTCATACCAAGTCCTCAGTTTGAGTCCAGACACACCTGAGAGTGCCCGAATCCCTAAAACTAAGGCTCTAATACCAATTTGTAACATCCCAAAATTCAAGGCAAAAAATTTCGTTTTTAGTTTAACAATTCATATACCAACAGTATAAAAACATCTATAATAATATCCCACGTCAAAACCAAAGTGTCAATAATAAAAACAAGTTATTGTAAAATAATATCAAAGTGTAATCCCAAAGATCTCATGTGCAGAAATCGTAGTGTGATAAACTCGATCGAGCCGACTCTTTCGTTTTCAACGAAGTACCTGAAACCAAAACTGAAAACCGTAAGCACAAAGCTTAGTGATTTCCCCCATCATACTACATACCATATAACACACATACTGCAAAACATATTTGGGTGCTGGCCTACCCCTTCGGTATCTTTCAACCGGTATTCGGGGATTGTTTCACCCCTATCACTACCACATAATAACATAGCATAACATACCTAAATATACTATCAGGCATATCTGGGTACCTGACCTACCCATTCGGTATCTTTCAACCGGTATCCGGGAGCTGGCCTCCCCTTCGGCATCTTTCAACCGATAACCGGAAGCTGGCCTCCCATTCGGTATCTTTCAACCGGTAACCATGGACTATTTCACCACCTACCACTACCATATAATAACATAAAATAACATACTACTAGGCATACATGGGTTCTAACTACCCCTTCGGTATCTTTCAACCGGTATTCGGGGACTATTTCACCCATACTAATACTAACGTATATAACAGAGCATCCTAGCACATAAAGCATATCAGATAGTGGCAAACCAGATAATTATCACAAGGATAATCATCTAACAAATATCTCCTACTAGTGGGTCGGCATTGTAGCCTTAGACCCACTTCTACTGGAAGGTAACTCACCTCACACTGTTGAAGTCCCGCGGACAAAAATCTAGCTGCTGGATGGCAGAATTTCGAACTGTCAATCATCAAAATAACACCCAATCCGTAATTGGGTTCCAACATATACCCATAAGTCCATGCTTGGGGTAAAAGGCTACTTTACCTCCAACTTAGCTTGACTCAAGCCCAAGGCCATTCCAAAGGCCCAAAAGTTAACTATGAGTCAAAGCCCAACATATGGCCCAATTATCCAAATTAGGCCCAAACCACTACATGGTCTTCCCCTAAGGTCCATCCATATATTCTTAATCCATATGATTGTTCTTAAATGTCCCATTAATAGCCCAATCACCAAAGCCCAATAGAAAGGCCCAACTTAAGGCCCAAGTAAGATTAGGGTTTCACATAAAATGACTCACTTAACCCATTAAGGACTTAATCTATTAAGTCCATCAATCTACTAGGTCAATCATATAGTGTGGTCGGGCTTAATACATAATCCCAATCCGGTCATCCAAAATGCGGGTCCCGACAACCCATAACCCATATAATCTAAAATTAGGGTTTTCTAGCCCTAATTAAGGTTTCCAACCCAATCACAACCCAATAGGCCCAAAAGCTAAGTCCTTAGATCCATTAGGGGTTCAGGCCCACTAGGGTTTCATTAGTTGGGCACCACCCACTACCACCTCGAGTAGTGGTGGTCAATAGCAGATCATGGTGGCAGCCACCACCTCACGGTGGTGGTTATGGTTCCAGTCTATTTTTGTCTAAGCATCCCAAAAGCAACTAAACACAAGCAAAAGCACACCGCCACCTAACACAGCGGCTGGTGGCGGCAGCTACCACATCACGGTGGTGGTTATGAGTTTTCTTTTTATTATTCTAGCACCAATTACTACATTACAATGCAATATCCTAAATAACACACACACACACTAATACAAACACACACACACACACACAACCACTGTAACGCCCGTAGATCCGGGCTAGTCAATTTAGAGGCAATAGGGGTCGAAAATGACTTTTCGACAAAAGATTATTTAGAATAAATAATCTTAACCAAGTTGAAGAATATATCACAAGGTTTCCATGCATATAAAGAACGCCGAAATCCGAGTTATAACGAAGAAGTTATGACCCGTCGAAGTTTCGCGACGGAACCGGCATGACACCGGGAAGCGTAAATAGTGAATTTATGATAGAGCGAGATTTAGCCTTAGCGATCTAAACGAAAGTCGTATAATATGTTAAAATAAGAACATCGATAAAAAGAACGCCCAAATCTGACTTCGTATGAAGAAGTTATGATTTTTCGAAGTTTCGGACTAGCAGTGTACAGCCCGAAATTCGAATATTAGATCGAGTGATTTTTAGCCAACACGACCTAAACAAGAATCGAAGATCTCAGTAAGAGTAGCGTAACGAGAAAAATATGGGCGAAAACGGACGTCAGATGAAGAAGTTATGAGGATTTAACGGACCAATCCTGTCCCGGCCTGTTAATAATATAAAATTTAAAATCGAGCCAAAATTAGCCGACGGAGTCTAAATAAAAGTTGTAGAGTACGTTCCCGCCTTCGCGTGGATATAAAGAACGTCAAAAACAGAGTTCGTATGCGAAAGTTACGAATTTTTAAAGATTAAACTTGAATTTGTGAAGTTGTTGCTAGATGAGATGACGTGGCACGATCTAGACCATCCATCGCTGAAGAAAGCCTCGCCTCGGATGCATGACACGCAACCCCTCGCATACGCCCAGCGTTAGCATCAGACGCCCCGCGTACGAGGTTCGGAACGCCCCGCGTAGAAGAACTCTTCCTCGGCCCATAAGCATCCACGTCTCACCATCCGAAGCTTGCCATGCCTCAGTCTTATCCGAAGCTACGTGCAACGTAATGCTGCTGTACACCCAGTGTACCTCCGAAGGCTCGTGCCTATAAATAGGCTGCGAGGGTTGCCGAGCAAAACACACCAATTTCTTTCTCTCACTAAAATTATTTCTCTCTCTAATGGTTTTAACCCTCCCCTAAGCCTAGGTGATCCCCTAGCACCCTAAGGAAGCCCCGAGGCTCCCGGAGTCCCGAGAAAAAGGAGCCTTTCGGTTTCAAAACGCTGCTCCAATTAAGTTCTGGTTTTCGATAAAATTCGTTGTAAGTGTGCTACGCTTACGTAATTTTTAATATAGCTTTCAAATAATTATAGGAATGTTATTAGGTCCTTAAAATAATTATTTGGGCTATTATTATGAGTTATATTGAGTGTTATTAACACTTATATAATAATAATAATCGTCAGACTAATTAATTTGTCGCGGTTATCGTTAGACTAATTAATGGGTGTCTACTCTCACCCACCGCTTCCTTGATCGGTGGAGGGTCGTTAGCCGAACGGGTAGGACAAGGACTTATAAATTCTCATTAAAAGTATAATGATACTACTAACATAACTAAACCTTATTAAATTCCCAATCTTAGTTATTTTAGGAAAATGTGAATAAGGTGCTAATCCATGAAATTACACTTTACACTTTGTTTAAGTCGTTAGTGGAGCGTGTGTGGTCAACCGGCACATCGATTGAGGGGTAATACATTAAGGGTACCAAGTAATTTGCATGGTTACTTCACACCTTGTTTTGTGATCTTCGGCATCCCAGTCACAAAACTTGAAGGGCACACTCGAGATTGAAACATGCCATTGAAAAGTTCAATGAATCTCAAAAGAATCTAGGAGTTTCAAAACCAATTAAAACCTAATAATACATTTCATTTATCTTGGTGGAAATTGGTGAATCGTCATTCACCTACCTTGAAATACTCTATAGCTTGGATTACGACATCCTTCTTCCAAGTTATAAAATATTGTGTTGGGTCCTAGCATTAATTTCATATTGGGTGTTATATTAGGGACTTTAAATCAAGTATCTTGAATATCTCCAAAAAAGATGTCTAGTTCAGACATCTATGATCATCCCAAATCTCTTGGAACTTCATTTCCTCCACCTCCTCCAATTATTCTCCCTAACCCACAAGTTCTTGAGAAGTTTAAGGTCACTCAAGCCCTATTGGAAAGCAAAGGTCTATGTGTGATCACATTTTGGAAATGTAGTCACATATTGACAAGCCGGGAGAGTTGGGTGTCAAAGTCTTGAGAAAGTTGGTGGCTCAACTACTTTCTAAGTCACATAGTGAGTTCCTTTGGGACTCCTATGAAACAGACTATGACAAGACCCTTAATGATCTTATCTATTTGCTAAGATCAACTTCCTAAAACTTTATGGACATTGACAATGATGACATTGGATATCCAGTAAAGCTCTCTCTTCCCAATGGAAAGGGATCGACCATAGTCAACTCGGTTGACCAAATGGTAAAGAGAGAGGCTAAGTCTTAGATAGTCCCATTATCAAGGGTCCAATGCCAAAGGAAGGGGCATTGGTTGTGAAGCTGCCAAATTTACCTAAGGATGTTAAAGTCAATAAGTTTGACTCTGCTTCAGGTAAAGTACATTGTCTAACTCTATTAAGTTCCTACTTGGAGATTCTTATTACATGATGTGACTGGATCACATGTTGATGTTTGAAGAATCAAAGAAAAGTGAAGAAACTTAAAGAAAGAATATGCTGAATCTAATCGCGTACATGGATTTCTATCGCATAGTTTGAAGATCGGATTCTTGAGCTACTTCTTAGGAGTTATGATATATTGCTTAGGAATAGATAACAACAAAGTTTTCATGTGCTTTTGCTCTGTAAGGATAGTTTTTTCCGCAAAGTTTTTAAAATAAAAGGAAAAATTTTGATTTTATTTATTTTAAAATATCCTTACAATGGCATTTGTGAAAATCTTTGTTGCTTATAAGATTCCATTAAGAGCAAAAGTGGAAATATGAATTTGATTCTTTCATTTGTGGTAGTGTCCAAATTTACCAAATTAGGAAAGATTCTCATCACCCAAGTTTCAGTTGGATAGAAACTTGGAATCATGCAAGTTGTATAGTATGATGAATGAAAACTTTCAAGCATTGGAAAATTAAGACTAATTACTTGTTCACATGGATGTGTGAGTCAAGTACAGGACTAAGGGATCGAGTACACATTCTTGTGCACTGATTAAGTCCACAACAAAAGATCGATAAGACTATACATCATGATTTAGTAAAGTTTAGTAAATATGGTTATACTTACAGACTTAAGTATAATTCTGAAGCATTGGAAAAAATTTCAGTGTATGGCAGAACGAATGAGAAGAATCAAATTAGGCAGAAGGATAAAAGTTTCTCAAATCTGAAAAGATGAGGTAGTACTTTAGTATCATGTTTTAAGATCATCTTAATGATTTTGAGACCTTATCACAATTCATCCTCCAAGTGCACTCTGATAGTTAAGAAGAGGAGTTATGAATTGTTGAAGTGGTTAAATCAAGAAGATGATTCATACATCGTTCCAAAAACAATTCTTAGAGTTATACTCTAAGATTGTAACTTGAGTGACATGTCTTAAAGAAGGTTTAAAACACTTGTCAAATGTAAGAGTAAAAGTTTTCTACTCGTGTATATTTGAAATTGGTAATTTGTGATGTTTTGGATAAAACAAAGACCAAATAAGGCCAATTGTGTTAAGTGTCTGTCTTGATTAGAATCCACACTATTTCTTGAATATATGGCAAGAAAGTCTTATAGGTCAAGGAGACAGTGGGAGTCTAAAAGATCCTGAAAGGGTTTCAAGAGGTAATCAAGAATAAAACTTGTATTTCATCACCAGCACATAACTAGAGGTTTATAACATATCGTGCTAAAATTTATGTGCTTATTCCAGTTAAGTTGGCTATACATTTGAGTTCTACATGTTCTCAATTGTTTGCATAGCTACTTGGAAGCAATGGCAGGCCCTTGAGCTGCCATGTGTCAAGAAGTTAAGATTGCACAAGTTCAATCCATATGAGTTAGGATTTTTCACTAACCTAGTCTTGTGATTATGGTTTGACAAATTCACGTGGATAAGAACATATATACCATAAAATCTAAGTGTCATAAGGTTTCTCTTCGATTCATGAAAATGATGGTAAGGAAACTCTTTCACTAAGTAGATTTTAAGTAGATAACAATTGTGATATTTGCAGTTCTCAAAGTCGTTAGTGGAGCGTGCGTGGTTAACCGACACACTAATATTGACTTATGAGAAATGGCAAAAGGTCTAAACAATTGAGACTATGATTACAGCATCCCTTTTCATAGTTCTGAAATTGTTTAGATACACCTGTGAGCTATCTAAGATAAGGTGTATAATTTTGATAAAGTCTTATCAAAGCAATCTAGTATCAGAAATCTGAACTTTGGTAAGAATGTCAATAAAGTATTGAATTCTAGAGTTCCAGCTGTTTTTCTGGATACATGTCAAAGCTAGTGGGAGCATAAGTGTTATGCTAATAATCATCATGTTAGTGGGAGCATGATAATTATGATAAGAATTGCAAGTTAGCAATGTTAATTATAGAAAACAAAAGTTTCAATTCGTGAGGTTGCAGGGGTTGAAAAAGTTGTTTTGCTATAATTAAGGGAGAGAAAATTATACTTCATTTCAATTTTAAAAAGCTTTGATTGAGTTTATAATCATTCTAAAGAGCTTATATTGAGGTTTTAATCACCTTTAGTCAAGTATATATATATATATATATATATATATATATATATATATATATATATATATATATATGAATTTCATGTTGGATTTGTTCAACTTAAGAAAATTCTTTATATTGCGTTCTCAAAATTCGATTATGATTACGACATCCCTTTTCATAGTCAAAATTTGAAAATATGGCAAACAAAAATTATTATGGCAAAAGACTGGTCTAGAACCATGTCTTTATGTGAAACATCATGAATCGTGTCCCATTTACTTTGGGTACAAGATCGATTACATGTGCTATAATATTTATCCTTTCTGAATTTTCCAAATGCCTTGGGGCATTAAGGAGGAAAATGTCTAGAATTGGATATGACTAAAGTGATTAAGCAATTGTCGAGGACAATCTAAGGTTTACCAAAGATTGGTTGCTCAAGGACAATTGGAAGTATATTGTTAATATTAGAAGGACCATATTGACATAGTCTGAAAAGAGGCAACTCTTGTTCAGAAGTGGTAGTCAAAATGGGAATATAGAGTTATCTTCATAGGTGGAAGCAATATGTGTAAGGTTAAAAAAACTTAATGCAAGAAGCATGTTCAAATCAATGCGCTTTGAATCTGAGACATCGTTTCCATGGAATTGCTCTCCATTGCGATACTCTGTAATGATTGTTGCCAAGCCTTTGTGGCTTTGTGCATAATCATTACAAGCGGAACAGTGCATATGAGTTTAAAATGTAAACAAATTTCGATAAATGATAGGAATTTGGAATTCTTACATTTAAGACAAGGAATTGGCAGTGTGAAAAGAGGATCATTGAAATTATGTTCAATTGATCTAGTTCACAAAGAAAAGGATCATAGACAAACATAGAGTTCATACTTGGTGTATGGCAAAGCTATTGTTTAGAAAACATAGTGTACATGCTTGGAGCATGGGACACCTAGTGTTTTAATTCAAGTATTATAAAGTTGATAAAATCGAAACAATGAATAATGAGTAACTAGTATGGTGATAAATAGAAAGTGTTTTATTTATATTCATATGTTTTGATACCATATTAGATTCATTTATTCTTGTGTTTCACTTTGCATGTTTTGACTTCCATAATAACTAGGTTATTCTTTCAGAATGACTAAGTTATTCAAACCATCCACAGTCGGTCATATGTTGGAAGTAGATATGAATCAAGACTGTCATGGGTTGGCTTGTAGAGGTCCAAGTTGGTGGACAAAGTTGTGCTACAACACTCATGAGTGCTCATAAGTTCTGAGTATTGGATTCAACCCATGCTCATTTGAATCACTTCATGGATTTTATCACGAGTGACCATGAGACGATAATATCTTATATTCTTCAAACCTAGAGATATGAGTTGTTACTATGAGTTGGTTGTACATTGATTGCACAAAACCGCATTCGGTAACTCGATGTTATAAAACGTGCCTTTGTGTATGATTCAACAAGTAGTAGAACAAGCCATATGAGTCAAAGTTTATCCATTCCTTTTACATTCGGGATAAAAGTGATATATGTGGTCCCCTCGATGATTTAATGATGACACATGTGAGTGCTTGGCCAAGCCAGGACTGATTTGATTTGTTCAATCAGTCAGTCGTCATGAATCAGAAATCGAGAAACAATAAATGGACAGAGAGAATGATTATAAGCCATGTCTCAGTCCATGTGATATCTAGAATGGAGGAATATATGATCCCTTATCTAATGGACAAGTCATTCACAAGGTCAGAGTTCGACAGTGGCTTTAAGAGCTACGATTGCCAGTTAGGTTTTGAAGTCATACTCAATAATAGTTTTAGACTTATCCAAGTGGGATACTGTTGGATTAATGTATAAGTCCATAACTATATTTGGTATGTACTTGACCCGACCCGACATGGTCCATTTGGGTTGCACTTCATTAACACAATTTATATGGATAGTCTTTTGAGAATAATATATTTATGATTTATATTAGTATATTATAAGTTTTAATATATTAATATGGAATCATATTATTTAATTAGTATTGATCAAGACTTAATTTAGAATTAATTAAGTGATCAAAATGAACTAATTAATTATGGACTCTTATATATATGGAATGGGCCAAGTTCATTTAGCTTGGGCTAAGCTTTCATGGATAGTCCATGGAGTGTGTAACCCATGGATCATATGAAATGCAAGGTCATGGGTTTAACCCTAGTCTCCACACTATATAAAGATGTCCTTGGTTAGTGAAAATGGCACGAGTGTGGGTACACTAAGAGGGCTAGCCGATTTCACTAGAGAGAACCAAAGTATTCTTATTCTCAAAGTCTTCCAAGATGTTTTGGTGATTTGTGATTCCACTTGAGGCTGCCACACTATTGGGGCTAAGATCTTAAAGCTTGAAGACATCAAGCTACACCAAAAAGGTATGTCATCTAACTAGTCTTTGTAGTATAGTTGCCTCGTAGTATGCTAGTTAGGATTAAAGCCTTGGAAAGTTCTTATTTGCATGTATAATAGAGAAAACATAGATCCAAGGTTTATAGGGTTGCATGTACGCCGTAGGAGTGTTAGAATGCTCAAAACCCATCATAATAAGGCTTTTGGACAAAGATCTATGTCCTAAGGGACTAGGGTTTTAACTAAACCCAATGAAAAGGATTATCAGCGGGTAAAGTTGGAAACTTTACCCTTAAAAGGGCATTTCCAATGTGTTGATGGAGTATGGACCTTGGATTTAGAGAGTAGAGACTTAATCTGTTAAGATGGCCCAAACAGATAGAGGAACTCGTCAAGTCCATAAAGGAACTTGACGAGTTGATTCGTGTTGTCCCGGTTTAGCTTAAGATAGAACTCGATGAGTCTGCGAAGGGACTCGACGGGTTGATTTGCCAAATCGCAACTATGAGCAGCCAGGGAACTCGACGAGGTAGGGGGATGACTCGACGAGTTGGATCGTGATTTTAGGATTTTTGAGTTATAGAACGCGGCCAGTTAATAGGTCAACTCGGAGAGTTGGGTCAACTTAGAATGTTGAATTTGACCAGAGGTAAAATGGTCATTATACCCTTAGAAGGATTCTCAGTTTTTGATTAAGTGATTTATGTGAATGATAGTCGGGGAGCCGCTGGACCAACAGTCACAAATTCCTCACACGAGATTTCATTAGCCAGCTTGAGAGGGGAGTTTCCTTCAGTAGGAATTAATCGAAGGCACCAATGTCGGCCCGTGTAGAGTAGGTAAGTGTGGGTTGGTCCTGTATTTTAGAATAATTATGTTTAGTAGCTAAGTGTAGGTTGGGCTCGTACCTTAGACTTGTTATGATTAGTAGCTAAGTGTGGGTAGGTCCCGTATCTTAGTATTACTTGAGTATTTTTATGAACTGGTAGATTATGTTATACTTATTGTCTGCGTGATACTTGTATGTATGTTTAGTTAGCGGAGTGTGCGTGGGGGCCTGTATCTCCCGGACAGCGGAGCGTGGGCAAGGCCCGTACCTCCTAGCCAGTTAAGTGTGGGCGAGGCCCGTATCTCTTAGTTAGAAGAGTTTGGGAGAGGCCCGTATCTCTGAGGCAGTTAAGTGTGCGCGAGGCCCATATCTCATAGTTAGCCGAGTGTGGGCGGGGGCCCGTATCTCCTTGAGTGTGGGCGAGGCTTATATCTCCTAGGTGCATGTTATATGTTATGTGTATGGTATGGGGTAGTATGGGGAGACTCGCTAAGCTTCGTTCTTATAGTTTTAAATTTTGGTTTCAGGTACTTTCGGTAGCAAAGGGAAGAGCTCAGGATGATTGTAGTGCACACACCGTTCGTTCAGCCTGGGATGTTTTGAACTCTGATATTTTGACACGTGGTTTTGATACAGGATATTGATATGATGATTTTTTTGATATATTACTTATGTTATTATGAGATGATGGATGGTATCTATGGTTTTATGAATAACTAAAAATGAAAATTTTGAATTATATTTTTGGGATGTTTCATTACATTTCAAATATTTAAATTTATGATTAAATATTTTATAAGTTTTCATTGTCAACTATTTTTATCCATATTATGATTGTATTTGAAAGTTATTAAATGAAAATAATATTTTGATGGATGTATTATATATAATATATATTTTACTATTTATTAAATAATATATATATATATAATAAAACATGCCTAGCTATAAAGTTTCAAATGTTTTGCTATTATCTCAATTTAATAAAATAATTAACAATCATTACTAGATAACATTTGAAAATTATTAACAATCATTACTAGATAACATTTGAAAATTATTGAAATTCGATAGTAAAACCAACAAAATCGTTAGTACAATAAGTGTTTTTATGTGAGTATATATATATATATATATATATATATATATATATATATATATATATATATATATATATATATATATATATATATATCCGATTAGGTTGTCGTATTCTAACTAATTATTGTGTGGATGTAGGAATGATTATGGACCAATCATGTTTGTTATTTTAAGAAAAGACATTTATCCATATTATTAGATAAAAGAAAATAGAATAATATCATTCAATTAAAAGAAGGGTAAAAATTTACATTTTCATTACTTTTAAATTCGAAAACACAAGTTTAAAGAGGAAATTTTCGGGTTGTAAGAGATTTTTGATTATCTTCATTTTGAATTCTGATTTTTTTAATTAATTCAATTTTAATTTTGTCATAATATTATTTTGGTCGAATGATGTTCAATGATATTGGTTTATTAGAATATTATTCTATTAGAATATTAATGAAAATAATAAAAGGTTTTGAACCTAAAATTGAATAATAATAACATTCTAAGATATTCATACACATCCGAACTTAAATACAAATTCATGAATATTCTTACAGACTAATACGTTTTAATATAATTGTAACTAGTCGAATCCCCACGCGTTGCGCGAGAATAAAATTATATAGTTAAAATAATAACTTTTACCAAATTATTATTTAATATTTCTACTTTGAAACAAAATGTTAGTAGTAAAGCAAACATATAGTTAACATATTAGTTTTATTAAATATTATATTTTAATTTTTAAGTCATTGTGATATATACAATTATTTGATAATTTTATAAACCGTTTAATATTGTGTAAATTATATATCAAATGAATGATAATATAATGGGTAACAAAACGTATGAACAAAAATATGAACTGCAACTTTTACTAACATAAAAATAGAAAAACATCTATTATAACATTTGTATTAAAATGATATATATACAACGAATAATAAAAACTATGAAAAATAATACTATAACTTTTAATAACATAAAGACACTAAAACATCTATTATAACATTTATATTAACTGTTCATATTTAAATTACAAAATCTCTTCAAATATATTAATGTTTTTAATAAGCAAAACTTTACAACCTTATAAAAGAAAGGAAAATAAAAAGTTATTAGTGATTACTAATTAATAATCATAAGTTAAAAACTCTTGAGTTGTAACTAATAAATATACATAAATTAGAAAACTCTTGAGTTGTAGCGTGAGTTTCAAGTGAATGCGGTACTTGGAAATGTATTATTATTATTATTATTATTATTATTATTATTATTATTATTATTATTATATTCGTGTAATTAATTGGTTTTGATGCATCATTTTAATCCCTTCAATTATTAAACATAAAGATATTTAATTATAAATTTATAATATATTTTCGTAATTAATGTCATATGTAATTATTGTCATAGTAATATGGATAAATTACTTTCATATGAAGAACATATCATGATAAGTCTATCATAATTACATATCAAATATTCAAAATTATGTTATCTTTTAAATATTGTCTTTTAAATATGTTGTGTAGGATAACCCAACAAAAATATAATAGAAAATAAATATAATCAAAATAGAAAAACTACAACCAAATAAATACGAGCATTGGATAGTTGAATATATAAATAAAGATGTTACATAAACATATATTTAAATCAAAAGAAAAAACTAACATTCGTCAACTTTGCTCAAACAAAAAAACCTATATCCATTTTATGAATCTTCTTTCTTCATTTAACATCATTCAACTATAGAAACTTGATGATAATTCTTCACTAACCTGCAATCAAAAAAAAATTCTTGAAAAAGAAGAATGATGTTTGGAGAGTCATATTCAAGATTGAGTAATACACACAAATCACATATAAAGATTAAATGAGAAACTGAATATAAAGAAAAAATAGAAAAGCTTCATTTGTTTTGGTTGAAAGAAAAAAATCATATTACAATTACCATCGATACGACATAACCCATTTCTTTAAATCATCATATTTGGATCGACATAAATCATTTCTTCAAATCATTATATTTGGATCGTGAATGCTTCAACTACATGAAAACTTTTGAATCACAATATCTTCAAATCCTTCTTACATGTAAGATTTTATATAACACAAAAGACACAAAAGATTGGCCTTTTTATACTAAACTTTTCACTAAATGCTAATTAAACATAATATAAGTTATAAAACTTTTGAGTGTTAAATCATAATTAAGAAAACTTTTGAGTTGAATTAGTTAAAAAAAGGGGGTTTCAAATGAATGTGGTATGAGGAAAATTAAAAAAGAGAGTTTCAAATGTATGAGATTCAAGAAAAAATGCTAGCTTTATAAGTATGTATGATATTCTAACAGGATGTCATCAAAATGAATAAAATTCTTAAGAATAACATTCTCAAATATACAATTATTGAACAAATACACTTAATCTTCTTCACTGGTCCAAATAACCGACTTGTTTACACTTAATCTTTTTCAATGTAACTTGTTATTGAACTCAATTCCAAGTCTTTCTCTTGAATGATCAATCATGGATTCCTTCTTCAAACCATTCTGAAAGAATAACTCATTACCAAATGAAAAAGAAAAAACTAAAGTCTTTTGTACAAATCTGCAGACATGTGAATTGTACCAAAATTCATAACCAAGAATTATACCAAAACTTCATCTTCTAATGAAATCCATAATACACTTGATCTTCTTCAAGAATCCAAAATACACTTGAGAAAAAAATATTTTTGCAAACTGATTTGATTCCAACCATAATAGAAAAAGTCAACATCACTTGATCTTCTTTAAGAATATTGAACAACTGAACCAATTTGTTTGTAATTAGAAGATTAGAACTAACGAATTATTTAAATACATAAAAATAGAGAGTTAGTTTCGTTTTTAACATTCACTATGCACTTATCAACATGATGTCTTGTGCCTGATACAAAATATAAAGCATAGAAATGATACAAAATATAAAGCATAGAAAAAAAAACTCCAAATAGAAAATGTATATGATAGCAATATTCATATCTTCCTTTATTTAACTAGGTATAACTGTGACTATGGTGTCAATAATCTTAAAGAAGTTATTTTAGCCACTAATTGTTTATCGTGCTTTGGATTCTATATCTAATGTTTGTTAATGTGACAGAAAGAGTGCAAATTTAGACAAAACGATTCCTCTAAAATCAAATGTTTTGATGGCTATGATATTGTAAATCAAGAGAATAAAGTTCCACATATGGTTTTCATTAAAATGGTGTTACAAGCAATTGAGTGCAATGTTTTTTCACACATGTTATAGGACTATTTGTTGTTTTTATTTAAATTAGCATTTGCGTTTCCAGAATCAACAGCGAAATCATATATTAATTTGATAAATGTAGTTTTATTGAAACACAGTTAGTATTTTACATCAAACAATATAATAAACATGAAATTATAACTCAAAATAATCAAAAGAAACTCGAGCAGAAATTACCTGAAATCAAGACTGAAAGGGTTCTTGAAACCCCTCTTGGGCATTTTAAGCCTCAAGTGAGCTTTACCACCTTTAAAACCGAACGTATGAGTCCCTCTAGCTTTCTACCCCTTATGACCCCTACCCGCAGTCTTACCCTTACCCGACCTGATTCCACGACCTTTTCTTGTTTTCTGTTTCATAGCGCCTTTTTTCCCTCAGATCAGTCAAGCTCAACAAATCGTGGCAATTAGATAAAAGAAAGTATGGATAAGTAACATAAACATAAATATAGTAATAAGAAGATGAAAAACTCAAAAATCGGATACGAAAAAACTCACAGATAGGGTGTGTTGGCGGAGGACGGCGCATGAGGTGGGTGTCACTGGAAAAAAAGAGAGGGAAGCATCGGGCATATGGCGATTGTGATAATTTTCTGGGTACTCGGACAATTGTGAGAACTATTGGTCGATCGATGATAGGTTTACGGAGAGGACCCCTGATGAATTTTGGTGTAGGTTGCGATAAATTTTAGTGGAGGCTGCGATGAGAACGAATGGAGGAATGAAATAAAATTAGGGTGTTGACTAATGAGTTCAAGATGGGATCGACTTAAGAGATCATATATATATATATATATATATATATATATATATATATATATATATATATATATATATATATATATATATATAGTATTAAATGTTCAATTTTTTTCATTGAAATTTAATTGTTTCCATAAAAAACATAATTATAATTAATGATACTATACAAGATTACTAATATACCCTTATCTATTAATGAAAATTCAAATTAATTAAATTTGAAATGATTTGTCCATAATGATTCATATATCCACTTAATACTTAGTTAGAATATTTAAATCTAACTCTCTTTCTTTCTCTCTCTCTCTCTCTCTCTCTCTCTCGTGTGTGTGTGTGTGCGTGTGTATATATATATATATATATATATATATATATATATATATATATATATATATATATATATATATATATATATATATATACTAGTTGAATCCCCGCGCGTTGCGCGTGAATATAATTATCTAATTAAAATAATAACATTTAACAAATTGTGATTTAATATTTTTACATGTAAAACTAACGTCAATAGCAAAATAAACTCTATAGTTAGCATAATAGTTTTATTAGTTTTAATAAATTTATATCATTAGTTATTTTCACTATTAATTCTTGATTTTATAGACCGTTTTATGTTGTGTAAATTATATATCAACCATATATTGATTTCTATGTATAAAAAAACAAAGTGGTATGAAAAAAAAATACTACAACTTTTGATGATTTTATAGAACGCTTTAAGTTTTGGAAATTATATATAAAATGTATGCCGATTTGTATATAAAACAAATAACAAATAGTATGAAAAACACTATAGCTTTTAATAAAATAAAAACACAATAATACTAACCTTATTTAGGGTTTATGTTCTATAATTTCCTATAAGAGTGGTGCTTGTATTATAACTTGTCAACCATACATTTGACGCGTTAAGGAATATCACAATTAACCTAAAATTCTAATACAAGTTGAGTTGACCTGGTTGACTTGTGTTGACTTTGTTTGACCTAGAATTGACAGTTATCACAAACAACAATATTGGAGAAATCTCTGATAAATCTCCAGTAGTAGCCTGTCAAGCCAAGAAAACTCCTGATCTCGGATGGGGAACTCGGCACCTCCCATCGCATAACTGCCTCAATCTTGTCCAGGTCAACCAAAATCCCATTCTGATTAATGAGGTATCCTAAGAGCTGGACCTCTCGTAACCAGAAATCACACTTGAAGAATTTGGCATAAAGCCTCTTCGTCCTCAATACCCCAAGAATCTCCCGAAGATGCTCCTCGTGTTGCTCTCTGGACCTTGAGTACACCAAAATGTCGTCGATGAACACGATCACCGACCTGTCCAGCATGGGCCTACACACCCGGTTCATGAGATCCATGAACGTTGTCGGTGTGTTGGTGTGACAACCCAAAATTTATTCCATCGTTATAACCCGTTTCCGTTAATAGAATATTCTATTTTATAAAAGTTCCGTTAATTTGGGGTAGACAAATCAATAAATGTTTTATTTTATTTCATTTTATGTTATTACCTTCGTAATGAAATAAATAAAAACACGTGAATTACCCTTCCATTTAGTTGGAAAAAGTTTTTTTTAATTACGACCATTTAATCGGGTAAAACTTTAAACCTCGTTTAACATAAGTATCGGGTAGATGTATATCGGGTACAACACTCAAGCCCTAGATAAGGGTGAGTGGACACTCTTTTGGACCTTTTACCACACTAGACACACACACACACACACACACACACACACACACTCTCTCTCTCTCTCTCTACTCTCTCTCCTCAAGTCCGATTTTCTCCAAAAACCGCAAGTTTCCGCTCCAAATCGTAAGTTCTTTCATCCTAACTTGTTCTACAACCCATTGCATGCCATTATAGCTCAAAAATTGTCCAAGAAGGCAAAGAGTAAGGATTTTACGGCCCAAGAACACTCTAGGGCCGTAAACCCCTAAAAATGTGCCAAAATGGTCCCAAATCCCTTCCTTAGGCTTAGAGGCTAAGTTAGAACATACCCTAGAAGTGTTTTAACCATTTAATCTTATGTTTAGAGGCTTAAAAGAGAGTTTACAGCCCAAGAATATCCTTAGGCCGTGAACTCCCTTAAATAATGCAAAATGAGCCTTTAAACCCCTAAATAGCCTTATACCTTCACTTAGAAATGGTTAGGAATGATCAAATGACCTCAAAATCGAAGAATGGAAGGTGTCCAAGAGTTCACGGCCAAAGCCATGGGGCTTACGACCGTAAACTCCCAAGGAGTGGTCCTAGGACCGTAAACTCCAAGGGAGTGCTCCTTTGGAACCTTAAACACCCCTCTAGCCTTGTATATTGCCTTGGAATCCCTTCTAGAGCCACAAGAGTCTTGAAAACACACAATTACACTCCTCCCATGAGTTTACGGTCGTAAACTCATGGGGGAGGTGCTCTCCCATCCATAAACTCACCTAAGGTGAGTTTGTGAGGAGTAAACTCCATAGTGAGGCCTAAAACTCCTTCCTTGCAACCCATTAGCCTTCTAGCACTCAACCATAGAGCTTTTATTCACATTAGGATGTCTATATGTGTTTAATTAGAGTTTAAATCACTAATTACTTGTAAACATATGTATTCATATGTTACTAGGGTCATAAAGGGTGTACAAGTCTTTACTTGACACCAAATGCTCATTCGATACTTCCACCCGATCTATTCATTGCAGGTGAGTTCATACCCCTTAATGAACCTTTTCAAATGTTTTTACATGTTTTAGGGGGGATACAAGTTTAATGCAACAAGTTTTTTTTATCAAATCATATGTGATTCATAACTTACCATCAAAAAGGGATTTTTTTTATACTTTTAGCTACTTATCAATAAAACTGTTTTAAATAATTATCAAATGTGTTTTTAAGGTTAAATTGTTGTTAAAATATTTTCAAACTATGTTTAAACTACTTTTATTTTAAAATATATCTACACTAATATATTTATATAAGTAAGACTTGAAGGACTTAGGACCGATAACTCGCCTTATTTCCTGTTCTTGTTTGATGTGGTCTTAGGGTATCTGTTATCCGTCCGACTATCATTGATTTCTTACTTATATATCATATATATTTGTGTTAGATATGAAAGTCTTCATCTTATTCAGTACCTTTGTTAATCAAAGGCAGGAAATCACACACTCTAGTTAACTATAATAGGTATAGTTAAGACTGCTGCTCGTTACCTCTATTACTACTATACTCACTATAACTGCTACTATTACAAGTTAATGTACGTATAAGAGAACACTCTATGTACTATACTAGAAGTCTACTATACTATAACACAAGAGAATACACTAATCCAGAGTATAACACACTATCCCTCTATAAGGCACTCTACCGCGCTTACACCATGTGACCAGGGCTTCCCGGAAGGAAAGCAACACTACATGTATAGATCTATACAGAACGGACGCTATTACATCCCGACTGTTAACTACAGTCCGAGCCGACTAGGCCCAGGGGTGGCACTACATCACTACACTACGTATGACCGCGAAGGTCATCGGACTCTCTATTATCATTCAGTTTGGTTACATGAGGGGTTACATCCATATCCAAATTAATACACTAAGACTTAAAGTCTAAGATAACATCCCGAAGTAAATAAATATCTATTACTAATTGAAGTTTGCATCACTACTACAGTCAGCAGGCATAACTTTTCCTCATCTATGTTACTTAAATGAGATTTATTACTGTACTTTTATAACTGAAGGTTTCAATGATAATAATTTTACACACTCAAAGGATTTAACTTATAAATGTACATTTCTGGAAAATATAGGATTTTCTAGGGATTTCTACTACTCACAACCATAAATTTCAGTTTTTATATTACATGTTTGTAAACTCTTTTACACAAACAACGATACTAAATTCTTATGAACTCACCAACTTTATGCTGATACTCGTTTTCAAAATAACTTGTATCCTCAGGTCAAAGATAGACACGTACTGGTGCAGCTTTTGAGAAGATGGAGCATATACAAGACCCATCTTTTATTTTTGTTATACTTTTGGTGTCTATTAACTATACGGAACACGTTTGTATTTAAATCACTATATTAATGAAATGGTTGTTGTCGCTTGTTTTTACTATTATGAAATTGTTATGATACTGTACATGACGTCCTCCACCCCAGAACGTATTCCGCCGTTCTCGGTTTTGGGGTGTGACAGTTGGTGAGCCCGAAAGGCATCACCACAAACTCGTAGTGCCTATAACGAGTCCTAAAGGTCGTCTTCTTGATATACTCCTAGCAAACTATCAAGTCTCATCTGATGCACCCAAATCTCAAATCAATCTTGGAAAACCAAGACGTCCGCTTCAACTGATCAAATAAATCGTCGATCCTCGGTAGTGGATATCAGTTTTTGACCGTCAACTTTTTCAACTCCCGGTAGTCGATGCATATCCGGTGTGAACCAACCTTTTTTTGACAAAAAGAATCGGTGCTCCCCACGGTGAGTTGCTCAGTCTGATAAATCCCTTCCCCAGTAGCTCCTAAAGCTGCGAGGATAACTCCAGCATCTTGGGTGACGCAAGGCGATAAGGTGCCTTGGTAATAGGTGCCGCGCCCGAAACTAAATTGGATCGAAACTCCACCTGCTTCTTGAAAGGCACACCTGGTAACTCCTCGGGTAAAACATTCGAGAACTCACGCACAATCAGGACATCAGAGATAAAACTCGACCTCTCAGTGGGAACTCTCGTATCCGTCACATATGTTAAATATCCCATACATCCCTTTTGTAAACTCTGTCTCACCCTGGCAGCAAAACAGAAAGCTGAGCCGGATCTGGTCCGCTCGCCATACACAGTAAGCACTCCCCCACTAGGGTCTCATATGGTCACCATCTGACGCTCACAGTCAATCAAAGCTCCAAACCGGCTCAACCAGTCCATACCCACTATGACACAGACATCATCCATTGCTATCAGTACCAGATCTATCGGGAACTCAACACCAAAAATCTACAATACACATCCTCAGAATACCTCAGTGGCAAAAACCGCATGCTCGTCAGCTATAGAAACCCTCAATGGTCGACTCAACGCCTCGCGTCTGACACTAATGTGACGACTAAAGGATAAGGACACAAAAGATCGACTCGCACCCAAGTCAAATAACACCAACACAGACACATAACTCACAAGAAAAGTACCTATACACAACACAATATAAGCATAAAAATCTCAAAACAACATAAAATAAGGAGATACGTACCAGCCACGACATCAGGTGTTGCGCGGACCTCCTCCGTTGTCAACTGGAAAGCTCTCCCACGAGTTGTCAGAGCCGCGACTTTCACCGACCGACTATCAGTAGCATGCAGGGTAGCAGGAGTAGAAGTCTGGGCTGATCCCTGAGTGAGCTGAGGGAACTCAGCCTTCTGATGGTCGGTCTGGTTGTAGTGAAAGCAAACTGCAAATCCCTTAGGACAATCCTTCGTTATATGTCCCTCTTTTCCACACTTGTAGCAAATCCTCTTCCGACATGATACATCATGACTCTTGCCTCACTTGCTACAAGTGAGGTCCTTTTGGCCCCCAACTCTCGTATCAGCGGGCTTGGCCCGCTTCGTCGCCGACTGCGACTGTACCGGTCTCCTATCTCTACTCCGAGACTCCTCCTCCTCTTTGGTCTGCAACTCTAGCTTAATCTCCCTCCTTCCGGAATTAGTATGAAGCTCAACCAATGTATGGTATGACTAGTTTGCCACGAACTCCCGAATATCCCTCCTCAAGATGCTCAAATACCGACTCACACATGCTTGCTCGGTAAACACGTGCTCAGGGCAAAATATCGCTCTCTCATGAAACATCCTCATAATCTCTGTCACAGTTTCTATCTTCTGCTTGGGAGACAAAAACTCCTGGGCTAATCGTTCCCTCTCCACCTGGGGAACATACTCATCTCGGAAAAACCGTGCAAACCTCTCCCATGTCACTGCAGCATGGTCTGCAGGAGTAAAACTAGTAGTCACGAACTTCCACCAGTCCTTTGCTCCCAAGCGAAGCTGGTTCAGTGCAAATCAAACCCTCGGGTGATCTTGGCATGAACATGTATAGAAACATCACTCAATGTCAGAGATCCATCTTATGGCAGCAATTGGATCCTGTGTGCCGTCAAACTCTGGTGGTTTCGTGTTGCTGAACTCCCAAAACAACACCGAGCCACCTCCATGTGGCCTTACAGCAGCTATGGTTGCGGTGGCTGCAGCAACAACAGCCTCCATAATAGCAACGTATCGCTCGTCGGATGTCTCAATCATCATGGTCTTAATAGACCCGAACATCTCGGGTATGGCCTCTCTAATAGCTACGACCACCTCCTCATGAATGATCTTGTGGATCTCCATCTCCTCATCGTTGGCACTGTTGCTCTCGGGGTTGTGGCATGTACCCATCATAATGTCTCTGAAACACAACACGAAAAATCATCAAAGACTTGTTCGAGCATACTCACACTCGATTCTCGTCCCTACATGCGCCTTAGTATCTTAAGGATTCTTACTTGGCTTTCATGCAAATCCGGTGCTTTTAGTAGTACGGGCCTAATACTACCTTCCACGCCAACCCGTAGTCACCCCAAGTCCTCCTCCCAGGATCCTAATTCACAAGTACTCTATCTCTCACTAGTATCAATCTACTCTCTCGGTAGGCTCCTCCTATGCCCCATCTAGGTATCTCTCCTAGATTATCCCTCGACTAAAAACTCTTTCTGAGAAATTCCTGCTATGTACTCTCACTCAACACATACTCAAGGCAAATAACAAATAACATTGATCAATAGCATACCCTAGACTAAGGCATCATGAATCAGGCAACTCTAGCCCTAATTTATGAAATACCTAGCCTATCCTCTAGCATGCAGCTCCAATATATCATAAATATCTCATAATATAAACAAATAATGGTATTTTGCAAAATCACCGTTCAGGCTTTGGCTGATTGTACACACTGCTCTGTCTCGTTTTCTCTTTAAAACTCTTACTCGTTTTAGAAAAAATATTTCTCTTTATAAAATTTTCTCAATTCCTCAGTTTGAGTCCAGACATACCCGAGAGTACATCCAAATCCCTCAAACTAAGGCTCTGATACCAACTTGTAACACCGTAAATTTTCAAACAATTTTTTTCATTTTCAAAACCACATAATTCTCAATATCACATTTCAAAACCACAATTGTCAAATTGTCAAAAACACAAATTCATAAATTGTTTAATAAAATCCAGGACCCTCAATAACATAAACTCCATCTCGTGTGTATAATCAAGCCGACGCCTTCCTGTAATCCTGAGAAGTACCTAAAACACATAACACATAACACGGTAAGCACAAAGCTTAGGGAGTTCACCAAAATAGCAACACATCACATTATCCTCTCATGGACATATCTAGATAGAGACCCTTTGGTCAATGTGTCTAAGTGGGAACCCTTCGGTCCCACAACTCGGGTTGGACCCTTCGGTCCTGACTCAATAAAGATCGGGATAATACACATCAAAAATCACAAAGACATAATGCAAGATATCACAATTCTCAATATAAGCATACAAGACCTATCGGGCACACAATGATACCACTCATGGTAAGTATAGTGAGAAGACTCACCTCATAAGTAAGCAAGAAATCCTCGTAACCCTCGAACGGTCTAATCCTCGCCTACACGTCATAATCATCTCTAATTAACACTTATCACCTCAACCTAAATAAGTCAAGCTAACCTCTTTCTCTAACCCTTGGAAAGGGTAAAAGACCATTTTACCCCTCCATGGTCTCCAATCCATGTCTTGACCAAACCCTAAAAGTCAACAGAAGTCAATACTCGAGTCATCAGTCCCTGTTGACTCAACTCGTCGAGTGCATCCATGTGACTTGTCGAGTTCCCTCGTTTCCTCATAAATGTTGTGAAAATCTAAATTAACTCGTCGAGTTGTCTCATCAACTCGTCGAGTTACACATGTTTAGATTTGTCGGGAAAAACCCTAACGGACTCGTCGAGTCAGCTCACCGACTCGTCGAGTCCCTTCAGACCATTTCCTCATTCATAATTTTTTAGGTAGAAATGATGTCTTATACTTTGGATATAGCCTTCTAAGGCTCACTTATCACGTAAAGTTGCAAGCTTTACGTTCATGCATGACATCTAGGGCTCAAAATGCCAAAACAAGCTCTATAAAGGGTTTCATGCATGGAGACTTGCTCAATGCTTGATAAAGCTTGGATCTTTGGGCTCATTGGACCTCGTTTTTTCTAGATCTGGAGTCTCAACTCCATGACAAGCTCCATCAACTCAGGAACCACAAGATAAGGGGGGAAAAGCCCTAAAACTCTCTAGAAAGAGATCTATCAAAAGAAATGCTCAAGGTGGTAGCTTTTTACCTCCAAACTGAAGCTAGCACAGAGAAACACTTGATCCACAAGCCTCTTCTTGTTCCAAAGCTTGATGCTCTTCACTCTTCTTCCAAATGTGCACTAAAACACCCAAAGTTAGCTCATCTCTCTCTCTCTCTCTCTCTCTCTCTCTCTCTATATATATATATATATATATATATCCCACATATAGATACACACGATTAGGGTTTCTCACAGAGGGTTAGAATGATAAGGGAGGCGGAAATGAGGGCTTAAGGTCCTTTAAATAGGACACAAACCCTGAAAATTAGGGTTTTCTCACCCAAATCCGACTCATCGAGTCGGGGTCCTCCGACTCATCGAGTATACTTCAGAAATCACACGGTCATTAACTCCTCTACTCGGCGAGTTGGGGAATCCAACTCGTCGAGTTGCCCTAACATCATGAATGTAAATAATTAAATATTATACCTGGGAGTCGGGATGTTACACAATCCAAGGAAATAAAACATAAACACAAAGACACCAACAAACTCAAAAAAACACAGAAAACACGTAAAGACAGAGAATACAAAAAACACAAGATGAAAGAAAGACAGACACACATAAACAGTAGCAATCAGACAACAGTCAAAGGGCAAAATAAAGTAGAAAAACATAGGAGGAAATGGGAGAAGATGAAAATTCGAGAAATTTATTAGCATTAGGAATGCTGCAACAGACGTCGGAACATGTGAAGGATTGAATCCAGGGGAGACACCACATATTTACTCGAATGAATTAAACCCAACATTGAAATCAAAATCGATTGATTTTTCATTGAGCACCATCAAATATCGTTATAGCCCTAACATTTCATTCATGATCGACATCCAAAGACGATCAATCGAGGTGGAGTTAATTTGGGAGAAAGAAAAAGACATAAAGAATAGATTTCAGAGGCATCGTCATCGTCTTCATCAATATTTGTTTGATAAAGTGGTGGAGGAGAGGAGTCACGAAGGTCTTTGCACATGAACAGAACATGTGTCCAAAAAGAAAAAACCGACTAGTTAAAAATGAAGACCAAGGACTAAACTGTTAATCCCTTAAAATCTTGTGGTCAAACTCTGAATGCCAGGTAATAAGGGGACGAAAACTGTAATATTGAAAAAGTTTGTGGCCAAAATCAAAACCATATAAACTCTACTGTTCCTAAGTTCTATGTGCATTAATATATATATATATATATATATATATATATATATATATATATATATATATATATATATATATTAATGATGTATTTACAACTAAAACGTTGATTTAAACTATTTTTTTCACAACTCATTGCCATTTTTTTCATTTGTGTTTTACTTTAATGTTTTTTCATCTTCGGTTTCAAAAGCATCATTTCAAAACTCAATTTCATTTAAAATTAGAGGATATTTGAGATTACTTTTCAAATTGACTTTTTAGACTTTTGTTTTATTACAAAAAATTAAAAGTTTAAAAGATATTTGGTAATTTCAAAATTCATTTTAAATTGATTTTTTGACAAAAAGAAAAACAAGGTGTTTTAGAAGTCAGTGACTTTTGGTTTTTTGGTTTTTGTTTCCTTAAAAGTTAATCCAAATATATTTAAAAAACTCCTTTTGGAAAAAGTTATAAGCCAAAAAATGATTTTGTCAAAAAAAACTTTTTAAGTTAAAAACAATCCCAAACATCCCCTTAATTTTTATATTTAAATAATGTGTTGTTATGTTGAAATTTTAATTTAGTAATATAACTTTTTAAATTCCAAGTATGGTACTTATTTGATGTTTTTTTGTCATTAATTGATACTTATATGATTTAATTACACATGATTAAAATATTTAACTGTAATTATTCAATTCAATTAATAATATGATCATGTAATATCTCGATTAATAATTATGTCAAAAACCTCCAACTCACTATTAAAAATGTTGGCTTAGACTATTACTTGATATTTTTCTTTAGAAAACGAAAGTGTTAAAATATTTACAACACGTTACTAGTTATTATTACTAATGTGTCAAAACTAAAATTTATATTAAAAACAATTTTTCATTAAAGTTATATGCAAATACTAATGTGTTTCTGGATGTTGTTAGTGATTTTTTTAGAATATTTTCATATCATAACAGTTTTCATAGAAAAACAAAAAACAAAAACAACGCAAAACATAAAATAGGTTTTTATGCAAATGATAATTTTTTTTAAAGGACTAATTAAATATATAAAATAATATTTAATATTCATATCATCATCTTAATATTTCACAACTAATGTTGTGTTAGAAAATGGTAAAAATCAAGATTAAACGTTTTAATAAAAAATATATTTATGAAATAATAAGTCATAAATTTTCAACAATCCATGTTAAAATATATTCATAATAATACATATTGATTCGTTATACAAATGTCTGCAATATTTCTAACCTTCTTCGGTACTATTATAACATTATAATATAGGGTAAATGTCACTGTAGTCCTACAATGTTTTGAGTTTTTGTTGATTCGGTCCCTTAACTTGATTTCTTGCTTTTTAAGGGATTAAAGTTCATAACAACCTGTCTACTTTGCCATCCTAACCGATTGTAGCCGGTTTCACGTGTCACGTCAACTAAAATTGCCAAATCATCACCAACATGGACTCACTTGGTAAAATCAACTTAGAACAGTTGAAGACGAAGATGAATTTTTGTGTTTATGGAACTTACTTTGAAAATCAATATTATCGAACGCACTTGACGTGTCGAGTACCGAAATAGTCAAATTGGTTATGATGCGTCACTGAGTTGGTTATCGAACAATTGAAGAACAGTCAATGTAAAATTCAAAATTGGTGTTTATTGATGTTTCGATAGTAATATGGATTGAAATCGTTTCGATAATCACAAGTTCAAGATCGAAGTTTTACGTGTGGTGATATCGAAGTTCAGATGAATGGTTAGTGAGTTACCAAAGAATGGTCAAACCATAGAATTGAAAAGTCAAACTTGGAGTTCTTTTGGTTAAATAGAATCAAAGTGAAGTCGGTGAAATCAATTGCAGATTGAAGTGTGAATCGGAAGTAAAAGAAAAAAATGTTAGTCGAAGTGGTAATATTCAATCGACTGGTTAAGGATTCAAGATTTCAAAGGTTTCCAACTTCAGAACTTAAACCACCGGTGAGATTGTTATTGCTTAGATCGAGAATACAAAGAGATTCAAGTTTGAAAAGCGATTGAACAATCATACCCTGGAAACGATTCACACTCACCTTTAATGTTGTCAAGTCCGAAAAGAAAACTGTTCAAGTCCTAGTCCACCTTCAAGCGAATTCATGCTCATATCCAAATAACGTAACTTTGTTAATCGGAAAAGTTGGTCGAGAATGGAGTCATTGAAGCTGTTCTGCATTATATCAAGATGAACAAGTCCGGTGAGGTTACCAGACACATCTTCGGGGATCTCACCTACCAACGAATTCATGGATATATCGAGGAATTTCAGGGATTGGGTTTTGAAAAGGGGATTCAAGATACTAGAATACACCTGAACCTGGTCAACAAACAGAGGAGCGATGACGTCAAGGCGGAGCTGGGTGACGACTTTGGTTTTGTTTATGGATTTGTAATTGAAATGAGTTGAAGATCGAAAACTTCATTTTTGGTTATGAGTTGATTCAAGCGTGCTGCTTACATTCTATTCACAAGGAAATTTGGGGAAGATAATAACACATGTTATATATTTAGCCCTAAAATTTCAGCATTTTGGCAATTTTAGTTGACATGGCATGTGAAACTGGCTACAATAGGTTAGGATGGCTAAATAGATAGGTTGCTATAGACTTTAATCCCTTAAAAAGCAAGAAATTGAGTTAAGGGACTGAATCGACTAAAACCCAAAACATTATAGGGATACAGTGACATTTACCCTATAATTTAACTAATAACTTACTTTGTTGATTAAGAGACGATAATTTTACATTTGAAGAATGATCAAACATCATGGAATATACATCAATGTTAACTGCTATTTTTGATCTTTCACTCCTACAATCTAACACAACAAAAAAATTATAGGATCTAATTACAATATATGTAACTTAAAAATATCATGCAAAATAAAATTATAGAATTAAAAAATATAGAAATTTTTTTAAGGCCATGAGCCATATCATTCCCTTGACTTTGAATTTTTTATATCTTTCCTTTAAACCAATAAAATGAATTGATCTTTTGAATATTTGATATATCCAAAGAAGATCCTATAACCCATGACATAGTTCATTTTTATATTACAACTATAACCTTCTTTTCAATTTGTGTATATTTCATATAAGATAATTAGAAGGAGAAAAAAAATTGAGTAACCAAGCATGTGAAATAATATTTTTATATATGTTAAATATTTCAACTAATTTATCAATTAAGTATAGTAAGTTGAAGAGGTGGGAAAAAAGGTCGTCGATGATCACCACCCCATCAGATATGACATATATAGAGAAACTGAACAAATTTAATCAGTAGTATAAAAGATATCAATGAAAAAATATAGGGAAAATGACACAAATGCCCTACGAACTTTTTAGGGTTTACTCGTTGAGTCCCTAAAGTTTTTGTCGGGCTTTATGGGTCCCTAAACTAGGATATGACCTACTCTTTTAGTCTATGTCAACCTGTAATAGTCAGTTCAGTGATCTTTTAGACAAAATCAAGGTTCTAAAAGGCGTGAGGCGTGGCGTGGCGGCAAGGCCAAGCCTCAAGCTTAACGAGTTATGGCGAGTCATGGCGTTTTTCAAGGCGTGATGTAAGGCGGCGATTTTGTATTAATTTATAATTACATTACCGCATAAATATAAATTTATATCAAATATACCTAGTTTTTAGAAGTGTTATATCAACAACTAATAACAGAAAGTTAATAAAAAACACAATAATTGTATGTCCGATTAGAAAATATATAAAAAGAGCAAAAAAACGTGTCTAAAACGAAAAAACACGCGTCATAACACGCCATAACGCGCCATGGCACACCATATCACGCCTTGCCATGCGCCACGCCTAACAGCAAGGTTATGAAACTTTTCGTAACGGCGACGCCGCGCCCTACGCCATGGCGCGCCTTTTAGAACACTGGACAAAATAAACTCACATGATGCCCCTATAAAGTCAAAAAAATAAGTTCAGGGATCAATATGAATTGAGTGTGAATCGACTTTAGAAGAAAATGGAAGTTTTTTTTTGTACGAATTGATCCCCAAACTTATTTTTTTGGCTTTATAGGGGCACAATGTGAGGGTTTTTTATTTTTTTTTTTTGTGTCTAAAAGGTCACCGAACCGGCTATTACAGATTGACAGAGACTAAAAGAGTAAGTCATATCCTAGTTTAGAGACCCATAAAACAGACAAAAACTTTAGAGACTCAACGAGTAAACCATAGAAAATTCGTAGGACATTTGTGTCATTTTCCAAAAAATATATTTAACTAATTGTTTTTTTAGATAATCTTTAGCGACGACATATCGTCGCCATATATTTTTTTGAACAACTGAAATGTTGCCACCTTACTTATTACTTATTATGAATGGAAGCCAATTCATAATTTCGTTGGAGAGTATTCCATCAGATTTTTCAAACTATTTCAATTTTCAACGACTACACGTGTCGATGAATGTTTAAATTTTCGAAATTCTTTTAAAAAAGTTTCATCAGCTACATATCGTTGCTTAAAATTAAAACCCTACATCGACTACGTGCTGTTGCTAAAAATCCAAATTATTGAAGTGTTTGTTATAATTAAGGGAGTGTTTGGTTTAACTTTTCACAGCCAAAAGTCCTTTTTGTAAAAGAGAAAAAACAAAAAGATGTTTGGCAAACTAATAACTTTTGGAGTTTTAATACAAGAAAAAACAACTTTTTGGAAAAGTCAGGAAATCATGACTTTTTGTAACTTTTTGAAAAAATTCTTTTGAGCTTTTAAAAGCTAAGTCAAACACCCCCTAAGTAAACTTTTCGAAATTCAATATTGTAATAAAAAGAAATAACCATTAAATATAAATTACTAAAATAAACAACCATTGTTTTTCTTTAATAAAAGAACTTATTTATGAAGATAAAACATAAAACCAACATGACAAGTTAGCTATATATATTTTCCAAATCTTTCATTTATAAAATGGAATAATGGTGTTTTTGGTTTTTGAAACCCAAAAATCTATTTAAAGAAGTTATCATTTTCCCTCACATATATATTGTTTTTCCTTTTAAACAAGGACCATGTATTTCATCGTTTGAGGAACTTTAACTGCGACATGTCTATGTATACATACTGATACGATAGTAGTGGGGGGATATCGAGAAATAATGCAAGAAGCTAATTTCTTTTTATTTTTCTTTTCTTTTTGTGAAGCATCAATTGGCTAATTTCTTACTTGGCCACAACGTTTCGGGAATTCTCCTCAATGTAATATCTAAATATTTGGGTTTAAAGAATCGATTCCAGTGACATACTAAAACCCTCCACCAAACACGTTCAGACTGGTGATCAAGACTCTAAATTTCAATCTCACACCTCCAAAACCTCATCAATGGCGGAGGACATTGAAGCGGCAGGACTGATTTCTGAGCGATCAAGAAAACGCAAGAAACTCGAACCGATTCATAAGCTTCTTCCAAACGAAAAAGTGGAAGTAATGACTGCCCCCATTTCGACCTCTTTTTACTGTATCTTCTTTTAACCTTTCTCGTTTCTGGGTTTATCGATCATGGTACACCAGAATCTGTGTTTGTGTGTCTGTGAGGGTTTTGGTTAAAATCTTGTTTTTTGGGGTTTTAATCTGGTTTTGCCTCATTTTCCTGTTTATCACTTGTTTGACTGATTGCATGCTTTGACTTTGCCTACATTGTGTTCTTTTATTGTTTCAAGATTCCGATCAGTGGTCGATATGTTGATCAATTTGGGGTTTTTGAAGAGGAATGTTAACTAGTTTGATTTCAATCGGTAACTATTTCTTTGGTTAGTATGATTTTAATGGGGGGCAACTCTCTCTTTGTATGAATGTGGGGTTTTTATGTTTGATTTAGTTTACGACTTCAAAAATTTATACTGATTCCAAGTTTATGAATACAAAGCTAAGAAATTTGGGGGTTCTTTATCTTTCTTCCATTTTGAGCTCTGTTATTCCATGCATTATAATTCTATCCACCAAAAAACTATCTTTTTAGCTTTTAATTATGAAACTAATTTCAGGTAAGAAGTATTGAAGAAGGATTCGAAGGCTCTTGGCACTGTGCAACTGTAATCGATAGTAAAAACCAGATTCGTGTGGTCAAGTATGATCACATTACACATGATGATGGTTCTGATAACCTTGTTGATTCTATTCCAGCTTCGTTTCCAGTGAATCACAAACTCCCACCTGACAGGAATACATCAAAGTTTCATAAAAATCGAGGCAGAATAAGGCCAGTGCCTCCTCGGTTTAAGTGTAATTTGAATTGCCTCCATTATGGACAATGTGTGGATGTGTTTCATGAAGATGCATGGTGGGAAGGTGTTGTTCTTGACCATGATGATGGGTCTGATGAACGCCTGGTTTTCTTTCCAGATGTTGGTGATGAACTTAGAGCTAAAATTGAGAATTTACGGTTTACTTGGGACTGGAATCCAGAATCTGATAAATGGAAGCTTCGAGGGAATTGGGTATTCCTTGAAGTTCTTGAGGAACTGGAATCGGAATGGCCGATTCTTGTTTCTGTCAAACAAATTTGGTATGAATTGAGAATGAAGAAGAAGTTTTTGAGAGAAATGAAGGAGTGGACTTGTCAGATAAGTGAAGTCTGGAAAGAGACTGTTAAAGAGGTAATTGTAGATAATTTGAAGTTGACAATGGTGGAGTTTTTCAGTAGGTTACAGCGTGAAGGCCATGGAATCTTGAATATAAACAAAAAAATTCTTGATTTTATTTCAAAGATGAAACCATCTTTTTTTGAATCTCTTCCGGCTATACCCTTTGAACACGAGCTTGATAATGATGTTGTTGATGATGATGTTGTTGTTGATGATGATGATGGTGATGATGATGATGATGATGATGACGACGACGACGACGACATGGGTCCTCCTGGATTTTCAAATGTACATTCGGATCAAGACATGATCATGAGTACTAAACCTGAAAATATTTATGAATGGACAAAAGTAAACGACTGTTGTTTTGCTGAACCTGGTTTAGCTGTTAAATCTGAGTGTTGTCCTGATTCAATCTTTGAGTACAATGAGTTCAAACGTGTTTCTCACAAGCCTTCAGCAGCATTAACTTCAAAAGTAAGGAAACATTTATCGTTTTTAGGTTGGATAATTGAGATCAAGAAAGATCAAGCAAGCTCAACAAAGAAAGATAGTGTTAGATACCGTTACACTACCCCTGAAGGACACCGGTTCATGTCACTTGCTATTGCTTGTGATGTCATATGTTCATGTGCACATGCATCTGAAAATTCTTCCCTTCAGCCATATACACCACCACCTCGACCACCACTAGTGGTGGTTGAACCCGAATACTGTCCACAGGCTGTGGCTGACTATTATTCCATGACATTAGAAAAATCTGGTATTTGGAGGAGGAAACGTGAACAGCTTAATGATATGCAATATAAAGCAAAGAAACATCTATTTGCAGTTGGATGGACATATTCGTATGCTGATGACATGTCTAGAAAGGTTTTGTACACTTCACCAAATGGGAAAAAGTTTTATTCTTTTCGCGAAGCGTGTAAACAGTATTTATTGGAAAGTTTTTGTAGTGGACCCATGGTAAATGTCGAAAAAGATGAAGGAGAAGAAAGAGAAAAAGGAAAAGAGCAAGTTATAGGGAAGCTTGTGATAAAGAAAAAAGACGGTGTTTTGTGCATTGAAGCAGCAGCACCTCCACGAGTACCAAGGGCAAAAGCGTCTTTCTTGAATTTAGATGAAGAAAATCAAGAAACAGGAAAATCTTCAACAAAAAACCGTGTGTTAAGGTCAAGCAAGCGGGCCCGCAAAGAGATTTCACCAACACACAAAACCCCACGAACCGTTTTGTCTTGGTTGATGGATAATAATGTCATTTTATCAAGATCCAAAGTATATTACCTTAATAGGAAAGATGGGAGTATAATGAAAGAAGGGTGGCTAACGATTGATGGGATAACATGTAGTTGTTGTGAAACGGTTTTTAGTCCTTCTAAATTTGAGTTGCATTCTGGAAGTACTTTAAGACGACCTTCTGCTAACATTTTTCTTGAAGATGGTAGGTCTTTATTAGATTGTCAAATTCAACTCAAACGTGATCAAAATGCAAGATTGTGCAAATCTGAACCCAAGAAATTGAAGGGTAATCGGCGTCCAATTATAAATGACAATGATTATATTTGCTCTGTTTGTCATTATGGTGGGGAGTTGGTTTTATGTGACAAATGTCCATCTTCTTTTCACACACATTGCCTAGGATTAAAGGTGAACATTCTTGATTCTTTAAAGAACGTATTTTTAATACTAAAATAAGAGTTTATACTTTATATTAATGTTTGTGATTTCCTTTGTTTGTTTAGGAGGTCCCGGATGGTGATTGGTTCTGCCCTTCATGTCGTTGTCGAATTTGTGATGAAAATAAATTCAGTGATGCTTGTGAAGAAAATACAGATAGTAATGTTCTAAGTTGTGAACAGTGTGAAAGAAGATGTATGTGGGATCAATATCTTTTATATGGTTTTTTCATGTTAGGTGTATTTTTTTTATTTATGTTGATTTTTGAATAAATTTGATGCAGATCATATAGGGTGCTTAAAAAGGAAAGAAGGTTTCTTGAAGCTAGAAAGCTACCCTCAAGTAAATTGGTTTTGTACTTTGAGATGTGAAGAGGTATATATAAATATCTTTTACCTTTTTATTGCATTTTTTTCTCCCATTGATATCTGTCTTATATTCCCTATCAAATGCATTACAACATGTCATGTCAAATGCAATACAATCTGTTCTGACTTATGTCATGTCAAATGTCGTACAACATGTTGTGTCATATTGATGGAAACCATGATATGTAAATAATGAACACACTCATGGTGGTTTTACAGATATTTATGGGGATTAACAAGCTTTTGGGAAAGCCGATTCCAGTTGGGAGAGATGATTTGACATGGACTATATTGAAACACAAGAAGCCTGATGAAACCTTAAATATGGAGGAAATAACTGAGAGTTACAGCAAGCTGAATATTGCCATTAGTGTGATGCATGAGTGTTTTGAGCCTGTTAAAGAACCTCGCACCCAAAGAGATATAGTTGAAGATGTTGTTTTTGGTAGATGGTAAGATTTAGTTTTTCATTTTTGTGGACTATTTATAATAAGTTTTTATTGATTTCTGGTAATTATGTAAAATTAACCACAGGTCAGAGCTAAACCGTTTGAATTTCAAGGGATTCTATACTGTTCTTTTGGAGAAAGATGATGAGCTTGTTTCAGCAGCTACAATAAGGTAATATGATGACAAAGATATGCTGTTTATCTCCTTTTATTCTTGTTATTTGACACATTTGTTACATTTGATTGTTACTATTTTCAAGGATTTATGGAGAGAAAGTAGCTGAAATCCCGCTTGTTGGCACACGATTCCGATTCCGTAGGCGTGGAATGTGTCATGCTCTTATGAATGAGCTTGAAAAGGTAAAATCTTAGGCTTTCACTGAAGCATTGTATCATAAAAATACGTTTGTTAAGGCCTGTTTGGTTTGTGGATTCCAGAGGAAATCGATGGAATTGGAATTCCATATTCCATTTCAAGGTGTGTTTCATTGTCAAACGGATGGAATCTTGGAATTTCATATTACAAAATACCCTCATTGACTAATACGTATATATTGAAATAAATTATAAATAAGCAATTTAATTATAAGTGAATTGAAAAAGTGTTCAATCTTGAATTCCAATCCAACCAAACATGTGATAGATTCTGATTCCATTGACAGATTCTGTTCCTTACAAACACATTTTGTGAATTAATATTTTCTAATGTTTTTCTATCTTTTGGTTTACAGAAACTGATGGAATTAGGAGTAGAAAGACTAGTTTTGCCAGCTGTCCCGAGTGTGCTACACACTTGGACATCATCATTTGGGTTCTCCATAATGACAGAATCAGAGAAATTGGAGTTTTTAGGTTACACTTTTCTTGATTTCCAAGGCACACAAATGTGTCAAAAACGTTTAGTGAAGACTCCACCCTCTGCAGAGTCAAGCATATCAAGAGGTGTGTTTTCTTTATCAACCCCTTTTACTATTTAAGGCAAAAAAAAAAAAATCTTTGGTTAAATGCTTTAATATCACAAAAAAAAAAATTATAATTTGATGCAGAGAATAATCATGAGACTGTTAATGGAAGCAATGGTGTAGATTTGGATGGAGTCAGTGCTGTTTCTGAAGTGTCTCAAACAGAAAAAGTTGAGGAAAGTGGGATGATGATGATCGATCATCATTCTTTAAAGTATGTTTCCAAACACTTCAAGTGAAATTATAATCAAACATTACAGTTATTTCTCATCAGAAAAAGTTTGTTTTTTATTTTTATTTTTATTTTGATAGGGCTGATGATGGAAACCAGGACAACAATGGCAATGGATCAGCTCCACCTGAAATCTTGGTAACTCCTGTTGATTTTGATTTCTTCTGGAGGAAATTGTAGGAAATACCAATGTTATTTGACTTTATTTCTTGTAATTTGTCCTTGTTTACACAAAATACTTAAATTATTGATTGATTGTAGGAAAAGCAAGCAACTCATGTTGAATGTGAAAGTGAAATAAGCATGGAGTATTCCATGGAAGCATCAAACTCCAAGGAGGATGACAACAATGACAATAACAGCCATCTGAAATGCTATCAAAGAAGGAAAGTCATTTGCGGGAGTTGACTTTGTCTTTTTTGTTTTAGAAGAAAAAGTAAATAGCAACAAACTTCTGATTCCCCTTTTTAACAATAATAATAATAATAAGCAAGGATAAGGTAAGGTGTTTTATTAGAGATGTAAATTAAGTAGTGAGATTTGTGTAAAGTTTATGGAGATGGGGCCCACCTGTCGTGTCGTGTCGTGTCATTTTTATGTACAGCTAACTAGTGGCTGTAAGTAGATGATGATGGATGCCCGTAAAGCTCCGAATTTTGCTTTTCAGACTTTTCTTGGTGCTTTCGGTTGGCATGAAGAGTAATATATGCAACGCAACTTTGTGTTTCAAGTTCTAAATACAAAATTTGCTTTCTAGTAGGAAGCTCTTCAACATATTGAGATCATGGGATCACAACCACTGATGTGTTGTGATCCCAGTGTGTAGCTATGCCTTGATCTTGGTAGGGCCCGTTTGGAACAGATCAAGGTGTAGCTACAGTATAGTGTGGATTGTCGTAACCAATTTTGAAAAGTAACCATTATTGTGAAAATTGTTTGTTAGAAATGTAAAGGTAAAATGGTCATTTGGTTTCATTCAGACTGGATGTTTAGTCTAGAAAAGAAACGAACATTATGTATGCAGTTAACCATGTAACAACTTTACTCATACATGACTTAATGGGGGAAGAGAAGAAAACAAGTGTTGAATAGGTGGTAAATGATGTTTGTCTAGAGAGTGCTAAATGTATACCAATTAGTGAAGATGAATAGATGACATGAAAGAAAAGGGACGTAAAATTATGGTCTGGATAGATAGATATGCTTCCTTCCTTTTACTTAACCTATTAAGACATACTATATGTATTAAGTATAGAAGGGAATGGCTAATACATATATGGTGTAATTGACTTATGATAAGATTGTTTGTTTGGTGCTTAATTGACAAATAAGGCTTTGTTGGTTAGCACATACCACATGAGTGTATGTACTCTCCATGTTCAGTTCATGATTTGTTTACAAATAGACCCCACACACATCCTCATCGACATCCTAAAAATCAAATCTCTTTTGTAAAAAGATTTCACACAAAAAATTAGAATTATGTAAATGATAAATATCAAATAAATACTATACATGTTTTCATCACGTCAATCATTTATACTTGATTTATGTTTTCGTTATGATCTTATAACGTTTGTAGTCTAATAATGTTTTAGGAAAATGTAGTACCTTTTAGTTGGTTATTCGGAAAAGCAATATTTTGGGAAAGACCTTTTTTCTTTTTTCTTTTTTGTAATTTATATTTATACATTTGCTCTTTATCCCTTAATAATCGAGGTTTTATATTCAAATTTTTTTTTTCTCATCACCCTTGTTCCAGATACATTATTATATATATATATATATATATATATATATATATATATATATATATATATATATATATATATATATATATATATATATATATATATAATATATATATATAACCAAAATAGTTATGTGGGGCAATTCACTATTCATTCCACCTAAGCATAGTCATTTTTTAAGTTTTCATATTGGATTCTTTTTTCATTTTACTACCTTTACTTTTATCTTTTTTTATATTTTGTACCCTGAACTAATTTTGATATAACAATTTTTATCCTTATAGTTTTAAAATTTTTATATATTTATATTCTTTTTCCTTAATTAATTTTTATTTAACAGTTTTCACTCATTATAATTTTAAAGTTAAATTATTAGTATTTTATACATTATAACGTGAATTGTTTGTATCTATATTTTATTTTGATATTTTTGTGTTCCACTTTACATGATTTAATTATCTCAATGGTATATATGGTGTCAAACTATATTTTTTAACATACCGGATCTTCCGCAGCAACGCGCGGATGGTCTAAACCCTAGTTTAATTCAAATATCAAGTTACAAAAAAATAATATGAAATAGCTTATTTATCTATTTTATGTTGGAGAAAAAAGCGGCTTTACATCCCTCCTTTGTTAACAAGCTTGATATCTATTCTTGCCTTTGCGAATAACACAAGTAATGCCATCTCTCGTTATGCCTTTTTTCAATCATTTAGACTGTTGTGAATGAAATTCTAACTTTCCCATCTATGTTCATACCTATTATTGAATCGTATATATTCTTTTCATTCAATTCACTCAATTACCCATAAGCCAAAAATATACTTACATATTTATATATATTTCTCATCTTTAATGAACATCAATTAAACGTTTTGTTTGATTTAATTTATGTTTGGTGAATATTAATATAATAATCTATTTATCAAATAAAGCTATCTAAAATATTATAAGTATTTTGGATGATATTAGATTCGTTTCAATTATATATTAGTTTATAGCGATGAGAACTATGATTATAAAATTAATTAAATTTCATAGTAAAAAACTCAAAATTATTAATCAGTTATTTTAAATAAATTATTAAGTAATGGATTTTTTTAGTTATATAAAATTATAATCGTTGATTTAAATAAAAACACGACCTTATAATCCGTATTAATTTTATTTTAATTTTTACCCTAATATTATTAATTCAATGTAATTAGAGTGAAAAATTTAAAATTTAAAATTTAAAATGAAGAATCAATAAGTTGATAAATGACATTACATTAATTACAATGTCTAATAAAGTGACACATAATAAAAAAAAACATATTTTTTTTTGTTTAGAATAGGGATAGATCCCTTAACGATGTCTTTGTAACGATTTGTACATTTTAAAAGGATGATTGTTATTATCTTAAATAATCAAAACTAAATTAACTTCCCCATAAATATAATTAAGATAGATAAAACTATAAATTTGGTCCTTGTGGTTTGAAAAAATTGTGGATGAGATAAAAAAAAATTCAACTTGTATTGAAGGTCCAAAATTAAGAGTTTTTCGTGAATTTGGTCCCAAAATTAGGAATTTCTGTGAATTTGGTCTACGATGGACTTGAAATGACGGTTTTACCCTTTTAATTTCTATTTTTTTTATATTTCTTCATATTTATTTTAATACTTATTTAAATAAAAATAAAGACAAACAATTAGACCTACACCCTAAAGTCCCATGCCTTCTTTTTTCTAACCTAACCTATCTTGAAGAACCCCAAACCGATGCTTAAGAGTTTCTCGATGTCTTCTACCTCCATCAGACCACCAGATAAAACTCTTCCTCCGTCAACCCAAGTGGCACCGCCATTTCCATCTCTTCCTTTTCATATGTGTTAATATCCTCATCTCCGCCGCCATCGAGCTTCATTTGTACCGTTGAGATTTCTCTGTGTCGATTCACTTGCAAATCAAAATTTTCTTACTCAGATAAATCATCAATCTCCTGTGCCGATTCGATTTAGGTTTAATTTCTGAATCTCGTGGTGTTCATTAGAAGCATGATGCTTTCTGTTGGTCTGTTGAAAATGAGAGTTCTTTGTTTATCTTGGTTTTTTCTTCATCTGAGTTTAATTGGGTTTGGTTAGTTACATCATCTATTTTTCACAATTATGGAGTATTTGAATTATGAATCAGAACTAGAACTATTGAAGGATTTTTGAAGATAGATGAGGAAGAAAAATATGTTTTTTTTTTCCTGATTCGAAGATGATATATATATATATATATATATATATATATATATATATATATATATATATATAGAGAGAGAGAGAGAGAGAGAGAGGAGAGAGAGAGAGAGAGAGAGAGAGAGAGAGAGAGAGAGAGAGAGGAGAGAGAGAGAGAGAGAGAGAGAGAGAGAGAGAGCAATTTGGTCCTTGTTGTATTAAAAAAAAAGAGTCCAAAAACTTTACAACTTGTATAAAAAATCCAAAATCAAAAAATTTCATGATTTTAATCCAAAAAAAAAAAAGTTAAAAAAACCGTTATGGCTTTTTATTTTTTTTCCTCTTTCTATAATTGTTTTAATAGTACTACTTTAATTAAAAAAAGAAAAAAAATTGCCAATCTCTCTCTCTCTCTCTCTCTCTCCTCTCTCTCCTCTCTCTCTCTCTCTCTCTCTCTCTCTCTCTCTCTCTCTCTCTCTCTCTCTCTCTCTCTCTCTCTCTCTCTCTCTCTCTCTCTCTCTCTCTCTCTCTCTCTCTCTCTCTCTCTCTCTCTCTCTCTCTCTCTCTCTCTCGTTAATGTATATTTATAATATAGGAGTATTAGATTACAGAAAATTCTAAAATCATTAATTTAAATACAAGGACGCCATGACTAAAAGGTATGGGTTCTGAGATTCTCTTTGCATTCGTACCCTTTTGTCCACAAAAGTATGACCACGACCTAACATAAAATAACACTTTAGGACCTAAAGATATCAAAATATTTTCAAATTTCGGCTAATGATTCGAAGCGTAACTAAATGTTTTCCATCAAAAAAAATAATTTGTATTGTCTATTACCTCTTTTATATGAAAATGGGTTAATAAATTAAAAGGGTAACGGAATATCAGTTATCAGTTATGTCTCTTATTTAAAAATTAATTAATAAATTAACTGTAATGTAAACAATTGGTCATTTTCATTTTTCTGTACACCATAAGTTCTCAAACTCAGACATCATTGTGATTAGGTATTACACCTTGGCATTTACATAGTAGTCATTTATAACCTAAGTAGGTGTGAGACACATGTATTACATGAGTTCATTTAAAATAAAATTTAAATATAAAATTTAAAATATTTAAAAAGTTTGAATTTATAAGAAAAATAAGAAAAATATTGAATTATAAAAATTAAAGTGTTTTTTTTCTTTTCAATTTAAACAAATAATTTAGATAAATAAATAAAGGAAATTAATAAAACTTTAATTTAATAATTTTGAAATTAAAAAGAAAGTCTATTAATGAAATTGATATGCATTTATTATTAGATTTAAATAATATGTGGAATTTAATAAAATAGAAAAACCATAAAATGACATGTGGAATAAAAATTAATTTAAAATAACTATAAAATTACATTTGGCAAAATGAATAAGAATATTATATGTGACAAAAAGATCTTTATTTATTAGGATAGATTGTTTGATAAATTATACACGGTGTCATTTATATCATATCTCGCACCTTAAATCATTATTTTTCTACTTAAATTGACAATATTGTTACCATATCACCCAAATAAGGAAACTCAAACCACGTCTTCCTCTTCTTACATATCCAACTCAAATATGGAGGTTAGGGTGACATAAACCGCACCGCAATTAAAATTAACCGCATAAACCGCAACCGATTAACCGCAACCGCAATAAAAACTGATGGTGAGGTTTTCTGTTTTTCAAAAACCACAAATTTGCGGTACGGTGCAGTTATTAGTTTTCAAAAACCGCACCGCACCGCATATATTATATACAATTTTTTTTTATTAATTAGTAATATATTAAATATTAAAAATAAGACAACTTTCATGGATGAAAGAAGGATAAAATTTTAGAAGACAAAAATGTTGGTTTTTTCTTATCTTTAACTTTGGAAAATTGTGAAATTTGACAATTTTAAGATATTTATTGTTAATTACTGGTAATTTAACATTTTTACTTTTTAAGATATTAGTTGTTTGTAATTTCAGTTAATTGTCTTATACCTTATGGTTTTTATTATTACAAGTAATATGTTTAAACTCTTAAAACTGTTTGCACTGTAAAGTGCGGTTAAAAACCACACAAAATAACCGCACCAAATTAATGTGGTTAATAACCGAAACACAAAAAAACAAAATTGCACTGCAAAAATAACCGTTTAACCGCACCACAAAAATAACCGCACCAAACGGTTTTGAAAATGGATTAACCGTATTTGCGGTTAGTGGTGAGATTTTGGTCAATAATCGCACCGAACCGCACCACGTTCACCCTAATGGAGGTGCAATCCCGATATTGTTGTGATTTTTTTTAACATATGAATACTATTAAAGTAGAAAGACGCTGAAAACAAGGGAAACAATTACAAATAATTAATAGTCAATATTTGATCTTCTAACCGATAAATCCAATTGATTTTAAGTTTATATTTGTATGTATTATAAATTAAAAAAAAAAAGCTTGAGAAACAATCCTATTAAACAAATCCTATTTCCATTTCCTATGCAATCTGCACACCATAGCGTTTATATAATTCTAAATACTTCATAAACGCATCGAGAACACAATTTCCAAGCAAGCTTTCTTCGTGGATGTAATTTTAACAAAGTCTGCCCAGAAAAATACATTCTCTAACTATATTAGCCGAGGGAATTTGCAAATCCCACTACCAACCAATATCTGTCCAAAGATCCACCTTCATCTCGTTGTGCCTCCACAATAACTTGTGGACGCTCATCACGTTACCCGTTAGTGTTTTTAGAAGGTGTTGTATTGGTTCTTTAATGTTAGAAAAAGACGATGAACAGATTGCTTGGATTCTCTGAAAGTCGTGAATCATTATCAGATTGAAGTATTTCGATGGTACAGATCGAACACTTAATTGGATGAAATTCAGAGATACGAAATCAGAGAATGTATGTGAAATGTTCTTCAAAAGATGTACCAAAAAAAATAACCAAAACGGCTATATGATTCCTGTCTGAAAACTGTCACTAGACAGTTACAAACTATAATAAAAAACTACCAAACCGTCACTAAATGGATCTCGGGGAAAATGGTCAACTTTCTAAAAATAGGATTTTTGATGCATTTTTTAATATAGCAACATAGACCAAATAAAAAATTTCTGAGCCAGGGACTCTGCCCCTTGGACCCCGCCAGGGGCGCTGCCCCCGGACTCACGTTCGTTTAGGGGCTTTGCCCCTAAATAACAATGTACTTTGAATCTTGAAAAACTTGAACAAGTGTGCACTCCTACACCATCCTAACTTGTTCAATATTAAACAAGATCATTTTTTATATAAAATCACCAACATTTAATTTCTTATTAGATCTACGTTGCTCCTACTAGCTTCTTGTAACAATAGTATTCTCTATAGAAATTCAACACTTCAAGTAACAAAACATCTTGTTCTCAATACGGTTGTAGAAGTAGTAAACCCATAGTTTTCTTAGGGTAGCCTAAAAATACACATATTGTTAATGCACTCTAGTTTCTTGGAAGTCTCACGCCTTGCGTGAGCCTCACAACCTTACACCTACGATGAGCATAAGCGGGTACCCGCCTAATTTTGTTGGAACCAGAACTGGAACTGGCGGTTCTTAAGATGTTGGAACCGGAACCGGAACTGACTACACAGGTTCCAATTCCGGGTACCCACTTTCAAAATATATTTTAATAAAAAAAAACTAGATTTCAATAAAAAAAATTTAGTTATTCAAAACAGTAAGTGTTTTATTTCTTTTTAAAAAATCTCACTTACTAATCTACCCTATTACTCGACAGTAATGTGCTAATTCATGCAAAAAGTGATTCACAGAACCTCATTTTATATAACCTGACATAGTTATGCTCTTTGTATCTACCCATCGATGTGGGATTGCAAGATATACAAATAACAATCTGTGTACAACATCTATTTTTTTTTTGAAATTTCTATTAATCTATCATTCTTTAATCTAATCCTCACTTAACTTGGATTAAGTTGTTGCTTCATTTCACATTGGCCCTTAAAGAAACTCAATTATTCTTTACGAGAACAAATACAATGCTTCTTTAAGTCCTGAAGTAAATAAATTTACCTTTATTATATATATATATATATATATATATATATATATATATATATATATTAGTTACGACTGTTACCCAGCGGGTAGCGGTTCCGAGAAAATAAGAACCGGAAGCGGAACCGCATAAGGCGGTTCTGAAACTTTAGGAACCGGAACCGGAACCACTTAATGTAACTTCCCGAAATCAGGTATATCTCCTAGGTCCGTCTTCTTTCCTTAAGTTGTCAGTTTTAGCCCTTGTGTAATTCGTGTGATGATCGAGTACGCTAGGCGTAATATAGAGTACGCCGCGCGTACTCGTGAGCGTATTCATGACACGGAGGTTGCCTGGTACACAGGGCGTACCAGGCCCAGAATGAAACCCTAATTCTAAGTGAGCCCCCTATTTAAAGAACGTGATGGCCTCATTGTTGGCCACCATTTCCAGAGACTTGCCTATCCAAAACCCTAATCCTCGTTCTTGAAGCTTGAAAGTTCCCTTGAGAGCTTGTTGGTGTGTTCTTGAGCCATAAGAGTGGAAAGAAAGCTTTGGAGAAGAAGGAGTAAGAGCCCAAGCACTTAGATATGAGCTTAGCAGTGTGAGAAGCTTCATTTGGAGGTATAAAGCTTCAAACTTTCTTCCTTTTCTGTTGTGTGTTCTTATTTAGCATGTTTTAGGGTTTTTGTCCCAAAAGTTGATGGCTTTGTAAGTTGATGAGCTCTAAGAACCTAGATTTGTCCCTTGCTAGTGTGTTTCATGTTATAAAGTCATAAAAATCCAATCTTGGTCATTAAGAACTAACCATGCATGGGATATGGACTTGAGAAAGAAAATGGATGGAGGTTTTGAGTGTTTAAGGTCAAACCAGCCATGCAAAGGCATACAATCTTCGACTTTATGGATTAGGAGGATGTAGGGGGTCCAGATCTGCATTTTGAGCCAAGGTCTTAACTGATTAAGACCATAAGTGAAGAAATAATGAAACTGGGACGTACGCTGAGCGTAAATCCCAGTACGCGGGGCGTAGGGTTCAATCAGCCCGATATCAGCGTATTGGGCGAGTACGCCTAGCGTAGGAATCTGGTACGCGCAACGTACTCGCCGACGTTGACTTTTGTTGACTTTTAGGGTTCGGTCAACAAATGGACTTTTGGATTCAAGAAGGGGTAAAATGGTCTTTTACCCTTCTGTGAGAGCCTAGGGGGGTGGTCTAGCTTAATGAGTGCTGCTATTCAGTAAGAATTTCTGTTTATGTGTATTAGACGGAAGCTAGACCGGAGATTAAAGTTCGAGATTATTCTGAGATAGTTCGAGGTGAGTCTTCTCACTATACCTTACCTAGAGTGGTAATTATATGTGACCGGAAGGTCGTATGTGCTTGTATGTGATATGTGATATATGTTTTATGTGATATGCTATGTTATGAGTTGCCTGGTTCGGACCGGAAGGTCGACAGGGCTTGGACCGGTAGGTCAATAGAGTTAGGTCGGAAGGTCAACAGGGTAGGGTTCAATCAGCCCGATATCAGCGTAGTGGGAGAGTACGCCCAGCGTAGGAATCTGGTACACGTAGCGTACTCGCAAACGTTGACTTTTGTTGACTTTTAGGGTTCGGTCAACAAATGGACTTTTGGATTCAAGAAGGGGTAAAATGGTCTTTTACCCTTCTGTGAGAGCCTAGGGGGTGGTCTAGCTTAATGAGTGTTGTTATTCAGTAAGAATTTCTATTTATGTGTATTAGACGGAGGCTAGACCGGAGATTAGAGTTCGATATTATTCTGAGATAGTTCGAGGTGAGTCTTCTCACTATACCTTACCTAGAGTGGTAATTATATGTGACTGGAAGGTCGTATGTGCTTGTATGTGATATGTGATATATGTTTTATGTGATATGCTATGTTAGGAGTTGCCTGGTTCGGACCGGAAGGTCAATAGAGTTGGGCCGGAAGGTCAATAGAGTAGGAGCGGAAGGTCATCAGGGTAGGGCCGGAAGGTCTACCAGAGTTGTGGAGCCAGAAGGTCCACTGAGACACATTGGCCGGAAGGCATCATAGAGCTATAGCCTCGAGTGGCTAATTTATATGCATGTGGTGTTTTGGGGAACTCACTAAGTATTCGTGCTTACCGTGTTATGTGTTATGTGTTTCAGGTACTTTAGAGGATCGCGGGAAGGCACTGGCGTGATTGTACACACACTCGGTACATTGAGCTATGATTGTGGATCCTGGATTTGATATGATGTTTAGAAAACTTTGTTGACTATTATGGTGTTTTATATAAAATGACATGCGTTTTGTGAAATTAAAAATTAAAATTTTATTTGAAAAATCATGTTGTTACAAGTTGGTATCAGAGCCTTGGTTTGAGGGATTCGGATACACCTTCGGGCATATCTGGACTCAAACTGAGAAAAGGATTTATAGAAAAGAGCAGTGTGTTCAATCAGCCAGCGCCCAAACGGTGATTTCCCAAAATACCCTTACGTTATGTGTTATGTTATTATGAGATGTGTTATGCATGCTAGAGAAGGCTAGGTAATACATATCTTAGGACTAGAATGGTCTGATATGTGATGCCTTAGCCTAGGAGTTTCTGTTGTTGTGAGTTGCTTTGAGTGCATGTAGGTAGCAGAGAGTAGCATGTGAGAAGTCTGCTAGAGAGTAGGTTGTATTCAGGGTGGCATAGAGTACTTGCAAGTTGGGATCCTAGGAGGAGGACTTGGTGTGGATACAGATACGGCGTGGAAGGTAGTATTGGGCCCGTACTACTGAAAGCACCGGATCGGTAAACATTCCAAGTAAGAATCTTTAGGGTGCTAAGGAACAAGTAGGAACGGTTGATCGAGTGTGAGTAATCTCGGTCGAGTCTCTGATTATTTTATGTCGTATTTCAGAAGCATCATGGTGGGTACGCGCCACACTCCAGAGAGCAGCGGTGTTAGCGATGATGAGATTCGTAGGATGATTCATGATGAGGTGGTTGCAACCATTCGAGCTGAGATACGGGAGATGTTTGGGTCTATCAAGACCACATTGATTGAGACATTTGACAAGTGATACACTGCTGTTACCGATGTTGCTGTTGTTGCGGCCATTGCAGTCGTCGCTGCTGCTAGGCCATAGGTGGTGACTTGCTGCTGTACCGGGAGTTCAGCAATATGAAGCCACCAGAGTTTGATGGGACTGAGGATCTGATAGCAGCGATGAGATGGATTTCTAACATTGAGGGATGCTTCTATACATGTTCTTGTCCAGAGCATCTGAGGGTACGGTTCGCGTTGAATCAGCTTCGCTTGGGAGCGAAGGACTGGTGGAAATTTGTGACAACCGATTTCTCTGTTGTAGAGCTTACCGCAGTGACTTGGGAGAGGTTCACCGCTATGTTTCGAGACAAGTACGTTCCCCCGGTGGAGAGGGAACGGTTGGCCCAAGAGTTCTTGTCCCTCAAACAGGGGACTGAGTCTGTGACTGTGATCACGCAGATGTTTCATGAGAGGGTGTTGTTTTTCCCTGAGCACGTGTCTACCGAGTAGACACGTATGCGCCGATATCCGAGCATACTAAGGAGAGACATTCTTGAGTTCGTGACGAACTCGACGTACCAAAAATTTGCCGAGCTCCAGGCAACTGCTCGTAAGAGGGAGATTGAGCTAGAGACTCAGGTCAGGGAGGAGGCGGAGTCTCAGGGGAAGGATAGGCGGCCGACACAGTCTTAACTGGTGGCCAAGTGGGCAAAGCCCGCTGATTCGAGATCGGAAGGCAAGAAGGGTCGCACTTGTGGAAAGTGCGGCAAGAGTCACGAGGGAGTCTGTAGATCAGGTGCTTGCTACAAGTGTAGTAAGGAGGGGCACATAGTCAAGGATTTCCCAAAAGGGTTCACAGTCTGTTTTCACTGTAACCAGATCGGCCATCGGAAGGCCGAATACCCGCAACTGTTGTAGGGGTTAGCGCATGGATCTCCACCTGCTCCTATCCGATCTACTGAGAGTCGGCTAGTGAAGGCCGAGGTACTAAAGGCTCGCATGAGAGCCTTTTAGTTGAACGCGGAGGAGGTCCGTGCAACACCCGACGTTGTGGCTGGTATGTGATCTTTTGTTCATTCTTTTGATTATATATGGTGCTTATTTGTGATAATGTTTAGGTAGTTTTCTTGTGAGTTCTGTACCTGCTTTGGTGTTGTTTGACTTGGGTGCGAGTCGATCTTTCGTATCTTTAGCATTTAGTCGCTACATTAGTATGCGATGAGAGGCATTGAGTCAGCCTCTGAGAGTCTCTATAGCTGATGAGCATGCGGTGTTTGCGACTGATGTGATCCGGGGATGTGTGCTCGAGATTTTCAGAGTTAAGTTTCCGATAGATATGGTAGTGATCGTGATGGGTGATGTCTGTGTTATTGTGGGTATGGATTGGATGAGTTGATTCGGAGCTATGATCGACTGCGAGCGTCAGATGGTGACGATACAAGACCCTAGTGGGGGAGTACTTACTACATATGGAGAGGGTACCAGATCTGGGTCAGCATTTTGTTCGGCTGCCAGAGCGAGACAGAGCTTGCAACAGGGCTGCATGGGTTTTCTGGCGTGTGTGCTGGATACGCGTGATATTACGGAGAGACCGAGTACTATCGCTGAGGTTCCGGTGGTTAGCGAGTTTCCAGATGTTTTTCCCGAGGAGTTACCGGGTGTGCCACCCGAGAGACATGTGGAATTTCGCATTGATTTGCTTCCAGGGGCGACACCTATCGCCAAAGCACCCTATCGCCTTACGCGCCAGAGATGCAGAAATTATTCTCGCAGCTTCAAGAGTTGTTGGGAAAGGGATTTATCCGGTTGAGTAGCTCGCCGTGGGGAGCGTGAATCCTTTTTGTTAAGAAGAAGGATGGTTCACACCAGATGTGCATTAATTACCGGGAGTTGAACAAGTTGACGGTCAAGAACCATTATCCACTCCCGAGGATCGACGATCTGTTTGATCAGTTGCAGGGTGCATCTTGGTTCTTCAAGATCGATTTGAGGTCTGGTTATCATCAGATGAGAGTTCGTGAGGAGGATATTCCTAAGACAGCATTTAGAACTCGTTATGGGCATTACGAGTTCGTGGTGATGCCTTTCGGGCTCACCAATGCACCAGCAACGTTCATGGATCTCATGAACCATGTGTGCAGACCTATGTTGGATCGTTCGGTGATCGTGTTTATTGACGATATTTTGGTGTATTCGAGGTCTCGATAGCAGCATGAGGAGCATTTGAGAGAGGTTCTCTGAGTATTGAGATCGAAGAGGCTTTATGCCAAATTCTCCAAGTGTGATTTTTGGTTACGAGAGGTCCAGTTTTTGGGACACCTTGTTAATTAAAATGGAATTTTGGTCGACCCGGCCAAAATTGAGGTGGTTATGAGTTGGGAGGTGCCGAGATCCCCCACCGAGATCAAGAGTTTTATGGGGTTAGCCGGCTACTATCGGAGGTTTATCAGAGAGTTCTCCAAGATTGTTGTTCCTCTCACCAAGTTGACCCGGAAGGGTGTTGCTTTTGTTTGGGGTCCCGATCAGCAGACCTCGTTTGAGACTCTTCGCCAGAGGTTGTGCGAAGCTCCAGTGTTAGCTCTTCCTGAGGGAATGGAGGACTTTGTGGTTTATTGTGATGCATCTGTATCGGGGTTAGGTGCAGTGCTTATGCAGAGGGGGCACGTGATAACATATGCATCGAGGCAGCTGAAGCCTCACGATACGAGGTATCCCACCCATAATTTAGAGTTGGGGGCAGTGGTGTTCTCCCTCAAGATTTGGCGCCATTACTTGTACGGGGTTCGATGTACCATTTACACAGACCACAGGAGCTTGAAGTATCTGATGGATCGGCCCAACCTGAATATGCGCCAGAGGAGATGGTTGTACGTGGTAAAAGATTACGATTGCGAGATTTTGTATCACCCGTGCAAGGCAAACGTGGTGGCCGATGCCCTGAGCCGCAAGGCAGAGAGTAGGAGTGAGCGCGGTGCGGTTCGGTACGATTATTAGCCAAAACCTCACTACTAACCGCAATTGCGGTTAATCCATTTTCAAAACCGTTTGGTGCGGTTATTTTTATGGTGCGGTTAGGTGGTTATTTTTGCGGTGCGGTTTGTTTTTTTTGTGTTGCGGTTATTAACTGCATGGATTTGGTGCGGTTATTTTGTGTGTTTTTTAACCATAGTTTAGAGCTCAAACGGTTTTTAAGAGTTCAAACATATTACTTGTAATAATAAAAAAAACATAAGGTATAAGAAAATTAACTTAAATCACAAACAAAAAATATCTTAAAAACGTCAAATCAATTTTAATTAACCATAAATATTTTAAAATTGTCTAATTTCACAATTTTACAAAGTTAAACATAACAAAAAACTAACACTTTTTTCTTCTAGTATTTTATCCATCTTTCATCCATAAAACTTGTCTTATTTTTAATATTTAATATATTAATAATTAATAAAAAAAATTGTATATAATATATTCGGTGCGGTGCGGTTTTTGAAAACTAATAACCGCACCGCACTACAAATTTGCGGTTTTTGAAAAATAGAAAACCTCACCATCGGTTTTTATTGCGGTTGCGGTTTATGCGGTTAGTTTTAGTTGCGGTGCGGTTTTTTCTCACCCTAGCAGAGAGTTCCACAATTCGGGATGTATGCATGAGGATGACAGTGATGACTCCGGTGTTGGATACCATTCGAGAGGCCCAGGCGGAGGCCATGAGACCAGTGAACCGCAAGAAGGAGCGAGTGATCGGCCAAGTATCCGAGTTTGTGATGGATAGCCGAGGGCTTTTGACTTTTCAAGGTTGGATTTGGGTAACTTATACGGGTGGGGCTCGTAGCACTCTGATGGAGGAGGCGCATAGGTTGATGTTTCCGATCTATCCCGGGGCCACTAAGATGTATTTGGATCTGAAGAGAAACTATTGGTGGCCTTGTATGAAGAGGGATGTAGCGTGGGTAGTAGAGAGGTGCCTGACCTGCCGCCGGGTCAAGGCAGAGCACTAGCGTCTACATGGTCCATTGCAGCCTTTGGAGATTTCCAGTGAAAGTGGGAGCAGATCTCGATGGATTTTATCACCAAATTGCTGAGGACGGCGCCTGGAGTGGACGCGATCTGGGTGATTGTGGATCGGTTGATGAAGAGTGCTCACTTCCTTACTATTAGTGAAATCTCTTCTGCTGAGAGGCTAACAGAGATTTATGTGCGAGAAGTGGTGGCTCGGCATGGAGTGCCGACGTCCATAGTATCGGTTCGGGATGTGCGCTTTACTTCCAGATTCTGGAAGAAGTTCCATGAGGAGTTGGGAACGCGATTGCATTTTAGTACCGCCTATTACCCACAGACAAACGGACAGAGTGAGCGGACGATTCAGACACTCGAGGACATGCTTCGGGCATGTGTTTTGGATTTTGGTGGGAGTTGGGACTCATACCTACCTTTGGCAGAGTTTTCCTATAACAACAGCCATCACTTGAGCATCGGTATGCCTCCCTTTGAACTTCTTTATGGGAGGAGGCATCGTACTCCCATCTGCTGGGAGAGGTGGGATAGAGAGTTATGGGCGGCACTGAGATAGTGTTGAAGACGACCGAGCAGATTCAGCAGGTCCGACAGAGGTTGCAAACAACTCAGAGACGTCAGAAGAGTTACGCAGGCAGACGACGATCTGAGCTTGAGTTTCAGGTCGGAGATTTTGTGCTTCTGAAAGTTTCGCCTTGGAAAGGAGTAATTCGGTTTAGGAAGCGGGGTAAGTTGGGGCCTCGATATATTGGACCTGTCAGGGTGATTGCCACGGTAGGCAAGGTAGCATATCAATTGGAGCTACCTGAGGAGTTGAGCCAGATCCATAGCACCTTACACGTGTCCCAGTTGCGGAAGTGTGTGGTTGATGAGACGGCAGTAGTACCATTAGAGGACATTCAGGTGGATGCGAGCCTAAATTACATTGAGAGGCCGATCGCGATCCTATATCGGAAAGTGAAAGTTCTGAGGAACAAGGAACTGCCTCTGGTTTAGGTTTAATGGCAGCATTGGAGGGGATCCGATTTGACTTGGGAACCAAAGTTGGAGATGCGGGAGTAGTTACCCGAGTTATTTGCGGAGCAAGACTTCAAGGGCGAAGCCTGATTCTAGTGGGGGAGAATTGTAACATCCCGAAATCAGGTATATCTCCTTCGTCCTTCTTCTTTCCTTAAGTTGTCAGTTTTAGCCTTTGTGTAATTCGTGTGATGATTGAGTATGTCGAGCGTAATATAGAGTAAGTCGCACGTACTCGTGAGTGTATTCATGACGCGGAGGTTTCCTGGTACGCAGGGCGTACCAAGGTGTATGCGGGGCATACCAGGACCAGAATGAAACCCTAATTCTAAGTGAGCCCCTATTTAAAGAACGTGATGGCCACCATTTCCAGAGACTTGCCTATCCAAAACCCTAATCCTCGTTCTTGAAGCTTGAAAGTGCCCTTGAGAGCTTGTTGGTGTGTTCTTGAGCCATAAGAATGGAAAGAAAGATTTTGAGAAGAAAGAGTAAGAGCCCAAGCACTTGGATCTGAGCTTAGCAGTGTGAGAAGCTTCATTTGGAGGTATAAAGCTTCAAACTTTCTTCCTTTTCTGTTATGTGTTCTTATTTGGCATGTTTTAGGGTTTTTGTCCCAAAACTTGATGGCTTTGTGAGTTGATGAGCTCTAAGAACCTAGATATGTCCCTTGCTAGTGTGTTTCATGTTATAAAGTCATAAAAATCCAATCTTGGTCATTAAGAACTAACCATGCATGGGATATGGACTTGAGAAAGAAAATGGATGGAGGTTTTGAGTGTTTAAGGTCAAACCAGCCATGCAAAGGCATACAATCTTCGACTTTATGGATTAGGAGGATGTAGGGGGTCCAGATCTGCATTTTGAGCCAAGGTCTTAACTGATTAAGACCATAAGTGAAGAAATAATGAAACTGGGACGTACGCTGAGCGTAAATCCCAGTACGCGGGGCGTAGGGTTCAATCAGCCCGATATCAGCGTATTGGGCGAGTACGCCTAGCGTAGGAATCTGGTACGCGCAACGTACTCGCCGACGTTGACTTTTGTTGACTTTTAGGGTTCGGTCAACAAATGGACTTTTGGATTCAAGAAGGGGTAAAATGGTCTTTTTACCCTTCTGTGAGAGCCTAGGGGGTGGTCTAGCTTAATGGGTGCTGCTATTCAGTAAGAATTTCTGTTTATGTGTATTTGATGGAAGTTAGACCGGAGATTAGAGTTCGAGATTATTCTGAGATAGTTCGATGTGAGTCTTCTCACTATACCTTACCTAGAGTGGTAATTATATGTGACTGGAAGGTCGTATGTGCTTGTATATGATATGTGATATATGTTTTATGTGATATGCTATGTTATGAGTTGCCTGGTTCGGACCGGAAGGTCGACAGGGCTTGGACCGGAGGGTCAATAGAGTTAGGCCGGAAGGTTAACAGAGTTGGGCCGTAAGGTCAACAGAGTAGGACTGGAAGGTCAGGACCGGAAGGTCATCTGGGTAGGGCCGGAAGGTCTACCAGAGTTGTGGAGCCGGAAGGTCCACTGAGACACATTAGTCGGAAGGCATCATAGAGATATAGCCTCGAGTGGCGAATTTATATGCATGTGGTATTTTGGGGGAACTCACTAAGAATTCATGCTTACCGTGTTATGTGTTATGTGTTTCAGGTACTTCAGAGGATCACGGGAAGACACCGGCGTGATTGTGCACACACTTGGGACATTGAGCTATGATTGTGGATCCTGGATTTGATATGATGTTTAGAAAACTTTGTTGAATATTATGGTGTTTTATATAAAATGACATGTGTTTTGTGAAATTAAAAATGAAAAATTTATTTGAAAAATCATGTCGTTACACTTAAGGCGGTTTCGGGTCTGGAACCACCAGTTACAAGACGGTTTCGGTTCCAAAAGAGGGTGCCATGTTCAACTTCTCACCCCTACCTACACCTTTAAATATCATATTTACCCTTCATAAAATTTCAAAATGTCATATATGCCCTTTTTAAACATCAAAATATCATATATGCCCTTCTTAAATATCAAAATATCGTATATGTACTTTTTAAAAACTAAACAATCAAAATATACATTCCATAGAAAGAGTTGAAGATGAATCTTTTTGTTTGTCAAGAGGACGACATTCCAACAATTTAGAAGTTCACATTCCATTATCTTAGACGTGAGGGTAATATGGTTAAAAATTTTAATTGTTACAATAATCGTAAGGTATAAAAATGATTATAAAATATTAAAAACATTATAAAAAAAGATTTGGGCAAATATGATATTTTGAAGGTTTATGAAGGGTAAATATGATATTGAGAAATTAAGTTAGGCAAATATGATATTTTGAAGTTTAAGAGGGGCATATATGAAATTCTCCATTTTTTTTATTGAAATCTTGTTGATAAAGGAATAGTGATTACCTTCATCATAGATCAAAAAACTAATAAAAATTGTGATGGGTTTTAGCCATATGAACATTCCTATGTGCACATGCAACCCTAATGCTTGGATCTAGGTTTCTCTTATTGAACATACATTGAATCCAAGACTTCTAATGGCTAATATACAATAACAACAATATGAAATCAGAGATTAGAAGTTTACCTTGAATCACTTGCTTGATCTTGTTGTCCTTGAGGCTTTAGAGTCACAATTGTCACTCCTCTAATGGCTTACAAACACCAACTAGCAAGGAGGATGATTTGAGAGAGAGGAGGGAAGAGAAATTCGGCCAGGGTTTCTTCACTAAGCACAAGTACCGAAATCCCTTAGCCCTTGGGGTCTATTTATACTTGTAAGGCTCCTAGGGTTTCACCCTTAAACCCTAATCGGATAACTTAAGCCCTAAGCAATCCAAATCCTTTCCATGATAAGCCTTGGACGATTTTATGGCTATCCTTAGCCCTAGAAATCGTCCACCCCTTATCCATAAAGGATATATAGTCCAAAGTGCAATTATCAAACAATTGACAGTTTATACCCCTTTATTTAATTAATCTCTTTAAGTCAACAAATTAATTCCTAATTAATTTATGACTTATATTAATCAAATAATAATATTATTATTCCTTATATTATTCTTATAATATATTAATAATATTCCTTCTCTCATTATAAATCATCCTGTCAAGTTGTTATGGTGAAGGCAACCCAAAAGGACGATGCTCAACCGGGTCAAATACTTGCCTAATATAGTTGTAGCCTTAGACACTAATCCAACAGTCTCCCACTTGGATAAGTCTAGTAACTATATATACAAGTATATTCCGATTAGCAATCGTAGCTCTCAAAGACGCTGTCAAACTCTGATCTAATCAATCTTGTCCTTTAGATAAGGGATCGTACAGTCCTCTGTTTAGATATCATGCTGACAATTCTATGGAACAATTTGTCTAGCATTTGGTTTCTTGATCTCCGATTCATTTGACATAGAACTTAATCGAACACATCAATTCAGTTCTGACCGGGCCCGACACATAAGTCAAATCAAATCATCGAGCGTCCGAGATATCGCTTTTACCCTCTTGGGATAAAAGTAACAGATAAACTTCGACTTATATGCATTTACTTATTCATTAATCAACCATACACAACAATGCGTTTTATAATATCAAGTTACTGATGCGGTTTCGCATTATCAATGTACAACCAATCAACAAATAACAAACCATATATCTTGGTTTTAAGACTATATGATATTATCGTCTTGCGATCACCCTTTTTATCACATTCCATAAGGTGATTCCAGCAAGCGCGGGTTTGTTCCAATGCTCAAAACTAGTTCATAAGCACTCATGAACGTTGCAGCAAACTTTTTCTATGTCTAATACCATTTAGACAATCTACATACCAATTCATGACAATCTTCATTCATACCTACTTCCAGCATATGAACGATTGTGGACAATTTGAACAATTCGATTATTCTTAATAAACTCAATTATTCTGGAAGTCAAAACATGCAAAATGAAACAATAGTTAAACAATTAACATAAGACAGTAACATTACTCATAAATAATACTCTTTTATTTAATCATCAAATGTTAATTACATATATCTATTACACGTTTCTACTACTATCTAATCTATACTAATATCATCCTTCAGCCCAATACTCCTAGCATGCTGCAAGTGCTTAACCCCACTCAGTCCCTTCGTAAGCGGATCTGCTGGGTTATCTTCTGATGATATCCTCTTCACTACGAGTTGTCCTTCTTCTACACGATGTCTAATAAAGTGATATTTTCTGTCGATATGTCTAGATCTACCATGATCCTTCGGTTCCTTGGTCAAGGCAACCGCTCCTTCATTATCACAAAAAATCTCCATGGGCTCCTTTATGGCGGGTACAACTCCAAGATCACCGATGAAGTTCTTTAACCATATTGCCTCCTTCGACGCTTCGCTCGCTGCAATGTACTCTGATTCGCACGTTGAATCAGCTATGGTTTCCTGCTTGGAACTTTTCCAAGTTACTGCTCCTCCATTCAGAGTAAAGACCCAGCCCGACTGCGAACGGTAGTTGTCCCTGTCGGTCTGAAAGCTGGCGTCACTATACCCTCGCACCTTCAAGTCATCACTCCCTCCGAAGACTAAGAACCATTCCTTTGTCCTCCGAAGGTACTTAAGGATATTCTTGACCGCAATCCAATAGGCTCTGCCAGGGTTCCCTTGTTATCTGCTAACCATGCTCAAAGCAAAGGCTACATCAGGGCGAGTACAAGTCATAGCATACATGATTGAGCCAACTGCGGAAGCGTATGGTACTCGGCTCATTTCTGGTATTTCAGCTTCGGTACTCGGACTTTGAGTCTTACTCAACTTGGCATTACTTTGTATCGGTAATTCTCCCTTCTTCGAGTTTTCCATACTAAAACGTTTTAGTACCTTATCAAAGTAAGTGTTCTGACTAAGTCCTATTAGTCTCTTACTTCTTTCTCTTACTATCCTTATTCCCAAAATATAGGAAGCCTCTCCGAGGTCCTTCATAGCGAAGCACTTCCCGAGCCAGGACTTAACCTCCTGCAGAGTCAGGATGTCGTTTCCTATAAGTAGTATGTCGTCGACATACAGAACAAGGAAGCTTACTATACTCCCGCTGGCTTTGACATCTACACACGATTCATCTTCGCTTCGTACAAATCCAAACTCTTTGACTTTCTCATCGAAGCAAAGATTCCATCTGCGAGACGCTTGCTTAAGTTCATAAATGGACTTCTCAAGCTTACACACTCTATTCGGATGCTTCGGATCGACAAAACCTTCTGGCTGAGCCATGTAAACATCCTCAGCCAACTTCCCATTAAGGAAAGCGGTTTTGACATCCATTTGCCAAATCTCATAATCATGAATTGCGGAAATAGCTAGCATCACTCTAATAGACTTAATCTTCGCAACTGGTGAGAAGGTCTCATCATAGTCAACTCCGGGAGTTTGAGTAAAGCCCTTCGCAACCAATCGCCCCTTATATGTGTGTACGTTTCCATCCACGTCGGTCTTCTTCTTGAAGATCCATTTGCACCCGACGGTCTTACGTCCGGGCACATTATCAACCAAATTCCAAACTTGGTTGTCATACATGGACTGGATCTCGCTGTCCATTGCCTCTTTCCATTTCGTAAACTCCGGGCCTGCCATAGCTTCCTTATAGCTATTAGGTTCATCTAGATTTATTAGTGTACCATCACTAATATACGTATCCCCTTCGGTAGTAATATTAAAACCATAAAACTGGGGTTGAACCCTAACTCTTTCGGAACGTCTAAGAGGTAAGGACTCGTCAATCGGTTCAACCGGAGTTTCCTCCTCGGGTTGAGTGCCAGCGGTAGAGGTTCCTTCATCTATCGATTATTGAATCTCTTCAAGCTTGATTTGCCTCCCACTGTCTCCTTGGCTTATGAGTTCTCGCTCTTGGAAAACTCCTCTCCTCACAACAAAGACAACATTTTCCTTCGGTCTATAGAAGAGATATCCAAAGGATTTCTGCGGGTAGCCGATGAAAATACATCGCTCACTACGAGGTTCGAGCTTGTCGTGAGTATCTCGTCTTACGAAAGCCTCGCAACCCCAAACCTTGATATATGCCAACGAGGGAGCTTTCCCTGTCCACATCTCGTGAGGTGTTTTGGCAACCTTCTTAGTGGGGACTCAGTTAAGGATATGGGCGGCAGTCTCTAAGGCATGCCCCCAAAAAGAGATAGGTAGTGAAGCACGACTCATCATAGAGCGAACCATGTCTAACAAGGTTCGATTATGCCTTTCTACCACACCATTTAACTGCGGTGTCCTAGGTGGCGTTAATTGTGAAACTATTCCACACTCCTTGAGATAATCGTGGAATTCAAGACTTAGGTACTCTCCTCCTCGATCGGATCGAAGCATCTTGATTTTCCTGCCCAATTGATTATCCACTTCATTTTTGAACTCTTTGAACTTTTCAAAAGTTTCCGAATTTTGCTTGATTAAGTAAATATACCCATATCTACTATAGTCATCGGTAAAAGTCACATAGAAGCGGGTTCCATCCTTCGTGGTTGATCTAAACGGTCCACATACATCGATATGTATTAGGTCCAATAGACCCTCACCCCTTTCACATGTACTTGTGAAGGGTGACTTAGTCATCTTTCCAAGTAAGCGAGACTCGCATGTGTCATCTTCCCTAAGGTCGAATGTCTCCAACACTCCATCCTTTTGGAGTTGGGCTATGCGCTTCTTGTTGACATGTCCAAGACGACAATGCCACAAGGATGCTTTATCCATACCATTGGAAGAATCCATGCATAAAACATAATTTCCTAAGTTATCTACAATCATAACAGTTTCATAAATTCCATTACATGGTATAGCTTCAAAATATAAGACACCATTTAGATAAGCAAGAATAGAACCCTTCTCATTATTAAAAGAAAATCTAAAACCTTGTCTAAACAAACCATGAAATGAAATGATGTTTGTAGCCATTTCTGGCGAATAGAAACAATTGTTCAAATCTAAAGATAAACCATTCCTAAGCACTAAAGAATACACTCCAATCTTCGTCACAGGCAACGATCTTCTGTTCCCCATGATTAGATTTATTCTTCCATGCTCAACATCCCTATTTCTTCTTAGTCCCTGCAATTCAGAACAAATATGGTAACCACAACCGGTATCAAGGACCCAAGAAATAGCATGAGATAAATCGTTAGATTTAATTGTATATATACTTGTGAAAGACGGCTTGATCTTTCCTTCCCTTATGGCTTGCAGGTAGTCTGGGCAGCTTCTCTTCCAATGCCCTATTTTATGGAAATGATGGCACTCTACCTCCTTAGGGTTAGGACAGGGTTTAGCAGGATCAAATTTAGTCCCACTAGAAGAGGAACCATCTCGGTACTTTCCCTTGCGGTGGCTTTTAGACGGAGCCTTCCTCTTCTTGCCTCTTCCTTGCCCAATGGCCAAAACAGGAGTAGCGGGTGGATTGGGAGTGGGTGCAACAGACTTGTCCTTTAGGTTGCTTTCAGCAACCCTAAGGAGACCTTGGAGCTTGCTTAGGGTGACCTCTTCCTTGTTCATGTGGTAGGTCATCCTAAATTGATTGTAACACGGAGGCAAAGAGTGAAGCACCATGTCGATCGCCAAGTCTTCCCCAAAGTCAACATTCAACTTGCGAAGACGATCGACATACCTTTGCATATTTTGAAGGTGCACGGTAAGAGATTCTCCATGACCCATTTTAGCGGAAATCATGTTACTGAAAATCTCGTAACGCTCTTGCCTCGCGTTCTGGTGGTATCTCTCCAACAAGTCTTGGTGCATTTCATACGGATACATGTCCTCATAGGACTTTTGGAATTCGGCATTCATGGTGGCTATCATGATGCAATGTACCTTCGTTGCATCACGCTCGTGAGTTTCAAAAGCGGTCATTTCAGCCGGAGTAGCGATTTTTGGGTTGATTTTCTCGAGCTTCTCATCTAGGACATACTCCTTGTCCTCATAGCGAGCAATTGTGCAAATGTATCTTATCCATTCGCTAAAGTTCGTCCCATCGAAAGTAACCTTTTGACAAAGGCTCATCAATGTGAATGAACTAGCAGCAGCGTTGTTTGCGTTCGACATCTGCAAATAGAAAGGACAAAGATAGATTAGAATATGAATCCCTAATTATCACCCAATAAGAAAAATTAGGGCTAGGATCCAACAACAATATTTACATATTAGAAAAGGGATGTCGTAATCTAACATGCAAACAATTTGAAGGTAAGTGAATGACGATTCACTAATTCTCCACCACATAACTTTAAGTTCTAAATGTATTGAGAATTCCTAGGTTTGGATGAGACTCATTGAAAACTTTTCAATGGCATGTTTAAATCTCGATATGCCCCTCTCGTTTGTGATTGGGATACCGAGGATCACAAAGTGGGTGTGAATTACCATGCAAATTTACATGTTGCCTTCATTGTAACGATCACCTATTCAATGTGTCGGTAAACCATACACGCTCCATCAAATTATGATAAACAATGAATCACCCTTTTCCACCTTTGCTTAGAACCAATTAGTGTGCCGGTAAACCACACACGCTCCACTAACTTCTTAGCAAGGGTGCAAAGTGTAATTTCATGGGATTGCATCAATTCACTTTTCCTAAAGTAACTAAAATTGGGAAATTTTTGAAAAACATGTAGTTACTTTGTATTTTATATTATACTTTTCATGAAGAGATAAGGTTGCTCTATCCTACCCGTTCGACTAATGACCCTCCACCGATCAAGCAAGCGGTGAGTGTGAGTGTACACCCATTAAACGCCATTTTATAGGCAACAACCTTATACCCACCTTATAGACCGACTTCGTGAATGAGGCCTACTAACGGTAAGACTAGCATTTTAATTATACATACATATATATATATATATACATATATATATATATATATAGATATATATATATATATATATATATATATATATATATATATATATATATATGTATGTATGTATTAATCTTGTAATATTATATTAGTATAGGGTTGGATTTTAAACTTGTAAAATTCTAGGGTTTGAAATTTAAATTGTCTAAATTAAACTTTTAATCACAAAACATAAATTTCAAAACTTGAGGGCAACTTTTAAAATTTTAAAACATAGAGGATCAAATAACAAATAATCTTAATTAACAATTTAATTCTATAATTATCCATATTTGATTTATTTAACGATTTCTTGCAAAACAATTTACCAATTTAATTAAAATAATTAATCAATAATCACATAAGGAAACAAATATTTAATTAATTGATAAATATCTTCAATTAGGTCAAGAATATACTCATATATATCATAAAATCGGATTTATATTGATCTAATATGATTAAGGCAAGTATCTCAAAGATAAACAACAAGAAATCTCGAAGTTTCCTCCTTCTGACACTCGAACTCGCCGAGTACCCAGATGGACTCGCCGAGTTGAGCCTACTCGCCGAGTACCACCATGGGACTCGCCGAGTTCTTCAGCCAGAGGACAAAAAAAATGATTTTTTTAGCAACAAACAAGCAATCAAAGTATGAATTCAATAGAAACCAATCTAGGCTCTGATACCACTGATGGGTTTTAGCCATATGAACATTCCTATGTGCACATGCAACCCTAATGCGTGGATCTAGGTTTCTCTTATTGAACATATATTGAATCCAAGACTTCTAATGGCTAATATATAATAACAACAATATGAAATCAGAGATTAGAAGTTTACCTTGAATCACTTGCTTGATCTTGTTGTCCTTGAGGCTTTAGAGTCACAATTGTCACTCCTCTAATGGCTTACAAACACCAACTAGCAAGGAGGATGATTTGAGAGAGAGGAGGGAAGAGAAATTCGGCCAGGGTTTTTTCTTTAAGCACAAGTACCAAAATCCCTTAGCCCTTGGGGTCTATTTATACTTGTAAGGCTCCTAGGGTTTCACCCTTAAACCCTAATCGGATAACTTAAGCCCTAAGCAATCCAAATCCTTTCCATGATAAGCCTTGGACGATTTTATGGCTATCCTTAGCCCTAGAAATCGCCCACCCCTTATCCATAAAGGATATATAGCCCAAAGTGCAACTATCAAACAATTGACAGTTTATACCCCTTTATTTAATTAATCTCTTTAAGTCAACAAATTAATTCCTAATTAATTTATGACTTATATTAATCAAATAATAATATTATTATTCCTTATATTATTCTTATAATATATTAATAATATTCCTTCTCTCATTATAAATCATCCTGTCAAGTTGTTATGGTGAAGGCAACCCAAAAGGACGATGCTCAACCGGGTCAAATACTTGCCTAATATAGTTGTAGCCTTAGACACTAATCCAACAGTCTCCCACTTGGATAAGTCTAGTAACTATATATACAAGTATATTCCGATTAGCAATCGTAGCTCTCAAAGACGCTGTCAAACTCTGATCTAATCAATCTTGTCCTTTAGATAAGGGATCGTACAGTCCTCTGTTTATTATTTGATTAATAAATTGAAATAAATAATTTATTTATATATTATGAGAATAATATATTAATTAGAAACAGTAATATTTAATAAAAAATTAATTGGAATTAATTTTTTATTAAAAGAATTAATTAATAGTGCAGGGACTAAAGTGAAATTGTTTAGTAGTTGAGCAAAAGGCTCCAGAACCTTCCACGCATAGGGTGGACGGTTTCTAAAGGCCTTTAGGGTTTCTAGAATTATCATTGGAGGATAATCAGGAAGCTAGATAATTACCAATTAAAGATAATATTATTATATTGGTTTTGAGTTTATCTAGGGTTTCCTTACTATACTATATAAAGGCCCCTAGGCCTTTGATTTTTGGCACTCATTATTCCCCAAAGGTTGGCCATATTTCTTACCTCCTCCCTCCTCTCTCCTTAATATCCTTCTTGCTTGTGTTGGGTGCGAACCACTATAGGCACAACACTTGTGGTGTTTGCTTCCAAAAGATCAACAAAAGGATTCTTGGTTGTTTACTTTAACAATCAACAATGTATGTATTCATTCTTATGAATTCGGATTTTAATATGAAAATTTTGTAGTTTGATAGTTCATAGTATGTTGCCTTTATGTGAAAGACATAGATCCTTCTTAGGTTGCATGTGTCCTAATCATTTAATTGTTAAATGTTTTTTTCCGCTTAGAGCAATGTTTTTGTAACATACTTTCTCCATTAGTGGTATCAAAGCCTATGACTATCTTTCATGTGATTGCACATTGGGGAATCGATCAAACTATATTTTTCGAATTTGTTGCATCTCACTATGTGAGCATTGATGCTCACGATGTGAGATATGAACATATCTAAATTTTTCGAGATTATATGCCTAATTTGTTTTTTTGGCAATTATCTACTTTAAATATCTTCCAAATCCGAATTTGTTGAATATATGATGATAAACAACAAGCCTAAAGGTTAGGAGATAAATCTGTGACTTGATTAATTATTAATTTTAAGTGTGTAAATAATTGATTTAGATATTAATTAATCCTAATAATTAATGTCAAATATTGTTTGGTTTATATTAAATTTAAATTATACAAATTTTCAAAATTTATTATAAACCTAGTATTTTGAAAAAGTTTTAAAATACACCTTATACTATATGTAAAATTAAAAGTTTAATAGCTACTATATGTATAAGAATAAGTCAGTCAAACCGCTACTACTCCTCATTCACGAAGCCATACTATAAGTGGAGTTTAAGGAAGCAGCCTATAAAATGACTGTCATTGGTTATCCATTCTTACCCACCGCTCTCTTGTATTATGGAGGGTTGTTAGCTGAACGGGTTTGATAGGACAATTAGTTGTCGTTAATAAGTATAATGCGATTAAAAGTAACTAAACTCCTTTCATCAAAAATCTCAATCTTAGTTACTTTAGGAAAAATGTGAATTTGTATGCTAACCCATAAAATTGCACATTATACTTTATAGTAGTTAGTGGAGTGTGTGTGGTTAACCAGCACACTAATACTGACTATAAAGAGTAATAATGGGCATCTCGAAAATTATCGTTGATTAATGGAGCGCATGTGGTTAACTGACACATTAAAATGAGATTATAAAAGACATCGAGAGTGCCAAACTAATTTGCATGATTATTCACTTATTGTTTGTGATTCTAGGTATCCTAGCAACAAATAGAAGAGCATAATATGAGATTAAACATGCCATTGATTAGTTTCAATGAGTCTCAAACAAGATCTATGGATTTCACTTAACTTAATTTCCTTCAAATTTCGTTTTCTAATGGTTGAATTGGTAAATCGTCATTTACCTACCTTTATAAAATTTACAATTTGATTACGAAATCCCCTTTTCTAAGTTGTGAGTTATATAGTTGGATCCTAGCCTTAATATTTCATTTTGGGTTGTTATATTAAGGATTGCTTTTATCTAACTAAAACTACCTTTCTTTTACATATGTCTGATGGGTTTTGAGCATGACAATATTCCTATTTGTTCATGCAACTCTAATTGCTTTGGATCTAAGTTTTTCTCTAGTTATACATACAAATAAATCTTCCAAAGAAATAACCCTAATACTAGCATACAATTTCAGAAAAACAATATGTAACTAGGGTTTGATTGTTACCTTCTTTTTAAACAAACGCAACTTAAGATAAGGTGTTTACTTCGATTATCGTAACAGACCGATGCGTCATGTTTAAATGACCTCTCATCGTATGATGCAACGATTAGACTCGGGTCTTTTTGAGTCAGATTACAGAATGGAATATACCTTCATTCATGTTCTAATGTGATACAATCACATTCTAGCATGTAGCACTTCTAGCTACAGGCTTTTTACTTTAATGGTGATCGCAATACTTCTATTGATCACTTCGATTATCTTTCACTTTAATCTTCGAGCTTAAATTGGATGCTACATCGAACTTGGTTCTCCGAACCATGTAACATACTTATCTTAGTTGAACTCGATTTGATATGACCATTAGGGTCGGAATAACAAGCATCTTCTTAGTCATTACCGAAACGATGGTAACGATAGAAACAAACGAAACAAACTCAACTACTAATGCCTTAGTAACCTTGTGACTTTCCCTGATCCAAGTGCGATTCATGTGCTTCCGGTAGTATAGGCCTCTACTACCTTTCACACCTACTCATACTCGTCCCAAGTATTGTATCGCAGTTCTCCAAGTCACCATACAAGAATTTCACATAGTCACTTAACACATCGGATAACATAACTAAGGTTATTATTACTTCTTGAAACAATTACATATGTATTCAAGTTCACCCTACACTATGCCTCTTATATTAGACTACACCATATGATACTATCTGTATGGCTACTTTATAGATCCTTACTCTTAATCCCTTGCTTCATTAAGGGTCATCTAGAATGCTCTCGCCTTTGGCTTTGGTGCATTCAGTCTTGTTGTTTCATTTTTCTCCGGGCAATCTTTTGATATATGCCCCCTGTCTCCACATCCGTAGCATACTGTAACATCCCAAATATCGAGACCAAAAATTTCATTTTTGAATTAATATTTTATAAAACATTTTACCAAAACATTGTCAATAAAACAACATATTACAAAATCATAATGTTGTTTTCCCAACCCATGACATCAAAAGTAATGAAAATCAGAGTACAATCCCATAAACCCAATGCTGAAATTGTGTGTGTGTGTGTGATGCGCTGCTACACCGCCAACTCCTTCCCTTCGACGAAGAGGTACCTGAAACCAAAACCAAAACTGTAAGCACAAAGCTGAGTGAGTTCCCCCATCATACCACATACAACATCATATCATCGATATTTTTCAACCGGTAACTGCCATTGGTATCTTTCAACCTGTATCTGTCATTGGTATCTTTCAACCGGTAATCGCCATCGGTATCTTTCAACCGGTACTTGCCATCGGTATCTTTCAATCGGTAACCGAGGACTATTTCACCCCCTACTGCTATCATACAATATCAAGATATAATCATACAGTCAGGCATATCTGGGTACATACCTACCCTTCGATCCTAACGACCGATGTCAGGGAAAAACTATTCCCTACTACTATCACTAACATACACATTACATATCATACAGGGATATCTTATGACCATATCACATAAACATACCAGGATAATTATCATAAAGACAATTATCCACCAAATACCCCTGATGGTGGGTTGGCATTATGGCCTTAGACCCACCCCTACTGGAAGGTAACTCACCTCAATGTTGTGCAATGTCTGAACTATCTTCAGCGTACAAGTCGACTACCCTCGACTCCTCGATCCTTACACGACATTACTTCAAAGTTATTCATTTGAGTATGCAAGCCTAACTGGGTTCGTACCAATCTAGTCAAAGTCAACACCCAGTTGACCTGACTCGCCAAGTTGGTCTACCAACTCGTCGAGTCTATACTCCACTAACTCGATGCAAATCCCCGTCTCCGCTCGTCGAGTCTGGCAAGAACTCGACGGGTTCTCCTTCGATCTTACCCTTAGGGCCAACTTCATCTGACTCGCCGAGTTCACCTTGAACTCGTCGAGTCCACCTCCCTCTTATGAGCATGTCCAGTATACGACTCGCCGAGTTGTATGAACAACTCGTCGAGTCCTTGGAAGATTCCCTTGGACTCGCCGAGCCTGCTCTAAGCACTCGTCGAGTCCCATGACTCCTAGGCCCTCTAATGAGCTTAAACAACTAAGGGACCTTCCTTGCACTCATCTGGTCCTTCGACAGAAGGATTTGATGGTCATTATGCTCCGACTCGTCGAGTCCCAAGAATGACTCGCTGAGTTCACTCTTGACTATCACCATACAGTCGATCTAAAGGGGTCTTAACGCACCAAAACCATAGATCTGGCCTCCTAATGCCCATTCTACACATAATTGATGCACATGCAAGGGGTTTTTGGCTCAAAAGGCCATAAGAAGTGACCTACAAGAGGCGTGGGGCTCTCATGGCCATAAAGTTGGCACCTTTATGCCATGAGACCCCTCCTAAGGCCCAGATATGAAGTCAAACTCCATTCATCCCTTCATAATTCGAAAATGGCTTAGAAAGACCCCAAAATCCGAACTCCAAAGATGAATAATCACATAGAAGACCAATACAAGAGATTTTACCTTGAATGAACTGGAAATGGAAAATATCTCCTAGATCTCTAAGTCCCAACTTGCACTCCCAAGCTCCTTTCCTCTTCTCAAACTTCACAACCCACCAAAATACACCAAAATGGCCTTAGAGCACACAAACAAGGCTAGGGTTTCGATATACTGTCTTATGGGAGTGATAGGGACGAAGGAGGCTGGGATAAGTTGGTTAAATAGGGTAAAACCCCTCAAATTTAGGGTTTCACTCAACCAGCACCTACTCGCCGAGTCGGTCTTCTGACTCGTCAAGTAGGTCACTTAAATTGTCCGCAGATCTCGACTCTACTCAACGAGTTGGGCCTCCAACTCATCGAGTCCCAGAGAGAAACACAAGGAATGCTTGAATTAAATGCGTACCAAGAATCGGGTGTTACACATACCTTATCATTAAATGTACAATCCTTGGAATAGCGACCGATCATCCTACACTTATAACAAGTCACTTCACCGTAGCATCTCCTATAGTGCTTCTTTTTGCACTTCTCACACCATTTTTCTTCATTGTTATCCCCATACCCCTTGTTCTTGGGTTCATACTTTGAGAACCTATTTTTCTTGTCGGATCTTGAAGATCCATCAAATTTCCTCTTCTCTCCTACCTTATCCTCTTCCAAACCCTTTTCTCTTTTCTGGATCTCTACATTCTTAGTTGCCCAGATGGCGAATTTCAATGTGGTTGCTTGTTTGACCATTGGACCAAAGTCTGTTGGCAATCCATTAAAAAACTTTTTGACCTTGGAGAGTTCAATTGGAACTAAATAAGGAACAAACTTCATTTTCTCTGTAAAACTTACAACATAGTCGCTGACACTTATCCTTCCCTTCTTCAGATTCTGGAACTCATTGTTGATCTCTAGAAGATCCTAATCACAGAAATATTGCATTTTCATTTGTACCAAAAAGTCTTCCCAAGACATGTTACTAGCTTCTCCCTTGGGCATGATATCAGCTAGTAGCTTCCACCAACTAAATACCCCAATCTTTAACAGTGTAACTGCGAGAGCTGTCTTCTGTTTGTTGCTACAGTCGTAACTTTCAAACATCATCTCCATCTCGGAGATCCAATCCATGACTTCCACCAGTGTTGGGCTTCCAGAAAGAATTGGTGGTTTGGATACCATGAAATCCTTGTACTTACATCCACGTCCATCATTTCCTCCATTGGGTTGGTTTCTTCTAACCACCCGTGGCTCGGCTTGAATGACAGTCTGACTATAGTTTCCTTCTTGTGAATGTTCAATGTTTAGTTCAGGATGTACAATGGGTTCAGTAGGGTCATCCCTATTATTAAGCAACATTTTCCTCATTTCCTTCCTTTGTTCGACCATCATAGCCAGAATCATTGCTAGGACTTGTAACGCCTGGTTCCTGGCACACATTTAATTATAATGTATTCATTTTTGTAGAGCAACTTAATGATTTGGGAGCCCCAAACTCGTTGAGTAGAAACCAAAATTGACGCAGATTTTAAGTAACCTACTCGACGAGTTGAGATCCCTCAACTCGACGAGTAAGGCTGCCAGAATGAAACCTTAATTTCAGGATTTTTCACCGTATGTAAGCATCCTAATCCCCACTTGTTGGCTTCATTTCCAGCCTCCAAGTCCCAAACCCTAGATTCAGAAACCCTAATGCATTTATGAGCTTGCGAGCCATTTGTGAGTGAAACTTTGTGTGTTTTAAAGCTTGTGAAGGAAGGAGAAGCTTGAGGATTCAAGAAGAAGTAGTAGATCCAAAGACTCTGATTCTTCCTCATCATTTTTTGGTAAACAAGTTTCAAACTTGCTTAGTAGCTTCTTAGATCTCTATATCATCATTTTATTTGGTTTTTGGTCCAAGAGGCTTGATCTTTGGGATATGGACGTCCTAAGTGAGTGAACCATCAGATCTGGAATCATGGAGGGCTTTCATGGCATAAATGTGCAAACTTTATGACCATTGAAGCCCCATGCAAGCCATAGGATGTCATTTTGGCCTTTTAAGATCCAAAAGGCCATGCATGGAGTGAAAGTTGGAAGCTTTACGTGTTATTATAGTGTCTATGGTCCAAATATCAGTTTACATGCCTTGGTTTAGAGTATTGATGGCTTTAGGACCAAGATCTTGGTCCTAAAGAGTTAGGGTTTGAGCTAAACTCGTTAAGTGAGAGTATTAATGGGTAAAGTTGGGAACTTTACCCGTAAAAGGACATTTTCAGTGTATATGAGAAGCAAGAAGCTTAGATATGAAGAGTAGGGCTTAATCCATTAAGATGTCCTGAACAGACCAAGGAACTCGTCGAGTCCATAAAGGAACTCGACGAGTTGAGTCGATTTGTCCCGATTCTGTACCAGGTAGAACTCGATGAGTTGACTCGCATTATCACGACTACGAGTAGCAAGGGAACTCGACGAGTCAGGGGGATGACTCAAAGAGTTGGATCGTGATTTCAGGGTTCCTGATTTATACAACTTGGCGAGTTGATATGTCAATTCGGCAAGTCGAGTCAACCCGGAACGTTGACTTTGACCAGAATGTTGATGTAACATCCCAAAATTTAAGGCCAAAAATTTCATTTTTAATATAAGAAAACCTTTAATAACATTGTTCCAGACATTGAAAACATTTCACTTACAACCAATATCAGAGAAAAATCCCAAAGATCACATAATGCGGAATAACATGGGTGAATGCGCTGCGATCGTCCTGCGCTCCTTTTTCTTGAAACTGAGGATACCTGAAACCAAAACTGTAAATCGTAATCATGAAGCTTAGTGATTTCCCCAAATACCACATACCATACATATCAATTGGGCCATATATGCCATACATAATGTGAGCAATACATAACAAACATATCCATAATCAATTAAGGTGCTATGTACCAAACATAGTCTTGTTGTTATGCCACGGGACGCACGTGGTCTTTCTTGTCAAGCCCAGGGCCACTCCCTAGGTCTTACAGACAAGTGCCAAGGGCCACCCCTTGGTCTTCCATGCAAGCGTCACAAAGACAACTAACATACATACTACTCTACTTGGGTAATCAACATATAGTGTGCCAGGAGCCACCTCCTGGTCTTTCATTAATAATAGCATACAGTGTGTCAAGATCCACCTCCTAGTCTTTCATACATAATGCCTAGGGCTAACCCCCGGGTCTTCCTACTATACATAATATCATGCAGTGTGCCAGGAGTCGCCTCCTGGCCTTTCATACATAATGCCTAGGGCTAACCCCGGGTCTTCCTATTATACATAATATCATGCAGTGTGCCAGCAACCGCCTCCTGGCCTTTCATACATAATTCCTAGGGCTAACCCCCGGGTCTTCCTACTATACATAAGCTAAATGGATCGGCATTGTGGTCGTAGACCCATACAACCAGTGAGGAGACTCACCTCGCACTGCTGAAGACTAGTTGAACACTTATGGCTGCTAACTGGAATCTCCTGAACTGTTGCTCCTTCGGTTCCCCGAACTATCAATAGCCAAAATAACACTTAGACTACAATACCCTCAAAAGTCAAACTAGGTCAAACTTGGTCAAATTCAACATTTAGTTGACTTGACTCACCGAGTCACTATTCTTTTAAAATGATACAACCCCCCGACTCTACTCGTCGAGTCTAGCAAGAACTCGATGAGTTCACATTTAACCATAACATCAGGACCATCTTCAACCGACTCGCCGAGTTCATCCTTGAACTCATCGAGTTCATCCTCATCATATGAATGTGTCCAGTCTATGACTCGCCGAGTTCTATGAACAACTCGTTGAGTCCGTCTTCATGAGTTGGAAGATTGCCTTGGACTCGCCGAGTTCATCCTTGAACTCGTCGAGTACGATGATCTTCAAGTCCATAATGAACCCAGTTGGCTGATTCCTCTACCAACTCAACACACACCCGCTATAAAAAGGGTTTTGGGCAAGAAAACGGCTTGACTTGCCGAGTCCTAAGAGCAACTCGTTGAGTCCTCCTAATTCCAAATCTATTCAAACGATTTCAGTCGGGCACAAGGCATCCAGGACCCAGATCTAACCTTATAGGGTCGAAATAATATGTAAAGCCTCTGCCTTTACATCCATGTATGGCCCTTTTTGCTCAAAAGTCCATGACAACCTCTTAAACCTTGCATGGGGAGTTCTAATGGCATAAAGCTTGCACCTTTATGCCCTAACCTGTAACGACAAGAAATTTCAACAAAATTTTTCATTTTTAATATTCATGAAACATATATCTCATCGTTAAATCTCCAAAAACCAATTAACAAGTTTTCAAAACAATTGTTCAATTTCAGGATACACAAATACAACTCGAAATCAAAAGTGTGTGTACAAACACGCCGGTGCCTTCCCGCGATCCTCTGAGGTACCTGAAACACATAACACATAACATGGTAAGCACGAATGAATAGTGACTTCCCCAAAATACCACATACAACAATTTGCCACTCGAGGCTATACTCAGTACGACCCTTTGGTCAATGTGTCTCAGCGGGACCCTCCAGTCTCGTAGCTCGTTGGACCCTCTGGTCTAGTCTACCTCGTTGGACCCTCTGGTCCGGTCTGGTTAAGGACCGTTTGACCTCGGAAATCGTTGGACCCTCCGGTTCGGTCAAAATAGCACATAGTATACATAATCACAAAAAACACATAATCTCAAGCAAACACGGATGACCTTCCGGTCCAAACATAGATACCACCCTAGGAAATGTATAGTGAGAAGACTCACCTCGGGTAAACTCGGACTATCTCGAACTCGAAACACTAATCTAGCCTCTGCCTAAACACATACATAATTCACTTCTAATTATAATCGACTCTCAAAGGCTAGACTAGTCCCTTCCTAATATCACTCAGAAGGGTAAAAGACCATTCTACCCCTCCAATTGTCAAAACGTCCACTTGTTGACTAAACCCTAAAAGTCAACCCTAAGGAGTACGCGGGGCGTACAAGCTCTGTACGTTGGGTGTACTCAGATGCTATACAGAATCGGGGACACTCGACCCCGACGCTGCGTGTACTGGGATTACGCCCCAGTTTCACCAACTTTGTGATTTTGCTCTTAATCGGTTAAGACATGAGCTCAAGTTCCAGATCTGATCACTCTAAAGCATCTCAATCCATAAAGTTGGTGACTTTAAGCCTTTGCATGGTTGTAAAGGTCACTAACACCCAAATCACACCACTTTCTTCCTTAAGAAACTCACAAATCATGCATGATTCACTCTTAACGTCCAAGATTGGATTTTTATGGTTCTAAAACACAATATACACTGAAAAAGGGAAGATCTAGGTCCATGGAGCTCCTTTACTCATAAATTCTCCACCTTTGGGAGAAAAACCCTAAAAATGGCCCATAATGCACAAATCCGAAAAGGTTATGAAAGCTTTGAGCTTTTTACCTCCAAGTAATGCTCCAACCTCTGAAAATCTCAGATCCAAAGATTGCACTCCAACTCTAGCTACTTCAATGGCACCTTCTTCTCTTCAAAGGCACACAAGAACACTATCAAGCTCAAACACACATACACAAGCTCTAGAACGAGGGTTTGGCACTCTTAGGGTGTCACTCTCTAGAAATGGTGGCTAAAAGTGAGGCCATTATGTTCCTTTTATAGGGCTCACCCCCATAATTAAGGTTTTAATCTGAACCTAGTACACGCAGCGTACACTATGGTACGCCCAGCGTACTGGGTAGCCTTCACGTTAAGAACACGCTCATGAGTACGCACAACGTACTCTCCAGTACGCCCAGCGTACTCAATTGCCATAAAATTATTTCAAGGACTAAATTTGACAACTTAGGGAAAAAGAAGGGCCAAGGAGATGTACCTGATTTCGGGATGTTATAATTCTCCCCCACTAGAATCAGACTTCGCCCTCGAAGTCGTGCTCCGCAAATAACTCGGGGTACTACTCCCACATCTCCGATTCTGATTCTCAAGTCAAATCGGATCCCCTCCGATGATGCCACTGGACCTGAACCAGGAGCACATCCTTGTTCCTTAGAACCTTCACCTTCCGATTTAGGATCGCAATCGGCCTCTTGATGTAATTCAGTCTCGCATTCACCTGAATGTATTCTAATGGAACTACTGTTGTCTCATCAGCCACACACTTCCGTAACTGGGACGCGTGGAAGGTGCTATGGATCTGGCTCAACTCCTCAGGTAGCTCCAACTGATATGCTACCTTGCCTACCCTGGCAATCACCCTAAATGGTCCAATATATCGAGGCCCCAACTTGCCCCGCTTCCTAAACCGAATTACTACCCATGCTATATCCCTCTTCAAACAGGGCCATCAATAGTCTCTCTTCAGATCCAAATACATCTTAGTGGCCCCGAGATGGACCGAAAATCTCGATCTATGTGCCTCCTCCATCAAAATGCTACGAGCTCCGCCTATATAAGGCACCCAAAACCGACCTCGAAAGGTCATAAGTCCCCAACAATCCGTTACAAACTCGGATACCTGCCCAATCACCCACTCCTTCTTGCGGTTCTTTGGTCTCACGACCTCCACCTGGGCCTCTCAAATGGTATCCAACACCGGATTCATCACAATCATCCTCATGTATAAATCCTGAATCGGGGCAATCTCTGCCTTGCAGCTCAAGGCATCGGCTACCATGTTAGCCTTGCCTGGGTGGTACAGAATCTCACAATCGTAATCTTTTACCACGTCCAACCATCTCCTCTGGTGCATACTCAGGTTAGGATGGTCCATCAGATACTTCAAGTTCTTGTGGTCCGTGTAAATGGTACATCGAACCCCGTACAAGTAATGGCGCCAGATCTTGAGGGCGAACACCACTGCCCTCAACTCCAAATCTTAGGTGGGATACCTCGTCTTATGAGGCTTTAGCTACCTCAACGCATATGCTATCACGTGCCCCCTCTGCATAAGCACCACACCTAACACTGATATAGATGCATCATAGTAAACCACGAAATCCTCCATTCCCTCAGGAAGAGCTAACACTGGAGCTTCACACAACCTTTGGCGAAGAGTCTCAAACGATGTCTACTGATCGTGACCCCAAACAAAAGCAACACCCTTCCGGGTCAACTTGGTGAGAGGAACAACAATCTTGGAAAAATCTCTGATAAACCTCCAGTAGTAGCCGGCTAACCTCAGAAAACTCCTGATCTCGGTGGGGGATCTCGTCACCTCCCAACTCATAACCACCTCAATTTTGGCCGGGTCGACCAAAATCCCATTCTGATTTACGAGGTGTCCCAAGAACTGGACCTCTCGTAACTAGAAATCACACTTGGAGAATTTGGCATAAAGCCTCTCCGATCTCAATACTCTGAGAACCTCTTTCAAATGCTCCTCATGCTGCTCTCTAGACCTCGAATATACCAAAATATCGTCAATGAACACAATCACCGGACGATCCAACATAGGTCTGCATACCCAGTTCATGAGATCCATGAATGTTGTTGGTGCATTGGTGAGCCCGAAGGGCATCACCACGAACTCGTAATGCCCATAACGAGTTCTAAATGCTGTCTTCAGAATATCTTCCTAACGAACTCTCATTTGATAATAACCAAACCTCAAATCGATCTTGGAGAACCAAGATGCACCATGCAATTGATCGAACAGATCGTCGATCCTCGACAATAGATAACAGTTCTTGATCATTAATTTGTTCAACTCCCGGTAATCAATGCACATCCGGTGTGAACAATCCTTCTTCTTAACAAAAAGGATCGGCGCTCCCCACAGCGAGCTACTCGGCCGGATAAATCCATTTCCCAACAGCTCCTGAAGCTGTGAGAATAACTCCTGCATCTCTAGCGGCGCAATGCGATAGGGGGCCTTGGTGATAGGTGCCGCCCCAGGAAGCAAATCAATGCGAAACTCCACCTATCTCTTAGGAGGCACACCCGATAACTCCTTGGGGAAAACGTTTGGAAACTCGCTAACTACCGGAACCTCAGTGATAGAACTCGGTCTCTCCGTAATATCCCGCAGATCTGACACATACGACAGAAAGCCCATGCAACCCTGCTGCAAGCTCTACCTCGCTCTGGCAGCCGAACAAAGTGTTGACCCAGATCGGGTACCCTCGCCGAACACTGAAAGTACTCCCCTACTAGGGTTTCAAATGGTCACCAGCTGTCGCTCACAGTCTATCATGGCTCCAAATTGGCTCAACCAGTCCATGCCCACGATGACAAAGACATCCCCCATCACGATAGGTACCAAATCTATCAAAAACTCGACTCCAAAAATCGCAAGCACACATCCCCAGATCACATCAGTCGTAAAAACAGCCTGCTCATCAGCTGTGGAGACTCTCAAAGGTCGACTCAATGCCTCACGTCGGCCACTGATATAATGATTAAATGCTAGCGATACAAAAGATCGACTCGCACCCGAGTCAAACAACACCGAAGCAGGTACAGAATTCACAAGAAAAGTACCTAAACATATCACATATAAGCACCATATAAAAACAACAGAATAAGCAAAAGATCACATACCAGCCACAACATCAGGTGCTGCGCGGACCTCCTCCGCGGTCAACTGGAAGGCTCTGCCGCGAGCCTTCGGTGTCTCGGCCTTCACGGGCCGACTCTCTGTAGCTCGAGTGGTAGAAGGCGCAGATCCCTACGATGATCCCTGAATCAACTACGGGCACTTGGCCTTCCTATGGCCAGTCTAGTTGCAATGGAAGCAAACCGAAAATCCCTTGGGGAAATCCCTTGCGATATGCCCCTCCTTCCCGCACTTGTAACACACACCTGACCTGCACATCCCATCATGACTCTTGCCACACTTCCCACAAGCGCGACCCTTCTAACCTCCCGATCTCGAATTAGCGGGCTTTGCCCGCTTGGCCGCTGGATGAGACTGTGCCGACCACTTATCCCTCCTCTGAGACTCCGCCTCCTCCCTGGCCTGAGTCTCTAGCTCAATCTCCCTCTTCCGAGCATATGCCTGGAGCTCGACAAATGTACGGTATGACGAGTTTGCCACGAACTCATGAATGTCTCTCCTCAGTATGCTTAGATATCGGCTCATATGCGCCTGTTCAATAGACACATGCTCAGGTCAAAATAACGCCCTCTCATGAAACATTTGTGTGATCACAGTCACAGACTCAGTCCCCTGCTTGAGGGACAAGAACTCCTGGGCCAATCGCTCCCTCTCCACCGGTGGAACATACTCATCTCGAAACATAGCGGTTAACCTCTCCCAAGTCACCGCGGTTAGCTCTGCGGTAGAAAAATCAGTTGTCACAAATTTCCACCGGTCCTTCGTTCCCAAGCGAAGCTGGTTCAGCGCGAACCATACCCTCAAATGTTTCGGGCAGGAACAAGTGGAGAAACACCCCTCAATGTTAGAGATCCATCTCATAGCAGCAATCGAGTCCTACGTCCCGTCAAACTCTGGTGGCTTCGTGTTGTTGAACTCTCAGTACAGCAACGAGTCACCCACCTGCGGCCTAGCAGCGGCGACAGGTGTGGTGGCTGCAGCAACAGCAGCCTCGGTCAAAACAGCATATCGCTCGTCAAATGTCTCAATCAGCATGGTCTTGATAGACCCAAACATCTCCGGTATCTCAGCTCGAATGGTTGCCGCCACCTCCTCGTGAATCATCCTACGAATCTCTTCATCACTAGTACCACTGATACGACTACCTCCTAGGTTGTGGCACGTTCCCACCATGATGCCTTTAAAATACGACATAAAAGAATCAGAGACTTGACCAAGATTACTCACACTCGATCAACCGTTTCTACTCGTTCCTTAGCACCCTAAGGATTCTTACTTGGGATGCTTACCAATCCGGTGCTTTCAGTAGTACGGGCCCAATACTACCTTCCACACCGTATCCATATTCACACCAAGTCCTCCTCCTAGGATCCTAATTCGCAAGTACTCTATACCCTCTGAATTCAACCTACTCTCTAGCATACTTCTCACAAGTTACTCTCTGCTACCTACATGCACTCAAAGCAACTCAGAGCAGCATAAACTCCTAGGCTGAGGCATCACATATCAGGCCACCATAGTCCTAAGATATGATTTACCTAGCCTACTATTGCATGCATAGCACATCTTATAACAACATAACGAAAGGGTATTTTAGGAAATCATCGTTCAAGTGTTGGCTGATTGTACACACTGCTCTTTTCCGCTCTTTCTGGAAATCCTTTTCTCTTTTTAGACAAATTGTTTCTTTTTGAAAACTTTTCTCAAATCCTCGGTTTGAGTCCAGATATGCCCGAAGGTGTATCCGAATCCCTCCAACCAAGGCTCTGATACCAACTTGTAACGACAAGAAATTTCAAACCAAAATTTTCATTTTTAATATTCATAAAACATATATCTCATCGTTAAATCTCCAAAAACCAATTAACAAGTTTTCAAAACAATTGTCAATTCCAGGATACACAAATACAACCCCAAATCAAAAGTGTGTGTACAATCACACTGGTGCCTTCCCGCGATCCTCTGAGGTACTTGAAACACATTACACATAACATGGTAAGCACGAATGCTTAGTGAGTTCCCCAAAATACCACATACAAAAATTTGCCACTTGAGGCTATACTCAGTACGACCCTCTGGTCAATGTGTCTCAGCAGGACCCTCCAGTCCCGTCGCTCGTTGGACCCTCTGGTCTAGTCTACCTCATTGGACCCTCTGGTCCGGTCTGGTTGAGGACCCTTTGGCCTCAGAAATTGTTGGACCCTCCGGTTCGGTTAAAATAGCACATAGCATACATAATCACAAAAAACACATAATCTCAAGCAAACACGCATGACCTTCCGGTCCAAACATAGATACCACCCTAGGTAATGTATAGTGAGAAGACTCACCTCGGGTAAACTCGGACTATCTCGAACTCGAAACACTGATCTAGCCTCCGCCTAAACACATACATAATTCACTTGTGATTATAAACGGCTCTCAAAGGCTAGACTAGTCCCTTCCTAATATCACTCAGAAAGGTAAAAGACCATTCTACCCCTCGAATGGTCAAAACATCCACTTGTTGACTAAACCTTAAAAGTCAACGAAAGTCAACCCTAAGGAGTACGCTGGGCGTACTCAGATGCTATACAGAATCAAGGACACTCGACCCCTACGCTGCGCGTACTGGGATTACGCCCAGCGTACGCCCCAGTTTCGCCAACTTTGTGATTTTGCTCTTAATCGGTTAAGACATGAGCTCAAATTCCAGATCTGATTACTCTAAAGCATCTCAATCCATAAAGTCGGTGACTTTAAGCCTTTGCATGGTTGTAAAGGTCATCAACACCCAAATCACATCACTTCCTTGCTTAAGAAACTCACAACTCATGCATGATTCACTCTTAACGTCCAAGATTGGATTTTTATGGACCTAAAACACAATATACACTGAAAAAGGGAAGATCTGGGTCCATGGATCTCCTTTACTCATAAAGTCTCAACCTTTGGGACAAAAACCCTAAAAATGGCCCATAATGCACAAATCCAAAAAGGTTAAGAAAGATTTGAGCTTTTTACCTCCAAGTGATGCTCCAATCTCTGAAAAGATCAGATCAAAAGCTTGCACTCCAACTCTAGCTTCTTCAATGGCACCTTTTTTTCTTCAAAGGCACACAAGAACACTATCAATCTCAAATACATACACACACACTCAAGCTCTAGAACGAGGGTTTGGCACTCTTAGGGTTTCACTCTCTAGAAATGGTGACTAAAAGTGAGGCCATTATGTTCCTTTTATAGGGCTCACCCCCACAATTATGGTTTTAATCTGAACCTAGTATGCGCAACGTACACTATGGTACGCCCAGCATACTGGGTAGCCTCTGCGTCAAGAACACGCTCTCCAGTACGCCCGTCGTACTCAATTGCCATAAAATTATTTCAAGGACTAAATTTGACAACTTAGGGAAAAGAAGGGACAAGGAGATATACCTGATTTCGGGATGTTGCATAACCACTCTTAGGGACCCCAGATCTGAAAGGATCTTTGCTTGGGACATCCTTGTCCCATAGATCAAGCTCCATGGACCAAAACTCTCATAAAGTGGACAAAAATATATTTAAGAAACTATAAGTCAAGATGAAGACTTCATTACCAGAAAGTGATGGAAATGAGATGGTGTTGCTGGATCTACAAGTTCCTCCTTGAACCTTCAATCTCCTTCTTCTTCTTCTAGCCTCCAAGAACACCAAAATACTCAAGAATGGTTCACACACTCACCAAATGATCTAGGGTTTCTGGACAATGGGGCTGGGAATGGAACCAAGAGGAGGAGAATAAGATGCTTAAATAGGGTGCGAAGTCCCGAATTTAAGGTTTCCCAAACCCTGACCAACTCGTCGAGTCGGTCCTCCGACTCGTCGAGTAGGTCACTTAACCCGTGACTCGGAACGCGCTCCTACTCGTCGAGTCACCCCACCCACTCGACGATTCGCCTTCTGATTTTTGAGGTTTTCCTCCCCTTTCTAGATCTTCTGAATTCAGGGTGTTACAACTCTCGCCCACTTAGAATAGACTTCGTCCTCGAAGTCCGCTACAACCCACTACTCCGCAACCTCTCATGACATTCCTAATCGCCGTATTCCTTGCCTGCTCGGTCCAATCCTCGAAGGACCGCTTTCGTTGGCCTTCCGTCCAGTCTTCCTGAGCGAAATGCTATACTTCGAAGGTTTATTTAAGAGAACCACCGAATCACTACAAACCTTGAGTACAACGCCCTTACCCAATCGACAATCCTACCGATACTCTCCGAGTACTTACGCTGGACATCCAAGGGGTTCACCCCTTTTTCCAGCGCGGTCACAAGACGTACCAAGGCAAATTCCATAAGCAATAACCTTCTATAACTCTTAGTAGAACCAACCCTGTGCTATACTAAATCTCCAGTCACTCCTAGTGCTGGTTTCTTCACTGTCAACTACTGAATGCTTCCTCTTATCACGCCTCAATGTTGAACGCCCAACCCAGTGGACGGATCAGATAATCCTTCGAGTAAAAGATTCATTCCTGTAATGGTTAGACTCAGACGAGAGCTGCACAATAGAATCAAATCCTTCCGTCTAAGATTATTTAACCCTACTATGAGAGGCGTCGCACCACTCGGTCAACAAAATGCTCCATACAAGAATTCCCTTATTGCTACCTCTGTCCGAAAAAAACCCCACAATCTCTTATCCACTTTCCGGATGAACCGAGACCACCTTGGTCCCATCTACTCTGTCGGCTATCTAAAAAAACCGAATCCTGCCAGGCTACCGAACTCAACTATGTTATGGACTACTCACATTCGTGTGGCCTGCCCTGACCTAGTTTAACCCATCTGAAAAACCCCGCAAGTGAGACACACCCCTAATACATTCTTAATACTGAATCGGGACCGATGAAAGCTACGGCCACCCCGCAGTCTCACTCTACCATTATACTAACAGCTAACTGACGCGTGCTACGGGCCAACCCGTAGTCTTATAATACCAATTCTAAGTGCCACACCTCAATCTTACCATACTAATGCTACGGTCCACACCGCAGTCTAACTATACTAATGCTACGGGTCACACCGCAGTCTAACTATACTGATATACGAATGCTACGGGCCACACCGTAGTCTTACAACGTCTTTACGCTATCTGCCAACTAGTGAACGCTATGGTCCACCCCATAGTCTTACAACACTCCTACACTCTCTGCTAACCATTGCTACGGGCCACCCCGCAGTCTTGCCACACTTCTCCTGCTAACCGGCTACTAGTGAATGCTACGGCCATTCCCTAGTCTTACAACACTTTCCATGTTGGCTAATAACCCGAACACCCCTATGATCGAGCATACAAGAACAATCCAGTACCCCAAGCTGCACTCATGTCTTGACTGAAACTCACAACCGATTTTTCGAAAACTTGCTGTCAGACATGCCGAGAATGCGATCTCACCATTGGCAGGTTTTCCAAACTTCCAATTCACACTATCCTTAATTCATACAGCTGTCTGGGCCGTCTTTCTCCCTGACAAGAGAGCGAAACTTATCCCAGTTTCAAAACTACTCCTACTCCTGTAACATGATTGTTTCTCCCCCACTTAGCTTCGACTAAGTCTTCACGGCACGTGAAATCCCGAGGATTTCCATTCCTTCCACCCTTACACGATAGGCATGCTAACCACCATCACCTTAATCTTGCTAGCGATCCGTCACTAGCCCACTCCAAATACCACACGATTACCGAATACTAGATGAACACTTTCTGCATCCCCAATACTGATAATCCCCTGAGCTCAAACTGACGTCCTTAAGGTCCTAATAACTAATGCTCATATCAACCTATTCAGTGATAGACCACTTCCCTAGATGCTTCCAAAAACCATCCTAAACACCAAGACTAAAACCACCAAATCCTGACGATGGCGGATGACCAATCCATGGAACCTGCCCACGTACCTCCACGTAATGCCCCTGAACTAGTTTCAGCCGTAACCGAGATAACACTGAACACTTCGAACCAGAAGTGAGAAATGACCCTACACTAGCTACTAATAATTCCTGGCATGCAATTGGCATATGACAATTCTGAAAATACAATCCGAATACAAGCATAGAGATAACTCATACATACTATCACCTGAGACCAAGGTAAGAACAATCATAGTACATATAGAATCGAAAATAGCCATTGATACATACCTGCAACATTCCTTGCTGTAATCCGGATCTCCCTCGTCTGTCACTGCAAGGCCCTACCCTCTCCCCATCCGTAATCCTCAACGTAGTCGGGGCAGACACACTCCCTGCTCCTTCCCCCATTACCGGGCAGTCGGCCTTCTTGTGGCCCACCTGATTGCAGTGAAAACATAATGGGCTTGCCCCCTGTGGGCAGTCCCTGCTAACGTGACCATCACTGCCACACTTGTAGCAGCCTGAACCCCTGGAACGACACACTCCCTCATGCAGTTTCCCGCACGTGCTGCACTAACTTCGGCCCTACCGACCTACCAATCGTTGATCTGAAGTCTTGGGCCTCTTCCTGGGACCCTCCAAAGTGTACATATGATATGAATGTTGGATTAATGTCTAAGTCCATAACTATAATTGGTAAGACTTGACCCGACCCGGCATGGTCCATTTGGGTTGCATGGCATCATGCACTTGGATAGACTAAAATGAGAGAAATAACACTTAAGGATTATTAATATATTATAAGTTCTAATATATTAATAAGATTATTTAATTAGTATTGATCAATAATTGATTTAGAATTAATTATTTGATCAAAAGAAGACTAATTAAATATATGGGTTGATTGTGTAAATCATCCATACTTATATAGTGGGCTAATGCTCCATGGATTATCAAGTTGGGCTAAAACCCATTGGATGCTCCATGGTGTATTTGAACCCATGGATCCAAGGAAATGGAAAGCCATGACAATTAGGGTTTACCCTAATTGTAACAAGTATATAAGCATCTTATTGATGTGAGAATCGACTACTAGTGAGGCATGGAGGCAACTAGATATGCATGGAGGGCAAGCCGATTCTTGAAGTGTTCTAATTTCTCTCTAAGTTATTCCAAGTGCTTATGGTGCTGTGTGAACCATTTGAGGTGTCACACTTGGGGCACTAGGCACTCAAGCTTCATGAAGACAAGCACCAACAAAAGGTATGTTATTCTAACTTGTGTTATTCTAAGTTTTGTATGCTAGAATAGAACAATACCTTGGAAAGTTGATATTTGCATGTATAATAGAGAAAACATAGATCCAAGGTATTTAGGGTTGCATGTACACTTAGGAGTGTTAGATTGCTCAAAACCCAACAGTGGTCTCAGAGCCTAGGCTTGTTTTCTTGTTGTACTTGCTTAAACTGCTTAAAAATAGACTTTTGGTGTTGTCTGCCCAACAGACTCGCCGAGTCCATGAAGGGACTCGACGAGTCCAAGTCAAAATGCATCTAACTCGCCGAGTTTGTTCATGCACTCGACGAGTTGGACCCCCAGACAGCATATTTTCGAGTTTTGGTGCTGGAATTGGTCTAGAATCATTACCTTTGACTGTTTTGGGCTTATAAAACTTGTTTTGAATGTGGTAATGATTATGTTAAACCAATTTCAATGCTATAATAAAAGTGTCAAGTTTATATGTGTTCATGTCATTCTTGAAAATTGTTGATTATGAATGATCATGCTTATGAGTTTTGCTAGATCATATGAATTGTGTGCAAATTGTTTGTTGATATAATTCATGATCTTGTTGAAAATTGTATGGAGTTCATAACTTGTCCTCAAGTTATGAATTTTCAAGAATTTTATGTTTCCTTGATTTATGAGTTAGTTTAGATTGATAATGAAAAAATTATGTTTTAGTTGTTTTCAATCCATATTAGTCTAAAAGTTCATAAAATATGTTTTTGTAACTTGTCTTCAAGTTATGTGAAAAGTCATATTTATGAATCTTAAAAACTCATAAAAGTTTTGTAGGTTACATAAAATGTAAGAGTTTTTTCATTAAATAGTTTAATGACTCCATAACTTGTCCTCAAGTTATGGATGTTGAAGAGACACTTCTTTAAAGTGTTTTTTAAAGAATAAGGGGTTACATTAAAATGAAGAGTCTTCATTTTAATGAACCATTAAACTCATAAGTTATGATTTAAAGAGTCTTGAAATAGTTTCAAAACTTGCCCTCAAGTTTTGGAATTTGAAAAGTTACTCCTCATGTATACTTTAATTCCAAATTGAACATTGAAATTTTAAAAAGTTTAAAATTCAACCCTTATACTATTATTATAATTTTAATTATATAGATATGTATAAGAGGAAGTCAATCTTACCGTTAGTAGGCCTCATTCACGAAGCCGGTATATAAGGGGGTATAAGGTTACCGCCTATAAAATGGCAGTTTAATGGGTGTCCACTCTCACCCACCGCTTCCTTGACTGGTGGAAGGTCGTTAGCCGAACGGGTAGGAATGGACTATAATTCTCCCTTCATTAAAAGTATAATGAAAAATAGTAAGTAACTAAACACTTATAAATTCCTAATCTTAGTTACTTAGGAAAATGTGAAAAGGTGCTAGCCCATAAAATTACACTCGGTACCTTACCAAGTCGTTAGTGGAGCGTGTGTGGTTAACCGACACACTAACATGGACTAGTAAGAGTGGCAAAGGGTAACTTGACTTTATTATAGATCGGTGGAGCGTGTGTGGTTAACCGGCACATCGATTAGGTATTGTTAAGGGTACCAAGTCAATTTGTATGGTTATTCACACCTTGTTTGTGATCCTCGGCATCTGTAGCACCCGGTTCCTGGTACGTAAATCTTATTTGAGTATTTCCCTTCTTTTAGCCTTGGACTCAACGAGTCATAGGTCCGACTCGCCGAGTGGATGCGGGACCCAGGACAAGTTTAAGTTGGCGACTCGGCGAGTCCATATCCTGGACTCGGCGAGTCACAACTGTTGGATGAAACCCTAAGTTTCAGGGGTTTGCACCCTATTTAAAGGACTTATCCGCCCCAGGCCAGCCCCCATTCTCTCCCCAGAGCTCCCAACCCTCGTTTATGCTTGTTCTTTGAAGAATTGAAGCTTTTTTGTGTGCTTTTGAAGGTTTTGAAGGAGGAAGGAAGTAGATCCAGAAGAAGGGAAGCCATCCAGGCATTATTGTGTTCTTCCAGCAGTTCCTTTGAGGTATAACTCGTTTTCCCCATGATTCTATGCTTAGTACTTCATTTAGGTCATTCTTGGACAAATCCCCAAGCTTGTATGTGCATTATATGTCGTAATAAGATGTTTGGTCTCTGGATCTAGGCAAGATTGAGCTCCAGGAGCTCAGATCTGTTAGCTTTATGGCCCCATGTTGCTTGTTCACCCTAGATCTACCCTTTTGAGACATTTTGAGCCCTAAAATCCATTTTGGTGAATATCCACACGTAAAGTTGGAAACTTTACGTGTGATTCGTGTCCTAGAAGTCCAGATGTGTGAATGGCATGGACTGGAATCGAGCAAATCTGTGTATTTAATGGGTGCATGGCAACGACTCAGCGAGTCGTTCATGTGACTCGGCGAGTCTGTTCGCGAGTCTCCGAGTTTGTCCCCTTTTCGTAGTGTCGAGTGAGCAGTGAGTCATGGGGTGTGACTCAGTGAGTCGGAAGCTGAACTCATCTATGGAGGTACTCGGCGATTCAATGCCCTGACTCGGAGAGTTCAAGGCAATCTCCTTAGATCAAGAACAGACTCGACGAGTTGTTCATACAACTCGGCGAGTCGCAGCATAAGTGTTCTTCGGATGAAGATGGACTCGACGAGTTGTTCATACAACTCGGCGAGTCTTAGCATAAGTGTTCATCGGATGAAGATGAACTCGACGAGTTGTTCATACAACTCGGCGAGTAGGATGAAGGACTTGAATATCAGTTTAGAAGGAGAACTCGTCGAGTCGTCACCTAACTCGACGAGTAGGAACGGGATCTAGGACAATCGTTTGGGTGGTGACTCGGCGAGTTGGAAAGCCAACTCGGCGAGTCGGGTCAACTGAAAGTTGACTCTGACTTTGACTTAGGGCATGGTCAGGGGTAAAATGGTCATTTTACCCAAAGGTCAGTGGGCAGTGTTTGATTGAGTATGTTGTGGGAATTGCAGCCGGAGGATTTCCGGAGCAGCAGCAGTAGGCAGTCAGTTCCCGATCAGATCAGCAACTACTTCGAGGTGAGTTACCTTCCAGTAGCGGTGGGTCTACGGCCACAATGTCGGCCCACCAGTAGGAGTTATATGTAGATGTTTGTCTCTGTGATATTCATCTAGGGATTACTACTACTTGTGTTATGTTATGTGCTAGTATGATATGATGCTATGTGCTAGTGACAGTAGGGGGAGATAGTCCCCGAGGTACCCGGTCGGTAGGGCCGAAGGGGTAGTTATACCCAGTCCTGATAGATAGATTCTGATCTTACGATATTTGTTATGTGGTAGTAGTAGAGGGAAGGAATAGTTTCCCAGTATCCGGTCGAGAGGACCGAAGGGGAAGCCAGCACCCAGATATGCTAGGCAGTATCCGGTCGAGAGGACCGAAGGGGAAGCCAACACCCATATATGCTAGGCAGTATCCGGTCGAGAAGACCGAAGGGGAAGCCAGCACCCAGATATGCTAGGCAATGTCCGGTCGAGAGGACCGAAGGGGTAGGTCGGGCACCCAGATATGCCTGACAATATATGTATGTTATGAGATTATGGTATGTGGTGCGGTGGGGGAACTCACTAAGCTTTGTGCTTACGGTTTTCAGTTTTGGTTTCAGGTACCTCCTCAGCTAGGGGAAAGGAGCCGGCGCGGTAGCAGCATGTCACACACACACTCTCCGGTTTCCGCATTTACGAGCTTCACTGGGATTTGTACTCTGATATTTTGATTGGTTGTACGATTTGGCTTTTAGACATGGATCACGTTGGGTTATAGTTGATCAAACAATGTTTTTAGTTATTATTATTTTCTAAAGTAATGTTTTAAAATAAAATTTTTGGTCGTGAAAATTGGGATTCGGACAAGTTGGTATCAGAGCCCTGGTTGAGGGATTCGGACACACCCTCGGGAGTGTCTGAACTCAAATCGAGGGATTAAAAGATTTTCTAAAAGAAAATGTTTTCTAAAATTGAGAAAAGAGTTTTGAGAAAGAACGAAGTGTGTGATGTGCGCGACCGACCGAGCTCAAGTAAGTATTCCCCAAAGTACCCATACAAGTTTATGTTATGTTTATCAGTTTTTGTAGAACAGCATGCTAGAATAGGACTAAGGATCTAGGAGTTATGCCTTATGTGCCTCCTTTATGTGTTTCAGTTGTGTGAGAATTGCATACTAGATATTGAGTAGACAGTAATTAGGATAGCCTGATTAGGTTATGCCTGGTAGTATGAGCTTAGCATTAAATGCTAGCTCAGTTCCTGAAAGTAGATATAGTTAATCGAGATTGTTACCCTTATCTGAATGCTGCTTGCTTCGTGCTATGTGGGACTCTGAATAATGGGAGTTAGCCATTAGGCGAATGCGTCACGTCACATGTGATCAGGGTTGAATAATCTTAGAGTGCCGGATTTGATCCTACTGTGCAGCTCTTGTTTGAGTCCAACCGTTGTAGGGATGAGTCGGGTACTCGAAGGATTATCTGAGCCTCGTCGCATGTGATGGTATTCGGGTAATGGCTAATTGGCATTACAAGGAGGCCTGCAGCAGCTGAGGACTGGTTAGAGTGGAATCAGAGATTTCCCTAGGGCAAGCCTAGGATGAGTATAGCAGTGATCAGCAGTAGTGAAAGGGATCTGGTGGAGTCGAGGCATTTCTTGAAGAAGGTACGGATAGATGTGGAAGGTAGTATGGGCCCGTACTACTGAAAGCAGAGGATCCGTACCTGAACCAAGGAAGGCCAAGATAAGACCAGGGAACTTGTAAGTAGTTATGATCCCTCCGGAAGTATCAGTATCACTAATGATTGTTGTGATGTATTGCAGAATGGTGGTACTTCGATCGAGGCCGGTAGATGGCGGTTCAGGAGAGGGGTCAGGTTCGGGATCAGGTTCCGAGCCGGTTGATGAGGGACTACGCGAGTTCATCGCGTCAGAGATCACCAGAGGCATCCTTGAGTCGACCCCCATTCTCTTTGGGTCGATCAAGGAAGGGATCATGGAGTTGATGGAGGATCGCCTTCGGGCATTCAGGAGTGATATGGCATCTAGCCAGTCAGGATCTCGCACACTGTCCTTCAAGGACTTCAGGGGCAGTGGTGCACCGGATTTCCATGGGGTGAAAGACCCCATTGCTGCCAGGCGATGGATTGCAGACATTGAGTCTGCCCAGTTGACTAGCTTCTGCCCCGAGGAGTCGAAGGTGAGGTATGCAGCAGGGTGTTTACGGGACCGAGCCTGGGATTGGTGGGAGTCAGCGGGTGACTCGTTGGGAGCCTCAGCTATCGAGGCTATGACCTGGTCGGACTTTGTGACCAGGTTCAGGGCAGAGTTTGCACCGGTTGTCGAGAAGCTGACATGCTCCCAAATATCAGCTCTCAACATGTCATGATAGCGGGTCCTCCGTAACTCCTCATCCCCTGCATACTGAGGCACCAATAAGGCCCTCTCCCGGAACTTGGCGGTAATCTACGCCACCAACTCCGTCGTCTGTCTCATGTATAGGAACTCCCTGGCCAACTGCTAAAGCTCCACAGTCGGCGCATACTCTGCCCTAAACCTAGTCACAAAGACATACCATGTCATAGCCTCAATGGATGAGGCTCCCAAGGAATCACCAACTGACTCCCACCAGTCTCTAGCTCTGTCCCTCAAACATCCCGCAACAAATCGAACCTTCGACCCCTGAGGACAGAAGCTCATCAGTTGTGCAGACTCAATGTCTGCAATCCATCTCCTAGCGGCAATGGGGTCCTTCGCCCCATGGAAATCTGGCACACCACTCCCCTAAAGTCCTTGAAGGACAGTGTGCATGATCCTGACTGGTTGGATGCCATGTCGCTCCATAATGCTCTGAGGCGATCCTCCATCAGCTAAATAATCCCTTCCTTGATCGAACCGAAAATCACCAGGGTCGACTCAAGGATGCCTCTCGTGATCTCAGACGCGATGAACTCGCGTAGTCAGTAACGCCCGTAGATCAGGGCTAGTCAATTTAGAGACGATAAGCGTCAAAAATGACTTTTTGATAGAAGATTATTTAGGATGAATAATCCTAACTAAGTTGTAGTATATGTTACAAGGTTTCCGTGCATATAAAGAATGCCAAAATCCGAGTTATAACAAAGAAGTTATGACCTGTCGAAGTTTTACGGCAAAACCGGCACGGCACCGGGAAGCGTAAATAGTGAATTTACGATAGAGCGAGATTTAGCCTTATCAATCTAAACAAAAGTTGTAGAATATGTTAAGATAAGAGCGTCAATAAAAAGAACACCCAAATCTGACTTCATATGAGGAAGTTATGATTTTTCTAAGATTCGGCTTAGCAGTGCACGACCCGAAACTCGAATTTTAGTTCGAGCGGTTTTTGGCTTACGCGACCTAAATGAGAGTTGAAGGTCTCATTAATAGGAACTCAACGGTAAAAATATGGACGAAAACGGAGTTCGTATGAAGGAGTTACGAATTCTTCGCGGTCATTTAACAGTCTAAACGCCTCCTACTGTTAAATTTGAGATCGGTCAAGATTTAGCCGACGGAGTCTAAACGAAAGTTGTAGATCTTGATTTTACCTACGCGTGGATATAAAGAACGTCAAAAACGGAGCTCATATGCGAGAGTTATGATTTTTCTAAGTTCGAAGGCTAATACGCGATAGGGGTGACGTGACACCACCCAGAGTTTGACACGTGGCACCACCAGAAAGCCGCCACATGGACCAACTCGGCGAGTAGGTGTCCCCTACTCGGCGAGTACATCAGATATTTTCACTATAAATAGGATGCGAGGGTTTAGGGTTTATTTGCTCATTTCTTCTCATCTTTGTGCCGAAGCTCTGCATTTTTACTCCCGATTCCACCCCGAAGCCCCGGTATCATACTCTAGCCCCGAGGAAAGTCCCGAGATCCTGAAGATCCCGAGAAGTGCGGTTCCCGAGTCGAAGCTCTGTCCACGAGAAGTTCGATTTTTGTGAAGATCTTCCAGATCTGCTGTGGATTACTACTTCTATAAGCCGTAGTGCTGTCCGATCATCTTCTGATCAAGTGAGTGTGTGGTTATTTTCTTCTAACGCATAATTATTAAGTATTTTCTATGAAATACGTGCTACGTGTATAATATGAGGTTGTTTATATGTGTGGGTGTATAGTCCCTTTCATAAACACGGGTATAATACAAGTATTGTTTGAATGTATTAAGTGTATGTTTGGGAGAGTGTATGGTTACTTTCTTCTAACACATAAATATGAAGTATTTGGTATAAAATACGTGCTATGTGTTTATATATTGTTGTTTATTTGAGATGAGTATGGAATGAATGTTTTATATAGTTTTAAAAGAGATAAACTGTATGTGTATTCTATATCTACAAATATGTTGGGTAGAACATGGGTAGATGAGATAGTTGGTATGTGATAAAATGATGAGGTATGAAAGATAATTAAGAATGATATTGGTAGACGCACCAATTAAAGAATGTCATAAAGCTAGCAGATGTGCTGGAGAATAATATCGGTAGATGCACCAAGTAGCGAATGTCATAATCCTGGCAGATGCGCTTATAGGATAATGTCGGCAGATGCGCCAAATAGAGATTGTCATAATAATAGCAGATGCGCTTATAAGATAATCTTGGCAGATGCGCTTATAAGATAATGTCGGCAGATGTGCCTAAAAGAGAATGTCATAAACCTGGCAGTCGCGCCTCATAGTGTATGACGTAATCCTGGCAGAGGCGCTTAAAGGATAATGTTGGCAGATGCGCCTTATGTTGCAATGGAAGTTTGTGTAAATTCCTTAGGTCAATCCTTAGGAATGAAGGAATGACGAGTAGTTGAATTCCTAGGGTAAAATCCTAAGAAACATAATAGGGATGAGTAATTGAGTTGATTGTTTGATGGTTGAATATAATAATTGTATTATTGTGGGTTGAAAACCCTATATGCTCACCAGGCTCCCAAGCCTGACCCACTCAGTTTTCTTTGCATTACAGGTAATGACACAAGAGTATAAGTTGGTGGACTTGACGAGAGGTTTTGGATTATAGATCAGTAGTTGAATAACTATTGTAAGGTCTATTTTATATTGTTTATGCTTTTGGTCTGTATCGGAACATGACATCCCGATGTTTTATTATTTAATGGAAATACATTCTCTTTGAGAAATGTTTTGATAAATGGTTATCATATTTTATTTTGGGAACAAATTCCGCAACCGTTTTCTTTAAACGATCACTCTGATTTATAAAACAAAGCATAAGCAAATCGGTCTTTTCTGGCCGTGAAAATGGGGATGTCACATAGTCCCTCATCCACTGGCTCGGAACCTGCACCTAAACCTGATCCTAAACCGGATCCTGATCCTCCTGCTTTGTGTCACGTAATCATCACCATTCTGAAATGAAACACATAATCATCAGGGTCATACGTAACCTTAGAAGTGTTGGATTAATGTCTAAGTCCATAACTATATTTGGTATGTACTTGACCCGACCCGACATGGTCCATTTGGGTTGCACTTCACCGACACAATTTATATGGATAATCTTTTGAGAATAGTATGTTTATGATTAATATTAATATGTTATAAGTTCTAATATATTAATATGGAATCATATTATTTAATTAGTATTGATCAAGAATTAATTCATAATTAATTAAGTGATCAAAAGGAACTAATTAAATATGGACTCTTATATATATGGAATGGGCCAAGTTCATTTAGGTTGGGCTAAGCTTTCATGGATAGTCCATGGAGTGTTTAACCCATGGATCCTAGGAAATGAAAGGTCATGGGTATTAGGGTTTAACCCTAATCCTCCATACTATATAAAGATGTCTTTGGTTGGTGAAATTGGCACTAGTGTGGATACACTAAAGAAGGGCTAGCCAATTTCACTAGAGAGAACCAAGTAATCATATTCTCTAAAGTATTCCAAGGTGTCTTGGTGATTTGTGATTCCACTTGAGGCTTCCACACTATTGGGGCTAAGCTCTTAAAGCTTGAAGACATCAAGCTACATCAAGAGGTATGTATTTTATCTTGTTACATTCATAGTTTTTGTATGCTAGATTAGGATAATACCTTGGATGTTCTTATTTGCATGTATAATAGAGAAAACATAGATCCAAGGTATTTAGGGTTGCATGTACACTTAGGAAGTGTTAGAATGCACATAACCCAACAAGAAGGTCTCACATACTACAAGTATCTTGGTTCTATCTCGGCCCTCCTTGACTCGAGTACGGATCCTCTGCTTTCAGTAGTACGGGTCCATACTACCTTCCACATATATCTGTACTTTCCTCAAGGATTGCTTCGACTTCACCAAGTACCTTATACTTCTATTGCACTCTGCCACTCTCCTCCTAGGCTTTCCTAGGTTCCCGAACCCACCCAGTCCTCAACTGCTGAGAGACTCTTCATGATGCCAATTTACCACTACATGAAAACCATCACATGTGGCGAGAATCAGATAATCCTTTAAGTAAAAGACTCATCCCTACAACGCTTAGACTCAAATAAGAGTTGCGCAGTAGGGTCAAATCCAGTACTCTGAGATTATGCAGCCATGGTCACATGTGACTTAATGTATTCATCTAGTAGTTAACTCCCATCACTCGAAGTCCCAAAGAGCACAAACCAAGCAACATTCATACAATGGAAAATCTAACCAACATATTCCAATCAAGCTATCCTTTAGTCAAGAGTCTGTACTAGCATGCAATTCAAAGGCTCCCACAATCATGCATAACCTAAACAGGCCATCCTACTACTAGCTAACCAGTTCTAGCATGCAATTCTACAAATTCACATAAGCACACAAAGGCATATCTCTTAGATCCTTAGCCTTAATCTAGCATGCGATTCATATAATCATATCATGTCACATAACAAACATGTGTTGGTATTTTGGGAGCCACTTACTTGAGATCAGCCGATTACACACATCACACCCCTTTCTTTTCAAAGTTTCTTTCTCTTTTCAAAGTCATTTCAAAGTTCTTTTATAAAAATGATTTCCCTTTTGAAAATTTTCATACCAAGTCCCCAGTTTGAGTCCAGACACGCCCGAGAGTGTGGCCGAATCCCTCAAACCAAGGCTATGATGCCAACTTGTAACATCCCAAAGGCCAAAAATTTCATTTTTAATATAAGAAAACCTTTAATGACGTTGTTCCAGACATTGAAAACATTTCACTTAAAACCAATATCATAGTCAAATCCCAAAGATCACATAATGCGGAATAACATGGGTGAATGTGTTGCGATCGTCTCGAGCTCTTTTTTCTTGAAACTGAGGATACATGAAACCAAAACTGTAACCGTAATCACGAAGCTTAGTGAGTTCCCCAAATACCACATAACATACATATCAACTGGGCCATACATGCCATACATACTATGTAACATCTCAAAAATACAGGCCAAAAATTTCATTTTTAAATATATTATTATAAAACCAACAGTATAAGAAAACATCCATAATATCATGTCATGTCAAAACCAAAGTAGAAATAATCAAAACATGTTATCATAAAACAATATCATAGTGTAATCCCAAAGATCTCGTGTGCGGAAAACCATAGTATGATGCGCTGCGATCAAGCCGACTCCTTTCTTTTAAACACGAAGTACCTGAAACCAAAACTAAAAACCGTAAGCACGAAGCTTAGTGAGTTCCCCCATCATACCAAATACCATACAATCACATAGCATACATACTGTCGGGCAATTCTGGGGTTCCCAACCTACCCGGAACAACCATTCTGGGGTGCCGACCTACCCGGTACGGCCATTCTGGGGTGCCGACCTACCCGTGTCAAGCCATTATGGGGTGCTCACCTACCCATGTCAAGCCATTATGGGGTGCTGACATACCCATGTCACGCCATTTTGGGGTGCTGACCTACCCGTCGGTCCTAACAACCGACCCTTGAGGACTATTCCGCCCCCTACTGCTACTATCACATATATCATAACATAAACATATTATCAGACATATCTGGGGTGTACGAACTACCCTTCGGTCCTAACAACCGAACTTGGGGACTATTCCCCTCTTACTACCGCTATCACATATAACATATCATGCCAACATATAAACATATAATCACATACTGTCAGACATATCTGGGGTGCCTGTCCTACCCTTCGGTCCTAACAACCGAACTCTACTACTATCACACATAAAATATCATGCCAGCATATAACATATCAGGTAGTTGCAAACCTAGATGAAATCACAAAGACAATCATCTAACATACAACTCCTACTGGTGGGCCGGCATTGTGGCCGTAGACCCACCGCTACTGGAAGGTAACTCACCTCACACTGTTGAAGTCCCACAGACTCAACCCCAGCTGTTGGATGACAGATTCCCGAACTATCAACACCAAAACAACACCCAATTAATAATTGCGTCCCAACACATACTTGGATAATTACTACATTACCCCAGGATTGGCTTATTTAAGCCAAACAAGGCCCAAATGAAAGGTCCAATAATAAATCCAAGTGAAATTACGTTTCACATAAAATGATGATTAGGGTTAAGTTTCCTACTTAACCCATTAAGGACTTAATCCATTAAGTTAATCATTCTTCTAAATAAGTCATATGGTGTGATTGGGCTTAATCACACAATTCCATTCCAATGGCCCAAAAGTGGGTCCCGATAAGTCCAAGGCCCACATATCCAAAATTAGGGTCTTCTAACCCAATTGCATGCGAATTAGTTCATTGGCTAAGTTTTCACGTAATTCAGTCCATATATATGCAAATTATCATTTCATTAAATTACAAGTGGATTTCACGGCCATAAGTTATCATCCCTTTTAGATAAATTATGGTCTAAAATAAGCCCAATTCATAAAATCAATTACATGCCACCAACCCATTAGCTAACTTGATCACCAACCCATTAAAGGCCCAACAAAGTTCAAATAGCGTACCTAGCTTCCAGGCGGCGCACAAGAGAAGTTCCTCAATTGTGGTTGAATCCTCGTTCATCATAACCGCAACCTCCACAACCAAGTTAAGAATCGCACAAACCCACACCCTGACCGTTATGGATTCCTCACCTTCTTTCTGGCCATCGAAGAATCGAAGACTAGCACCTTGCCTCTCCCCTACTATGTTGCTGGAGGTCCCAAGATAGTCGCCGAAAAGTCATTAAGCCAAGAAAACGGGATTAAACCCATCAATTAATCTCTCTCTAATTGAATTCACCAATGGGAGATAAGAAATCAAAGGATGAATTGAGTCTTACCTACCTTCACTGCTTTGGAGAACATACGGGATTTGTCGGAGGTCCACGCAAAGATGGAGAATAACGCAAACAACAACCCCACCAGGTTCACGGTATCAAGCAGATTTTGAGCTGAAGGAATGATCCCGTTCTCGCTAAACAATCACCCACCTCTCTCTCTCTCTCAACTAATGCTCCAGTAAGAGTTCTGATTGGCGAAGAAGCCCAATGATGGCAGCTCATTCCTCACAATTCTTCTTCTTTCACCTCATTCCTTCATAACTTCGATGTCTCTCACCCTCTCTCGCCGCCAGTGAACATACACATTCTTCATTCTATCTAAGGGTTTGTTCCTTATATAACTCGATGATACAGGTGAAGCAACAAGAGCAGGAGACAGCTCCCTCCCTCACGCTCTATCGCTTACAGGGGGACCAGATGTTTAATTTTCGTAGATAGGCATAAATAGTACTTGATGTTTGGTCACCATACACATATAACCCCTTTACCCAAAATTCCATTCAAACCCTCTTATTTCATAATTCTTTCAAATTATCTCCAAATTTACCATATAGCCCCTCCTCAACGAAATATTTCCAATATAAGTTGAAAAAAACTACAAAACGAGCCCAATTGATTATCCCTTAGCCATATGTTCAAATATTCTTCCCACTATGAAACCTGGAAGCACTCTTTAGATCTCCAAACAAATTATAATGCCAATTACACACTTTTTACTAAACTCTTATTTAAATATATACATATATCGGAATAAAATATCGCTTAACACCTATCTTCAGATTTTTGGGTTTGTCTTGGAAATGGGGTGTTACATACTATGAGACATACATAACAAACATATCCATAATCAAGTAAGGTTCTATGTGCCAAACATAGTCTTGTTATTATGCCACGGGCCGCACGTAGTCTTTCTTGTCAAGCATGGGGCCACTCCCTGGGTCTTACAGAGAAGTGCCAAGGGCCACCCCTTGGTCTTCCAGGCAAGCGTCACAAAGACAACTAACATACTACTACTCTACTTGGCCAATCAGCATACAGTGTGCCTGGAGCCACCTCCTGGTCTTTCATTCATAATAGCATACAGTGTGTCAAGATCCACCTCCTAGTCTTTCATACATAATGCCTAGGGCTAACCCTCGGGTCTTCGTACTATACATAATATCATGCAGTGTGCCAGGAGCCAACTCCTGGTCTTACATACATAATGCCTAGGGCTAACCCCCCATGTCTTCCTACTATACATAAGCTAAATGGGTCGACATTGTGGCCGTAGACCCATACAACCAGTGAGGAGACCCACCTCGCACTACTGAAGACTAGCTGAACACTTCTGGCTGCTAACCGGCAGCTCCTGAACTGTTGCTCCTTCGGTTCCCCGAACTATCAATAGCCAAAATAGCACTTAGACTATAATACCCTCAAAAGTCAAAGTAGGTCAAACTTGGTCAAAGTCAACATCTAGTTGACTTGACTCGCCGAGTTGGTCCACCAACTTGTCGAGTCCTTATTCTTTTAAAATGCTACAACCCCCCGACTCTACTCGTCGAGTCTAGCAAGAACTCGACGAGTTCACCTTCAACCATAACATCGGGACCATCTTTAATCGACTTGTCGATTTCATCCTTGAACTCGTCGAGTTCATCTTCATCATAGGAATGTGTCCAGTCTATCACTTGTCGAGTTCTATGAACAACTCGTCGAGTTCGTCTTTATGGTTTAGGATATTGCCTTGGACTCACGGAGTTCATCCTTGAACTCGTCGAGTACGATGATCTTCAAGTCCATAATGAACCCAATTGGTTGAGTCCTCTACCAACTCAACACACACCCGCTATCAAAAGGGTTTTGGGCAAGAAAACGGCTTGACTCGCCGAGTCCTAAGAGCAACTCGTCGAGTCCTCCTAAGTCCAAATCTATTCAAACGATTTCATTCGGGCACAAGGCATCCAGGACATAGATCTAACCTTCTAGGGTCGAAATAATATGTAAAGCCTCTGCCTTTACATCCATGTATGGCCCTTTTTGCTCAAAAGTACATAACAACCTCTTAAAGCTTGCATGGAGAGTTACATAACCACTCTTAGGGACCCCATATATGAAATGATCTTTGCTTGGGACATCCTTGTCCCATAGATCAAGCTCCATGGACCAAAAAATTCATAAAGTGGACCAAAACAGATCTAAGAAGCTATAAGTCAAGATGAAGACTTGATTACCAGAAAGTGATGGAAATAAGATGGTGTTGCTGGATCTACAAGTTCCTCCTTGAACCTTCAATCTCCTTCTTCTTCTTCTTCTTCTTCTTCTTCTAGCCTCCAAGAACACCAAAATACTCAAGAATGGCTCACACACTCACTAAATGATCTAGGGTTTCGTGGGTGCCAAGTCCCGAATTTAGGATTTCCCAAACCCTGACCAACTCGACGATTCGGTCCTCCGACTCGTCGAGTAGGTCACTTAACCCATGTCCCGGAACGCGCTCCTACTTGTCGAGTCACCCCACCTATTCGACGAGTCGCCTTCTGATTTTTGAGGTTTCCTTCCCTTTCTAGGTATTCTAAATTTTGGGTTTTATAGTTGAATTTGACCAAGGGTAAAGTGGACATCTTGCCCTAAGAAGGATTATTGGATTTTGACTAAGTGTTATTGTGATAATGATAGTCAGGGAGTCGTTGGAGTAGCCGTCAAAGATTCCTCACGCAGGATTTCACAGTTAGCTTTGCGAGGTGAGTTTTCCTCCTGATTGAACGGGTCGAAGGCACCAAGGTTGGCCCATATATGATTTGATTAGTAGTTGAGTGTGGGCGAGGCCCGTATCTCATAAATAGCCGAGTGTGGGCTGGGCCCGTATTGATGGGTTTTAGGCATAAGAACAATCCTATGTGCTCATACAAACCCTAATGCTTGGATCTAGGTTTCTCTATTGTACATGCTTTGAATCCAAGACTAATAAACTTAGATCTAACATATTATGAACTGAATTAGGGTTTAGAGAATTACCTTTGATTGTTATATAGCAATAACAATCAATTCCTTGCTTAGATTGGCTTCAAAAGCTTAGTGCCTCAAGTGCTGCACCTCTAATGGAGTCACAAACACCTTATGCAACTTGGATGAAGAGGAGAAGAAGAGAGGCTGCCCAAAAACGACTAGAAACCCTAGAGAATCAGTTGTCTACCTTTTTGGAGCCTAAGGGGTCCTTTATATACTTGTGTGGGCTGCTAGGGTTTCAGTCAAAACCCTAATGGACAGCTTAAACTCTAAGCAGCCCATGGAACCTTCTGGATAAGGCCATGGACGAAAATATGATGGGCTTCCATCATAATTTCGTTCACCCGTTATTCCTTTAGCATTCCTTAGCCCAATAACTCAATTATCCAATAATTGCAGTCCAGTCCCCTGAATTCAATTAATCTCTTTTAGCCACAAAATTAATTATCAATTAATTCTTGACTAATATTAATTAAACAATATGATTTCTCCTTTAATATATTATTCTCATAATACATTAATAAATCATATTTAAACTTTCTCTCCTTAAATCATCCTACATATTGCTATGGTGAAGGCAACCCAAAAGGACCATGCTCATAATCGGGTCAAGTACATACCAAAATAGTTACGGACTTAGACACTAATCCAACAGTCTCCCACTTGGATAAGTCTAATAACTATTTTCCGTATGACTTCAGAACCTGATCAGCAATCATAACTTTCAAAAGCCGCTGTCAACTCTGATCTTATCAGATAGCGTGTCCTCTAGATAAGGGATTATATATTCCTCCATTCTCAAGATATCGTATAGACATAAGACATGAATTTCAATCATTCTCTCTATACTGTTTCCCGACTTCCGATTTATGACGACTGATAACAGACTACAATTGAACACATCAACTTAGTCCCGGCTTGGCCAAGCGCTTAGGTGTCATCATTAAATCATCGAGAGGCCCAATGATATCGCTTTTATCCCACTTTGGGTAAAAGGAATGGATAAACTTTGACTCAAATGCTCGCTTGCATTTACTGATCGAATCACACACAACAATAAGTTTTATAACACCAAGTTACTGGTGCGTTTACTTATTATCAATGTGTAACCGACCAAAAAATAACAACTCACACGTCTCGGTTTCAAGAATATACAATATTATCGTCTCATTAGTCACTCGTGATAAAACCATGAAGTGATCCAAGTGAGCGTGGGTTTAATCCAATACTCTAATCTTATCAAAGCACTCATGAACTCTGCAGCAAACTTGTGCCATGTCTAAACACTTCAGACAATCTACAGACAGATTCATGACAGTCTTTATTCATACCTACTCCCAACGTATGACCGACTGTGGATGTTTGAATAACCTAGTTATTCTGGAAGTCAAAACATGCAAACTGAAACATAACAATAATACTTAATCCTATATGGCCCCAAACTTGTGAGAGTAAATAAAACACTTCTATTTATCCACCATATTGATTACTTATTATTTATCATTTAATGTTTCGGATAATCAACTTATTACTTGAATTACAACGACAACTGTCCCATGCTCTAAGCATACACACTTTGTTTCCTATGGTCCATGCTTTGTGAAATAGAACAATTGAAAACTTTTCCAATGATTCTCATTTCACAATTCCTCAATCCCCATTGTTAGTGTAAGAACACAAGGTTCTCGCCGCTACTAGAATATGTTAGATTCTAACATTTTATGCAACGATCCTTTCGTAAAGTCATATCACAAAAGTCACCAAGACTTGGCTAATGAAATTACAAAGTACTTACTTAGAAATTGTTACAAGACAATTCTATAGACGTGAAGTCTCACATTCAAAGTACATTCCTTTGAACATCCTTCTTGCATAAAAGTTTCTAATCTAGACATAGATTCTTAATATCCAACTCCCAATATGGAAACATTTCCACATTTGCCATATGACAACTCATTCTTAATAGAATCTTATCTATTCATAATAATGTCGATATGGTCCATCCAATACCATACTTCCAACTACTCACAAGCGACCAATCCTCAGCAAACTTTGGATCGTCCTTTGATAGTCGTTTAATAATTTTAGTCAAAATCCAATTCTAGTCCTTTTTCCCTTATAATGCGCTAGACATTTGGAAAATTTTAGAATGGTAAAATATTATAGCATTTGCAATCGATCCTATACCCGAAGCGTATGGGACACGATGCATAATGTCTTACATAAAGATATGATACTTTACCAATCTTTTGCCATAATATTTTATATGTTATAATCTCACAATTCGAACTATGAAGAGGGATGCCGTAATCATAATCGAAATTTGAGAACACACAATGTATCCTTTGACTAAATTTATTAAAATTTCTTAATATAAGCTTTAGATTTTGAAACGAAGTATAATATTTCTCTCCCTTAATTATAGCTAAACAACTTTTCAACCAATGCAACTTTGCAAATTGAATCTTTGTTTTTCTATAATTAATATTGCTAACTTGCAATTCTTGCCATAATAATCATACAAGCATAACACTTATGCTCCCACTATCATGATGATTATTATCATATAAGCATAACACTTATGCTCCCACTAGCTTTGAAATGTATTCAGAAAACAAATGAACTTTCAGAAAACAATGCCTATTGAATTTCTGAAATTCATATTTCTAATACCAGATGCTTCGACAAGCCTTTATCTAAGCTTCTTAAACTTATACACCTTTGCCTTAGATAGCTCATATGTGTGCTTAAACAATTTAGAACTGATGTTAATAAGTTCCAAATGTTCAAACTAATTGCCAAATCTCACAATTCGAACTATGGAAAGGGATGCCGTAACCATAATCGAATTTGAGAATACAATTTTTCACAATTGCTATCTTCTTAAGATCTCTCTTAGTGAAAGCATTTCCTCACAGTCATTTTCATGAAGGAGGGAATCTTATGACACTTAGATTTTACGGTGTATGAGTTTCTATCCATGTGAATTTGCCAAAACCAAAGTTTGTGACAAATTCAACCTCATATGGACTGAACTTTCTTAATCTTGATTTCTTGCCTTATGGTAACACGAGTGCCCACCATGTCTTCCAAGTAGTTTAGTAATTTGTCCTTACATATCAATGTACTTTCCATCGACTAAGGCTCTAGTATGCATTCAAATGAGAACTCATAGAACTCACATACACAATTAACTCAATTGGAATGGCATAGAAACAAAATAATGTCAGCACGACAGGTTGTAAACCTCAAGCCGTGTGCTAGTGATGATCTGTAAGGTTTATTCTTGATTTGTTCTTGAAACCCTTCAAGACCATTAAGACTCCCACTGACTCCTTGATATATAAGATTCTCTTGTCAAGAAACATTTATTGACAAAGAAAATATTCAAGAGTTAGTGTAGTTCTTATCAAGACAAAACACTTCACATAATTGGTCCTAGTTGGTCTCTATCTTATCCAAGACAACACAACTTACCAATTTCAAATGTGCAAATAAGAAAACTTTTCCAAGTTCCACATTTGATGAGTGTTATAAACCTACTTAAGACTTTTCACTCAATGTCACAATCTTGACTCTAAGACTTGATATTGGAACGAAGTATGATTGACTTATTGATTTAACCATTTCTACAATACTCGATTCCTCTTCTTAGACATGCAATTGCACTAAGACTCACTTAGAGGATCTATTGAGACATGGTTCTTAATCATAAAGACTTATCATAAAACACAATAAAAGGTACTCTCCCTTCTTCTTAGAATAGAGAAACTTTTATCTTTCTGCCTACTTGATTCTTCTTTATTCGTTCTACTATTCATTGAAACTTTTTCAATCAACTCAGAATTACACTTAATCTTATAAGTATAATCATATTTACTAAACTTTAGTAAATCATGACGAATATCTTTGTCACTCTTGTGGTGGACTTGATCAACGCACAACCTAGTGTACTTGATCTCCTAGTCCTTCAATTGACACTTTGTCAAAGAATTAGTCTAAGTTTCCCAAATGTGAAAGTTTTTCATTCATCATACAATACACATTGCATGATTCCAAGTTTCTGTCCTATTGAAACTTGGGCGATGAGAAACTCTCCCTATTTGGTAAACTTTTGACATTTCCACAAATAACATAATTAAGAATCAAATCCATTGTTGCTAATAATAGAAACATTCAAACATCAATTCTTTCATACATGCCATTGCAAGGATAAATAAATAAGATAAAGTCAAAATTCATTTTATTGCGGAAAAAATTTGTCCTTACAATGCAATTCAATTGAAAAACTATGTTATTACATATTTCTTAACAATCTACTCTAACTCCAAGTAGTAGCTCAAGAATCCATTCTTCAAGTAATGCGATCGAAATCCATTTCTTCGTGATTAGATTCAGCTCACTTCTTCTCTCAAGCATCCTCTCTTTTCTTCGAAACATCAAAATGTTTTGATCCTACAAAACATCAAAATGTAATCTTATCACATCATGTATTAAGAATCTAGAATAGGAACTTAAAAGAGTTAGCTAATGGATTTTACCTGAAGTAGAGCCATACGTCTTGACTCTCCCATCTCTTAGATCTCTCAGGTAGTTAGGGCAGCTTCGTCTCCAATGCCCCTTCTCTTGGCAATAAAAGCAAATGGACTCCTTCGGCACAACACATCGGACAATCACAGACTCAGTTCTTTCTGGACTTCCAATGTTGCCAATGTCCATTGAAGTTTGGGAGCTTGATTCACCAGACAAATTTGCTTGACTAGCACGCCAAATCATTGCTGATTCAGCAGCTATAAGCAAATAGGTGAGATCAATAAGGGTCATGTCGTGGTCCATCATATAGTACTCTCTAACGAACTCACTATATGATTCAGGAAGTGACTAAAGAACCCAGTCAACAGCCAACTCACTTGAAATCTTGACACCCAACATCTTTAACCTATCAATGCGTGACTTCATCTCTAAGATGTGTGCACACACAGGTTTCCCATCTTCGTGTTTACTTGCCAAAAGGGCTTGAGTGAGATTGAACTTTTCAAGCCTTTGAACTTGTGGGTCAGGGAGAACAATTGGAGGAGGTGGAGGAAGTGAAGCATGACTCTCATTTCCTTGATCGTATCTTGGAACGTCATCTTCATTTGGAAAGCTTGTTCCAAAGGATTTGGGAAGACCATTGTAAGATGCAGACATCTATAAAACGGGAGAAAATTCAAGTTGTGTCGATTAGAATTCTTGATGTAACACCCAAATGAAACATCAAGCTAGGATCCAACACAATACTCTACAACCTAGAAGAGGGATGCCGTAATCTAGTTGCAGAATATTTGAAGGTAGGTAAATGACGATTTACCAATTTCCACCATGAAAAACGAAAGGGAAGTTTAAGTTTTAAATGAATTGAAACACCTAGATCTTTTGAGATTCATTGAACTTTTCAATGGCATGTTTAATCTCAATTATGCCCTACTATTTGTGACTGAGATGCCGAGGATCACAAATAAGGTGTGAATAACCATATGAATCACGTTGTGCACTCAATGCTACTATCACCTAATCAATGTGCCGGTTAGCCACACACGCTCCATCGATCTATGATATGCATCAAGTCACCCTTTGCTACCAATGTCATCCCCAAATTAGTGTGTCGGTTAACCACACACGCTCCACTAACGTTTGATAGGGTTACGAAGTGTAATTCTATGGATTAGCATACAATTTCACATTTTTTCCTAAAGTAACTATGATTTGGGAATTTGAAAAAGCATTTAGTTACTTTGTACTTCATTATACTTATAATGGAAGGTTTCTGTCCTATCCTACCCGTTCGGCTAACGACCCTCCACTAGTCAAGAGTGCGGTGGGTAAGAGTGGATACCCATTCAATCGCCATTTTAGAGGCAATTTCCTTAAACACCCCATATAGACCAGCTTCGTGAATGAGGCCTACTAACGTTAAGACTGACTGTTTACTCATACATATATAATATTAGACTTTTAATGTTATATATAGTATAGGGTGTATTTTACACTTTTAAAATACTAGGTGGTTTAATTTAGTAAAATTATACTTTTAATTTAATTAAATGTAAACCAAAACTTTATGGGTTTATTAAATCACTTTTAATTATACACTTTAATTAATTAATAAAACCATAAGGGTGTGATTTGAACTTTTCAAATTACTAGGGTTTTAGAATTTAACATTTCAAAATTAAACTTTTAGTCAAATTTTAAATTCCAAAACTTGAGGGCAAGTTTTGAAACATTTCAAAACATAATGGATCAAATAACAAATAATTCAAATTAAACAATTAATTTCTTAATTATCTATATTTGACCTAATCTTATCTTAGTCACTAGATAATTACCAAATAATTTGAAATAATCCATATTTATCATATAAACAACCAATATTTAAAAGGATTTGAAATTATCTATTGTTTTGGCAAGGATAATTACTAATTTAAGATAAAAATTGGATTTTAACTTCAAAAAACGAATTAAGCATCAAATCCAAGTCAAAACAGCAGCAAAAACCCGAAATTCCCTCTGCCTGACCCCTGGACTCGCCGAGTCAGGGACTGGACTCGCCGAGTCAGACACACTCGCCGAGTTCATCAACTGACTCGCCGAGTCAGGTCGGGCAGAGGCCAAAAATTCGTTTTTCATCAAATAAAGCAGTTAAGCATCACATACAACTGAAACCAATCAAGTCTCTGATACCACTGATGCGTTTTAGGCATAAGAACAATCCTATGTGCTCATACAAACCCTAATGCTTGGATCTAGGTTTCTCTATTGTACATGCTTTGAATCCAAGACTAATAAACTTAGATCTAACATATTATGAACTGAATTAGGGTTTAGAGAATTACCTTTGATTGTTATATAGCAATAACAATCAATTCCTTGCTTGGATTGGCTTCAAAAGCTTAGTGCCTCAAGTGCTGCACCTCTAATGGAGTCACAAACACCTTATGCAACTTGGATGAAGAGGAGAAGAAGAGAGGCTGCCCAAAAACGACTAGAAACCCTAGAGAATCAGTTGTCTACCTTTTTGGAGCCTAAGGGGTCCTTTATATACTTGTGTGGGCTGCTAGGGTTTCAGTCAAAACCCTAATGGACAGCTTAAACTCTAAGCAGCCCATGGAACCTTCTGGATAAGGCCATGGACGAAAATATGATGGGCTTCCATCATAATTTCGTTCACCCCTTATTCCTTTAGCATTCCTTAGCCCAATAACTCAATTATCCAATAATTGCAGTCCAGTCCCCTGAATTCAATTAATCTCTTTTAGCCACAAAATTAATTATCAATTAATTCTTGACTAATATTAATTAAACAATATGATTTCTCCTTTAATATATTATTCTCATAATACATTAATAAATCATATTTAAACTTTCTCTCCTTAAATCATCCTACATATTGCTATGATGAAGGCAACCCAAAAGGACCATGTTCATAATCAGGTCAAGTACATACCAAAATAGTTACGGACTTAGACACTAATCCAACACGTATCTCATAGCATTATTTGAGTATGGATATAGGATTGGTTGATAGATTTGATTATACTTGTTTTCTGTGTGATACTTGTATGTATGTTTAGCCGTTGAGTGTGGGCAGGGCATGTATCTCACAATTAGCTGAGTGTGGGTGGTAGGGCTGTTCACTATTTGGATAAAACCGAATTGTCCAATTAGACAATTTGGATTGGACTATTTTGTTCGGGTATTCGGATTTTTTATTTGGTTTTCAACAAAACCGAATTATTATTTTGGATTGGTTTTGGTTTATAAAATAAGAACCGAATAGTCCAAAAAAACCGAATAAACATTTATTATTATATTTATAATATATATCTATAGTTATTTATTAATTTTGTAATTTATTTTTTCAAATAGGTTCAAAATGTTTCACCTGATAAAAACATTAATATGCATTTTCTCTCAAAAGTTATCTATCTATAAAATATTTAACTATAATATATCTTCTTAGTAGTTGTTTATAAATATCAAATCACAACTAAATAATTTGTTTTGGTTTCTTGTGGAAAATTAGGTAATATTATAGTTATATGTCGTTTTAAAATGTTTTGAAAACCGAATTATAAAAACCGATCCAACCAAATTGTTATTAGATTGGATTGGATCAGATTTGAATTTAATTTGGACTATTCGGATCCATGTTTTGAAAACCGAAATCAATTTGGATTTACTTGATTGGACCAGATCAAACCGATCCATCCAAACGAACATCCATGTGGGCGGGACCCGTATCTCATAGTTAGTTGAGTGTGGGCGGGGCCTGTATCTCGGAGTCAGCAGAATGTGGGCGGGGCCCATATCTCCTATTTAGCGGAGTGTGGGCGGGGCCCGTATCTCCTAGTTAGCGGAGTGTAGGCGGGGCACGTATCTCTTAGTAGTATGATTATTTGTATGGTATGTGGTAGTTTTGGGAGACTCACTAAGCTTCGTGCTTACAGTTTTCGGTTTTTGTTTCAGGTACTTCCGCTAGTAAGGGGAAGAGATCGGGATGACTGCATTGCACACACCACAACGTTTAGCCTGGGATGATTTACTATGATATTTGGACATGTGATTTTGATACAGTAATTTGCTATGATGTTTTTGAGATACTATCACTATGTTTTTATGAGATGATTTGGGTTACTATGGTTTTATTTATATATTAAAGTGAGATTTTTGGGACCGTATTTTTAGGATGTTTCAAGTTGGTATCAGAGCCTTGGTTTGAGGCTCTCGAGTGTGTATGAACTCAAACTGATGACTTGGTATGAAAATTTTCAAAAGAAAATCATTTTTATAAAAAAAATGAAAAGAGAATAATTTTGAAAAGAGAAAGAGGGTGTGGTGCATGCAATCAGTCGAGCTCAAGTAAGTACTCCTAAATTACCCATACAAGTTTATGTTATGATTTGATTATGAGAATAGGATGCTAGATTAGGGCTAAGGATCTAGGAATGATGTCTTGTATGCATGTTATATGTGTATGAGAACTGCATGCTAGATTAGGTCTAAGGATCTAGGAAGGATGCCTTATGTGCCTGTTATATGTGTGTAGGCCTTATGAACTACATGCTAGTACTGATTAGTCATTGATATGATAGCCGGAGTAGAGGATGCTTGATTATGTTTACTCAATGCTCGAATGTTGCTTGCTTTTTCCTTTTAGGAGTTCTAGTTATCTCTAACTAACTAGTGAACGAATATGTTTCGTTACATATTGCGAGGACTAAATAAATTCAGAAGGATAGGTTTAGCTCTCTTTCACAGCTCTTGTTTGAGTCCAACCATTGTTGGGTAGAACTGTCATTCGAAGAATCATCTAGTCTTAGTGATATGTAATGGTATTCGCGAGCGAGTTAGGGGAGACAACAAGGATTTCTTATGCAACTGATGGCGGATAGTGGGTTGGTGATTACCATAGGGTAAGCCTATGATGAGATTAGCATGAGAACAACAGCAGTAGTAGTAGTAGAAGGGACTTGGTGGAGTCTAGGCAGTTCTTTAGGAAAGTACGGATAGATGTGGAAGGTAGTATGGGCCCGTACTACTGAAAGCATAGGATTCGTACTCGAATCAAGGAAGGCTGAGATGAACCCAAGAAACTTGTAGTGTGTGAGATACCTCAAGTAATGATATGTATATTGATGTTCGTTATGGTGTATTTTCAGTAATGTGACGCTACACACTAGGCTAGTTGGCAGTTTAGGTGCTAGTAAGGGATCAGGCTCAGGCTCTAGATCCGGGCAGCTCGACGAGCAGACGAGAGAGTTCATTTTGCCTGAGGTCACACACATTATTTTAGACTAGACTCCTGTAATCTTCGGTACAATCAAGGAGGGTATCTTGGAGCTTTTGGATGAGAGACAGAGTGCATTCCGCACTAAGGTGGCGGCCATGATGGGGTCGCGCACGCTGACGTTCAAGGAGTTTAGAGCTTGTGGGGCTCCCGACTATCATGGGGTTTGGGACCCCATTGCTAGCAGCAGGCGGTTGGCTGATGTCGCCAACGCCTTCCGTACGAGCCGATGTCCCTAAGGGGGACAAGGTTTGACTTGTTTCCTGTCTTCTGAAGGACAGGGCACGTGATTGGTGGGAAGAGAGTCGTACATGCCATTGGAGATGATGTAGCTCTTGATGCGATGACTTGGAATAACTTTTTCGCCAGGTTTCGGGTCAAGTTTTCACTTGTGATTGATGTGCAACAACTTGCTAGGGAGTTCTAGGATCTACGACATACGACTGAGACGGTGACGGAGATCACCGCTATATTCTGGGAGAGGGCCCTTCTCATTCCGCAGTACGTGGCAGACAATGAGATGAATAAGGTTTGATATCATGAGATGTTGAGGAGCCATCTCCGACAGTTCGTGAGCCGATCCACATGCAAGACGCTGGAGGATATGCTTGCCAGGGCTAGAGAGAGAAATATTGATTTATAGATGGAGAGGAAGAGGAAACCAGATGCGACATCTGGCATGGAGGGCTCAGGCAAGAAACCCAAGGTAGATTCTCGAGGGAAGGGCCAGCAGGGTCGAGGTCGTTGCGGCAAGTGTGGGAGATCGCACGAAGGGATATGCAGAGCTGGTAGTTCGGGCTGCTTCAAGTGCGGCCGAACTGGTCATGTTAGCAGGGACTATACTGCTACCACCACCACCCTGACAGTATCTGATTTGATTTGCTTTCAGTGCAATCAGAGGGGCCACAAGAGGTCCCAGTGTCCGAGTCTAGCAGCAGCAGGGTAAGTGGCGGCACCCGCTCCTGCTACCTAGAGGATTACTGATGACTGCCAGGGTCGGGCAGAGGCACCGGTGGCGAAGAGCAGAGCCTTTCAGTTGACAGCGGAGGAGGCACGTGCAACACCTGACGTGGTGACGGGTATGTATCTTCTGATTATCTCTTTATTTATATTGATTATTGCTTATGTTTATGTGTTCATTGTAGGATCGTTCCTTGTGAACGGTTTATCTGCTTTGATATTGTTTGATTCGGGGGATACCCAATCTTTTGTGTCGCTCGCGCTCAACGAGCGATTCGTAGGGGCTCCGGGGGAGCTGGACTGCCCACTTGATGTGGAGATAACAGATGATAGGACCGTTCGGGTTACGAGGGTTCATCGGGGATGTACACTATAGTTGTTCGACGAGCAGTTTTCTGTGGATTTGGTCCCCATTCCCCTTCAAAAAAATTTGTGAACTCTATGTATTTTTTTATGCATTTTTATGTTTTTTAGGGTTTTTTTTGTTTTCCATATAACCTTTCTCTCTCTCTCTCTCTCTCTCTCTCTCTCTATATATATATATATATATATATATATATATATATATATATATATATATATGCTTAGGTTATTTTGTTTTTACTAACTATTGTGTGTCATAATGCACAAATCAGGAACAACGGATGAAATTAATCAATGAACATGATTTGAGAGTGTATGATAATAAAATGGGACAGTATGTACCATATAAACACACAAATTTTAGCAAGAGGGTATTTTGGACAATTAACTACAATTATAAAAGGAAATTTTTGGATTTTTAGGGATAATTAATTCTCCTAACGTAATTTGTAAATATATTCGATTTTATTTTGTTAGAATGATGCTCTTTCAGAATTTTATTCTATTAGAATATTATTAAAGAATAACAAAATTCTTGAATCTGAGGTTAAAAAAATAACAACATTCTAATATATTCTTATACAACCGAACTTAAATACAAATTCATACATATTCTTACAGACTAAAAGTCTTATACATTTTAATATAATTATACATATTCTAAAAGAATATCAACAAAAATGAATAAAATTCTTAAAAAATAACAACATTATTAAAATGTGAGTATGATCAAACTTTATTCATTCTTCAAGTTATTCCTATTAGGTCTTCAACGCATTCTTCCAGCCACTCCTATCACAAATACAACAAAAACTAATAATGGTTAAAAAAAATGTTACTTGCAATTAACTATCACTTTATATATTCTGGTAGAATACATAAAATATGACAAAATACATATAATACATTATGACAGAATACATAAATTTTATTCTGGCAGAATATATTCTGATAGAATATATATATATATATATATATATATATATATATATATATATATATATATATATAATACATTCAAAAGTATTGTATTTACTGCTAATATAATTTTAGATTCCAAATACACAATAACGAGGGACAATAGAAATTGGAATTCAAAATCACAAATTGAACCAAAATAATACATAGACACATTATTTACCTTTTTAAAAAATTTTCTAAAACAAGATGAGTAGCTTTTACCAATCTATGTTGGCATATGATATCAAACCTTTACTATGTTAGTATATGAAATCAAACAAAATCAATTCACTGTGTTGGCATATGAAATCAACCCCATTAGTATATACACAATATGGTATGAATTAATGATGTAAACAGATCTAAGCTGTGAGAACTAAGTCCACAAAGAAAACATACTCAACTTTGAAATATTAAAAAATCCAGAGCATTCTAAGAGAATAAAAACTATAAATTCTGACAGAATGTAGTAGATATTAAATAATTGTAATTTATTCTAATAACATTCATTACTCGTTATTTTGCTAGAATATATTATCGTTCGCCATGTTTTCTTTATTTTCCATATCAGAATAGAAAAAAATGTTTACTCTATAAGAATGTAAATATTACATAAAATATGTGTTGCTATTAATTATGACAGAATGCATACCATATTGTTAGATTCTTTAGATTCTCTTTCAGGCATTTCAACAAACACTTGTTAGGCATTATCATCAAACAAGCCAAAATTCATGTAAAACAATTATCATTGCGTTTTATTCTACCTAAAATGTTATTGATTTCTAAACAACAAAAAATAAAGAAATGGTATTGATTTCTAAATAGTGAAAAACAGAAAAACAAAGAAATTGATTTAATTACTTGTTGCTGATGTGAGAGCCGAAGCTGAAGTCGCAGCCGGAGTTGGAGTCGGGAATGGAGTATGCTCTGATTTGGTTGCAATTTGGATGAACGAGAGTTTAGGAATCTTAAACGATAGCCCTCGTTTGGTATAAATGTTGTTAGTAAGCTTCCTGATGATTGATAAAAGCTTCCAGATGAGAGTTTAAAAAACCAATTGAGCATATTGCTACTGATGAAACATGATGGATTAAAAAAAACTTTGGTGATTAACAAATTGTGTTTTGATGAAGGGTAGGGAAGAGATGAAGAAGCCCTAATTTGCACAAAGGTGGATATATGATGATACGTCCGTTCATATATTTGATGAACAATTTTGGTGAAGAGGGGCGGTGATATTTTATGGCCAACGATTATAAACAGAGAAGATGTGGCCGGCAGATTTTAGAGAAATAGAGGGAATATCTTAAATGTTTATAGGGTTTGTGAACTAATATCCTAATATAACGGAATATTAATTGACTTAATTGTTACCATAAATAATTATTCCTAGATTACTATTATACCCTTTGATGATTTATTATTGAATTTATTTTTGCTTAATTCTGATTGGTTGTTAGAGGCATACAATACTTATTAAAAACATTTGAACATAATTTCTCTCTCTCCCTCTCTCTCTCTATCTATCTATCTATATATATATATATATATATATATATATATATATATATATATATATATATATATATATATAACAGACCTGGACCATTTAAATATCTAAATCTATGGCTAATTTCAAATGGGTCGTTTATGTAAAAATCTTAAACTACTTGCAATAAAGTGTAACTTTAAAATTGTCATAAGGATATAATTGTAATTTCTACTTTGGCTGATTCCTAATATTTCTCTCTCTCATCTATTTCCTTTCATTTTGCCATCTCTTTCTTCCTTTTGTGTATACACCTAGGGTTTCATCAACAAAAACACATCCATCAACCACACATAACCAGGATCGGTTCATCATCATCATCTCACGTTGCATCCAAAGCTAGCAAGTCTTTTGCATTTACAGTCGTATAAACTCACAGTGGAGACGCAAATCGTGTGTGTGTTTGTGTTAGAGAAGCAGTGATGAGCGGAGCAACGTCGTATCTGGCGAGGAGGGCAGCTCAGAGGGAGAAAGTTAGAATCCTCTACAGACATGCCCTTAAAGACACTCTTAATTAGGCCGTTCACTGTCATCTCTTTTACCCCGATGTATTTTCCCTCAGTCTGTTAGGGTTTTCAACTTTTAGAATCGTTTCGATTTTCATCATGTACGTCTTTGATTTGGTTTAATCATACCGATTATGAATTTTTTCAGGCTGATTCACTTCGTGAGAGATTCGATGCGAACAAGAACGTGGTTCGTTTCTTCCGCCTCTTGTTATACTTTATATTTCCCCCTTTTTTGTTTGAATTTGAGTTATCGAATTAGCCAACGATGTTTCTTTGCTCTCATTCTCAAGAAACCCTAACATGCCAAAAAAAAAGAGCAAAAATGTTTACCAGAGCTTGCAAGTCTTTTGCATTTACATCCAAGATGTTTACAAAACTGCTCGTTCTCATGAAACAATTTTTGGTTGTGTTCGTTATAATCATTTACAATTATAACTATTGGCAGCATAAATGATGAGAGGAATAGTTATAATCATTTATGATTATAACAACATATGATTTGCTACTAAACATTGATTTTAATACTTTTTTGATCATTTTATTGTATTTTCATGATATTGTCATTTTGTAGATATTGATCAACAAAAAATGAATGTTGAAATTATTTTAGGTATCACTACTACTCGTTACACAAGCCCGCGAGCCATTTGATTCAAATAGAAGAATGAGGTTGCAACCAATTCAAGAAAATGATTGACACAATGATGAATTTTGTAATTTTTTCCATTGAAGTGGTTTAATTAGTATTGAATATAATCATGTATAAATGTAAGAAATTAGTCTTGACATATTCATTTATGAATATAAATATAAATATGTATAAACTCAATCATTGGAAAGTTTATTTATCAATATAATAGTGTTTGATAATGAATTATTAATGTATTAATTTTTTTATTTGTTAGTATATTCATGTACGACTATAAGTTTTTTTTATTCATTTATAAATGAAATTTCTTCATCTCTAAATTAAGTTTTTTTTTCATTTAGGATTACAATCGTATATTTTTATAATTACAGATGTGTTTTATTCATACATGATTGGAAATATTCTGATAAATTATAAATAAAAAAAGTTGATTTTTTAATTTGAGTGAAAATAACTAAAAATTATTTTTATCATCCATTAATAAAAAAATGGTTAATCTTTTATCTTAGGTAAATGTAATCAATATCGCTAAATTTTAGAAAATTAAGATTTGAATTTAATTTGTTTTAATTTAATTAAATATACAATTAGTAATATGTCTTTATAAAATGATTGGTCTAGAATTCTTGAAGTGTTATAGCGTTCTCAACATTTTTGATGTTCTCATTTGATCGTACACTCTCTATATATATTCAAAACCTATAAAAAATAACAAAATTAAAGCCGGTTAATCGATAAATATTTTTTGAACGATCAAAAGCATCTAATCACTTAAAAAATACTATATTTTAAGGATCTATAAAAAATCATGATTGATATGGGTATAATTTGTTGGAGTATTTTATATATAGATATTTTTTAAACAAGATAAAAGAAAACATAAGACATGTGTTTTCTATATATTTTATTTACATATACCAAGATTCTTATATTAAATATACTGTTCATTGTTCATCTTTTTATATTAACCCGACCCGACACACGTGAAACCTTTTCTGATTTCGCCACTCTTTCCAGTTCCCAATCAACAAAACAGTAACAAAAAGCCCCTCAATTCTCCCCTCTTTCTTCCCGAGCATCTCTTCCAAACCATGGCTTTTCAATCTAAACTCATATCTATCTCTACCTCTTTTCTGATTTTGATCTCTACTATATTCTTCCATTTCACCTTATTATCCTCATCGTATATGCTAGTTCATCATATCAACAACAACAATGAACATAACTCTCACCATCGACGCCCTATCCTCCAAGCCAATCAGTCTCAATGTTCTCTCTTCATGGGTTCATGGGTTCACGACGATTCCTACCCGATCTACCAGTCATCTTCTTGCCCCGTTATCGATCCTGATTTCAATTGCCAAATGTACGGTCGACCCGACTCCGATTACCTCAAGTACCGCTGGAAACCGGCCAACTGTGAACTCCCCAGGTCAGTATTTATCCACCGTCGACTAAAATCAGCTCCTTTGAAAACACTCTGCTTGTAGTGGCCTGAGGGTTATCCAAAGGTTTGTGGAGAAGTGGAGGGTGAGAATTGAGAAACGGTTGTTAATATTGTACCTTATGCTTTAATAGTTGTACAATTTTGGGTTTGACCAGGTTCAACGGGCTCGAGTTTCTGGAAAAGATGAAAGGGAAGACAGTAATGTTCGTGGGGGACTCTCTGGGGAGGAACCAATGGGAGTCGTTGATTTGTCTGACGTGGTCATCGGTGCCACGTGTTGCCACCCAAGTGATCCGAGCATATCCGCTCTCAACGTTCAAGTTTTTGGTGAGAAATCTCAACCGTTAGATCTTTGTTTATTGTAAATAAACCCATCGGAAAAAGTAAATGTTCGAAACTTCTGTATTGCACAGGATTACGGTGTAACGTTGTCGTATTACAAAGCACAGTATCTTGTCGACATTGATTCTGTCGGGGGACGAAGGGTACTCAAGCTGCAGGACATATCGGAAAACGCCCAGGCATGGCGGGACGTCGACGTATTCGTGTTCAACACCGGTCACTGGTGGAGCCACACCGGCGCCACCCAAGGGTTAGTATTGTCATTTCACATGTTGTTACTGTATTTGATTGGAAAAAAAAAAGTATTGGTGTCAGAAGGCTCTGAGGGATTGACATTAATTGCTTAAAAATTATACGGTGCAGGTGGGACATGATGGAATCCGGTGGGTCGCTTTACCAGGATATGGATCGTATGGTCGCCATGGAAACCGCCGTAAGGACGTGGGCCCGATGGGTTGATTCGAATATCGACACCACTAAAACCAGAGTCTTTTTCCAATCGTTCTCACCTACTCACTACGAGTATGCATAATTCACCCTCATTCTCTTCAATTCTCTAATTATGCACGTACTTTTACTTACCGGAAAAACTTTTGCAGTCCGTCGGAATGGAATGGAGGATCGGGGTCGACAACCACCGCGAAGAGCTGCTATGGGGAGACGGCTCCGGTGAGTGCTTCTGCGTTCTTGGGGGTGTACCCGAACGAGATGAAGGTGGTGGACGCCGTGCTCCGGGAAATGCAAACGCCGGTTTACATGCTTGACATCACGACTCTTTCAGCTATGAGGAAAGATGCTCATCCATCGATTTACAGTGGGGATACGAGCACGGGTCAAAAGGCTGACCCTAATGGCACCCCTGATTGTACACATTGGTGTCTTCCTGGGTTACCGGATACTTGGAACCAACTCTTCTACACGGCTTTGTTCTTTTAGGATCGAAGATCGATCCATTTTTGGTTTTATGAAATTTAGAAGTTGCCTAAAGTTGAGAGAGATCTTGAGATAGGTTATTTATTGTGGTTTCACTTAACCAAATGTACCATTGATGAACAGGTATTTATTATTGTAACAGACGCCAAATCTCACAGTAAATTCATTCCTTAACAGCCTTATGGTGTTCACGGGTAATATGTTTTAGATATGTGTTTTGACTTTTGAGTGTAAGTGTATGATGTTGAACGATTAATACATTGATATTGGTCACAAGAAAATACGAGGCATATAGAAACTTTAAAAGTATGTTGTCATCACAAGTATATTTACCTTGTAAGGGAATTTTGAGTTTTGTCCCGTTGACACATTAGTTAATATCACGTGGCTAAAGGAGAATAATTGAGAATTGACGCCGTTTAATAAGGGAAATGCATACCATATGGTTTCTTTTGGGATCCAGAAACATGTAGGTTAGAAAAAAGGAGAAGAATTGGGTGATTTGGCTATGTTTCGAGAGAGAAGAAAGATCAAATGTGCAGGAGAACCATATTGTTGGAGAAAAGAGAACCTGTGCATCAAACTAATGTGTTTTTGAAGAACACTAGTTGTACGTTTTGATAACTGTTTCTTCATAAACCCTAGGATCCTCCATGGCCGTGTAGTGGCCATTAATGTTTTCAGGTTATAGTCGAGTTAGGATGCTAATTGGGTATTATTGTGTGTTAAAAAGTGGTTTGGGGTCACCAAAAAGACATAGAGATGTTGGCAAAATACTAGTTTTGATGTAGAGATAATGACGTGTTCGGCAAAACTAGCTGGTAGCGGGTAGCAGATAGTTGGTAGCGGGTAGCAGGTAGTGTTTGATTTTGGAGCGTTTTGTTTAGGTTAAAAGCTAAACGCTCCTGTCGCCGAACGAGACTTTTTTTTTTATTAGCGTTTTCTTAAAAGCTAGAAGTCAGAAGCTCCCAAACGCTACGTGTCGAATACGCCCAATGTGCTTATTGTTGAAGGGGTGGGGGTGGCTTCTAATTTAAATTGTTGTTTGGTAAATGTATACGCGCCTCAAGAGAGCTCGGCTAAAAAGGTTTTGTGGGATTTTATTTCCTCTTTTATCAATCATAGAGATGTTGCTTGTATTTGTTTTGGAGATTTTGATGCGGTACGGGACTCGTTGGAGCGTATGGGTACAAGATTTTGTCATTACAGTTCTTCGGATTTTAATAATTTCATTTCAAGTTTGAGCATTGTTGATGTTCGCTTGGGTGGATTTGCCTTTACTAGATCTAACGTGCATGGTTCGAAATTGGCAAAACTGGATAGATTCTTATTACAGAGAATGTTGTTGAATTGTTTCCTTCTAACCAATCTCTTGCTTTAGAGTTTAATCGCTCTGATCATCGCCCTATTTTACTTCGTCATGATTTTCGTGATTATGATTCGCTTCCTTTCAAGTTTTATAACGCTTGGTTGTGTTGGGATGGCTTCGAGGAGATTGTCTCGAATGCTTGGAATGATCCAAAATTTAATATGGATTGTCCATTCTCTAGATTTAAAAATAAACTCAAGAATGTGAAGAATTGTCTTAAGTCATGGGTTGCTACTGTTAGAGTTAACATAAATAAAGAAAAAAAATGAATCTCATTCTCGTTTTATTCAAATTGATAACATTATAGATCAAGGGGGTGGGTCTAGCGACTTATCTATTGAGAGATGTCGGGTGCTTGGTATTTTGGAGAAGCTTGATCATGACGAGTCTTCAGACATTGCTCAAAAGGTGAAAGCTATGTGGGCTAAAGAAGGAGATGAAAATTCTAAAATGTTTCACAGTATTTTGAAACGTAAGCAGCGTAAAATGATTGTTTGTGGTATTTTGAGAGATGGGGTGTGAGTTACTAATCTGATGGAGGTCAAACGTGAGTTTTTTTATTACTTTGGTTCAAATTTTTAAAAAAAAATGACGGCTTTGATTTGGTGAACAAAAGCCCTCGGTTTGGCTCTTTAAACCGTGAGCAGTATAAGGGTCTTGAAAGGGTTTTCTCAGAAGAAGAAATCAACTGGGCAGTTTCAGATTGTGGTGGAGACAAGGTGCCAGGTCCAAATGGGTTTAACTTTTCTTTTGTTAAACACTCTATGGATATTCATAAACTGGATATCATGGTGTTCATGTAAGATTTTAGTGATACAAGTTTTATTCTTCCTGGTTGTAATTCCTCCTTTATTACTTTAATTCCTAAGGTTCAAGATCCGCGGGTTATCAAATATTTTAGACCTATAAGTTTGATTGGAGTGATGTACAAGATTTTAGCAAAGACGCTTGCAGTAGTAGTTGGTTCGGTTATTAGCATTCAATAATCGACTTTCATGAAAGGTGGACACGTTTTAAATGGCCCCCTTTTATTGAATGAGATTGTTTTGTGGTGTAAGAAGCATAAGAAAAAATGTATGCTTCTTAAAATTCACTTTGAAAAATCATATGATTCTATTTCATGGGATTTTCTTCTTGGTATTATGGCTTTCTTGGGTTTCAGACATATATGGATTGGGTGGATTAAAGCTTGCTTGGTGTCCTCTAGATTGTCAATCGTAGTCGATGGAAGCCCCACAGATGAATTTTCTCTTGAGCAAGACCTTAGACAAGGAGATCATCTATCTCCTTTTCTTTTCTTACTGGTTATGGAGGCATTGAACGTAGCTATGTTGGGTGTAGTGGATTCTAATATGTTTATTCCTTATATGATTGGCTCCCATACTATTCAAGTCTCATATTTGTTCTATGCAGATGATGTGATCATTATGGGTCATTGGTCGAAGAAAAATATGAAGAATTTGATACAGATTTTGAAGTGTTTTTATGATGTTTCTGGTCTTCAAATAAATTTTCATAAATAAAATATTTATGGGATTTTTGTCTCCGGTGCTGAGGTTCATGCTATAGTGGTGGGATGTGAACCTGTTTTCCTTTTAAGTATTTGGGGGTTCCTGTTGGTCTTAATATGCTTAGGATTAGGAGTTGGGATCCGTTGGTGTCAACGTTTAAAAAGAAGTTAACAGGGTGGAAGGTAAAAATGATTTCCATTGGTGGTAGATTTACTTTGAATAGATCAGTCCTTGGCACCTTGGGTATTTATTATTGCTCTTTATTCAAAATGTTGGTTAAAATTGGTAATTTGTTGGAGTCTTTGAGCGCTTCTTTTTTATGGGGATCAAATACATAAGAAAGAAAAATAGTTTATGTTAAATGGAAGATGGTTTTGGCTAACAAACAAGTTTGGGCTCTTGGTATTAGTAACTTGGTTGGTCTTAATGAGGCTTTAATGCTAAAGTGGTGGTGGTGTTTTTTGAATAATCCTGAAGCTCTTTGGGTTAGAGTTATTAAATCCATTCATGGTGACTCAGGAAATTTTGTTATTGGTTGTAGAGGTAGTAAAGTTAAAAGGGCATGGTCGTTTATTGTTGTTGTTACTCAGAATTTGCATTAGAGATAGGTTGTTTATGTTAATTCTATTAAGAATTTTGTAGGGAACGGTTGACATACGCTTTTTTGGAAGGATATTTGGGTTGGGGATGTTCCTTTTAATCAAGTTTTTCCCAATCTTGTGGCGTTAGATTCCAATCAAGATTGTCTTATTGTCGATTGAAGAGTTAATCAACTGTGGCATTGGAATTGAAGGAGACACCTAAGAGGAGGGGCTGAAATGTCTCAATTCACTGCTTTGATTGAGATGTTGGGTAGCATGGTTTTTTTGTATCCATCATGACAGTTGGATTTGGGATTTGGGCAATGGGGTTGATTTCACGGTTAAGGATATTGTCACACCCTCCCCGGCCGATGGCAAAAAATGCAGAGTGGTAACGGTATAAAGATTTCACAAATCACAAAGCGACAATCAATTTCCTTTTCTAAACGAAATCTACAAGTCTTCATGTCAATAATCCTTTTCTAACTTGTTTTCTTACTCTTTTTTAGGAACACATGCAAATTTTGAAAACGTCAACATAATATTGGTGAGTGCACATGTTTTTATAGTTTTCAGCTTTTATTAGGTTATATTATTTTAAGAATCATTTTTCTTCAAGAAAAAAATTTCCTAAAGTATTTTATTAACCATAACTTACTATCGTTTATGATATCTAACGATCTTGTCTTATTATCTTCCAGGATATCTGACGATCCTATATTAGTATCTTTTAGGATACATTTATTAATCCTAATTTATTGTCTTTGTAAGATATCTAACAGTCCTTTCATATTATCTCTATGATACTTAACGATTCTATCTTAGTATTTTATTAGGATTTTTATCTAATCCTAACGTATTTATCTACCATTCCAAGGTGTCCCTAATGGTAGTCATACCCTAAGGTGACCTAATGTATTACATTGAGCCCCCACAATCGACGTTGTTTGACTAGAAATTATGACCCGCCACGATGCTTCATCGGACGTCGAATAATGAATAATAAGAAAGTTATCTTGCTGGGATTGTAGCTAGCAATCGCAAGTGGGATTGTCAGACCCTATATAGATCTATACATATATTTCTAACTCTCAAAAGATTAACGATTATAGGTATGTAGGGGAATGTCGAATTTAATCAAGGCATTTTGTAACACCCTGTTTATTTATGAAATAAATAAACAAATTAGTGAATCAATAATAGCCCTAAAATAAATAATTATATATAAAAGGATGGTCTCGAAGAGCTAATTGTCACAATTTTAGAAGTCGAGGGTTAAAAGTGTAAGTTTCGGATGGGTTTCGTAAAGAATTATGAGGGCAGGGATTACTTGGTAAATTATTGGGACTTCATTTGAAAATAATTTGTAGATGAGGGGCTGTTTTAGTAAAATTCGGACCTAATTTGTAAGGTATTTAGATGGCAGGGGTTAAAAAGGTAAAATTTGGATTACATTTGAATAAAAGGGGCATGGAGGGACTGTTATTGCCATTATGGAAAACTCTTGAGTGGAGCCGGGTATAAAGGGTTAAGCAAACCCTAACCCTAACTCATTTCTCTCTAGCTGCCATGTGAAGACTCCAACCGTCTCCTGCCTTCCTCTTTGCCATCTCTACCGTTGATGGACGTCGGGTTGTCGAGAAGAATCGCCGAGATTGACGCCGTCATTGGAAAGGACCGGTCAAAGGGTCGTGGTTGGGTCTCAAGATGGACAACGTCGTTACGCGGCTATTTCACCAAGTGTGGTTGCTGCCACTTCACTTCTACGATCTCTGACGCCATCATTGTTGATGAGGATTCAAATCGACCACCGTAAGGACCGACTGCCGCCTACACCGTCGGTGGAGCAGCAAGATCAGTCGACGACGAGGCGGGGAGCCGCCAACCGCCATTGTTACTTTGTTGCTTCCGCCGCCGGGGAGCTGGAGTGTAGATGTCGCTTCTGTTCGGTCATTAGCCGTTGTTGTCACCTTCGTAAGTCTCTGCCGTTTGTTGAATGCCACCATGTGGGTGGATGCTTTCAGAGTCCGAGCAAAATGCATAGGGGTCGCTACCCTAGTTTGCCACCTCTAGCCACCGGAGAAGGTGGCTGTGCGTGCTTTGGTGTGTGGGGTTTATTGCTACAGTGGAGTGCATGTTGTGTGGGGATTGTTTGATGGCCAGGAAATGGAAAAAATACCCACCTTGGCCACCAGCCATGGTGGCTTCCACCATCTGCCACCGTCGGCCACCACAAGGTGGCTGTGTGTATGTGCGTGTGTGTTATTATTAGTGTGTATGTGTGTGTGTGGGGGGGGTGTATTATCGAGTTGTACATTGTGATGGTGCCAAAAATAATAAAAGAAACCCTAACCACCACCGTATGGTGGTGGCTGCCGCCAGCGGCCGCCGTGTCGGGTGGCGGTGTGCTTTGCCTCGTTGTGTTGATTCGTTTGGGGTGTTTGAAACCCTAATGGGCCCAATGAAGCTTAAAGGACCTAAAAGCCCAATCATGCGACTGATGGGCTTAGTAAAACCCTAATGGGTCCAGTGAACCCTAATGGGCTTAAGGACTTGATTGTGGGCCTATTGGGCTAATATGGGTTGGAAACCCTAATTAGGGTTTGGAAAAACCTAATGCAATGAAACCCTAATTTGGGACTTATCGGGACCGCATAGGAATTATTTAATGAACTTACAATATTAATTAATAACCATTCGCAATTAAAACAAAGGCCATGTGGGATTTAATGGATTAAGTCCTTAATGGGTTAAGTAGGAAACTTAAACCTAATCATCATTTTATGTGAAACCCTAATTTCACTTGGGCCTTGAGTTGGGCCTTTCCATTGGGCTTTGGTAATTGGATTATTAATGGGTCATCCAAGAGTAATCTTATGGACTAGAATATGTTGATGAACTTAGGGTATGGCTCATATGAGGGTTTGGGCTCAATTTGGAAAATTAGGCCATAAATGGGCCATAGTTTGGGCCTTAATGATTATATGATATTGGGCCATATGTTGGGCTTTGATTTCCTAGTTTATTTTGGGCCTATGGATTAGGCTTTGGGCTTGGATAAAGCTAAGTTAGGGGTAAAGTATTATTTACCCCAAGTATGTACATATGGTTATGTGTTGGAACCAAATTATTAATTGGGTGTTATTTTGATGTTGATAGTTCGGGAATCTGTCATCCAGCAGTTGGGGTTGAGTCTGCGGGACTTCAGTAGTGTGGGATTGTGTCTACGGGACTTCAGCGGTGTGAGGTGAGTTACCTTCTCGTAGGGGTGGGTCTACGGCCACAATGTCGGCCCACCAGTAGGAGTTGTTGGATGATTGTCTTTGTGATAATTGTCTATGTTTGCTACTACCTGTTATGTTAATGTGCTAGTATGATATGATTTTATGTGATAGTGATAATAGGGGGTGAAATAGTCCCCAGTTATTGGTCGATAGGACCGAAGGGGTAGATTAGTACCTAGCTATGCTAGAAAGATTATGATACATGCGATATGATATTATGTAGTAGTAGTAGGGGTGAACCAGTTATCAGTCGACAGGACCGAAGGGGTAGGCCAGCACCCAGATATGCTAGGCAGTATGTGATTTATGTGTTTATGCTATGCTTTTATGTGGTAGTAGTATGGAGTGAAATAGTCCTCGATTACCGGTTGAAAGATACCGAAGGGAAGGCAAGCTCCCGGTTACCGGTTGAAACCCAGATATGCCTAACATGGGGTAGGTCGAGCACCCCGGTATGCCTGATAGTGGGGTAGGTTGAGCACCCCGGTATGCTCAACAGGGTAGGTCGGACACCTAGATATGCCTGGCAATATGTGATTGTATGGTATGTGGTATGATGGGGGAACTCACTAAGCTTCGTGCTTACGGTTTACAGTTTTGGTTTAAGGTACTCGTTTTCAAAGGAAAGGAGCCGGCTTGATCGCAGCGCATCACACTATTTTTTCCGCACATGAGATCTTTGGGATTACACTCTGATATGGTTTTATGATAATATGTTTTGATTATTGACACTTTGGTTTTGACATGAGATATTAATATGAATGTTTTTATACTAATGGTTTTATATAATAACTTAATTAAAACGAAATTTTTGGTCTTGAATTTTGGGAAGTTACAAGTTGGTATTAGAGCCTTGGTTTGAGGGATTCAGACACACTCTCGGGTGTGTCTGAACTCAAACTAAGGACTTGGTATGAAAATTTTCAAAAGTAAAAACCCCTTTTATAAAAAGAAGTTTGAAAAGAATTGAAAAGAGAACATAACTTTGAAAAGAACAAAGTGTGTGATGCGTGCAATCAGCCGAGCTCAAGTAAGTTTTCCCCAAGATACTCATACATGTTATAATATGTTATATTATGATATGATTATGAGAACTGCATGCTAGATTAGGCCTAGGGATCTAGGAGGATGCCTTATATGCCTATTGTATGTGCTTGTAGACTTGCATGCTAATACTGATCAGTCAGTGATAGGATAACCTGTTTAGGTTATGCCTGATTGTATGAGCCTTTGGATTGCATGTACTGATTCCTGATTAGAAGATAGTGATGGGTTTTGAGCAATCTAACACTCCTATGGTGTACATGCAACCCTAAATACATTGGATCTATGTTTTCTCTATTATACATGCAAATATCAGTTTTCGAAGGTATTGTTCTAACTAGCATAATATAAAGTACACATAATATAAATTCTAGTATAATTACATACCTCTTGTTTGGTGCTTGATTCCATGGAGCTCAAGAGCCTAGTGCCCCAAGTGTGACACCTCAAATGCTTCATACAACATCATATTCACTTGGAATATCTTAGAGAGAAATCATCACTTCATGAAATCGGCTTTCCCTCCACACATAGACTTAGTGACCAATTTTGACAAGAATGATATGTTTATATAGTGTGACACTAGTAGGGTAAACCCTAATTGTCATGGCTTTCCATTTCCTTAAATCCATGGGTTCAAATACACCATGGAGCATCCTATGGGTTTTAGCTCAACTTGATAATCCATGGAGCATTAGCCCACTATATAAGTATGGATGGTTTACACAATCAACCCATATATTTAATTAGTCTTCTTTTGATCATTTAATTAATTATAGATTAATTCTTGATCAATATTGATTAAATAATCTTATTAATATATTAGAACTTATAATATATTAACAAACCTTAAGTGTTATTTCTCTCATTTTAGTCTATCCAAATGCATGATGTCATGCAACCCAAATGGACAATGTCGGGTCGGGTCAAGTATATAGCAATTATAGTTATGGACTTAGACACTAATCCAACAGTCTCCCACTTGGATAAGTCTAATAACTATTATTGCAAGTACGCCTTCATAACCTGACCAGCAATCGTAGCTCTTAAAAGCTGTTGTCGAACTCTGAACAAATCAATGACGTGTCCATTAGATAAGTGATCATATATTCCTCCATTCTAGATATCATATGGACTGAGACATGGATTATAATCATTCTCTCTGTCCATTTGTTGTTTCCCGATTTCCGATTTCTGACGACTGACTAATTGAACAAATCAAATCAGCCCAGGCCTGACCGAGCACTTACATTTTGTCATCACTAAATCATCGAGGGGCCCACATATATCGCTTTTATCCCATAAGTGTAAAAGGAATGGATAAACTTCGACTCATATGCTTGTACTGACTACTTGTTGAATCATACACAAAGGCACGTTTTATAACATCGAGTTATCAATGTGTTTTCGTGCAATCAGTGTATAACCAACTCGTAGTCAACAACTCATATCTCTAGGTTTGAAGAATATAAGATATTATCGTCTCACGATTCACTCGTGATAAAATCCATGAAGTGAATCCAAATGAGCGTGGGTTGAATCCAATACTCAGGCCTTATGAGTACTCATGAATGTTGCAGCATCCATTGCTATGTCTAATGCACATTAGACAAATCATACAAGCCAAATTCATGACAGTCTTGATTCATATCTACTTCCAACATATGGCCAACTCTGGACGGTTTGAATAACTTAGTCATTCGGGAAGAATGACCTAGTTATTCTGGAAGTCAAAACATGAAAAGTGAAACACAAAATAATACTAATCCTGTATGGCCCCAACACTTTGACTGTAAATAAAAAACACATTTTATCTCAGCACCATATTGATTACTCATCATTCATGTTTTGATTAATCAACTTAATACTTGAATTGAAACAATAGTCATGCCATGCTCCAAGCATGCACACTATGTTCGTCCAAATAATATCTATGCCATACTCAAAGTATGCACACTATGTTTACATGTGATCCTCTCCTTGTGAAACAGATCGATTGACAACATTTCAATGATGCTCATTTAACAATCCCAAATCCTTTACAATAAATGTAAGAACACCAAATTCTTGTCATTTACCATAATCTTGTTATATTCTAAACTTATATGCAATGATCCTCTTGTAATGAATATGCACACAAGTCACAAAGACTTGGCAACAAACATTACAAAGTATTCCAATGGAAATGAAGTCTCAAATTCAAAGTACATTCCTTTGAACATCCTTCTTTGCATGAAGTTCTTTAATCTTACACAGATTCAAAGAATAACTTCCACCTATGGAAACAACTCCATAGTCCCATTTTGACCATCACTTTTGAACAAGAGTTGCCTCTTTTCAAAATATGTCAATATGGTCCTTACTCTATACTTCCAATTGTCCATGAGTAACCAACCTTTGGAAAACCTCAAATTGTTCTCTACAATTGCTTAATCATTTTAGTCATATCCAGTTCTAATCCCTTTTCCTTATTAATGCCTTAAGTATTAGGAAAATTTAGAATGGATGAATATTATAGTACATGCAATCGATCCTATATTCGAAGCATATGGGACACGATTCATGCTATAAAAATTTATATTTGTCATGTTGTCTTAATTCCAACTATGAACAGGTATGCCGTAATCATAATCAAATTTTGGGAACACAACATATATAGAAGTTTTCTTATGTTGAAACATTCCAACATAACATTCTTATATATCCTTGACTAAAGTAGATTAAAATCTCAATCTAAGCTTGTAGAATTGGAATGAAGTATAAAATCCACTCCCTTAATTATAGCAAAACAACTTTCTCGAGGCAAATTGAAACTTTTGTTTTCTATAATTAATATTTATAACTTGCAACACTTAACATAATAATCATGCTCCCACTAGCATAATGATTATTATCTTACTAGCATAACACTTATGCTCCCACTAGCTTTGACATGTATCCAGAGATCAATTGGACTTCTAGAAATCAATACTTTATTGACTTTCTTACCAAAGTTCAGATTTCTGATACGAGATTTATTTGATAAGACTTTATCAAAATCATACACCTTTCCTTAGATAACTTACTTGTTTGTCTAAACAATTATGAAGAGGGATGCCGTAATCATAATGTTTAGACAGTTTGTCATTCTCACAATTGCTATCTACTCAAAATCTACTTAGTGAAAGAGTTTCCTCACCATCATTTTCATGAATCATAGAGAAACCTTATGACACTTAGATTTTTATGGTGTAAGTGTTCCTATCCATGTGAATTTATCACAACCATAATCACAAGACAAGTTTAGTGACAAAACCAAATTTAAATGGACTGAACTTGTTCAATCTTAATTTCTTGCCACCTGGTGGCACAATGCCCACCATTGCTTCTGGGTTGTTATGCAAACAATTGAGAACTCATAGAACTCACAAGCATAGTCAACTTTTACTGGAATAGACATGGAAATAAGAATATGTCAGTACGATAGGTTACAGACCTCAAGTTGTGGGCTAGTGATTAACAAAACTCTTGATTAGTTCTTGAAACTATCTCAATACTCCCACTGTCCTCTTAACATATAAGATTCTCTTTATCAAGAACCATTCCTTGACAAAACAAATATTTAAGAGTTAGTGCGGATTGTTATTAAGTTAAACACTTCTCACAATTGGTCTTAGTTGGTCTTTGTTTTATCCAAAACATCACAACTTACCAATCTCAAATGTACAAGAATAGGAAACATCTTACTCTACATTTGACAAGTGTTATGAACTTTCTAAAGATTAAGTCACTCAAGGCTCAATCTTGGAGTATGACTCTAAGATTTGATTTTGGAACGAAGTATGATTTATCTTTTGATTTAACCATTTCCACAATTCACGATTCCTCTCCTTAGCCAACAAATACACTAAGGTGTCCTTAGAGGATTAATTGTGATATGGTTCCATAATCACTAAGATAATCATAAAACAAGATACATAAGTACTCTCTCATCTCTTCAGATTGGAGAAACTTTAATCTTTCTGCCTTATTTGATTCTTCTTATTCATTCTGCCATACATTGAATCTTTTCCAATGTTTCAGAATTACACTTAAACTTGTAAGCATCATCATATTTACTAAACTTTAGTAAATCATAACAAATAATCTTATCAACCTGTGTAGTGGACCTGAATAGTGCACAACCTAATGTACCCGATCCTTTAGTCCTTCGCTTGACTCACATGCGAATGTGAACAAGGAATTAGTCTTAATTTACCAAAGATGAAAATTCTCATTCATTACACAATACAACTTGCATGATTCCAAGTTTCTATCAGACTAAAACTTGGGTGATGAGAATCTTTCCTTATTTGATAAATTATGACACTACCACAAACGAAAGAATCAAATTCATTTTCCAATATTGCTTATCGATGGAAACATATAAGCAACAATTTTTCACAAATGCCTTTGTAAGGATACTTAAAATAAATAAAATCAAAACTTTTCTTTTATTTTAAAACCTGTGGAAAATCTTATCCTTACAATGCAAATTCATATGAAAACTTTGTTGTTATCTATTCCTAAACAATATCTCATAACTCTTATGCAATGGCTCAAAATTTTGGTCATCGAACCATGTGATCAGAATCAGCACACCTTTTCTTTAAGCTTCCTTTGATTCTTCAAAAATATCAAAATGTAATTACATTACATCATGTATTAAGAATCTCCAAAAGAGACTTAATAGACTTAGATAACGGACTTTACCTGAAGTAGAGTCAAACTTTTAACTTTACCATCCTTATGAGGTTTTAGGTAAATTTGGCAGCTTCGCAACCAATACCCCTCCTATTGGCAAAAGGAAACATATGGACTCTTTGGAAATGGTATACGGGACTATCACAGACTTAGCCTTTCTCGTTACCATTAGGTCAAACGACTTGACCATGGCCAATCCCTTTCAATTGGGAAGGGAAAGTTTTTTCTGGACTTCCAATGTCACCAATGTTAATGTCCAACTAGGTTTGGGAAGTAGATCTTCCAATCTAATTTGCTTTACCAATGCTCCAAATCATTGTTGATTCAACATCATCAAGCAAACATGTAAGATTATTAAGGGTCATGTCATAGTCTGTTATCAGGAAGTGACTAAAGAACCCAGTCAATAGCCTACTTTCCTCAGGACTTTGACACCCAACTCTCCCGGCTTGTCAATATGTGGCTTAACCTCTATGATGTAAGCACATATAGACTTTGACCGCGAATAGGGATTGAGTGACTTAGAATTATTCAAGTCTTGAAACTTGTGGGATAGGGAGAATTATTGAAGGAGGTGGAGGAAATGAAGTATGATTTCCAGTCCCATTAGTGCTCAATAAAGGGATTAGTCTTTCACCTTGATTGCCTTTTGGGATATCATCTTCATTAAGAAGCTTGTTCCTAAAGATTTGGGAAAACCATAGTTGTCTAAACTAGACATCTATAAAGGAGAAATTCAAGTTAGTTGATTTAAAGTCCTTAATATAACACCCAATATTAAATATTAAGGCTATGACCCAACAACCTATTTATAACTGGAAGAGGGATGCCGTAATCCAAGTTATAAAATAGTTGAAGGTAGGTAAATGACGATTTACCAATTTCCACCATGAAAAACAAAATATAATTAAGTTTTAATTGGATTTGAAACTCCTAGATATTTTGAGATACATTGAACTTTTCAATGGCATGTTTGAATCTCGATTGTGCCCTCTCAAGTTTGTGACTAGGATGTCGAGGATCACAAACAAGGTGTGAATAACCATGCAAATTGCCTTGGTACCCTTAACTTTATCACCTAATCTATGTGTCGGTTAACCACACACGCTCCGTCGATCTATAATAAAGTCAAGTTACACTTTGCCACTCTTACTAGTCCTTATTAGTGTTTCGGTTAACCACACACGCTCCACTAACGACTTAGTAAGGTACAAAGTGTAATTTCATGGGTTAGCACCTATTTCACATTTTCCTAAGTAACTAAGATTGGGAATTTATAAGTATTTAGTTACTTAGTATTTATCATTATACTTTTAATGAAGGGAGAATTATAGTCCTTTCTTACCCGTTCGGCTAACGACCCTCCACCAGTCAAGGAAGCGGTGGATGAGAGTGGACACCCATTAAACCGTCATTTTATAGGCAGTAACCTTATACCCCCCTTATAGACTCGCTTCGTGAATGAGGCCTACTAACGGTAAGATTGACTTTGTAACGCCCGTAGATCCGGGCTAGGCAATTTAGAGGCAATAGGGATCGAAAACGAATTTTCGACAAAATATTATTTAGAATAAATAATCTTAACCAAGTTTTAGAATATGTCTCAAGGTTTCCGTACATATAAAGAACGCCGAAATCCAAGTTATAACGAAAAAGTTATGGCCCGTCGAAGTTTTACGACAGAACCGGCACGACACCGGGAAGCGTAAAAAGTGAATTTACGATAGAAAATTTTTTAGCCTTAGTAATCTAAACCAAAGTTGTAGAGTATGTTAAACCGAGGAAATCCATAAAAAGAACGCCCAAATCTGACTTCGTATGAGGAAGTTATGATTTTTCGAAGTTTCGGCTTAGCAGTGTACAACCCGAAACTCGAATTTTAGTTCGAGCGGTTTTTGGCTTACACGACCTAAATGAGAGCTGAATATCTCATTAATAGGAACTCAACGGTAAAAAGATATACGAAAACGGAGTCCGTATGAAGAAGTTACGAATTCTTCACGGTCATTTAACAGTCTAAACGCCTCCTACTGTAAAATTTGAGATCGGTCGAGAATTAGCCGACAGAGTCTAAATGAAAGTTGTAGATCTTGATTTTACCTACGCGTTGAAAAAAAGAACGTCGAAAACGGAGCTCGTATGCGAGAGTTATGATTTTTCTAAGTTTGAAGGATGATACGCGATAGGGGGTGACGTGGCACCACCAGAAGGCTGCCACATGCCCCAACTCGGCGAGTAGGTCCTCCTACTCGGTGAGTCCATCAGGAATTCACACAATAAATAGAGGTGTCGGGTTCCATTCATTCTCACACCTTCAAACCCTTCTTTCTCTCTCTAGAACTTCTCTCTAAGCCTCCCTAACCCCCCTAAAAGCCTAGGGAACCTCCCTAGCACCCGAAGGAAGCCACGAGGCTCCTGAAATCCCGAGAAAAGAGCCTTTCGGCTTGAGAACGGCGCTCCAGCGAAGCCCGATTTTCGAGAAAACCCACTGTAAGTGAGCTGTACCTATCCTATCTTTAGTATAGCTTATGTTTCAATATAGTAATGTTATTAGGACCTTATAAGGAGTATTTGGGCTATTATTATGGGTTATATAAGTATTGTTTAACGCTTATATAATAGTAATAATAGATAGACTATTAAATTAGTCTCGTCAAGCGTTAGACTAAACTCTAGTGGTATTGATACTAGGTTTTATCGAAGGAAAATTGTTTTAAGAGTATCGAAGCGCTGTCCGAGTGCTGAGTCACCACCTAATCAAGTGAGTGCATAGTTACTTTCATCTTACACATAGATATGAAGTATTTTAAATAAATTACGTGCTATGTGTGCATACTATCTGTATACTTGCTATCTATGTTGGATGAACGATTTTATACAAGTTTTACATGATTTAAACTGAATATGTATTTTATATCTACAAAATGTGTTGGGTAGAACATGGGTAGATGTAATAGTTTCTGTGTGACCAAATAATATAACGAGAGGCCTCGATATAGATGTTTTGATGATCCAATCATCTAGTGGAGTATAGATGACGACCACGGACTTTTCTAGAAAGTCCAGTGGAACACTAGCAGGCTCGCAATCTGTAAGTGTTTATTTGAACTATGTGTTTATTTGATATGTGTGAAATACTCCATCCCCCACATGGTTGCCTTATTTGACATGAATTGCTAAGGAACCCCCGCAGCATGTGTTGTCACCCCGATGAAAGTCCTTAGACTAGGTCCCTTGTGTTAGATGTCTTAGGGACGTAAAGTGAGGATAACGGGAACGGGTAATCGGGTTTGTTTGGTTTGATAAAATTAATAAACTTATTTATTGTGGGATGAAAACCCTTTGTACTCACCAGGTTTCCCAACCAGACCCACTCAGTTTATTTATATCACAGGTGTTGATATGAAGTCACATTACACTGAGAGATTAAAGAGATGTAGATCACTAGTGATAATGAATGTAAGTTCTGTTTATGCTTATGTATTTGTATTAACGATGACATCCCAAACGTTTTAAAATGAATAAAAATACATTTCTTCAAAAATGCTTTGATAACGTATTTATCATGTTTTACTGGGAACAAATTCCGCAACATTTTTATTAAAAGAAGTACTCTAATTTTTATAAAATATAAACAAAAATCGGTCTTTTCTGGCCCTAAAAAATGGGGATGTCATAGACTTCATCTTATACATTTCTATATAATTAAAATTATAATAATAGTATAAGGGTGTATTTTAAACATTTAAAATACTTGGTGGTTTAATCTATTAATTAAACTATACTCTTAATTTAATTAAACTTAAACCATGTCTTTATGAAATCATTAACTCTTTTAATCAAATACTTTAATTAATTTAATGAAGTCCATAAAGTTTGAATTTTAACTTTAAAAATTCTAAGGGTTCAATTTGGAATTAAAGTATACATTAAGAGTTATTTTACAAATTCCAAAACTTGAGGGCAAGTTTTGAAACTATTCAAGACTTTTCATTTCATAACTTATGAGTTTAATGTACATAAAAATGAAGACTCTTCATTTTTATGTAACTCCTTATCTTTTAATAACAATTTTAAGGAAGTGACTTTTCAACATCCATAACTTGAGGACAAGTTATGGAGTCATAAAACCATTTAATGAAAAGACTCTTCATTTTTATGTAACCTATGACACTTTTATGAGTTTTAAGATTCATAAATATGACTTTTCATATAACTTGAAGACAATTAACAAAAACATATTTTATGAACTAACTCTAGATTAATTTGGATTGAAAACAACTAAAACACAATTTTTTTTCATTAATCTAAACTAACTCATAAATCAAGGAAACACAAAACTCTTGGTAATCCATAACCTGAGGACAAGTTATGGATTCCATACAATTTCATTGAGATCAAGAATTATACTAACAAACAACTTGCACATAATTTCTATGATCTACCAAAACTCATAAGCATGAACATTCATAATCAATATTTTTCAAGAATTACATAAACACAAATAAAACTTAAAACTTTGATTATAGCATTGAAATTGGTTTAGCATAATCATTACCAATTAAAAATAGGTTTTATAAGTCCAAAACAATCAAAGGTAATGATTCTAGACCGATTCCAACATCAAAACTCGAAGATATGTTGTCATGGGGTCCAACTCGTCGAGTGCATGAACAAACTCGACGAGTTGGATGAGTTTACACTTGGACTCGTTGAGTCCCTTTATGGACTCGTCGAGTCTGTTGTGCAGACAGCACCAAAATTCGATTTTCAGTCAATTTGCATCAAGTACAAGTGAAAACAAACCTAGGCTCTGATACCACTGATGAGTTTTGAGCAATCTAACACTCCTATAGTGTACATGCAACCCTAAATACCTTGGATCTATGTTTTCTCTATTATACATGCAAATATCAATTTTCCAAGGTATTATTCTAACTAGCATAATATAAAGTACACATAATATAAATTCTAGTATAATTACATACCTCTTGTTTGGTGCTTGATTCCATGGAGCTCAAGAGCCTAGTGCCCCAAATGTGACACCTCAAATGGTTCACACAACATCATATGCACTTGGAATAACTTAGAGAGAAATCATCACTTCATGAAATCAGCTTGCCCTCCACACATAGACTTAGTGACCGATTTTGACATGAATGATATGTTTATATAGTATGACACAATTAGGGTAAACCCTAATTGTTGGATCCATGGGTTCAAATACACCATGGATCATCCTATGGGTTTTAGCCCAACTTGATAATCCATGGAGCATTAGTCCACTATATAAGTATGGATGATTTATACAATCAACACATATAATTAATTAGTCTTCTTTTGATCATTTAATTAATTCTAGATTAATTCTTGATCAATACTAATTAAATAATCTTATTAATATATTAGAACTTATAATATATTAATAAACCTTAAGTGTTATTTCTCTCATTTTAGTCTATCCAAATGCATGATGTCGTGCAACCCAAATGGACCATGTCGGGTCGGGTCAAGTATATACCAATTATAGTTTTGGACTTAGACACTAATCCAACAGATAGAACGGTTTGATTGGATTATGATGGTTAGATTTTCCATTGTCCGAATGTTGTTTTCTTTGTGCTTTGTGGGACTCTTTGTGATGTGAGTTAACTACTAAGTGAATATGCTAAGTCACATGGGATACAGGCCGGATAATATCAGAGTGATGGACTTGACCCTATTGCATAGCTCTTGTATGAGTCCAACCGTTCTAGGGATGAGTCTCTTACTCGAAGGATTATCATATCTCTGTTGCATGTGGCTATATTAATAAGGTAGCTAGTTGACATTACTGGGAATCTTTCAGCAGTTGAGGACTGGGTAAGTTCGGGAACCTATCAGTGGGTTAGTAGTGAGGAAGCGACTTGGATGATTCGGGAGGATTTCTGAGGAAAGTATGGATAGGTGTGGAAGGTAGTATTGGGCCCGTATTACTGAAAGCACAGGATCCATACTCGAATCGGTAAGAGTCTTAGAGAATCTGAGAAGCTTCGGAGTGAAGTTTGTGATCCGGTTTGGGGACAGAGGATGTTCCAGTTGTTACAGCTTAGTCATTGGCAAGTGAGTTAGTGAGTGTGGCAGGGTGTTAGACCCTGAAGGATATAAATTCCAAGAGGTTGCAAATGCGATATCGATTTGGAGCACTTTGAGAAGAGAGATTCGTGCTAGGTACGTATAGTAGAGGGTCCCGGGAAGAGACCCATGACTTTTGATCATCAGGTGAAAGGCCAGTAGTGTCGGAGTCAGTGCAACACGTACGAGAAAGTGCCCGATGGAGTTTGTCACACCAAGGGTTTAGGCTGCTACAAGTGTGGCAGGGTTGATCATGATAGTTGAAGGTGATCAATATTCTTTCATATGATGCGGGTATGTAATCTTCTACTGCTGCTGGATGGTTGTTGGGAATATGTATCGCTTTGGCATTGTGAGTGAGTTGGATAAGTCAGACCTCGGGTCGGTTTTCTGCTGGTGTCTGGGTTATCAAGGATCATATATGTCATCCTACATGCCGAAAAGTCCTTAATGAACCCACAGAGGGACGCATCTTACGGAGTGGGCTCCGCTTGTACCGTTATCACTCCAGGTCTTTGTCGGGATCTGTGCAGGAGTATTATTTAGAGGATACTCGGTCAGGGTTAGAGCGATAGTTCTTCAGTGAAGTCAGCGTTCAGTGGTTCTATCATAGTTCAGGTATGGTCGATAATTGCCTATGGAGGAACTTTGGAGTTCAAGGCACTACCGTTGCTAGGATAGGATTGATAACATGAAGAGGGTAGTGTCAGCTGCGGGTGTTAGACGCATAAGTGGTTGGTCATTGGATGTTCAAGAGAATTGTATTTTTCGCATGGGTTGTGTTCGGTTAGAGTTTAGTGGTGCTGTGAGATTGGAAGTGGGAATGAGTACTTGTCAGCCAGAGTGAAGATTAAGACCTCTAGTTGTCAGCATGGGAAGTGGATTAAGGTGTCAGACTGGACCAGATTTCAAGAGTACTCTTTGAGATTTCAGAGGATGGGTCGATCTTAAAGTTTGACTGGTAACTAATTGTTAGCATTGGTAAGCTCAGATTGTCGACAGTGGACTAATAAGAAGTAATAAGGATTGGGAATCCTTCAATTCTTGTGTGCCGTGAAGGCTTAGTCGAATCTAAGTGGGGGAGAGACTTTTTATAAAGTTCTCCAAATGTGAGTTCTGGTTGCGTGAGGTGCAATCTCTTGGGCGCCTTGTCAACCAGAAGGGTATTCTGGTCGATCCGACCAAGATAGAGGTCGTGATGCAGTGGGAGATTCCGAGGTCTCCAGCTGACATTCGGAGTTTCCTGGGTCTAGTGGGTTATTACCGGAGATTTATACAAGACTTCTCCGAGATTGCAGTTCCTTTGACCCGACTGACCAAGAAGTCGGTGGCCTTTCGTTGGGAGCTTGAGTAGCATGCAACCTTCAAGACTCTCAGGCAGCAGGTTTCGGGAACCAGGGTAGAGCTCCAATTAGGACTCAAGTTTAGTTGTGTGTTAGGTCGAGTGCGTGTTTGACCCGGTTTGGAAAGTGTTGTAAGACTACGGGGTTAGCCTTTGTTGGATTAGTGTCTAAGTCCATAACTATTATTGGTATGACTTGACCCGACCCGGCATGGTCCATTTGGGTTGCACTTCACCGGAACAATTTGTATGGATAGACTTATGAGAAAGAGGATATTTATGATTTATTAATATATTATAAGTTATAATATATTAATATGAAATCATATTATTTAATTAGTATTGATCAAGAATTAATTTGGAATTAATTTAGTGATCAAAAGAGGCTAATTAAATATGGACTCTTTTATATATATATATATATATATATATATATATATATATATATATATATATATATATATATATATATACAAGCCAAGGTTTATTTAGGATGGGCTAAAAGTGTATGGAAGTCCATGGAGCTTTTAACCCATGGATCCTATGTAAATGAAAGGTCATGGGTATTAGGGTTTACATGGATGTAACCCTAATTCTTCATAATATATAAAGGGGTCCTTGGCTCACAAAATTGGCACTAGTGTGTGTGTGAAAGAAAAAGGTGGCCGATTTTAGTGAGCTCCATATTCTCTCAAGTTCTTCTAAGTTGTTGATGGTTATTTGTGATTCCACTTGAGGCTTCCACGCTATTGGGGATAAGCTCTTAAGGCTAGATACATCAAGACTTCAATCTCCACTATAAGTTATGTTATCCTAACTAGTTTCATTTGTGGTATATGTCAATTGTATGCTAGTCATAGGTTTCATACCTTGGAAACACCATTGCATGTATAATTAGTGAAAACATAAATCCAAGGTATTTAGGGTTGCATGAACACCTTAGGAGTGTTAGAATACTCAAAACCCAACAGTGGTATCAGAGACAAGACTTGTTTTCAATTATACTTGATGCAAATTGCTGAAAAAGCTGAAAAAAATCGATTTTCTGGCTGTCTGGGAACTGGACTCGCCGAGTCCACTGATGGACTCGCCGAGTCCACTGATAGACTCGCCGAGTCCATGAAGAAATCATCCTACTCGTTGAGTAGGTTCATACACTCGACGAGTAGGAGCCCCTGACAGCATATTTTCGACTTTTAAGGATGGAATTGAACTAGAATCACTACCCTAAGCTGTTTTTGAACCTATAAACTTGTTTTAGATGTGGTAATGTTCATTCTAATCCAATTCAAAAGATAATTGTCAAATGTTTCATGTTTTGTATTAGTTTAATGATTAGGCTGATTACATGAAAAGTTATTTGATGTAAATTGTCTTGTTCATATGAGTTTAATCAAGATTATGAATATTGCTAGACATGTTTGTGATAGTTGTTTTCAATCCAAATTACTCTAAAAGTTATTCATAATATGTGTTTTTTTGTAACTTGTCCGTAAGTTATATGAAAAGTCACATTTTAAAAAAGGTTATTAAAACCATAGGTTAAGAAACTTGAAGAGTCTTTTCCTCATAAATAGTTTTATGAACTCCATAACTTGTCCTCAAGTTATGAATGTTCAAGAGTCTCTTCATTAAAAGTTTTAAAAACCTACATTAAACTCATATGTTATGAATGTGAAAGGTTTTGAATAGTTTCAAAACCCACCCTTAAGTTTTGGAATTTGTAAAGTCTCACACACATTAATGCTTTAATTCCAAACCCTAGAATTTTAAAAGTTAAAATTAAAATTTTATGGAGTTCATTAAATTAATTAAATTGTTTGATTAAAAGAGTTAATAGTTCCATAATGACATGGTTTAAGTTTAATTAAATTAAGAGTATAGTTTAATTAATAAGATTAAACCACCAAGTATTTTAAATGTGTAAAATACACCCTTATACTATTATAATTTTAAAAGTTAATACTTATATATATATATATATATATATATAGGGTTAGGTTATTTTGTTTTCACTATCTATTGTGTGCATGTATGACTGATTCTGGACCAATCATTTTAGTTATTTTAAGAAAGTAATTAATGCATATTACATGTTGAAGATATAATGAATATTAACTACATATTCAACATTTAATATACATTAATTACTTTCTTAAAATAACTAAAATGATTGGTCCAGAATCAGTCATACATGCACACAATAGATAGTGAAAACATTTGAACCTAACTCTCTTTCTCTCTCTCTCTCTCTCTCTCTCTATATATATATATATATATATATATATATATATATATATATATATATATATATATATATAAGAGTAAAGTCAATCTTACCGTTAGTAGGCCTCATTTACGAAGCCAGTCTCTAAGGGGGTTATAAGGTTATTGCCTATCAAATGGCAGTTTAATGGGTGTCCACTCTCACCCACCGCTTCCTTAACTGGTAGAGGGTCGTTAGCCGAACGGGTAGGAAAGGACTATAATTCTCCCTTCATTAAAAGTATAATGATAAATAGTAAGTAACTAAACACTTATAAATTCTCAATCTTAGTTACTTAGGAAAATGTGAATTTGGTGCTAACCCATGAAATTACACTTTTCACCCTTGTTAAGTCGTTAGTGGAGCGTGTGTGGTTAATCGGCACACTAGCATGAGACTAACAATGTGTGGCAAAGGGTGAATTAAGTTTTATCAAAGATCGGTGGAGCGCGTGTGGTTAACCGGAACATCGGTTGGGTGATAAAATTAAGGGTATCAAATCAATTTGCATGGTTATTCACACCTTGTTTGTGATCCTTGACATCCCAGTCACAAACTTGAGAGGGCACAATCGAGATTTAAACATGCCGTTGAAAGTTCAATGAATCTCAAAAGATCTAGGATTTTCAAATCCAATTAAAAATTAATAATTTATTTTGTTTTTCATGGTGGAAATTGGTAAATCGTACTTTACCTACCTTCAAATATTTTGTAGCTTTGATTACGGCATCCCTCTTCCAAGTTATAAAATAGTTTGTTGGGTCCTAGCCTTAATATTTCATATTGGGTGTTATGTTAAGGACTTAAATCAACTGAAACTTGAATTTCTCCCTCATAGATGTCTAAGTTCAGAAAACTATGGTCTTCCTCATCCTTTTGGATAGAGCTTCACTTCCTCCACCTCCTCCAATAATTCTCCCTGACCCACCAGTTCAAGCTCACTCGATCCCTATTTGGCAAGCAAAGTATATATGTGCTTACACCTTGGAGATTAAGTCACATATTGGCAAGCCGGGACAGTTGGGTGTCAAAGTCTTAAGGAAGTTGACTGTTAATTGGGTTCTTCAGTCACTTCCCAAGTCATATAGTGAGTTCTTTAAGGACTGCTATGTGACAGACCATGACATGACCCTTAATGATCTTACATATTTGCTCGATGCTACTGAATCAGCAATGATTTGGAGCAATGGTAAAGCAAATTTGATTGGAAGATCTACTTCCCATGCTTCCATGGACATTGGTAATGGTAACATTGAAAGTCTAGAAAAGCTTTCTCTTCCCAATGGAAAGGGATCGGCCATGGTCAAGTCATTTGACCTAATGGTAAAGAGAAGGCTAACTCTAAGATAGTCTCGTACACCATTTCCAAAGAGTCCATATGTTTCTATTGCCAAGAGAAGGGACATTGGTTGCAAAGTTGCCCATTTTACCTAAAAGATCGTAAGGATGGTAAAGTCAAAAAGGTTTGACTCTACTTCAGGTAAATTCCACTATCTAACTTTATTAAGTTTTGCTTTGGAGATTCTTAATACATGATGTAATGTAATTACATTTTGATGTTTTGAAGAATCTAAGAAAAGTAAGGAAGCCTAAAGAAAGAGTATGTTGATTCTGATCGCGAAAATGGTTCGGTGATCAGAATTTTGAGTAACGGCTTAAGAGTTATGATAAATTGCTTAGGAATAGATATCAACATAGTTTTCATATGTATTTGCATCGTAAGGATAAGAGTTTTCGGCAAGTTTTAAAATAAAAAAAGGTTTTTATTTATTTATTTTAAGTATCCTTACAATGACATTTTTGAAAAATTGTTGTTTATATGTTTCCATCGAAAGCAATATTGGAAAAGAAAATTTGATTCTTTCATTTATGGTAGTGTCATAATTTACCAAATAAGGAAAGATTCTCATCACCCAAGTTTCAGTTGGATAAAAACTTGGAATCATGCAAGTTGTATTGTACGATAAATGAGAATTTTCTTCTTTGGGAAATTAAAACTAAGACCTTGTTCACATGTATGCGCGAGTCAAGTGAAGGACAAGGGGATCAGGTATACTTGGTTGTGCGATGGTCAAGTCCACCACAAGGAATGATAAGATTATTCATCATGATTTGCTAATGTTTAGTAAATCTGGTTATGCTTACAAGTTTAAGTGTAATTCTGAAATATTGGAAAAGTTTCAATGTATGGTAGGACGGATAAGAAGAATCAAATAAGGCAGAAAGATAAAAGTTTCTCCAATCTGAAGAAATGGGGGAGAACTTGAGTATCTTGTTTTATGATTATCTTAGTTATTATGGAACCATACCACAATTGATCCTCTAAGAAAAACCTTAGTACATTTGTTTGGCTAAGGAGAGGAATCGTGAAGTGTGGAAATGGTCAAATCAAAAAATAATCATACTTTGTTCCAAAACAAGTCTTAGAGTCATACTTTAAGACTGTAACTTGAGTGATATAATTTTAAGAAAGGTTTCTAGCACTTATCAAATGTAGAGTAACATGTTTCTTACTCTTGTACATTTTAAATTGGTAAGTTGTGATGTTTTGGATAAAATAGAGACCAACTAAGACCAATTGTGAGAAGTGTTTATCTTGATAAGAATCCTCAGTAACTCTTGAATATTTGTTTTGTCAAGGAATGGTTCTTGACAACAGAATCTCATATGCCAAGAGGACAGTGGGAGTCTTAAAGATCTTTGAATAGTTTCAAGAACTAATCAAGAATAAAACATATTGTTTAATCGCTAGCACACAACTTGAAGTTTGTAACCCATTATGTTGACATATTTATGTTTATGTGCCCATTCCAGATTAAGTTGACTATGCTTGTGAGTTCTATAAGTCTGGAATAACTTGGGCCCCGCCCACTGCATCGGGCCCCACCCGACATCAGACCGAAGTCCGGAATAACTTGGGCCCCACTCGGCTTCAGACCGAAGTCCGGAATAAAGTGAACATAACATAAGCATGAACATATAACATAATCCCATATAATGCATCAGGCTTGCCTGACATTAGACCGGAGTCCGGATCATATACACATAACATAAACATGCAGGAATCACGAAGACATCACGCATTCATAACTACTTCTTGGGACCACCCCGACATCAGACCGAAGTCCGGAACTACTATCATCTAAACGAGTCGGCATTGTGGCCATAGACCTGTTTCTACTGGAAGGAAACTCACCTTGTATGGCTGACTGCTGAAAAAATGGGTGAGGGATCCCTATCTGCTGCTCCGGCGACTCTCCGGCAATAATTCCATAACAACACTTAATCAAAAACTAATAATCCCTCTTAGGGTAAAATGACCATTTTACCCTTCGATCAAAGTCAAAGTCAACTCTTAGTCAACCCAACTCGTCGAGTTCAAGCGGTCATAACGTCGGGACATCTCGATTCTACTTGTCGAGTCTCTCCTTGGACTCGTCGAGTTCTTTTGCTTCCGAGTCTCACTCATTTCTAACTCGCTGAGTCATCTCCTTAACTCAGTGGTTTCACTCACAATCAAAGAAGGGTTTGGGGACATTGATCCGACTCGTCGAGTTCCAAGAACAACTCGGCGAGTCCATTGCATGCTCAGATTATATAATTGATCATAGGTGATCCCACTGCCTCAAATTCATAGATCTGGACTCCTAATGCTAGAATAACACGTAAAGTTGCTAACTTTACGTGCATGCATGATACTATGAAGCTAAATCACCCAAAACAAGCTAGAAATGAGAGTCTAGGGCATACAATAGGATCTTGGCTGAATAAAGGTGGCAACTTTGAGCTTCTGGAGCTCAATAGTGCCTAGATCTAAAGTCCTTACAATCCCAAAAGCTCTCTCTCCCCGAATTTAGCTTGGAAAGAACCCAAAAATTTTCGAGCAGCTCTTATAAAATGAACATTTAAAGAATTACTTCCGTACCAGGGATAGGGCGTTACACATAACTTTATAAGTAGAAGTAAGATATTATTTCAAAATTGAAATTTAGTTTATTTATGATTACACTTTAGGTTTGATATTTATTTAACCTTATTAACTAACTCATAATGATTATTAGAAATGCATTACAATTTATCATTTTAACTATTTATAAAATATTTTTGGGTTGTTTAAGTTAAACTAAAATTTATATTTAGGTTGACCCTATAATGTTATGTTCAAATTAATAAATTAAGTATTTTATACAAATTGTTCCAAAATTGTATGTTTAAAATGATAATGGTTTATATCCAACAATATATTAAAACTAATAAATTAAGTATAATATGTTAAAACTTAAAAAACATCACTTAATAAGTAGAAGTAATATATTATTTTAATATTAAAATTTAGTTTATATATGATTACAATTTAGGTTTGATATTTATTTAACCTTATTAACCAACTTATAATTATTATTAGAAAGAAAGTGACAAGTCATGAAGTTTCAAATGAATTTGGTTAAAAGAAAATTGCATGGGAGTTTCAAATGCATGTGGTGAAAGGAAAAATGATTCTTTTATAATATAGTATGATTAATCGATTCAAAATCAAGTATAATTAGTAATTATCGAATATTAATGCAAACATTTACACTTTAGACCATACTTTAAACAAAAAAAAAATAAAAAATGGTTCGTATAGTCGTCAAAATTATGTGGTTTTGTTCTAAAATCGTTTCGTGATGTCTTGATCGTCCAATTGCGGATACCTTGTGTGATTTTAGTCCCCATGGTTGGTATTTTTGTATGTTTTTTTGTCCATATCCAACGTGAAATGAAGAATATGTCATTCATTAATTCTTTTTTAATTTATTTTAATTATCTTTCTTACTATTTTAATTAAAAAAACACCATAGAAATATCACACCCACCCACCCACCCCACTTCTTAGTAACCCACCTGCCCTCTTTCTCTCTTCCCCATGATCTTATCAATATCTTCCTCTGTGTGTGTGTGTGTGCGTCTTTATCTCTCTATCTTCATTGTTGTCGGACACCATTACTTACCGGACCACCGCAGCCTGTCGGACACCATCACCACTATCAGACCAGCACCACCACCAACTATCGAATTTTCCAGGGAAAGTCCAAAAAAAAACCTACCAATTTTCTTTATTATCCATCTTTGATCAACATCTACGAGAACGGAGTAGGCGGCAGCTCAACAACCGGAGACCTGATCTAATTGTCACTGCACGCTACCTCCGTCGATCTCGTTAAAACCCACCATTATTAGACCTCCATCATTGCCAATTTACACCTACCGCCACCGACCCTTGTATACACTTCTTTCTCCCCCTCTATCATGAGCTTGATCGGATCCACCTATAACCCCACGTACTTCGTTGTAGGAGGCTCGATATGGTGTTGCTCTGTGGTGGTTTTCGGCTGAAGTGGTGCTCAACAGTGCAAAGAGTGTTTTTGGTAGGACAATGAAGGTTTATGATGGTGTGTGAGGCTGTAACAGATGGAGATTGAGGTCGTCGAGGTGATGAATATCATTGTTTTCGGTGTTGTTATAATTTAGTGGCATAAGGATGACGTTTTGTGGTGTATCAAGTAAGATGGTTGATGGTGGATTTAATGGTGGTGAGCACCGACGGTGATTGCAGGTGGTGCGACAAGTAGTTATAGTGGTTTTTAATAGGGGCGAGGGGCTTGATTCTGGCGAGACAAAGGAGAAAGGACGGTATGGATGGGGAGTCTGGCAACCAAATGTGTGGCAGATGTGGTGGCGGTGACGATCTGGGTGAACTCCGACAAGAATGGCGGCTGCCGACAGTGATTCTATGTTATTTTGGTTATATATTAAATGAGATACTTCGACAAGAATGGCAGTTCCCGTTAAAGCCCACCATTATTAGACCTCCATCGCTACCAATTCCCACCTTGTAGTTCACAACTTAACACACTGTTTACATAGTTTATATGTTATTTTGGTTATATATTAAATGAGATACAAGCCCCGAAACGAGGGGGTATTGAAGCTGAGTTTTCTATTTCAACATGTTTGTATAATTTTATGGCAACTTTGAACTGTCATAGTATCTTCATTATTTTTCCAATTTTCCCGATTTTGTTTACAGCTTGTAGGTCATAATTTAAACTATTGTTTAAATAGTTAACATATATTTTTTTTGTTGTATATTCAATGAGATCCATGATCCTAAACAAAGGTTATTAAAGTTGTTGTTTTAAACTAACATTTACATTTCTAATACCTTATCTAGTTACAAAAACAATCCCTAAGTTTAAAGATAAAAGTACCAAACAATAAGGTTTATTTGGTTCTTTTCCGGTTCTTAATCATATTGTAAATATTATCTAGCTTATTTGGGTAATAACCGAACCAGATTGATTAATATTCGAACCGAATTGAAGCCTTATTGGTTTGATTGGTCCGGTTTTCAGTTCCTCCAATTAGTCTTATTCGGTTTTCGGTTTATTCAAGCCCGACCCGGTTTGGTCTAATTCCGACCCAAATTACATCCTTATTATAAAAACTTGATAAACATAAGATGCATTTGGTTGTGGAAAACTGTTTTCATTTCTAAGAAAATGTTTTCAAAAGATAGAGTTGATTTTTCATTTTCATTTTTCAATGAAAATTTTAGAAAATGTGTTTTGTAAGAACCGGTGAAGTTTTATTTTTCATCTTAGAAATTTGGAAAACTAAAAAAATCATTTTTCTAATTTACATACAATTTGAAAAACTTGGAATTTTCAAATTTTTAGTAAACTTTAAAAAACTGAACGAACCAAACGCTTTTCCTAAATTTACGTTTTATCTTGAAAAAATTCCTAAAGAAATAGAAAATTCTTCGCGACCAACTCGACCCTAAAAATCCTTAAAATCTTAAATTAGAAAAAGAATCACACAAAGGCCTACGACTAAAGTCCTACAAATTATTTAAATTGGGCTGTTAAGCCAAAAACAACTAATGGGCCTAATATTGATTTTCGATATACGAATATACGATACCTTAGGGTTAAAGAGTCGTTACAGTATCAGCCGTTCACGTAACGATTGAAGGTGTGAGGCGTTAGATGTGATTGTGTCCAGCTCTACATAAACCCGGACTCCCAATCTTCATTGCCATCGGTTTTGTTTTAAGTTTTCCTGTCATTGAAATTCTTCCGACTTCCGGCCATCTTCCGTCTTAGTGATTACAATTTACGTTTATCTGATTCAAGGCTTCGCTATCTGGTCGGCGTGAATTTTCTCAGTTTCTGCCCGACTCGTTCCCTAGAAGCAAGATCAAGCGTGCTGTTCTAAACTTTTTAATCTCCTTCGGCTTTCATTTCTTCGAGATCACTAGTACAGCTACATTTATTTCTTTATTCTATACATTCTAATTTGCTGTTTTCAATTGATTTTAGTTAGGTGGTATTAGATTTTTTGGAAAACGATCAGCGATGATGAGTCAATACAGACCTGTAATGATTTGCGAGCATGATCGCAATTTATGAACATCTAAGGGACTGAGCTTTATATCGTTCTCTATCTTTCTATAGGCTGCCATCTTTTTATGTTTTCTTATTATGTTTTTTTTTCAAATTTATCTTTTTAGATGATTTGTGAATGTTATTTCTTATTTTTAAGTTAAATTCAGTAACGGAAATCACATTAGCTGAGATTTTGCTATTGAAACCCATTTGATGCAGGTGTCAGTTCAGAACCAAGAACATATTGACATTGTTTGTTGATATCTTTTAGAAGCTATAACGAATTCATGTCAATAGCCATGTCTCCAAATGTCGTACAACTAGGTTTTGTTTTAAAAGGTTTTTTAGGATGTTTATTTGGTTTAACATGTTTTAATGTCAATTAAATCCTTAATAGGGTTTAAAGTTATTACATGTCAAACCTAACTTTGACGACATAGGGTAATATTTATGATATTGAAAATTAAGTTACAAAACATTTTAACCCTTTTTGTTAAAATTTTCGAGACAATTTAAATCTTAACTATTTGTACTATATTGTTTCTTCTTACAGGAAAAGATTGCATCATAACAAGCGAAGCCTATTGAATCAAATAGTTTAGAGTTAAATAGGTCTGATCATTTATGGAATTAGGTGAAGGTGGTGGTGGAGCTGCCATGGGAATCAAATAATTTTGGCTCTTATCTGTAAAAGAGCATGTTTACTCCTTTAATATCATCTTCGGCTGGTCAATTTAATAAAGGAAAGGATAGAAATTGACAGAGAGAAATCCCTAGTTCAACGGGAATCAAATAATTTTATTTTTGTAAGTTTTTGTGTTCTTAAGTTAGTATGAAATGAAAACTAAACGGTTACATACTTACAGTTATACATTATGTTTTTGAATTATATAGTTTAGCAATATGTTTGAGTTGTTGATTTGTTAAATTGAAATGGGAGGTTTTTAGAGAAGCATGTTGAATTTTTTGACCAATATCAACATAACAACTTTAGAAGGCAACACCTGAAATCAAATCTAAATGCTAACTTATCTAAGGATCGAGTATTATTAATAAGATAATAGGAAGAAACCCCTGAAACAAGAAATTAACTAGAAACATGAAAGAAACACATGAAACAAAGAGTATTGTTGATAAGAATTTATCTAGAAAAATGAAGGTAACCCAGGAAATAAGAAATTAACAAGAAACATTAAACACATGTGTTTATTATCACTTGTCAAACATCTCATGAAACATGCCCTCCTCCATATCTACCTTATTAAATTAGAATGATTTTGCCACATGTCATCATTTTGTCATAATTTTGAGATATATTTATTTTTCATCTGTCATTTATTTTAATTTTCATTTTTAATATATCATTAATTTAGTTTTCATAAATCAAACCTACCATAATGACTATTAATTTTAAATTTCAAATTTCAAATTTCAAATTCAACTTCAAATAAATTTACAATTTAAAACTTTGTGTTTACAATTTTCTTATAATTAACCAGTTTAGTACACCTGATAATTAAACTCATAATTTTAATTTATTTATTTTTTGCATGTTTTTTTCTCATAATTTTTACTTATTTCAAAGTTCAAATTTCAAATTCACATAAATTTACTATTTAATCGTACGTAGCATTTTGTTTTAATTAACCCGTATAATATATGGGTCTCACAACTAGTATTTGTTATAGAATCAACTATATTATTAGGAATCAAAATCAATTAAAAACTTTTAATCAAACAATCAAACTAATTGGCAAGAATCAAAACCAATCAATAACTTTTAATCAAACAATCAAACTCAAGTCAACGAAAAAAAAAAAGTGTAAAATTTGAAGAATTAAAAATTATCTAAATCGTCCGCATCTTTATTGATGAACTAAAAATTATCTTTTCACCCGTCTAATTATTTGACAAAAGATAAAAGCATATGCTAAATTATTGTCATCTAAACCCATTGTCTCTAATTATTTATCGATTTCTTCCCTTTATAGTCATGATAGGCTTTCTTTTTCTTCATAACATCAACGATTTTTTTTAAATATATGTATAATATTGTGTTCAAAAGATTTTGGTTGAGGTTGACGGGTTCAACTACTCCTTCATCTTCATCTTGATTTTTTTTATAGTTTTCTAGTTTTAATCTTTTACTTTTGAGCTTCTTGGTTTTGAACTCTCATCGGGTGAAACATGAGTTGCTGACATTATTTGAATATACTCATCATTATCTTTGTATTTGTTATCCAGAATTACCTCAATATTTGTTATTAGTTCATCAACATCATTTTTTTTTAATTTGTATGGATTTGCGTAATTGGGTGTTTTTTCTGTTTTGTTGTTTCTACTTTTGATCCCGATGCTTTATCATTTGAAAATAACATATCCAAGTTGTTGTAGTTTGAAATTTTTTTGGTCTTGAATGCTTCTGCGTTAGGGTTTGCCTATTTATAAACAAACCAAAAAATAATTAGTAAAAGTCAATGGTATAAAACAATCAATCAAACGTAAAACCAACACATACACTAATTAATTGTGTCCACACTTCATTCTCTGTTTCAGTATGTTTTGTTTTAGAATTCTAGGAGAACTCACTCAATGTAGTACCCCGGAACATATCATGCATTACCTTTTAAAGTTTGCATTTGATTTTTAAATGATTTTTTTGGCAAAAGACTTGTTAAACTCTTTACTCATCACTGCAATCATGTTCACATAAACTTCCAAAGTGGATGTACCATTCACTCGATTACCTATTTCATGTTTGTTTACCAGTGCTTCAATGAGAGCATTATCCCTCTTATTTGTCCACGACAAATTTTCTTTCTTCACAACATTTCCATCAGATGTCCTTTTGATCATGATCGCTCTGTACATATAAACATAACAAAAGGAGCCATACATTGTTATAAAATTGGACAAATGTATATAAAAAAACAGGGCTCATAATATAAATAACACCATAAAAAACTAAACACCAAATGTCACTACAAAATTAAACTAAAATAACAAAATGAACTAATATTGATATACTATAAAACTAATTAGACATCTAATTTATTGTTTGGTTTCAACAAGTAATCATCTCACATTTGACTTGTAATAGAGTTCCTAAGTTCCTTAGCCCTGTCACTATGCAAACGTATGTTATTAACATCATGTACTTTATATTAATGTTTTTTGTCACGATCTTCGTCAAGTAAAAAATTGTATAAGATGCAACATGTCACAAAAATGTCTGATTATGTGTCACACGAGTAAAAAAAGTTCATGTGTACTTCTGACGATTGAGAACCTTCTTTTTAGAACACCAAATGCCAGTTCTATCGCATTACGTAAAGAAGCATGCCGAAAATTGAACAACTCTCTTATGTTCACTGGGGGAGAGTAGAATACTATTTCAAATGATACCTAACCCCTCTATATGATGTCATTAGTTCAATGGTATTAGGAAAACCGACGTCTACCAAATATTGTCGGCCTATAAACAACATGTAATTAATTTCAAATAAAAGATTACACACAAAATTAACGTAGTTAATAATAACTACCCATATGAATTAGTAGCTTGTAACGACCCAAAATTTTCATTTTTAATATAGCTAAAACATTGATACCATTTACTTCAAACATTTCATGTCATCATTAAGTAAAACATTTATCAGATTTTATCCCGAAATCATTCATTGCGGAAACCATAGGTGTGTTCACTGCGATTAATTCAAGCCCTCCTCTTCCAAATCGATGATACTTGAAACCAAAACTATGAACCGTAAGCACAAAGCTTAGTGAGTTCCCCATAACATACCCCACACAATCCACATAACCACATAATTCATACTAACTATAACAACTACATAAACCATATCAATCATATAAGCCATGCATACATAAACCTTTAAGGATGCGGCGGGATCCCCCCCAGGGTCTGACACCTTTGCGCCATGGGCTACCCCACATGGTCTTTACCTGGGAATGTCATGGGCTACCCTAGATGGTCTTATATCCAACTGCCACGGGCTCCCCTCGGGGTCTTCCATGCAAGTATCACAAAGACAACTAGCATATCACACATCACATAAACAACAAATATAACACATACCGCATAAACATCTAGTATACTACATATCACATAAACAATGCATATAAACATATAAGGATGTCGTGGGCTCCCCCTAAGGTCTTATACCATCGTGACATGGGCTACCCCACATGGTCTTTACCAGGGAATGCCATGGGCTCCTCCACATGGTCTTATATCCAATTGTCATGGGCTACACCACATGGTCTTTACCTGGGAATGCCATGGGCTCCCCCACATGGTCTTATATCTAATTGTCATGGGCTACCCCACATGGTCTTTACCTAGGAATGTCATGGGCTCCCCCACATGGTTTTATATCCAATTGTCATGGGCTACACCACATGGTCTTTACCTGGGAATGTTATGGGCTCCTCCACATGGTCTTATATCCAATTTCCATGGGCTACATAAACCATATCAATCATATAATCCATGCATACATAAATGTAACGCCCGTAGATCCGGGCTAGCCAATTTAGAGACAATGAGCGTCAAAAATGAGTTTTTAATGGAAGATTATTTAGAATGATTAATCTTAACCAAGTTGTAGAATATATCTCAAGAGTTCTGTACATATAAAGAATGTCGAAATCCGAGTTATAACGAAGAAGTTATGGCCCGTTGAAGATTTTCGGCAAAATCGGCACGTCACTGTGAGACGTAAATAGTGAATTTATGATAGAGGACTTTTTTAGCCTTAGTGATCGAAAACAAAGTTGTAGTATACGTTAAACCGAGAACATCCATAAAAAGAACGCCCAAATCTGACTTCGTATGAGGAAGTTATGCTTTTTCTAAGATTCGGCTTAGCAGTGCACGACTCGAAACTCGAATTTTAGTTCGAGCGGTTTTTGGCTTACGCAACCTAAATGAGAGTTGAAGATCTCATTAATAGGAACTCAACCGTAAAAATAAAGATGAAAACGGAGTCCGTATGAAGGAATTACGAATTCTTCACGGTCATTTAACAGTCTAAACTCCTCCTACTATTAAATTTAAGATCGGTCGAGAATTAGCCGACGGAGTCCAAAAATGAGCATTAAGCTACTAAACCATTAAACCTTAACATGGGGCAGTCTAGAGGGTCTTCCTTGACCCCAAGGGCCCTAAAAATCGAACCTTTCCAGTCACATATGTCCAATATATGACTTAAACACCAACTTGGGTCAAAATGAAGTAAACAAATCAAAGACTCAAACTTAAAGTCCAAAACCATGACCAAAATCCAGATTTGAGACTTATAAGGCTTAAGCTACCACCATGATCCATAAAGTTTCCAACTTTATGGATTCCATGCATGCTAACCAACATTACAAGCCATAAAATGCATGGAAACTTAGATCTAGCAAGCAAGGAAAGGAAAGGCATGAACTTGAAGACTTACAAAGGTCCAAAAGCTCCACAACTCGCTGATGATGAACACAAGAAGCTAACCAATGCACCATCAATGATCTTCTTCTCCTTAATGAGCTTCAAAGCCTCTAAAATCTCTTGAATAACACCAAAATGACCAAGAACTTCAATGGGGTCCGAGATTAGGGTTTCTAGAGGTCTTGGGAGTGAAAGAGGCTGATGAGAAGCATCCCTAATCATCTTATACCTTTAAATACCCAAAAATTAGGGTTTGGTGCATCAGGCGCTCCTCACGTCGTGAGCCCTTGATGTGTGTTAAACGAACTAGTTTTAATTCTATTAACTTAGGCAGAGAATAAACACACGAAAGGTAGTGTACCTATCGATTATTAATATAGTTCAAGCAACTAAGGTATCGAACACAGGGAACGGTAAACAATTAAAATAAATGCTAATATTATCTAAATAAAACAAGTAAAAAAAGGGTTTTCTCTAGTTTTGTAAGACTAGAAATTTAAACACTTTACTAACACGCAAACTAAGCAACTAACAGCTAAGAAAACAAAGATCAACTAAATTCAATGATTAAAAAGGCCTTTTGTTTAGCTTCGAATCATTTGTTCCCATGGATGATTTTATGGTAAATATATCGGATTAATTCTTCATTGGTTATCGACTAAAGTGATTAGATTCACATTCGCTATAACTAATCCTTAGAAAACAGATTAATTCAAGCAATGACCAGTTGTCTAAATTAATGAATTTCCTAGTTTGTTGATTCGGGTTTAGAAAGACTTGTAATTAGCTAATAAAATTGGTGATTCAATTAACCTCTTGTTGACGGTGTATCACACAAGCTCACACATTAACATACCTATCTTCTAGTTAATTCTAGTTTCACATTCGTTATTCCTAGACATACAACTATGTGGTCACGTTAATCATATGAAACTCGCAACTAAGAGATGTTCATACAACTTAATTACTAATTTATTAACAGAGAATAGTTTTTGTTAGCATATGAGGTTCTTTAACAAGCTTAACAAAACAAATATCACCAATTAAAATTAACCCTAACCATAAAATCAAGCCATGTTTACAAATTCATTTACCCTAAACAGAAGTTATGAGTTTTTAGCTCATATCTATAGCAAATAACAAACTAAAAACATAATCTAATGATTGAAACATGGTTCATGCAAAAGATTAAGATAAAAGTAGTGTGTTATTGCCTTTGATCTTTTTCCAAATTGATATCTAAGTTGAAATCTCAAAAACCACAGCTTCTAAGAACCCTTCTGGCCTCCAAAAATCATCCTAAACTTCCCCCATTAGCTAGGGTTCGAATGAGAAGCTTTTCTATATATATATATATATATATATATATATATATATATATATATATATATATATATATATATATATATATATATATATATTCTGAAAACAGGGGCTACTCGGCGAGTCCAGTGACCTACTCGCCGAGTCCATCACTTAAAATCCTGTGTACGGCAAAGCAAAGTCAAGAATCGCGAAACTTCTGACCAACTCGTCGAGTTGATGGCCTACTCGTCGAGTCCGTTTAGAATCAACATTCTCTCAAAACACGAAAGTCGTCCGAAATTATGTCTAGTTTCAGAACATTTTGAATCTCGTCAATCGGAGTTACGGTTCATGAGATATGTCTAAAACACTGACGAGGGGTCAAGCTGTCCAGCAATATCCTTCTTTCTTCAAAATCCAAGATCCAAGCCTCCAATCGCCAATTCCGCTTCATTTTCCTTTCGAGCATGTCTTTGTTGTTGAAAATGAAATATTTAAGCTAATTAAGCACCTTTGGTTCATTATTTGAGATAAATTTAACATAAAGTATTAAGATCATGCATGCATTTTATAACTAAATTTGCCCATATCAAAATACCCCACACTTGACTTTTGCTTGCCCCCAAGCAAAACTGAATTTTTAACACACTAATGCCACATAAGACAATCACAATCGAACCCAGCCATTATGCCAAGACCACAACGCATGCATTTGTGTCTAAATTTTTTCCTAAGGACCCCCTCAATTCTAAATACTTACAATCCTCATAAACACTCGTCCACTTCTTTTGAACAACGCTCATTTTATGCATCTCTCCGAATCCATCCCCAGAAAACTTTTTTAACCTCAAGTCATTTTTGGTTAAATCCCCAAGCACACATACGATAAAATAACGTAGAAAAGAAAATTACTAATTAAAGACAAATACAACTTTTGATTGAATCTTTTATACTTTGTAGCTTTTCTTCATGATATTCTTCTTTGTCTTCATAGCTTTGTAGATTCTTTATTCAAACATTTCATCACTCTTTTTTTTTCAACTTTCTTTTCTTTTTTTTTCTCTCTCTTTTTTTCTATTTTCTTTTTTTCCTTTTTTCAACGCACTTTTTCCACTTAAAACTGAAAACCTAGAAAAACATATGCTTAAGCAAGACAATTTAACTTCATCCTTTATTGGTTAAAGGCATTAGTCTAGTGTGCATTGACTACTTAAGTTTTCCTGGATACATTTCAAGTACACAATGCTAAAAATATTACGATCCTCAAACTAACCGAGGTTGTGTTTTTGTCCCATGATTTCACTAGAATAAAGGGGGTCACAAATGCACTATAACATATATAGGCTCAACTAAACATTTGGGTCTTCGTAGAATCATCAAATATAATACTAGCATGATCCCTAATTGCTTTTTACCAAAGTTTCCTAAATTAATCCTAGCAAATTTTATGCAAAGTTTTAAAAATTAACTAGTGTAACCAACCAACCCCCTACCCCACACTTAATTTATGCAATGTCCCCATTACATATCATGCATGATAAAGAACAATAAAAATAAGGAGAGAATTGGAACAAACTCCCCTGGGATAGTAGTGGCGAGGTTGATATCTCTTCTCTTCAGCTCCATCTTCAAGTGACTTTAGACATGGGAACAACTCATCCATGTCTTGGGTGTCAAAATCTCGTGTGGTACAGTCTTTATAAAAGCTCCAAATATAAGGGAAAAACTCTTGGAAATGCTCGGAAAATGATCTTCAAAGAATAGAACCAATGCCCATATCAAATGTCATCAAATCTTCAGCTCAAAAGTAAGAAGAATGAGTGACTCGTCGAGTAAGTATGTAGACTCGCCGAGTTGAAGCGTAAATGGCAGAAGAATCGTGAATTTTCACATGGACTAGGCGAGTCCATAAGATGCACTCGGCGAGTAGACCACTGTGTGACAAAAATTTTATTCTGCCCAAGTCCGTTTCTAATGTATGGGGGTTATATAAACTAATAATTTCCCTCATTTTTCTTCAGCGAATAAACACTCTATAACCCTTCAATCAATTGGACTCATAGCTTGACTCAAAACTTCGTTTCCTCTCTCGCCTAGACTCGATTTCTCGCTTCATCAACCTTGACTCTAGACCCTCACATGCATCCTTACACTCAAACTGAAAAGATCAAAAACAAAAACCAAGTAATAAAAAAAACATTAAAAAAATCCTAAATTATCCTTAAACACTAGAAGTTTAGAAAGAAAAAGAAAAGAAAACTCTAATGACGGGTTGCCTCCCGCAAGCGCTTCTTTTTGTGCGAGTCTTTAGCTGGACTCTCAACTTAATAAACTTCAAATAAACTTAATGCCAATCCATACGTTGCATTGAATATCTTCTTTGGTGGACCAATTTGTAAAATTTGGCTCTTTGCTTCAAAAATTGGCCAAACGAGCTTCAATTCAGATAACCCAAGAATCTTGATAAGGGTTGGAACCGGTTGGATACTAATCAAAAATGGATCGTGCTTCAGAACATTATCCAAAGTTGGAGTCGTCACCCCATGCTTCAAAATACAAATCGGAAGAACAGGGGGCCACGTCGTGGTAATGGTCAAACCACGGCTTGGTTCCTGCAACTCAGGTTTTTCTTGTTCTTCGTCTGACCTCTCTGCTAACAACCTTTCCAGCTCCTCCAAATCTTTTTCTGGATTAAATTCTTCATCTTGTAACTTTAGCTCTTATGAATCAGATTGTTGTTGATCGTTAGACAAGATGATATCTAACCATCTATCAAATTTCTTCAAATCTTCATCCGATCCACACTCCTCATCTTCTTGCTCAGATTCCTGTACTACTTCCTCAAGAAAAGCATCAAAAGCATCGAGATTTGGAAGATACATAATAAATAAAAATTAAACTATATATATATATATATATATATATATATATATATATATATATATATATATATAAGATAACAATTAGCAAATAAAATTAACTATTTAGAACCGTTCCTCGACAACGGCGCCAAAAACTTGATGTGTGTTAAACGAACTAGTTTTAATCCTACTAACTTAGACACAGAATGAACACACGAAAGGCAGTGTACCTATCGATTATTAATATAGTTCAAGCAAGTAGGGTATCGAACACAGGGAACGGTAAAAAATTAAAATAAATGCTAATATTATCTAAATAAAACAAGTAAAAAAAGGGTTTTCTCTAGTTTTGCAAGACTAGAAACTTAAATACTTTACTAACACGCAAACTAAGCAACTAACAGCTAAGAAAAACAAAGATCAACTACATTCAATGATTAAAAAGGCCTTTTGTTTAGGTTCGAATCATTTGTTCCCATGGATGATTTTATGGTAAATATATCGGATTAATTCTTCATTGGTTATCGACTAAAGTGATTAGATTCACATTCGCTATAACTAATCCTTAGAAAACAGATTAATTCAAGCAATGGCCAGTTGTCTAAATTAATGAATTTCCTAGTTTGTTGATTCGGGTTTAGAAAGACTTGTAATTAGCTAATCAAATTGGTGATTCAATTAACCTCTTGTTGATGGTGTATCACACAAGCTCACACATTAAAATACATATCATCTAGTTAATTCTAGTTTCACATTCGTTATTCCTAGACATACAACTATGTGGTCACGTTAATCATATGAAACTAGCAACTAATAGATGTTCATACAACTTAATTACTAATTTATTAACAGAGAATAGTTGTTGTTAGCATATGAGGTTCTTTAGCAAGCTTAACAAAACAATATCACCAATTAAAATTAACCCTAACCATAAAATCAAGCCATGTTTACAAATTCATCTACCCTAAACAGAAGTTATGAGTTTTTAGCTCATATCTACAGCAAATAACAAACTAAAAACATAATCTAATGATTGAAACATGGTTCATGCAAAAGATTAAGATAAAAGTAGTGTGTTATTGCCTTTGATCTTTTTCCAAATTGATATCTAAGTTGAAATCTCGAAAACCACAGCTTCTAAGAACCCTTCTGGCCTCCAAAAATCGTCCTAAACTTCCCCCATTAGTTAGGGTTCGAATGAGAAGCGTTTCTATATATATATATATATATATATATATATATATATATATATATATATATATATATATATATATATATATATATATATATATATATATATATATATATATTCTGAAAACAGGGGCTACTCGGCGAGTCCAGTGACCTACTCTCCGAGTCCATCATTTAAAATCCCGTGTTCGGCAAGGCAAAGTCAAGAATCGCGAAACTTCTGACCAACTCGTCGAGTTGATGGCCTACTCGTCGAGTCCGTTTAGAATCAACATTTTCTCAAAACACGAAAGTCGTCCGAAATTATGTCTAGTTTTCAGAACATTTTGAATCTCGTCAATCGGAGTTACGGTTCATGAGATATGTCCAAAACACTGACGAGGGTTCAAGCTGTCCAGCAACATTCTTCTTTCTTCAAAATCCAAGATCCAAGCCTCCCATCGCCAATTCCGCTTCATTTTCATTTCAAGCATGTCTTTGTTGCTGAAAATGAAATATTTAAGCTAATTAAGCACCTTTGGTTCATTATTTGAGATAAAATTAACATAATGTATTAAGATCATGCATGCATTTTATAACTAAATTTGCCCATATCAGCCCTTAATGCTCACATCGTGAGCCTTAAATGAACTTGGTCAACAAGTCAACGATCCCTCACCCGAACTACTCCAACTTCAAACGGCCATAACTTCTTCGTTTTAACTCCATTTTTGACGTTCTTTATATCCACGAAAAGGTGGTGAGAAGCTCTACACATCTATCGACTTATCCTTACCTTAAAACCTTCCGAACGAAAATCCAAAATTCATAAAGAGCTCGAACTACCACTTTAGCGATATATACCATTGGCTCCACGGCATAACCCAATTCCCAGATCACCTTAAACACATTATCCGTACCTAAATGGGTCTAGATCTCTCTTTCCAAAGACCCTAAGCCTTATGATAACCCATCTTCAGGCCACAATCCCGAATTAGGAAAGCGATTCGGAACAGGGCGTTACAAGTATCCATTCATGTTTAAATTCCAATTTCATATTTAGAGTGCCAATTCATGTTAATGAATGCCATTCGCTTCTTAGATGTCAATCATTATGTAGTTATCAATAGATTTCCTAAAATGCCCTTAAGGGTACAAACTCCATGGATTCATCCAATAATCAATCACACTAACTGTTTTGCATCCGAATAATTCTAATAGCATCCATTCATAGTTATGAACTTAATTTACTAATTAAAAAATCATACCATAATGCATATAATACATTGACGTCGTCATATTTTTTCCCCAAACCACCTAGAATCCATTTTTATGCAACATTCTACCATCGTTGATGAATTTGGGCATTCTAATTGGATTTGTTGCTAATAAATATCATATAGGTCATAAAATCCAATCCCAATATAAAATATAAACATGAAATCCCCAAATTTTGATTTCTATGGTTCATAAGAGTTTTCACCCAAAATTCTCAAATCAATCAATCGGATGATTAGATTGAGATTGGGATCATCAAAACTACTCAAGGGAGGTTAGAAACCAATATCCTAATCGTCAAATGAGAAGAAAATCGAATATAAATCCAACTCCATAGATGAAACTCGAATTATAAACTAAGGGATAAAGAAAGTATGCCGTGAGCTACTTGATTTCTTCATAACTTGCATCAAATGAACCAAGAAGGCTTGAGTTCGAATCCTATGGTTTTCACTTGAGATTGAAACACCATTTATCTTCCCCGTTCATTCAAAACACGAATAATATGAGTGAGGTAAGAAGGTGTGCATTTTATTTCCTCCGTGTTTCACATTTAGTCCTTCTAGTTTACTCATTTTGCCAATTTCCACTATAAACTCATATTTTGTGATTTTAATTTAAGTTTAGACATATTAAGTCATTCTGCATCCATTATATAACTTTTTGTAGCCCCTTCCATTAGTTGATTCAGCCCTTTAGTCAACTCACTTTTTCAACTTGACACTTTTAGCCCTTGGACTTTAAAGTGTTGTCATTTCCACTTTTAACTTTCTAAATTCCATATCAACCAATGATATGATTATCTCATACTGATTTATTTACATAGATCATCCTTTATTTATTTGATTAATTAATTTTAGAACCTAGTCTTAAATTTTAGAATGTTATATTAAGTCCCTCCTTGGTCCTAACCACTTAGTTGGTCAACTCCTACTCAAAACACAAGTTTCACTAACTTGTCACTTTTGACCATCCCCACTAAAATACTCGTTCGATGCCAAAATTCTATCATATTTTAAATATCATCAAGTGGAAAAGGTTTATTATTACTTTTATCATTTGTTGCCACTTATTTATTATTTAATTTTTCTTATTTATTTTAGTTTAACTTTAAAAATATTTTTAATTTACTCAAAAGTTCTAGCCCCAACTATCAGGTGTTATATATATATATATATATATATATATATATATATATATATATATATATATATATATATATATATATATATATATATATATATATATATATATATATATATATATATAGTCTCAATTCAGTTTTAGTGTATGATTATAATTGAACAGTGTTTTCTGATTATTATCATGTTGTCAACCATGATTTTTTTTAGTAGAATCATCATACTTTCTATTTTATGTGATGATATACTATACAATGATTATATTAAGATGAACTCATGTCAAATATTTTTAATGAGTTTAAAATATATAATTTTCAGTTGTAACATTTAAACAAAAGTTTAATTTAACTTTTTTTGAACATTTATATAGATACAACAATCAACTTAATTTTTTTGAACAAAGTTCAAACTTTCATTGTCAAAAAAATCATGTAAATGTATTGTGATTATTCGTAAGAAGTTTTTATGTATCACAATACATTGGACTATGGTAAAGGACACCCTATGAACATGCAAGTTGTTTTTTTTAGTTTTTATAATAACTTTTTATTTTTCAATACTTTTAGAAGTTGAAACTAAATAGTAAAATCATTTGAAACTATATGATAAAAACATGATTTTATGATAAAATGAATAATAATGGATATTAATAATAGACTTTGAAAGCCACATAATGATCACGATTGAAGGATAAAAGACGCAAACTTGTGATAAGTTTATAAGGCAGAGGGACATCAATACATCATCTTGCTTCACTTGTTCATCCACATCCTCTCCGCATTCAACAACATGTTATTCTTTTGATATAAGCGCTTTCAATGGCATTAAGCGCTACATCAACCCTAAAATAGAACATATTGTTTCCACAAAGGAGTGTGAATATGTCGGCGGGACCTACGAACGTCGAGTCTGGTTTGATTAAGTAATTTGTTTTAAGTTTGAATTAGTTTAATTAATATGATAACTTTGATAATCAGCATATCTTAGCAACCAAATCAACAAAAAAATGACTCATTGTCAATAAAAATTGGCACGGTCCGGCATACACCCCCTCCAAAGTGGTTCGAGTTGACGTGGAGCTCGTGCACCCCTTGGGCACATCACAACGTGAGTTATAACATATCAATTGGACATGAATCTTCCTTTTCTATCATGTTCTCTCTTTCAAGAAGCTTAGGGTGAAAGGAGTGTGCATCAGATTTTTTAAAGCCACATATGATTTTTTGAAGTCACATAGGATAAAGAGAATGGTAGCATCCAAGTTGTAAAATGTAAGGAGTGGCAACATCCAAATGGTGTGTTATTTTTAATAGATTTTATTATGAAAATAAAAATAAAAAAGAAAAGAAAAAACATCCAGCCAATCACAACCCTCTTCTCTTTTTTTAACATTATCTTTCATCTCGTTGTCGAGGTGGCGAGACTTTCTTGGCAATGCTTCTGGCGTGTTTAATGGGAATGATTTTAGTGAGGGTATTGAGCCCTAGCAAGGGTCACTCTCTCCAACCTTTAGAGTGTTTGATAATGTATGATGATGAAATGGTAGTAAACGACCATGTGGGGGTGTGGACAAATCATATAGGATGACCTTAGAGCTTCTCCAACCCACTCATATTTTCCATTATTTCCCCCATTCATCTCCAACACTACCCCATTTATTTCCCCATTTTGGGGGGGGGGGGGGGGTGAATAGTATAACACCATATTTCATTTCCCCCAAAATTGTGATGAACTTTGAGTTGTCGATTTTAATCCCTCTTTTTACATATTTATACATTTCCATTTTTTTATCTACTAATTATAATTTAAATGTAATATTTAATACTTATAATATTGTGTTATATATTAAATTATATTAATCAAATATAAATATAAAGTTTGTTTTTGGTTTATCAAATTCATATTAAAATTTAAATACATATTGAAATTTTAAAACACGATAACAAAATACAGATTATATATATGTAATCAAATTCAATTTTACAAAAGCTTATAATTAAGTGTTATAAATATAATCTTATTTATTTAATATTATTGTAATAAAAAAATATAGATTATATATTTGTTAAAACCAAATTAATAGAATGGGTGTATTTGACAATTTATATAAGTTAGAAGAATGAAATATACTTTTTGGGGGTAAAAATGAGATAAAAAATAGAGTATGGTTGGAGATGAAACACTATTTTACCCCATTTTTACTTCATTTTTTGAGGAAAAAATAAAAGTGGGTTGAAAATGGTCTTAGATACCTCTAAAAACCAATAATTTATTTTTAATTTTTTATGTCAAAATTTTGCACCCAGTAACTTTTCAAGAATTGAGTGATAGTGAAATGGAAGTTCGAATTAGGGATGAGCTTTAGAATCGGATCGGTTCGGAACAGGAACCAGTTTTCCTATATTCTTGTAGCGCCGGTTCTGATCCCGGTTTTTCAGTTATGTTTCAAACTAGAACCGGTTGAAATATTATAGATGATATGTTATCTTCCGGAACTTGTAAATGATTCAATATTTAACCAAATTATGACTTTTTACATTCTAAATTGAAGTACAAACACTAAATTACATGATGAAAAAAATCAAGTAATTCCGACTTCATATGAGTGAGTTATACACATTTTAAAAAACAAGAAAAATGTCAAATTGATTTTGGTTTTTAAAACCGGGACCGGTTTTCATAAAAATTGAGAACCGGTAACCGAACCTTGTTACAAATTTTGGTTCCGGTTTCGGTCTGGTTCCGATTGTTCTAATGCTCTTAGCGCATGTTTGATAAGTAGTTGATTGGGTCCGGTCAACATTTTTGGCTGACTCGGTCCAATCAACTTGTTTGATAAAGGGCTAATAGTGTCTAACCCGATCCAATATTCTGATTCAGTCCTGAGAATTTGTGTGACTCGGTCCATGGCAAAAAGGAAGCTGACTGGAAAAAACCCTCCTTTGCCCTTTGTCATTCTCGTTTCCTCGTTCCTTCTTGTTGCCCACCTTTGCATCAGCGACATCATTTGCGTCGCTCCTCCCTTTTCCTCCATTTGAGTTCTTCGTCCCCTTCCAGCGCAGACTCCTTGAGCTCCGACCTCCTTCCAATTCATACAAGATTGGTGAAATTTCATCTTTTTATCTTATTTTTGATTTCATCTATTGTCATTGGAATTGAATGGTGGATGTGGTATTGGCTCTTCCCACCTCCAACCCTTCATCCTGTGCGTATTTTTGCTGTAATGTTGAAGAATTATGTTCTTTGTTGTTTGATTAAAGGATACGGTCGAGGATGATAATTTATTAGATTCTAATTTTGTTATTTGTTCAGGTAACCATTTCATGAAACTAATCTGATTACTTGATGAATCTGATTTGCTTTCGGAATCAACCCCTTTCAATCGTTTATTCAAGCTTTCTTTATGCATTCGCTTTTTTTTTGGTAATCTTTTAGTTTTTTGTTAACAAAATAATGCTGGTTTTTTTATGGGTAACTGGAAAATTTTAGTATATTATATTTGATTTTGCTTAGAAATATCAAAACCTCATGTGGTTCCTCTGTTTGATTCAATCATATTTTGGTTATTTCAACTGTTTGCCTTTATGCATTTGAAGATTAGATGAGGTTGTGAACACAAAGTTAGTAACCTGTCAAACCATAATGATTTTCTCTAAGGCCACATGTGATTGCTGAACTTGTTTTAGTTGCTTCATGTTCTTACATTTTATTTTTCTAACAGGGAGAGGCATCCTCTAGTTATTGTTGACATTAGTCATCATGATCTTCATCGAGCAAACACTTGCCACTGGCACTAATGAGTACACATTTAACAATTTTTTTATTTAGATTTTAGAACATAATAAATATTTAATTCAATCATATTTAGGTTGATCTTCCAATTGTTTATCTTTATGCATTTGAAGATTAGATGAGAAACTAGAATTTATAGTAACTTTCAAGAGATAAGAAGAGCTTAGGCTATGTGTTGGATCTCACAGACGGCTAGTTAGCTTCACAAATGGTGTAATTTTTAGGGTTTTTGTTGTTGAAGAGCTAAATTATGTAAAAGGTTATACTAATTTTATTGGTCTTTTGTGTTCTTTTTGTAAGGAGATAATCTATTGTTGAATGTTTTTATAAAAAATATAATATTGTAAATTATAACGAAATTCTTATATATATATATATATATATATATATATATATATATATATATATATATATTAAAGATGACCACTTTTTAGGAATAGTGAAGTTGGCAACTTTTTGATAAGAATGGCCCTTGGATGTGTTGTTTCCGTTTTATTCTTTATCTGGGTATTTTTTGGACATATTTACATTCTTTGTTTTGTATATACATGTTAATCATCGTTTGGTTTATTCGCTTCCTAATCTTCCCATCGCCTCCTTATCAAATATTTTCAGTCAATCGTTATCTTGCTTTTCTTCCACAAACCTCCCATCACTCATGCAATTACCGGTGTCGCAGCGGCATATGACCGGTCGTGTAACACCCAAAGTTTTGAAGGTCATGGACTGACTCGACGAGTCCGAGCGGGATCCGGGCCAAGGAGTAAATAACCGACTCGGCGAGTCGGCCAAAGAGACTCGGCGAGTCTGGTCTGTACGAGGAAAACCCTAAATTCGGGGCTTGGAGCCTATTTAATCATCTCATTCTCTCCCCTAGGGTTCCTTTACTGTCTCTCACACCCAGAACACCGCACCCTAAGCCTCTATTGTGCCCATTCAAGCTTTTAGCCATTTTGAGTGATTTAAAGGAAAAAGAAGAAGTGGGAATCATTGAAGCATCAAAGAGTGGCCTTGGATCCGAAGATTGGGGAACCCTTCTGAGATATTGAAAGTATTAAGTCGTTTATCTCCTTTAGATCTTCTTTGGTTATGAGTTTTGGGGTTTTAAGCCATGTTTAAGATCAATCTCGAGCTTGAAGTCCAGATCTGAGGTTGCTACCTCAGATCCATGCTTGCTTTGGTTTAGAATCCCATAAAGCATCAGCCCTTGAGTCGATTATGGAGCTTTCTTGCCTTAAACCCTAGTTTATGGTGTATTTTGCCTAGATCTCCTTCTCTACACGTAAAGTTTGCAACTTTACGTAAGGAATAGGCTTGGGAAGGGTAGATCTACAGTTTGGAGTCCATGCATGACTCAAAAGTCCTCTGCATGTATGTAGATCGGAATGGACTCGGCGAGTCCTTCGAGTGGACTCGACGAGTAGCTTGAAGATGAGGAGGAACTCGACGAGTGGGATGAACAACTCGTCGATTCGGTTGAAGTTGGGCACGAACTCGGCGAGTTGAAAGAACAACTCGGCGAGTTGGATGAAGATTGCCTTGTACTTGGCGAGTCTGTTCTCGGACTCGGCGAGTCAGTTCATGAAACCCCAAACCCTTCGAGTTAAGACTCGAGTCAGAGAATCGAGCAAGGACTCGGTGAGTTGGACAGGACAGGATTCAAGAATCAGTAGACTCGGCGAGTCAGGGGCTGACTCGGCGAGTCAAGTCGCGATTGGAAGGACTTTGAGCATAAGAACTCGGCGAGTCAGTAAGTGGACTCGGCGAGTAGGGTTGACCTGGAAGGTTGACTTTGACCAAGACTTTGACTTAGACCAGAATTGACTTGGTTGACTGTCGGGGGTCAGTTAGACTAAGTGTTGCATTGATATTGGTAGCTCGGGGAGCTAGTGGAGCAGGAGTTCAGAGAGTTGCCGGTCGGCAGCTAGTGGGATCATCAGCAAGTTCAGCCAGTGCAGGTGAGTTTCCCTTTTGTATGAATGGGTCTACGACCATAATGCCGGCCCATGTAGTTATGAGTAGAAGACCCGGGGGTTAGCCCTAGGCATAGTATGCTAGTATGATATTCAGGACGAGGTCCAGTGATAGCGGGCGGGTGCCCAAGGAATGGTTTATGTGATAGTTTATACTTGTTGTCTGTGTGATACTTGTATGTGCCTGGTAGGGAGGTGAGTGTGGGCGAGGTCCCGCATCTCACCAATAGCAGAGTGTGGATGGTGTTCCACATCTCATTAGCAGCAGATCAGGGGCGAGGCCCAAGTTAGGGAAATAATGAGTGTGGGCTGGGCCCGTATCTCACTATCAGTGGGAGCATGGACGAGGTTTCATGACTCATCAGTAGAGATCGGTTGTTAGGACCGAAGGGTAGTCAGACACCCCAGATACGTCTGACAGTATGTGATATTATGTTTACATGCTAGCATGATCTGTTATATGAGTTAGAGGCGGTAGGGGGAGATAGTCCCCCAGACTACCGGTCGATAGGGCCGAAGGGGCGGTCGTGCCCAACCATGCTAGATAGATTATGTGATATATGTGTTATATGGTAGTAGTAGGGGGTGAAATAGTCCCTAGTACCTGGTCGAGAGGACCGAAGGGGAGACCAACACCCAGATATGCTAGTCAGTATCCGGTCGAGAGGACCGAAGGGGAGGTAAGCTCCCAGATATACTAGTTACTATCCGGTCGAGAGGACCGAAGGGGAGGCCAGCACCCAGATATGCTAGCCAGTATCCAGTCGAGAGGACCGAAGGGGTAGGTCGGGCACCCAGATATGCCTAACAATATGTGTATGTTATGTGATTGTATGGTATGTGGTAGGGTGGGGAACTCACTAAGCTTCGTGCTTACGGTTTTTAGTTTTGGTTTCAGGTACTTCCGGTAGCGGATGATGGAGCTCGGGATGATCGCATGGCACACACCATAGATTAGTCAGCCTGGGAATGTTTTACTCTGATAATGAACATGTGTTTTGAAAACTATTAGTTTGATTATGCTTCGAATCGATGATTTTACTTTAAGTAATATTTTATTAAAAAAAAATTTATTCTTGAATTTTAGGACGTTACAAGTTGGTATCAGAGCCTTGGTTTGAGGGATTCAGACATGCTCTTAGGTGTGTCTGAACTCAAACTGAGGAATTGGTATAAAAGTTTTCAAAATGGAAAGACAGTTTTGTAAAAAGAGAGTTTTGAGAAAGAAAACGGTTTTAGAAAAGTAAAAAGAATTTAGAAAGAAAAGAACTTTGAAAAGAGAAAAAGGGTGTGGTGCATGCAATCAGTCGAGCTCAAGTAAGTACCCCAAAATACCCATACAAGTTTATGATTTGATTATCAGTTAGTAGAACAGCATGCTAGAATAGGACTAAGGATCTAGGGAGGATACCTTATGTGCCTGATTATGTGCTTTGAGATGCATGATAGAGCTGATTAGACAGTAGTAGGATAGCCTGTTTAGGTTATGCATGAGTTTATGAGTTTGTGTTGCATGCTAGTTCAGATTCTTGCTATGTGGATATGATTGATTGAGTATGTTATGGTTAGATTTTCCATTGTCCGAATGTTGCTTGCTTTGTGCATTGTGGGATTTTGAGTGATGGGAGTTAGCTATTAGGTGGATACGCCACGTCACATGTGATCAGGGTTGAATAATCTCAGAATGCTGGATTTGGCCCTATTTCGCAGCTCTCGTTTGAGTCCAACCGTTGTAGGGACCAGTCTTGTACTCGAAGGATTATCTGAGCCTCGTCACATGTGATGGTATCCAGGTAATGGCTAATTGGCATCACGAGGAGGCCTTCAACAGTTGAGGACTGGTTTGAGTTGAGTCAGAGGTTTCCCTAGGGTAAGCCTAGGATGAGATAGTGCTGGGAGCAGTAGTAGTGGTTAAGGGACCTGGTGGAGTCAAAGCAATTCCTGAGGAAAGTACGGATAGATGTGGAAGGTAGTATGGGCCCGTACTACTGAAAGCAGAGGATCCGTACTCGATTCGGGAAAGGCCAAGACATGACCGGGAACCTGGTAGGGTGTGTTTGGTCTCGCATCAGTGATGAGTATTCCGATGTGGTTGTGGTATATTTTCAGCATGGTGACGTTGCGAGAGAGACCAGCGGGCGGATCAGGCGCCGGAGAGGGATCAGGCTCGGGTTCAGGGGCCGAGCAGCTCGAGGAGCAAATGAGGGAGTTGATATCCACCGAGGTTACGCGCAGTATTTTGAGTCAGACTCCTGTGATCTTTGGCACGGTCAAGGAGGGTATATTGGAGATCTTGGATGAGAGGCTGGGAGCCTTCCGTACTGAGATGATGGATTTGATGGGAGCGCGTACCTTGACATTTCGGGAGTTCAGGGCTTGCGGGGCACCCGATTATCATGGGGCTAGGGACCCCAACGCTAGCAGCAGATGGTTGGTCGATGTTGCCAACGCATTCCGTACAAGTCGGTGCCCTGAGGGGGACAAGGTCAGACTCGCTTCCTGTCTTCTGAAGGACAGAGCGAGGGATTGGTGGGAGGAGAGTGGTCATGCTTTGGGGAATGATGCCGCGTTGGACGCAATGACTTGGAGCAATTTATCGGCCAGGTTCAGGGCGGAGTTTTCGCCGATTATTGAGGTGCATCAGTTGGCACGGGAGTTTCAGGATTTGACGCAGACCACTGAGACTGTGGCGGAGATCAACGCCAAGTTCAGGGAGAGGGATCTTCTTGTACCGCAGTATGTCGCAGATGAGGAGATGAAGAAGGTCCGATACCATAAGATGTTGAGGGATGACATCAGGGAGTTCGAGAGCAGATCCAACTGTAAAACGCTGGAAGATATGATTTCTCGGGCTAGAGAGAGGGAAATTGATTTGGAGCAGATCCGGAAGAGGAAGTTGGGTGAGGTTCAGGTAGCTACAGGTTCGGGCAAAAGGCCCAAGGGATCGGATTCGAGGTCGAGGGATTATCAGGACCGCAGTCGGTGCGGAAAGTGTGGCAGGGCGCACGGGGGCACGTGCAGGAGTGGTAGCGGTGGTGAGTCTGGTTGCTTCAAGTGCGGTCGGATTGGTCATTTTAGCAGGGATTGTACCATTACCACCACTCAGGGATCCGACTTGATATGCTTTCACTGCAACCAGCGGGGCCACAAGAAGGCCCAGTGTCCCAGTTTGCTTTCGGCAGGACGGGTGATGACACCTACCCCTGCAACATTGAGGATCACGGCCGGCCGGCAGGGCCGTGCAGAGGCGCCTGCGATAGGAGGCATGGCTTTTCAGATGGCCACCTTGGAGACGCGAGCAGCGCCGGACGTTGCAGGTATGCCATTACCGTTTTCAGTTCTTTTATTTGTGCATGATTATATTGTTATGGTTCTGCATCAATTTTGGTATAAGTATTGTATTATGGTGTGGCTTGCTTGTGATTATGTTATATGCCATTTGCATACCTTGGATATTTGTATGGTAGTTAGGGGATGTGCTCTATTGAAGAAGGTTGCAAAGGATGCAGTAACTATAGCATGCTTGGGAGGGACTTGGTACGTCTCGCTAAGTTGGAGTAGCATAGTTTTAGAGATGGATTGGTTAGATCTTGAGCTATGGTAAGCTTAGGTTCCTTAGCAGATTGTCTATGGAATGGTAGCAAGGATTGGGATTTCCTTTGAGTTTTAACATCAAGGGGTAAACAGGATCGAAGTGGGGGAGAATCCTACGAGTGTGCAAAGGTAGGAGCACGCCGACCCAAAATGGGCGTGTGACCTCCGAGAAGGAAAATGAGTAGTTCAGCCTGTGATGGATTGAGGATTCAGGGTTGGGAGTTTGAGAAACTCCCCATCAGCTGGTGCGTGTGATGGTAATGGTTAGTACGTGGTTGGGAATTCAGGTTGTGGATCGCCCTAAGGACTCGAGGGAGTCGGAATGAGGATCTTGAGAGCTAATGGCACATGGGTGCCTTGTATTAGCAGTCAGTGGTAGGAAGTGATGTAAGACTACAGGGCAGCCGTAGCATTCACTAGCAGTCAGTGGTGGAAGTATTGTAAGACTACGGATAAGCCGTAGCATTCCTTAGAAGCTTTGTTAGCGGAGTTGGGGCGAGACCCTTATCTCCTAGTGATCAGTTAGAGATTGGGAATGGGTAGTGGATGAGAATGATAGGGAGTTTGTCTGTATAGCCCTAGAGAGGTGAGACCTTGGGAGAGGCCGCTCCAGGATATAGTAGGGTGAGAACCGTGGGCGAGGCCCGAGCGAGAGTGGTTAGACTAGTGGGACTAGAAGGTTAAAGATGGGTGGGACCCGTGGGCGAGGCCCGAGAGTTTTAGCAGCAGGTGGGACCTGGTAAGGACCTTAGTGTCAAGATAAGGGATTGGGGATCCCACATTTGTAGTGCCTGAATGGCAGATTAGATTGAGCAGTCATAGGTGGTCGAAGTTTCTTCGAAAGTCGCTGGGAGCGATTAGTAGTGGTGTTGGGACTAGCTACCGGTGGGGGCCGGCAGTCCAGGCATTGATAGGTTGGTAGGGACCAGGGTGGTCTCAGTTCATCCGGAAGGCGGATGAGGAATAGCAGAAATTCTCAATCAGCAGCAGTGCGGGTATGCAGTGTATGGTGGAATTCAGTTAGTTGACCGGGAGGTGCTCGACACCAAGTTTCGACAGAGAGGAGAGTCAGTGGTCACTGACGGTGATGACCCGGGCTGGTTATAGCGGGGGTGATGGAGTTCGTGAAGGATAGGACCTTCACAGGGACAGATGAAATAGTTGGTTATGGAGCTTTGCCTCGGTAAGGCAAGGAAATTGCGCAAGGAAAGAAGGGGTGAGTCCCTGCGGGTTCAGTGCAGTAATCAGAGGGTACCAGAAGGATTGTCGGTTGCGTAAGTTGTGCTTTCAGGATGTTCAGAGTCAGGGTGAACCTAGGATTATTATTCGCAGGGATTAGTGTTAGTCGGAATGACCGGGCAGAAGGCCAGCGAAGGTAGGTCGCGGGTGTTGGAATAATTGGTGGGGCATTGGAAGCAGATCGCAGGCGGTGGGCCATAGAAAACTTCGAGGACGGAGTTTAGTTTAAGTGGGGGAGAGTTGTAACACCCAAAGTTTTGAAGGTCAAGAAAGGAAAGGAAACCATAACTTTAAGGAGGGACTCGGCGAGTCCGAGCGGGATCCGGGCCAAAGAGTAAGTAACCGACTCGGCGAGTCGGCCAAAGAGACTCGGCGAGTCTGGTCTGTACGAGGAAAACCCTAAATTCGGGGCTTGGAGCCTATTTAATCGTCTCATTCTCTCCCCTAGGGTTCCTTTACTGTCTCTCACACCCAGAACACCGCACCCTAAGCCTCCATTGTGCCCATTCAAGCTTTTAGCCATTTTGAGTGATTTAAAGGAAAAAGAAGAAGTGGGAATCATTGAAGCATCAAAGAGTGGCCTTGGATCCGAAGATTGGGGAACCCTTCTGAGATATTGAAAGTATTAAGTCGTTTATCTCCTTTAGATCTTCTTTGGTTATGAGTTTTTGGGCTTTTAAGCCATGTTTAAGATCAATCTCGAGCTTGAAGTCCAGATCTGAGGTTACTACCTCAGATCCATGCTTGTTTTGGTTTAGAATCCCGTAAAGCATCAACCCTTGAGTCGATTATGGAGCTTTCTTGCCTTAAACCATAGTTTATGGTGTATTTTGCCTAGATCTCCTTCTCTACACGTAAAGTTTGCAACTTTACGTGAGGAATAGGCTTGGGAAGGGTAGATCTACAGTTTGGAGTCCATGCATGACTCAAAAGTCCTCTGCATGTATGTAGATCGGAATGGACTCGGCGAGTCCTTCGAGTGGACTCGACGAGTAGCTTGAAGATGAGGAGGAACTCGACGAGTGGGATGAACAACTCGTCGATTCGGTTGAAGTTGGGCACGAACTCGGCGAGTTGAAAGAACAACTCGGCGAGTTGGATGAAGATTGCCTTGTACTTGGCGAGTCTGTTCTCGGACTCGGCGAGTCAGTTCATGAAACCCCAAACCCTTCGAGTTAAGACTCGAGTCAGAGAATCGAGCAAGGACTCGGTGAGTTGGACAGGACAGGATTCAAGAATCAGTAGACTCGGCGAGTCAGGGGCTGACTCGGCGAGTCAAGTCGCGATTGGAAGGACTTTGAGCATAAGAACTCGGCGAGTCAGTAAGTGGACTCGGCGAGTAGGGTTGACCTGGAAGGTTGACTTTGACCAAGACTTTGACTTAGACCAGAATTGACTTGGTTGACTGTCGGGGGTCAGTTAGACTAAGTGTTGCATTGATATTGGTAGCTCGGGGAGCTAGTGGAGCAGGAGTTCAGAGAGTTGCCGGTCGGCAGCTAGTGGGATCATCAGCAAGTTCAGCCAGTGCAGGTGAGTTTCCCTTTTGTATGAATGGGTCTACGGCCATAATGCCGGCCCATGTAGTTATGAGTAGAAGACCCGGGGGTTAGCCCTAGGCACAGTATGCTAGTATGATATTCAGGACGAGGTCCAGTGATAGCGGGCGGGTGCCCAAGGAATGGTTTATGTGATAGTTTATACTTGTTGTCTGTGTGATACTTGTATGTGCCTGGTAGGGAGGTGAGTGTGGGCGAGGTCCCGCATCTCACCAATAGCAGAGTGTGGATGGTGTTCCACATCTCATTAGCAGCAGATCAGGGGCGAGGCCCAAGTTAGGGAAATAATGAGTGTGGGCTGGGCCCGTATCTCACTATCAGTGGGAGCATGGACGAGGTTTCATGACTCATCAGTAGAGATCGGTTGTTAGGACCGAAGGGTAGTCAGACACCCCAGATACGTCTGACAGTATGTGATATTATGTTTACATGCTAGCATGATCTGTTATATGAGTTAGAGGCGGTAGGGGGAGATAGTCCCCCAGACTACCGGTCGATAGGGTCGAAGGGGCAGTCGTGCCCAACCATGCTAGATAGATTATGTGATATATATGTTATGTCGTAGTAGTAGGGGGTGAAATAGTCCCCAGTACCCGGTCGAGAGGACCGAAGGGGAGACCAACACCCAGATATGCTAGTCAGTATCCGGTCGAGAGGACCGAAGGGGAGGTAAGCTCCCATATATACTAGTCAGTATTCGGTCGAGAGGACTGAAGGGGAGGCCAACACCCAGATATGCTAGCCAGTATCCGGTCGAGAGGACCGAAGGGGTAGGTCGGGCACCCAGATATGCCTGACAATATGTGTATGTTATGTGATTGTATGGTATGTGGTAGGGTGGGGAACTCACTAAGCTTCGTGTTTACGGTTTTCAGTTTTGGTTTCAGGTACTTCCGGTAGCGGATGATGGAGCTCGGGATGATCGCATGGCACACACCATAGATTAGTCAGTCTGAGAATGTTTTACTCTGATAATGAGCATGTGTTTTGAAAACTATTACTTTGATCATGCTTCGAATCGATGATTTTACTTTAAGTAATATTTTATTAAAATAAATTTTTAGTCTTGAATTTTGGGACGTTACAGGTCGACTCTGCCGCCAACGGAGATGTGGGTCGAGGAACTGTTCTATAACATAGTCGGCGCTATCGACAATCGAAATCGGCGGTGGAGAAAGCAATGATTTTAGAGCACAACTACAGAGACGTTAAGGAATTTCTTATGTTTATGAAAACATCAACAAATTTTGATATGTGGTTCATGGTTTTCAGGTTGCGGAGGTACCGTTGGGAACAAATTTCGTATGTCACTTGGTTTGCCAGTGGCTGCCACTGTCAATTGCGCCGACAATACTGGTGCCAAGAACCTGTACATATGAGGGATGTGCACTCTCAAGGGAGCAGGTCGAACTACTATGCTAGGGCCAATTTTCAATTAACAGCTTTTCGCTTTTTTTTTTTTAAATATGTTTTATTTTTTTTTTTCAAAAAAAAAACACTAACTATGTTGGGGGCCAATTTTCAATTAACAACTTTTCGCTTTTTTTTTAAATATGTTTTATTTTTTTTTTCAAAAAAAAACACTAACTAACAATATACTTTTATTTTTATGTTGTCACTTAAGGGGTAAATCAGTCAGGAAAATAAGACAGGTATGTAAGAAAAAAAAAGATTTTTTAAAGATGTATTTCAATTTTGTTGAAATACCGGTTTTCAATTAATACTTTTTTGACTTAACTGCCCTTATGAAATGTTCTTTTTGTTCATATTTCAGTTTTGTTGAAAGGCCGGTTTTTTATGTTCAAATTAAATGCAATTTTTTTAAATTGACTGATTTTAGCAGTAAAAAAATACATATTCTTTTTATCATTAACGGTTTTGTGACTAAACTACCCTTATATATTGTTTTTTTTTTCTGCAGGTAAAAAACATGAATTTCGATTATTTTTCTGAACAATTTTTTTCCATTATTGGAAAGGGATTCATGAAATTGAAATGGGTTGTTGCGATTGCAGATAACGGTGGTTCAATGGAAGCAATTTGTGCCGCCTGTAAAGACTCTGTAGCAATGTTGTTCATGTTTGATCTTACTAGGCGCTTTACATTGAACAGATGTAAATAATTAAGTTTTTATAGTATTTATTATTATTATTGGTGGTTTTTGAAACGGAAATTGTTAATTGAGTTCAGACTCTTTGATTTTCAGCGTAGTTAATTGGTATCAAGAAGCAAGAAAACATAATCAGGTGAGTGGATGTTAATTTTTATTTCGGTTCAAAAGTCTTCGAAAATTTATTATCAAATTTTTTGTCTAATGATTCCGGTCAAATTTATTGAAGTGATCTGAGTTTTTTATGAAAAAATTGTGTTCATTACCTAATGTAACTGACTTATATGAGAGATTTTGATTATTTCTGAAATCAATTTCTTGTGGCAACGTCACCAGGTAAACTACTCACCGTTTAACAATTTAATAAATATGATTTTTTAATTCGCTCGCTACTATCCCATGGATGTTTGATTATGCCATTACATCATTGCCAGATTGTAAGTAAACTTTATTTAGTCCTTAATCTGTTTCATGTTAATTTGTTCCTTTTTTGTTGTTTCACTGTTTATTTGACTTTCCATTTTTTTTTATTTTTTGCAGGTGATGTGCCGATGGGGAGATCCTCGGTTGATTCAACAAATGGTTTTCAGGATGATCCACAAGAAAGGTGACATATGGAAGCTTTAACATAAACAGTTCACCTGTTTACAGTTGTATGGAAGCGTTTTAACCAAGAAGCTCAAAAGATTAGAATGCAGGAGATTCGTCTTAGGTGTCTTGTACTTCATTTCTTGACTGTATTTATTTGTTTTTCAAAGTTTTTATATGTTTTTTTTCTTCTTTTCTTTGCTCAGGGCTTATGGAATCTAAGAAAGCCGACGATTGAACTTATTAGCATACTGTAACACACACTGATCAACAAATTGATTCTTTTTTGTTTTTTTGTTTGTTGTGGTGACTTTGCTTTTATCAGATATGTGTGTTATCATTTTATCAAATGTTTTTTGAGTTAGCCAATGTTATATTTAAACAACACTTAATGAGGAAAAACCCATGAAATATTTGATCCGTGGAATCCGGCTCTCCAGTTCCATCCCATCAACCAAAGGATAAACCCATGAAATATATATTTCGATAAATAACTTATCCGACAACAAAAAAATTATCCATGACAAAACAATATTACTGTCCCATAACAATACTCAAACTATAAACAGATACTTGATCAAATAGTATTTACAAAGAACAAACAATGGAAAAAATTGTCGAATCCGACCCCGCAACGCGAAGGTTCCCCACCTAAGTATTATAAAAAATGATATTCGAGGATAATATAGTCATTATCGGATACAAAAACAAACAGAAAAGTTTCAGTAAGAAGGTTTACCCTTAGTAAGAAATTCTAACCCTTCTAACCGGTGGGCAACTATCTGGTTCCAATTTTGCTTTGTTAATAACAGGGCGTCTTTTCCGTCTGCTGCGTAACCCTGACGCCTCTCCAGCGTTTCCCATATAAACCCTTTCCCCGCCTTCGATTTTCATCCTAACAGACGCTCTCAGGTCTCAGCATCTTCGATCCTCAACTACAATGGCTATCAATGATCCTGAACACAGAGAGGAGGAGGAAGCCGCCGCCGAGGACGAAGACACCGGAGCGCAAGTTGCTCCGATCGTCAGGCTTGAAGCTGTCGAGGTCATTAACGGTGAAGAAGACGAGGATGCAATACTCGATCTGTTAGTATTCGATCTTGATCCGAGTTTACACGTTTGTATGATTTATTCTATATTATAACTTCATATTTCACGATTTCAGTAAGTCGAAGTTGTATAGATTCGACAAGGACGGGAATCAGTGGAAAGAACGAGGCGCCGGAACCGTTAAGCTTCTAAAGCATAAAGAAACTGGAAAAGTTCGTCTTGTTATGCGTCAATCAAAAACCCTAAAGATCTGCGCCAATCATCTCGGTATGTGTAAATTACAATTGTCGTTTTCCATATGTGGATTTTCATATGCTTATTATGCAATGTGATATTATTGCTCTAGTTCTACCGACGACATCGGTTCAAGAACACGCTGGCAATGACAAGTCATGCGTGTGGCATGCTGCCGACTTTTCTGATGGTGAACTTAAAGACGAACTTTTCTGCATTAGATTTGGATCAGTTGATAGTAAGTTGAAGTTTAATTTCTGTCAAATGTGTTTAATTTGGATCTTTTGCTCTGTCAATGTAATTATGTGATGTTATTTTTTTTTTATTTCAGATTGCAAAAAGTTCATGGAAACAGTTGAAGAAGTGGCAGAGTCACAGCATCCCGAGAAGGAGGAGAACAAAGATGCCTCAGATGCTGCTGGACTGCTGGAGAATTTGACTGTTAAAGATAAGACAGAAGAAGAAGGAAAAGAAGTCAAAGAGGCATCTGCTGATGCACCAAAGAAGGAGGAGAAAGAGCCTGAAAAGGCGGCAGAGTCAGAGGATAAGAAGAAGGAAGAATCTTCACCTGCTTCCTCAACTTAAGATGTAGCCTTATGAGAGGGTAAGTATTCCTTCTTGATCAAGTGTCCAGACAAAGAGAACTTTGATGGGTGGTTTTATATTTGAATTAGGTCTTTTGGGGTTTTGGTGAAAACATTTGGTTTTGGTTTTGATTTTGATTTTGATTTTGTCATCATATTGCATGTGTTTGTTTTGTGTCATTGATATAGTTTGGTTTTGGTGGGTTTTTACGGATGGTATTATTAGTGTACATCTGTTTGAGGGATATGCTTGCATGAGTTTGTGATTTAAGTGTCGTATAAAAACATTTTATCATTTGTTACCTTGATTTAAAACTTTTCAATTTTGATATCTTTAATCATTGTGTGTGTTGTAGTTTGCTTGAATGGCTTGTCAATTGTTTGGTGTATGGTTTGTTGCATTGTATTGTAAAATTTATGGGAGATTGAGTAATCTAACTAATATAAATGTCATTTTGACAAAAATAATCATTTTTTTTTTGTTTTGTTTTGTTTTGTTAATTGGCTGCATTGTTTGGAATTATACATTCCAGAGTTTTCGGAATGGCATAATACCGATCCGAAGTATTTTTGTATTTTTATGTAAGCTTAAATTTATAGTTGGTTAAGTGGTTGTTAACTTTTAGTTTTGAAAAAAAAAACTGTTATAAATAATGAATTGCGTGAAAATACGTAAATATATTGTAAAAAATAATAACTACATAAACTTCAATATGTTTAAATAATAATATAAATGGATTTTTTTACAACTACGCGTTAGTATATGTTTGAGTTTCAATACCTCCTTGATAGAACCAATTTGTATTTTTTTTTTCTTTGTATCATATACAATTTTCACAAATCACCTTCGATATGACTTGATTCAGATTTGGGTGTAACCCTCTATGCTCAAAAAATTGCCACCAATCAATTGATCAAGCTCTCTAGAAAGTAACACAAGAACACTCCACGATCTCTTTATCATGAGATTGTTGTGGTACGTATTTACAAAGGGGTGTGTAAACTCCATTATATCATTTACAAAAGGGTGTGTAAACTCCATTATATCAATGAGTTTGATACCACAATAGTTGATATCCACTAACAGTTTGTAGATAGGGCTCACATAACTATAAAGCAAGATGAAGATTCAAAAATGCGGAAATTAAAAGAGTGTTTTGAGATAAAATTATCTCTGTGTTTTTTTTTTCTTACTGAAATGAAAACATACAGGGAATATATACAACAAGTTTAGGGCCGGCTACACTAATCAGATCTTAGATTAAAGGAATCTCAAATCAATTCTAATCCTATCTAAAAATAAATACAAGGAATAAAATCTACTAAATATAACTTCGTAATATTCAACACTCCCCCTCAAGCTTGGTTGTAGATATTGAACAAACCAAGCTTGGAAATAAGTTCTTCGAAGTAAGTCCTTGGCAAAGCTTTAGTTAAGACATCAGCTATCTGGAGACGAGATGGAACATGGCTTAGATGAACAGTTCTGTTATCAACCTTTTCAGAAATGAAATGTCGATCAATTTCTATGTGTTTTGTACGATCGTGGTGAACTGGATTTTTTGCTATGTCAATAGCAGGCTGACTATCAGTGAACATCTTTACTGATTCTTCCTTCTTCATTCCAAGTTCCTTGAGAAGTCTTTGAATCCACATTCCTTCACAAATTCCTAGCGTAAGAGCTCGATACTCAGATTCACCACTGCTGCGAGACACAACAGATTGCTTCTTGCTCCTCCATGTAACAAGATTGCCCCATACATACGAGTAGTAACCCGTAGTAGATTTTCGGTATGTTTCCTTACCAGCCCAGCTTGCGTCGGTATACACTTGAACATCACGAGTATTGGTCCTTTTGAACAGTAGGCCCAGACTTGGAGTCATCTTAAGATACCTTAAGATACGATTCACGGCTTCTAGATCACCTTCGGTAGGTTCATTCATGTGTTGACTAACAATGCTTACAGAATACGCAATGTCAGGACGGGTGTGAGACAAGTAAATGAGTTTGCCAACAAGCTGCTGATACCGTTCTTTGTTCACAGGGGTTTGTTCTTCTCTGTTACATGCTTTCTTGTTGGGATCCATGGGAGTTTCTGTTGGCTTACATCCAAGAAGGCCGGTTTCTTTTAAAAGATCCAAGATATATTTCCTTTGAGATATAACAATACCTTCCTTGGACCGAGCAACTTCCATTCCAAGGAAGTATTTGAGATGTCCAAGATCTTTAATTTCAAATTCGGATGCCAAGTTTCTTTTCAGAAGATTAATCGCCTCAATATCGTCTCCTGTTACAATGATATCATCAACGTATATGATTAATATGGCTTTCTTCCCGGTAGAACCAGTCTTGGTAAATAATGTGTGATCAACTTGGCATTGAACATAACCATGGGAAGTGATGGCGCGACTGAATTTTCCGAACCATGCGCGAGGTGATTGTTTAAGGCCATAGAGAGATTTTTTTAATCTGCACACCATATTGCCTTTGGAGTTTTCAAACCCTGGTGGCATTGACATATATATTTCTTCTTCCAGATCTACATTTAGAAAAGCGTTTTTTCTATCAAGTTGTTATAGAGGCTAATCGTTATTTACAGCTAGAAAGAGCAATACTCGAACCGTATTCAGTTTAGCAACAGGGGCATATGTCTCTTGGTAATCAACACCATAGGATTGAGTGTAGCCTTTAGCGACTAATCTCGCTTTGAATCTGTCTATACTCCCATCAGCTTTGTATTTGACAGAGAATATCCATTTGCAACCTACAAGACATTTCCCTTTAGGTAATTTTGTAACTGTCCAAGTGCCATTGGATTCAAGGGCTTTTATTTCTTCTTCAACTGCCAATTTCCACCTTGGAAATTTGAGAGCCTCATGAATGGAGTCTGGAATATGTGTTTGATCGAGATTAGCCACAAAGGATGTATAAGAAGGGTGAAGCTTACCGTATGTAACAAATCGTTCAATAGGGTGTTTGGTACATGAGCGAACACCTTTCCGTTGAGCAATTGGTAATTCCGAATCATCAAGAATGGGTTCAACAGTGGAATTACCGTCATCAAGTGAGTTCGTATGTTGTTGAGTATCATCGGTGACAGAGATCGGGATGGAATCATGGTCATTGCTTTGTGGTGTAGTGGCTTCTACTTGTTGTGGCAGACAATTCCTTCTAGAATAGACACGAAGTGGAGCAGAAGTGTTTTCAAGAGGAGAAGTGTTTTCTGGAATAGAATAATTCTCCTGTGAGGATTGAATAGTTTCCCAGACCGGATTTTGTTCTGCAATAGGATAATCCTCCTGTGAGGATTGAAGAGTTTCCCAAAACGGATATTCATTATTAGAAGTTTCCCCCTGAATATTGGTTTTAGGGAAATATGACTGATTTTCAAAAAATGTAACATCCATTGTTGTGTACATTTTCCGAGTGAGTGGTGAATAGCATTTATAGCCCTTTTGACGAGAAGAATACCCAAGAAATACACATTTGAGTGCCTGAGGGTCTAATTTTGACCACCGTTGTTTCTGGATATGGACAAAGGTTGTACACCCGAATATTTTCAATGGTAGGTCTGATGTAAATGAAAGAATGTGGGAATGAGATTTTTACAGAACATCTCATGGAGTTTGAAACTTTAGCACTCGACTGGGCATCCTATTGATAAGGTATGTAGAAGTGAGTAAGGCTTCTCCCCAGAGATACTAAGGCATGTTGTTAGTGAACATAATAGCCCGAGATACTTCAAGGAGATGACGGTTTTTCCGCTCAGCCACCCCATTTTGTTGGGGTGTGTCAACACAAGAACTTATGTGAACAATGCCTTTTTCTGTAAGGTAATGTCCAAGGATGGTGTTGAAATAATCACGAGCATTATCAGTTTTCAAGACTTGAACTTTTGAGTGAAATTGGGTATGAATCAAATTGTAGAATGACTGAAAAATAGTAGATGTTTCGGATTTCTCTTTCATGAGATATGTCCAAGTCATTCTGGTGTGGTCATCGATAAAGGTGATGAACCACCGAGCCTCATTAAGATTTTTGACTCGTGAGGGTCCCCATATGTCACTATGGATCAAAGAAAAAGGTTTTGAGGGCTTATACTCAATTTTAGGGTAAACATTTCGAGTGTGTTTTGCAAACTGACAAACCTCACATTGATAAAATTGTGGCTTTTTATGTAACGACCAATTTTCACGACCAAAAATTTTGTTTTAAAACATTACTTTAGAAAATATTAATAACTAAAAACATTGTTGATCAAACCATAACACAACGTGAACCATGTTTAAAAGCCAAATCATACAACCAATCAAAATATCAGAGTACAAATCCCAGTGAAGCCCGTAAATGCGGAAACCAGAGAGTGTGTGTGTGACATGCTGCTACCGCGCCGACTCCTTTCCCCTAGCTGAGGAGGTACTTGAAACCAAAACTGAAAACCGTAAGCACAAAGCTTAGTGAGTTCCCCCATCGTACCACATACCATACAAACACATAACATACATACTGCCAGGCCATTCTGGGGTGCCTGACTACCCAGTACGGCCATTCTGGGGTGCCGTCCTACCCGTGTCAAGCCATTCTGGGGTGCTGACTACCCGTGTTAAGCCATTCTGGGGTGCTGACTACCCATCGGTCCTAACAACCGATCCTCGAGGACTAGTCCCCTTTTACTACCTTTATCGCATATAACATAACAAGCCAGCATGCAAACATATCATCACGTACTGTCAGACATATCTGGGGTGTCTGACCTACCCTTCGGTCCTAACAACCGAACTCTACAACTATCACATATACATATCATGCCAGCATATAACATATCAGGTAGTAGCAAACCTAGATGATATCACAAAGACAATCATCTAACATACAACTCCTACCAGTGGGCCGACATTGTGGTCGTAGACCCACCGCTACTGGAAGGTAACTCACCTCGAAGTAGCTGCTGATTTGATCGGGAACTGACTGTCTGCTGCTGCTGCTGCTGCTCCGGAAATCCTCCGGCTGCAATTCCCACAACGTACCCAATCAAACACTGCTAACTGTCCTTTGGGTAAAATGACCATTTTACCCCCGATCATGCCCTAAGTCACAGACAGAGTCAACTTTCAATTGACCCGACTCGCCGAGTTGGCTTTCCAACTCGCCGAGTCCCTACCCAAACGATTGTCCTGGATCCCGTTTCTACTCGTCGAGTTAGGCGACGACTCGACGAGTTCTCCTTCTAAACTGATATTCAAGTCCTTCATCCTACTCGTCGAGTTGTATGAACAACTCGTCGAGTTCATCTTCATCCGATGAACACTTATGCTAAGACTCGCCGAGTTGTATGAACAACTCGCCGAGTCTGTTCTTGGTCTAAGGAGATTGCCTTGAACTCGCCGAGTCAGGGCATTGACTCGCCGAGTACCTCCAAAGATGAGTTCAGCTTCCGATTCACTGAGTCACACCCCATGACTCACTGCTCACTCGACACTACGAAAAGGGGACAAACTCGGAGACTCGCGAACAGACTCGCCGAGTCACATGAGCGACTCGCCGAGTCGTTGCCATGCACCCACTAAATACACGGATTTGCTCGATTCCAGTCCATGCCATTCACAGATCTGGACTTCTAGGACACGAATCACACGTAAAGTTTCCAACTTTACGTGTAGATATTCACCAATATGGATTTTAGGGCTCAAAATGCCTCAAAAGGGTAGATCTAGGGTGGACAAGCAACATGGGGCCATAAAGCTAACAGATCTGAGCTCCTGGAGCTCAATCTTGCCTAGATCTAGAGGCCAATCGACTTATTGCAAACCCTCAAGCATGCACAATCTTGGAAATGGCTCAAAAAGGACTTTAATGGAGCTATAAGGGACAATAAGCTTAAAAACAGAGGGGAAACGAGCTATACCTTAGGGGAAACGTTGGAATGACACAGAGATGCTTGGCCTCCTTCTCCTCTTCTTGATTCCCTCTTCTTTTCCTTCAAAGAAACTTCAAGAACACCACAAAACACTTCAAACTCACAAGGAAGCAAGGCTAGAGAGAGATACAGGGCTCTGAGGGTGAATGGGGGCGAGGTTGGGGCGGATAAGTCGTTTAAATAGGGTGCAAATCCCTGAAACTTAGGGTTTCATCCAACAGCTGTGACTCGCCGAGTCCAGGATATGGACTCGCCGAGTCGCCAACTTAAACGTGTCCCGGGTCCCGCATCCACTCGGCGAGTCGGACCTATGACTCGCCGAGTCCAAGGCTAAAAGAAGGGAAATACTCAAATAAGATTTACGTACTAGGAACCGGGTGCTACAAATCTCCCCCACTTATTTTAGACTTCGTCCTCGAAGTCTGCTGCTCGATCCCGAAATAGCTCGGGATAATGCTCCATCATCTTGTCCATCGGCTCCCAAGTCCATTCCGAACCCTTGCGGTGCTGCCATTGCACCTTCACTAATTCCACCCTCTTGTTCCTCAAATCCTTCGACTTCCTGTCGAGGATTGCGACTGGGCGCTCAATGTAATTCAGGCTGTCATCAACCTGAATATCCTCCAAAGGCACTACCGCTAAATCGTCCACTAAGCACTTCCGCAACTGGGAAACATGGAAAGTGCTATGGATCTGGCTGAGCTCGGCTGGCAGATCCAGTCTATACGCCACCTTGCCCACCCGGGCTACGACCCTGAATGGTCCGATGAACCTCGGACCTAACTTGCCTCGCTTCCTGAATCGAATGACGCCCTTCCAAGGCGACACCTTCAGGAGGACCATATCCGCGACTTGGAATTCCAAGTCGGATCGACGCTTGTCGGCATAGCTTTTCTGCCGACTCTGAGCAGTCTGAAGCCTGCTCCGGACCTGCTGGATCCTCTCAGTCGTCTTGAGCACCACCTCGGTGCTCCCCATGACTCTCTGGCCAACCTCACCTCAGCATATCGGGGTTCTGCACCTCCGACCGTACAACATCCCAAATGGGGAACGGTCAATACTCGCGTGGTAGCTGTTGTTGTAGGAGAACTCGGCCAGGGGAAGATAGGTATCCCAGCTACCACCGAAGTCTAGCACGCACGCCCGCAACATATCCTCCAGAGTCTGGATGGTCCGCTCGCTCTGACCACCCGCCTGCAGGTGGAAAACGGTGCTAAAATGCAAACGAGTGCCCAACTTGTCATGAAATTTCTTCCAAAACCTGGAAGTAAAACGCACATCCCTATCCGAGATAACTGAAACTGGCACCCCGTGCCGCGCCACAATCTCCCTGATATAGATGTCGGCCAATTTCTCGGCTGATATGCTCTCCTGAATCGGGATAAAGTGAGCAACGCTCAACGTACCATGCCACATCCCGCTTCATGCAGGGCCACCAATAATCTAAACGAAGATCCCTATACATCTTCGTCGCCCCGGGATGAATAGAGAATCGGGACTTGTGCGCCTCCTCCATCAAAATCTGGCGCACGCCTCCGTGATACGGTACCCACACCCTACGGTGTAGTGTCAAAAGTCATCAGCTATCATAATCAAAGGAGGAAACCTGACCCACAACACGCTCACTCTTCCGATGTTCCTCCTTGATAGCCTCATGTTGGGCCCCTCGAATCTGCTCCAACAGGGGAGTCACCACGGTCATCCTCATGCAAACGTCCCTGATCGGCGCCGCCTTGTGGCTAAGCGCATCGGCCACCACATTGGCCTTGCCCGGGTGGTAGAGGATCTCGCAATCATAATCCTTTACCACGTCCAACCACCGACGCTGCCTCATATTCAGATTCGGCTGATCCATGAGGTACCTCAAACTCTTGTGGTCCGTGTAGATGGTACACCAAACCCCGTAGAGGTAATGCCGCCAAATATTGAGGGCAAAAACCACCGCCCCCAACTCCAAATCATGCGTCGGGTAGTTCGCCTCTTGAGGCTTGAGCTGCCTCGAAGCGTAGGCAATGACATTCCCCCTCTGCATCAGTACCGTGCCCAACCCAGAAATGGACGCGTCGTAGTATACCATAAAATCCTCCACGCCCTCTGGCAGGACTAAGATCGGCGCCTCGCACAGTACTGTCTCAGCATCTCAAACGCAGCCTGCTGCTCAGGTCCCCACCGAAAGACCACGACTTTCTTCGTCAGCCGCGTCAGGGGTACGACTATCTTGGAGAAATCCTAAATAAATCTCCGATAGTAGCCTGCTAATCCCAAGAAACTCCGAATCTCAGATGGAGACTTCGGAACCTCCCATCTCATCACGGCCTCGACCTTGGCCGGATCGACCAGGATTCCGTTTTGGTTGACAAGGTGTCCAAGAAATTGCACCTCGCGCAACCAAAACTCACACTTGGAGAACTTGGCATACAAGCTCTCCCTCCTCAAGGTCTCCAGCACCTCTCTCAGATGCTCCTCATGTTCCTCCCGAGTCTTGGAATAAACCAAGATGTCATCGATAAAGACTATCACAGACCGATCCAGCATCGGTCTGCATACGCGGTTCATGAGGTCCATGAACGCGGCAGGAGCATTGGTGAGCCCAAACGGCATCACCACAAACTCATAATGGCCATAGCGCGTCCGAAACGCGGTCTTCTGCATATCCTCCTCCCCGACCCTCATCTGATGATAACCCGAACGCAAATCAATCTTGGAGAACCAAGATGCTCCCTGAAGCTGGTCAAAGAGGTCATCAATCCTCGGGAGTGGGTAACGGTTCTTCACCGTTACCTTGTTCAGCTCCCGATAATCTATACACATCTGATGCGACCTGTCCTTTTTCTTCACGAACAAAATCGGGGCTCCCCAGGGTGAACTACTCGGTCGAATGAATCCCTTGTCTAGCAGCTCCTACAACTGCGTAGACAACTCCTGCATCTCGGGAGGAGCCAACCGATACGGCGCCTTGGCTATCGGAGCCGCACCAGGAACAAGGTCAATCCTGAACTCCACCTGTCGCTCCGGAGCTATCCCAGGAAGCTCCTCCGGGAAAACATCTGCAAAGTCTCGAACCACCGGAACCTCGCTCACTGTCGCCTTACCCGCCTCCCGGGTATCCATCACATACGCGACATATCCTGCGCATCCCTGCTGAAGGTAGCGCCTCGCCCTCGCTGCTGAACATATTGTGGGTCCATACTGCGGCCTCTCGCCATGAATTACTAACTCTCCCCCACCTGGGGTCCTGACCCGCACTAGCTGTTGCGCGCAATCTATAACCGCCCCATTAGGGCTCAGCCAATCCATGCCTATAATCACCTTGTTCCCACGCAACGGAATAGGAACCAAATCTACCAAGTAGCGCTCCTCAAACAAACGCAGCACGCAATCTCGAAATACCATCGATGCTCGCACCGATCGATCATCAGCAATCTCCACCTCCAAAGGGCAATCTAACTCGCCTGATGACTCATGAAACTTCTTGCTAAGCGGAAGGGAAACGAATGATCGGGACGCACCCGAGTCGAACAACACCTGAACTGGAAGGCCGTTCACATGGAACGATCCTAATGCATACATATACATACGGAGCACATATCAATAACATAACATCATAAAAATAAGATAGAGGGAAAGAATCATACCCGTCACCACATCGGGTGTGGTGCGTGCCTCCTCGGTAGTCAGCTGAAATGCTCGGCTCCTCACCACTGGAGCCTCTGCCTTGCCCTGCCGGCCATTCGTGATCCACAGGGTCGCTGGAGCTGGCGCCTTTACCGGCGCTGAAACTGTCAACTGGGGGCAATTGGCCTTCTTGTGGCCCCTCTGGTTGCAGTGGAAACACAACAACTCTGATGTCTAAATAACTGCTGCCGGAGCAGTGCAATCCCTGCTGATGTGCCCAGTCTTGTCGCACTTGTAGCAGCCTGATGATCCCATCCTGCACGCCCCCTCGTGCGGCCTGCCACATTTCCTGCAGCGGCTCGGTCCTGACTGGCCTTTCGGCCTACCATCCGATCCCTTGGGCTTCTTCCCCGAAGCCCCTCCTGTCTGACCCTCCTCTGATTTCCGTTTCCGGATGTGCTCCAAATCTATCTCCCTCTCCCTTGCCCTGGCAATCATAGAGTCCAAGGTAGGGCAAGCCGAAAAGCTAACATGCTCCCGGATGTCAGCTCGTAGCATATCATGATAACGATTCCTCCTCATGTCCTCGTCACCAGCATACTGGGGCACCAACAAAGCCCTTTTCCGGAACTTGGCGGTGATCTCCGCCACAGTCTCCGTCGTCTGTCTCATGTCTAGAAACTCCCTGGCCAGCTGCTGAAGCTCGACAGCCGGCGCAAACTCTGCCCTGAACCTGGTCACAAAGTCCGACCAGGTCATAGCCTCGATAGTTGAGGCTCCCAACGAGTCACCCACTGACTCCCACCAATCCCGGGCTCGATCCCGTAAACACCCTGCTGCATATCTCACCTTCGACCCCTCGGGGCAGAAGCTAGTCAACTGTGCAGACTCGATGTCTGCAATCCATCGCCTGGCAGCAATGGGGTCCTTCACCCCATGGAAGTCCGGCGCACCACTGCCCCTGAAGTCCTTGAAGGACAGTGTGCGAGATCCCGACTGGCTAGATGCCATATCACTCCGGAATGCCCGAAGGCGATCCTCCATCAACTCCATGATCCCTTCCTTGATCGACCCAAAGAGGATGGGGGTCGACTCAAGGATGCCTCTGGTGATCTCTGACGCGATGAACTCACGTAGTCCCTCATCAACCGGCTCGGAACATGATCCCGAACCTGACCCCTCTCCTAAACCGCCATCTACCGGCCTCGATCGAAGTACCACCATTCTGTAATACATCACAACAAACATTAGAAATATTTATACTTCCTGAGGGATCACTGCTACTTACAAGTTCCCTGATCTTATCTTGGCCTTCCTTGGTTCGGGTACGGATCCTCTGCTTTCAGTAGTACGGGCCCATCCTACCTTCCACATCTATCCGTACCTTCTTTAAGGAATGCCTCGACTCCACCAGATCCCTTTCACTACTGCCGATCACTGCTATACTCATCCTAGGCTCGCCTTAGGGAAATCTCTGATTCCACTCTATCCAGTCCTCAGCTGCTGCAGGCCTCCTTGTAATGCCAATTAGCCATTACCCGAATACCATCACATGTGACGAGGATCAGATAATCCTTCGAGTACCCGACTCGTCCCTACAACGGTTGGACTCAAACAAGAGCTGCGCAGTAGGATCAAACACGGCACTCTAAGATTATTCAACCCTGCACACATGTGACGTGATGCATTCGCCTAATGGCTAACTCCCACTAACCAGAGTTCCGCATAGCACGAAGCAAGCAGCATTCAGACAAGGGTAACAACCTCAATCAACTCTTTCTGCTTACAGGAACTGAGCTAGCATAAAGTGCTAAACTCATACTATCAGGCATAACCTAATCAGGCTATCCTACTTACTGCCTACTCAATATCTAGCATGCAATTCTCATACAACTGAAACACATAAAGCAGGCACATAAGGCATCACTCCTAGACCCTTAGTCCTATTCTAGCATGCTGTTCTACAAAAGCTGATAAACATAACATAAACTTGTATGGGTACTTTGGGGAATACTTACTTGAGCTCGGCCGGTCGCGCACATCACACACTTCGTTCTTTCTCGAAACTCTTTTCTCAATTTTTAGAAAACATTTTCTTTTAGAAAATCTTTTAATCCCTCGATTTGAGTTCAGACACTCCCGAAGGTGTGTCCGAATCCCTCAAACCAGGGCTCTGATACCAACTTGTAACGACCCAATTTTCACGACCAAAAATTTTGTTTTAAAACCTTACTTTAGAAAATATTAATAACTAAAAACATTGTTGATCAAACCATAACACAACGTGAACCATGTCTAAAAGCCAAATCATACAACCAATCAAAATATCAGAGTACAAATCCCAGTGAAGCCCGTAAATGCGGAAACCAGAGAGTGTGTGTGTGACATGCTGCTACCGTGCCGGCTCCTTTCCCCTAGCTGAGGAGGTACCTGAAACCAAAACTGAAAACCGTAAGCACAAAGCTTAGTGAGTTCCCCCATCGTACCACATACCATACAAACACATAACATACATACTGCCAGGCCATTCTGGGGTGCCTGACTACCCGGTACGGCCATTCTGGGGTGCCGTCCTACGCGTGTCAAGCCATTCTGGGGTGCTGACTACCCGTGTCAAGCCATTTTGGGGTGCTGACTACCCATCGGTCCTAACAACCGATCCTCGGGGACTAGTCCCCTCTTACTACCTTTATCGCATATAACATAACAAGCCAGCATGCAAACATATCATCACGTACTGTCAGACATATCTGGGGTGTCTGACCTACCCTTCGGTCCTAACAACCGAACTATACAACTATCACATATACATATCATGCCAGCATATAACATATCAGGTAGTAGCAAACCTAGATGATATCACAAAGACAATCATCTAACATACAACTCCTACCGGTGGGCCGGCATTGTGGCCGTAGACCCACCGCTACTGGAAGGTAACTCACCTCGAAGTAGCTGCTGATCTGATCGGGAACTGACTGTCTGCTGCTGCTGCTGCTGCTCCGGAAATTCTCCGGCTGCAATTCCCACAACGTACCCAATCAAACACTGCTAACTGTCCTTTGGGTAAAATGACCATTTTACCCCGATCATGCCCTAAGTCACAGACAGAGTCAACTTTCAATTGACCCGACTCGCCGAGTTGGCTTTCCAACTCGCCGAGTCCCTACCCAAACGATTGTCCTGGATCCCGTTTCTACTCGTCGAGTTAGGCGACGACTCGACGAGTTCTCCTTCTAAACTGATATTCAAGTCCTTCATCCTACTCGTCGAGTTGTATGAACAACTCGTCGAGTTCATCTTCATCCGATGAACACTTATGCTAAGACTCGCCGAGTTGTATGAACAACTCGCCGAGTCTGTTCTTGGTCTAAGGAGATTGCCTTGAACTCGCCGAGTCAGGGCATTAACTCGCCGAGTACCTCCAAAGATGAGTTCAGCTTCCGATTCACTGAGTCACACCCCATGACTCACTGCTCACTCGACACTACGAAAAGGGGACAAACTCGGAGACTCGCGAATAGACTCGCCGAGTCACATGAGCGACTCGCCGAGTCGTTGCCATGCACCCACTAAATACACGGATTTTCTCGATTCCAGTCCATTCCATTCACAGATCTGGACTTCTAGGACACGAATCACACGTAAAGTTTCCAACTTTACGTGTAGATATTCACCAATATGGATTTTAGGGCTCAAAATGCCTCAAAAGGGTAGATCTAGGGTGGACAAGCAACATGGGGCCATAAAGCTAACAGATCTGAGCTCCTGGAGCTCAATCTTGCCTAGATCTAGAGGCCAATCGACTTATTGCAAACCCTCAAGCATGCACAATCTTGGAAATGGCTCAAAAAGGACTTTAATGGAGCTATAAGGGACAATAAGCTTAAAAACAGAGGGGAAACGAGCTATACCTTAGGGGAAACGTTGGAATGACACAGAGATGCTTGGCCTCCTTCTCCTCTTCTTGATTCCCTCTTCTTTTCCTTCAAAGAAACTTCAAGAACACCACAAAACACTTCAAACTCACAAGGAAGCAAGGCTAGAGAGAGATACAGGGCTCTGAGGGTGAATGGGGGCGAGGTTGGGGCGGATAAGTCGTTTAAATAGGGTGCAAATCCCTGAAACTTAGGGTTTCATCCAACAGCTGTGACTCGCCGAGTCCAGGATATGGACTCGCCGAGTCGCCAACTTAAACGTGTCCCGGGTCCCGCATCCACTCGGCGAGTCGGACCTATGACTCGCCGAGTCCAAGGCTAAAAGAAGGGAAATACTCAAATAAGATTTACGTACCAGGAACCGGGTGCTACATTTTATTTATGAATAATTGAGGAAACAACTTAGCTAAATACATAAAATTGGGATGACCTAGGCGAAGATGCCATAACATGACTTTATTTTGTATGCTGGAATCTGAAAATGAAATGGAATTAGAGACAAAAGCTGAACTTTTACTGGACTCTGAGCCACAATGTGAGTTTTCTTGGAGCAAGTATAATCCCTTTCTCTGCTTAGCAATGCCAATCACCTTCCCCGATCCCGCCACCTGAAAATCACACCAGTCATCAGAAAAACGAATTATGCATTTCAAGTCTCGTGTAAGTTTACTTATTGAAAGTAAATTGCAGTCCGGTTTTGGTACAAAAAGGACCGAGTGAAGAGTGATATTATTTGACAATGTAACAGATCCGATTCCTTTTACAGGAGAAAAGGATCCATCAGCAATTCGAACATGGGACTGGTGATGAGGTTGAAGAAATGTGAAAAGGCTCATATCTGATGTCATATGGTTGGTAGCCCCTCAGGTTGCATTGCCATTTCCATAAGAAGTATGAAGAGCATAAATGATTTTACCTTTATGAACTAGTAAGCTGGTGGACTGTTCAGTAGTACCTGTGGTGTTTGGATCAGAGGTTGAGTTATTTTGCATCATCTTTGTCAATGCCTCCAACTGATTTTTGATAGTCTGGATCTCATTGTTGTAAGGCTCGGGATAAGTAGTAAGATTGGCTCTATTTTCTTTATTGAAACGAGCACTTGAGGGTTTCCAGTCTGCTGGCTTTCCATGGAGCTTCCAACAACCATGTTTCCAATGACCAGGGACTTTACAATGTTCACACCATGGACGCCCTTGAGATTTCTGGGATTTACCATGATGAGTAGAAGTGTTGGTGAAGAGGGCAGATCCCTCGGTGATAAGATTATTGGACTGGGGCATCATAAGTTTTTTACGACTTTCTTCTTGACGGACAGTAGAGAAGGCTTCACGGGATGTAGGTAGAGGATGGGTTCCCATGACCTGACTGCGAACACCGTCTAAATCTTTGTTGAGGCCAAGTAAGAATCTGATAGTTCTTTTCTGATTGACTACAGAACGATAACTGGCATCATCATCAACACACTTCCAGGGATGGGTCTCAAATAAATCTAGTTGAAGCCAGATTCGGGATAGAAGATGAAAGTACTGAGTGACAGAAAGATCACCTTGGCGCAAATCATACAACTTAGTCTCGAATTTGAATAGTTCAGAGGAGTTTTCAGTGCTTGAGTAGGTTTCTTTGGCTACCTCCCAGATCTCTTGAGCAGTCTTGTAAAGAATAATGTTTTCTCCCACTTCTGTTGTCATAGAGTTGATTAACTAGGACATAACCAAATGATCATTGGTTCTCCAGGTCCTAAATTTTGGATCCTTAGAATCAGGAGCCACAGTTTCTCTGGTAAGATGACCATCTTTATAACGACCACAGATAAACATAAATATTGATTGAGACCATTGGAAAAAATTCTAACCATTGAGTTTATGACTGGTTGTAGGAGTTGTATCAGGATTTCCTGTTAATCCTGGTACTAACGTGATTGTGCTGGATTCAGAGTTTGAAGATGTGCCCGTCATTGTGAAGACTTGAGTTTAAATTTGAACAATGAAGATCGAGAGAACTATGAAATCTCTGATACCATGCAGAAATTAAAAGAGTGTTTTGAGATAAAATTATCTCTGTGTTTTTTTTCTTACTGAAATGAAAACATACAGGGAATATATACAACAAGTTTAGGGCCGGCTACACTAATCAGATCCTAGATTAAAGGAATCTCAAATCAATTCTAATCCTATCTAAAAATAAATACAAGGAATAAAATCTACTAAATATAACTTCGTAATATTCAACAAAAAAATAATCATCGTCCAAGAAACTATCATATATAGTAAATGTGAAGTCTGGAAATCCAGAACTCCCAAAGACTGTGTAATATAATTGAAATTATCTATAGTTGCATAAAGGTAGGAATTATCTAATCAATAGATAACATTTTCTTTGGGAGAAAATTTTCCAGGAAATTAATCGAGATGTATAGTTACATAAAGGTTGGAATTATATAATCAATAGATAAACATTTTCTCATAAGTGATTGTTACTTGTGTAATATAATTGAAATACATTTATACCGTATCACACTCATACCAAGCTCGTAATAGATCCATCAACCATGTCACTCCAATCGTTTACATATGTGTTGAAAGCTATCGGTACAAATGTACGCGGAGCATCAGACCTTCGCTCTATTGACAATAAAATCATGTACATATGTGCTGAAAGTTATCGGTACAAATGTACGTGGAGCATCAGACCTTCGCTCTACCGAAAATAAAATCCATTGCATGATATGATGTCAATCAACACATGTATACAATGAAGTAAGTAACCTAACTGAATGTTTAATGTGTAATGATCATACACATATAACTTACATCACATTCCAACCAACCCAAAGTCTATGTCCCAATATATGCACATCCAAAACTCCATTGCCATTATATACGTGAGAAACCGATGAACAAACAATAGCGAAAGGGAAGTGATTCGTACACAACAGTTTTTTGCCATACACAACAATTCATGCATTATATAGTTGTACAATACAACATTTTAAAGCACCAATTGTTGTGCATGGAGAAAAATTATTGTGTACGGATCAACTCCCCTATTTTCATATAGAATGTGAATGTTACGGACTATACAATTGTCTAATGGTGGTGGTCATAGGCGTGCAACGTCTTTCTTTTTCATATGTATCCACGAAGACTTCAGTCGTAAATATGTGATGCTTGATTTGTACACCTAAGAACCTATGGTGACATTTTAAAATCTAATTGGGGAATCACTTTGTAACATCCGGTTTCTAGGTATGAGCTTTTTACTTCAATATTGTGAATTTTTGGTGGCCATGACGTGGTGCCAGGATCACCATGACACGACATCTTATGAGTCGCGATAATTTTTAAGTGGCACATGGTGACGTCTGGGGCTCAAAACCCTAGATTTCGAGCGTTGGGCCCCATTTAAAGTATGCGATGGCTAGGGTTTGTCCACCTTAGCCTCCCTTACTCCCGAAAGACCAGAAATCAACCCTAGCCTCTTTGTGATCATCATGGAGCTGATTTGTGGTTTTATGGCCTTTGAAGAAAGAAGAATGTGCTTCATCAAGCAAGCTCATCTTCATCCCTTGGTGTATCTTTTAGGCTTTTGTAAGTCCTCAAGCTCTTACCTTTTTGATGCAATCTTCTTGATCTAGGTTTTTATGGACATTTCTTCATGTTTATGTTGGTTTGAGTGGATGGATCCAATAAAGTTGCCAACTTTATTGATCCTTGAGGTCCCAAGAAGATTAGATGCTCCAGATCTGAAGTATTATGTAATTTTGAGCTCATGCATAACCCCATTCCTTTCATTTTGACCTAAGTTGAGTAAAAGACATGCATTATACGTGCATGTCCTCAAAGCAAGGATTTTTATGATACATATGAGTCTAAGGAAGCTTTCTGGAAGGTATGGATATGGGGCTTAATGGATTAAGGGATTAATCCGTTGAGTTGATTCTGATGAGATACAACGACGTGGTGACATGCTCATCATGACGTGGCGGTGGAATCCGTCGTGATTTTTTTGTGCTTACGGTTTAAGTTTAAATGTTTAAGGTATCTCTAGTAGCAGGGGAAATGAGTTAGCTTGATTGCATTGCATCCACCGATGATATCCGCACTACAAGATTGTGGGATTTACTCTGATATTTTTATGAAAATAATATACTCATGTTTTGGATTACTTGACTTGTGATGTTTATGAATGAGTTTTATTACTTAAAAAATGAAAACTTTTTTTTGGTATTTTTGGGATGTTTCACACTTCTATCACAGGTTCGTCATCCGACTACTTTACAGTTTTAATAGTTTCATCCTACAAAAAGAAAATATTAAATATAATTAAATTTTTAACAATACAACAACGTATAATAGCACATATGTAGTTATTTATGTACCTTAAACTTATGTGTCCAAAAGTCATCATCTTGTAAAAGAACACAATCCTCTATGATAAATTGCTCTAAGGGGGGTAACCTTGTCACCCTATAATCATTTAACAAATCCATACTATTAAAATATCAATGATGCAATAACGGGTATATACCATAAAATTAAATAACAATATGCTAGAGTTAATTAACAATATACCTCGAACCCTTGTGAGGTATCATCATCATGTGTGGCACCCTTATTACTATGAAGTACGTGTATACCTACCACAACTTCGAGTTTTATATTACACATTTCATGTGCCACCAATTGACACCGACATTCTTAAAGCTCCTTTTGCAAATCCATAACGAGTTGGTCCTAATTTATTGTTGGTCCAGTTTGTGGTGGTAGGTCGGATGCATATGAACCTTTGTTAGTATCGCGTCGTACCAATTTTTTGGAGGTTCATAATTAGGTGACATGTGAGGTGATGGTGTGAGAGATGGTTCCCTTTGAATGTAGGTAGTAAGTAAAGCATTGAGATCAATCCATGCAGAGCTAAAAGACCACCATGTCGCATGACTCTCATCTATTGTTGACCGCAACTTCTCTAAAAGCTTATTATCCTCCTAACATAATTGTACATTAACTGTTAACATCATTATACATACGGGGAAAATGAGAAATTTATATAAATAAGCATCCTCGCTCAACATCAAGAAACATATAACATTGATGTTTTTGTAATTTCCTAAGCCTGGACCATTCAACAGCATGAGGGATCACATTCACTTGGCGCACACCAAACAAAATGTTGACCAGAAAACTCTCTAGAATCCATATCTAAAAGAATCATATATCAGGATACTAGCAAATAGAAAACGTTAAAATGATAATCATGTATTTTACCTTAAAAGCGTATGAAAACCCATCGAGGTTGTACATTAACTTTTGACGATTTTTTCTTTGACATGATGAATAAGCCTATAACGCCTATTGAATAACATCTCTAGCTGAGTGTACAATTGATCCTAAATTATCCCCCGACTACATGATACATGTTGAATCATCAAAGTTGGATACCAAACCCAAATACTTCTCCTTCACATATTGGTGAGCTAACTGACCATTAACCCCTTCTAAAACAAATATAATAGACACACAGACTGCATCATCGTCTGATTATTCATAAAGAGATGTTTCAAATACATTAATAACATGTTGCAATTTTATAGATTTAGTTGTCTTCACCATAGGAAACATATAGGAAACACATGTAATCGAAAAGCATAACCATAATTTGAGGCAATCAAATATTAACCAAAATGGAAGCCGGTCACAAAGCATAATTCCCTCTTCCCAAATGTCAACTTGGACTCCTCGATTTCAAAAAACTATTTCTTGCACTTTGCTTCGAGGGCTTGTCACAACTTTCTTGCTGAATACGTAATGTAAAAGCAAATGATCCCCTTCTATTACTACTTGAATATGTAACCATCTACCAAAACACATCGCATGACAGTCGGGTCATGAGTTTAGCAAGAATATCTACAACAATGTCAGGTTTGCACAACATTGTAAGAGAATGATAAAAAAATAAATAAATAAATAAATAAAATAAATAAAAAACGTTGTGATGTCAACGTCGAACTTGTTCCTAAAATTTTAGAACTACCTTAAGTAGTTCCGGTTTCTGTTTTCCTTATCTTAGAACCTCTATCCGTTGGGTAACCGCCTGTCACGGACCAAGTTTCTGGAAAATTCCAAGGACGTCTAGAGAACTCTGGAACGATCAAGTATACTCGAGAAATCTCCGGAGAGATCAAGAATGCTCTACGAAACCCTGGAAGGTGCTAGAATATTATAGATGTCCGTGGAATAAAGGAGAAAGATCCGGAATAAATGAAAAAGGCACTAGACGAAACTAGAACGACCCGGAAGACTTTGGAAGGATCTAGAACACGCTAGATCATACAAGAACGATTTGGATAATATCGGGAAGACTTAGAGATTTCTAAAGCATCGTATACAAGTTTACAATATTCTAGAGTCTTGTAAAATCCATGTATATAATAGGAAGAGTCTAGATTAGTCATGAATGATCGGGACCTAGAAACTTCCATTTGAGGAGGTGTAAGGTTCCTATAATAATATTATAATAGGAACCTTACACCTCCTCAAATGGAAGTTTCTAGGTCCCGATCGTTCATGACTAATCTAGACTCTTCCTATTATATACATGGATTTTACAAGACTCTAGAATATTGTAAACTTGTATACGATGCTCTAGAAATCTCTAAGTCTTCCTGATATTATCCAAATCGTTCTTGTATGATCTAGCGTGTTCTAGATCCTTCCAAAGTCTTCCGGGTCATTCTAGTTTCGTCTAGTGCCTTTTTCATTTATTCCTGATCTTTCTCCTTTATTCCACGGACATCTATACAAGTTTACAATATTCTAGAGTCTTGTAAACTCATTTGTCCAAACCATCAAGAAGTTGCCTTGTAAAGAAGTTTAGTTATATAATAGAAGCTTTCTTGAAGTGTCCCTTGTCGTAACTCTTGCTTCCTAAGTTCGTTAATACATCTAGATCGCTGAAGTTAGTCTGACTTAGTCAGAGAAGCACTAAGCGGCACATGGTATTGACTAGTCTAAAAGAGTCATTCCGTGACAAGCCGGTCCAGTAACTTAGCTGGTCTTTTATATATTTAATATATATATTTTATATATGTTTTTTGAAAAAAAAAATTATATACAAAATTAAAATAAACTTAGCTAGGTTTTATCTCTCAGCCGACATCACAAACACACAAGACAACCAGGGTACAATCCATTCTCTCTCGCTCACTCGTTCAATCGCACGGACGAACCCACCGTTCAATCGCATAACGTCACAGTCCACCGGCGAGGCCTTAGCCAGCTCCTGCGCAGCAGCGACGGCATCGCCGATAATCACAATCCCATTCTCATTTTTTCTGATTCTGCCAAGTCCCAAATCGATCGACGACACATTCAATCGCTTCCACCATCTAGAATCGCACACGGCCACCTTCCACCGGCACACCGTGACGCCCTTCTTTGAATCCGGCACACCAACGACGCCTTCCCCGACTCTACAGGTCAGAACTCATAACTCAGAACATCTTTACTGATTAATGATGACATTCTGTTTACTGATTTAATGATGCCGTTTATGTTTACTGATTGTGAATTTGTGATTGTTTAGTAGCTGTTTACAATGTGCTGATTCTTTGAAATGAATTCTAAACATTTACAGTGTGATTGTTTAATGACCCATTTTCACTTAAACGGGTTGAATTTGTGATATTATTTTTAGTTTGATTTAAGGTATAAACGCTTTGTTGATTTCCATTTCCCTCTACCCTAAATTTCAGGTCTTATGGACATCAGCAACAGCAACAGCCACATATTATGGTTCTTCAAGCAGAAAGGTTTTCATGAGAAAGGCATTAACGAAATAATGAGAAAATGCAAACGCCTCGAATCTGTCCAAAAACAAAACCTATCAGAAAACTGGGATTACTTAAAATCCATCGGCATCCAAGAACGAAAGCTTCCATCAATCATCACAAAATGTCCCAAAATCATGACCCTCGATCTAAACCAAAAACTCATCCCAATGATCCAATGCCTCACAACTCTCTCAACAAAACCCGATGAAGTCCCTTCCGCCATAACCAAATTCCCCCACATTTTAACCCACAGCATCGAAGAAAAACTTTGCCCACTCCTCGGTTTCTTCGAGTCACTCGGTGTGTCAGGAACTCAACTCGGTAAACTCATCCTCCATAACCCTAGAATCATAAGCTACAGCATCCATTCCAAGCTTTCAGGGGTAGTTGACTTTCTTGTAAACATCGGTTTGACCAAAGACGGAATGATCGGGAAAATCTTGGTTAAATACCCGTCCATTATGGGGTACAATGTTGAGAAGCGGCTACGGCCCACAACCGAGTTTTTACTTTCGTTAGGGTTAACGAAATCAGATCTACAAAAGGTAGTGATTAATTTCCCTGAAGTTATATGTAGAGATGTGGATAAGATTTTGAAACCGAATCTTGATTATTTGAAAACCCGCGGGTTTGGTTCGGGTCAAATAGCGAGTTTAGTGGGGCGATATCCACCGGTTTTGATTAAGAGTGTTAAGAACTCGTTGGAACCGAGGATTAGGTTTTTGGTGGAGGTGATGGATCGAGGAATTGAGGAAGCTGCTGATTATCCTGAGTTTTTTCACCATGGTTTCAAGAAACGACTTGAGAGACGTGAGAAGCTTTTGAAACAGAAGAATGTTTCTTGCAGTTTGAGTGAAATGCTTGATTGTAATCATAACAAGTTTCTTTCAAGATTTGATCTCGTTGCCAAAATTGTTTAACTTATTCCTTCCATCTTCTCTATATGTAATATGTATGTAGTTGTTTTCAAGTTTTAATTATATATGAGAGTTTTAACGACTTAATAGAGAAAGCCGAGAACAAGAAAATGAAGTTTCATATGTTAGATTCTTTTATCCAGACAAAGTAGCAGTTTGATTCTGTTTCAGATCCTCATTATTCTCATCCTTAACTATCGCAAAGATAATCAACTATCAAGTTAACAAAGCGGCTGCCTCGATTAGTCAATTTTAAGTTGATTTATATGTATGTGGGAGAAGGCTCAGTAGGTTCATTCTTAAAAGATTAACGATATGTTTTTAACCATAGTTTGAGTGTTAAAAGATGGAAACTTCAATTTGATGCTACTTGGATTTCAATTCTTATGCAAGACTGCAAGTTATCCAGCTCAAAATCCCCTTGTAATGCGCATTTAGCAACTACTAACTAAGCATTTCAAGATTGTAAGGAATTAGCAGCAAATAGCGATTGAATGTATGTGGTTCAACTTGTATTTTGTACTTGAACTTATTAAATTAGATTCGAACGAGCTCTGAGTTTAAATCTCTATAAAAGCTCGACCCATTAGAACTCCTACTTAAAAAGCTTCAATCTGTTTTATAAGTTGAATTTTGATAATTGAATTGATAAAAGTTAGGTATCTTCTTGCATTTGTTGACACATAAATACAAAAGGTTGGTACCACTGAATAACTTCAATTTATAGCGCCGTATGAAAATGTATTATATGTAACTAAACTCATGTGTAAAAACACACACAAAATTCACATCAAAACGTAAACAAATTCGAATTTATACTGAAACGTACATAAAAATATGTAAGATTATTTTTTTAAGCCAACGAACGGAAGTTCAAATAATCAAAAATGTATTATATGTGACTTGAGTCATACGTAGGAAGTGTATATAAAATTAAGCACGAAAACATAAAATATATATATATATATATATATATATATATATATATATATATATATATATATATATATATATATATATATATATATATATATATATATATATATATATATATATATATATACACACATCGAAACGTTTGACGTAAACAAACTCGAATTTATATCATGTACATATAAAAAAGCAAGTAAGTTTAAAAAATTAAAAAAATAATAATAACAACGAACGATTTACGTTGAAATATTGACCACCTCGAATTTATACCGGGACATACATAAAAATAAGCACGTAAATGAATTAGTTTTTTTTAAGTTAACGAACGAAAGTAGAGAAAAAATAAAATGATGAAAAATGTCATTTTATAAAGTAGATGTGTAGGAAATATCGACGGAAACATGGAAAGATGAAAATGATATTTTATAAACGTCAAAATTAAAAAGGATCAAAATGACATTTTAAATAGTAGAGGTGTATAAAATATCATTTTACAATGTAAAGAAAAAATATATATAAAAATATCATTTTATAAGGTATAGGGATAGGAAATGTTAGTGGAAATATCTACCGACATTACCTTTTAATATATAATTAACTTTTTCACGAACTTATATCGGAATAAATTATTCAGAACACAAACTTTGAATGAAAACTATGTTATTTGATAATAATCAAATGTTGATGGACATATTTGCTAAATGACAAAAATTATGATTTTAATATTCTTAACCATTTTGTACTAAATGAATTATCCCTGTTTAATAAAACATATAAATAAATTAGTTGGAAAAATATAAAAATTACAAGACATCATATAAAATCTTATGTTAAACATAAAAGTTGGCAATCCATAAAATCATACTAAAATTTAAGCATAACTAGGAAAATGTCTGTACGTTGCACGGGTCATTTTTTTTAGAAAAAAAAATAAATGATAGAAGAATATGTTAGATGAAAATGACAAAAAATAAAGGAAAAGAGGGTTGAATTTAGCAACCTTTTAGAAAACATATGGCGGAAGTTTGAATGTTAAAAAGTTCATGTTGGTAATAGAAGATGGAAAAAGTATCAAAATAGAAGAATGTTGAAAAATGAGAGGCTAAACTATAGATGGCTTAAATAAATGGAACACTTTTGGGAAAATATAAAAAACATATGAGAAAAAGTCACAAATGAATCGTCTTAGAAAAGAAATAAAGGGCAGAAGAATATGATAAACGAAAATGACAAATAATAAAGAAAAAAGGTTGAATTTAACAATTTTTTATAAAACATGCGGCAAAAGTCTGGATGTTAAAAATTTCTAAGCACTTTTGGAAAAATGTAAAAAAATATGGGAGAACAGTCACAAATGAAGAAGGTTATTGTTCAAATGTTGTAAATTGTCAAAGTTTAGTGGCATTAGTGTAAAGAATCGTCAAACTTTAATGTCAAGAGTGTAAAGAAGTAAAAGTGAAAGCTTTGTGACAAATGTGTAAAGAAATAAAAGATAAGTGGTAAAAATATGAATGGATATATATATATATATATATATATATATATATATATATATATATATATATATATATATATATATATATATATATATATATATATATATATATATATAGTTTGCACATTTTTTTAAAGTTGAAACTTTATAAATAATTGATTAGCAATATGATCATGCAAATTGTCTTTATATTCATTGCCATAGTGTAACACCCTTGCTAGGGCCCAGCTGAATCACACTTCAAAAAAAATGAAAAACATTTATAGAAAATTTCCCAAAAATTCATAGTTAATGATTAACGGAAAAACACTTTGGTCCCAAAATAGTTTACTTAATCAAGTTTGAAAACTAGCGAGATTGTTAACAATAGACATCAAAACAAGATTCAAGTTCACCACACATTTTGTGGTCTTCTTAAAGTCCAAGTTAAAGCCCCTGACTACGCCGGGGAATCTGCCCTTTGGGGGTGTTTCCCTTAGATTTACCTAAGGGCGACGACCCTTGGAACACCGCCAGGTACGCTGCCTCAGACCCCCGTCTTCTCGATTCCTCTTAAGTTATCCGAGTGTGCACTCCACACCTCCAATCTCAAAGGTACTCGACTTCTCTCAAATAGAATGTTGACTACACTAAAATATCGATGATACTAAAATCACCAACATTTCTCTCCCATTATAGTGTAATCCTTGATTCCACAAAATCAAACTCATGGATAAATGAAAATCTCCTGAAGAGTGAATTTTCATATTAGTATAATACACATTTCAAACACTCGAGAATTTAGGTGTCCTGTGGATTGAACCCTCAACTCATTTGAGTAACTGAAGATATTATACACATACGCTTTACACAAATTCTAAAGTTTTATACTTGACACTATTACAAGTCATGTGTCCAATCCATTCATGAGTGCATAAAAGCTTAGCCCAAGTTTTCTGAAGTGGCAAAACATCACACTCACATAGGTAACTTTCCTAAATCATGCACCTATATATGCATTTTTCAAATGAAATATTAAGAAATTACTTAAACCTAACGTAAGTCTTACATATTCAAGCACATACATTGAGATGTTATAAACGAATGCGCTTCAATCTCCACAAGTAAGCTTTCCACATTGATTTCATCATCTAACATTGTATTATAAGGGAATTGGGTATCTTACTCATACAGATTTCAAGTGGTCCTTAAACCCATACCTATCACTGACTTTCTTACCAAGTCTCTACCTAACCCCTTCGTCAAGTGATCAGCTTAATTCTGTTAAGATGGAACAAATTCAACATAAACTATATCTTGAGTTATAAAATCACGTACCATATTGTGTCTAACACCTAAATGTTGCGACTTTCCATTATATACGTGGCTATAGGCCTTTGTCAAGGTGGCAACACTATCACAGTGTATAGAAATGGGTTATATAGGCTTTGGTCACAAAGGGATTTCAAAAATAAAATTCATTAACCATTTTGTTTCCTTACTAGCGGCTACAAAGGCTACAAATTCAGATTCCATAGTTGAGTTTGTGAGGCAAGTTTGCTTCTTTGAGTCCTACAAAATCTCACCTCCTCCAAGAAGGAAAACACAACCATTTGTAGACAATTGGTCCTCGATGTTTGTAATCCAACTAGCATCAGAATACCCTTCTATGACTGAAGGAAACCTTACATAAGTCAAACCATAATCCATGGTTTTATTAAGATACTTCATCACCCGCCTTGCTGCTTACTAGTGGTAAGTACTAGGATTGCTAGTAAACCTGTAACACCCAAAGTTTTAAAGGCCGAGAAAGGAAAGAAAACCCTAACTTTAAGGGGGGACTCGGCGAGTGCAAGCGGAATCTGGGTCGAGGAGTAAGTGATCGTCTCGGCGAGTCGGCCAAGGAGACTCGGCGAGTCAGGTCTGTTCGAGGAAAACCCTAAATCCGGGACTTTGGGCGCTATTTAAGCTCCTTATTCTCTCCATTAGGGTTCCTTAGAGCCTCCTTCATACAGAAAACGAACCCTAAGCCTCCATTGTTGTGCATTCAAGCTTCCAAGCCATTTTTTGGGTGATTTGAAGGAAGAAGAAAGAGGGGAATCAGTGAAGCTTCAAGGATTGGCTTCAGATCTGGAGTTTGTGGAGCCTTTCTGAGGTATTGAAGGTATTAAGTCATTTCCTTCCTTTAGATCTTCTATGGTTGTGAGATTTGGGGATTTTTAAGCCATGATTAGTTGTCCATTTGAGTTAGAAGCCGGATCTGGAGTTGCTACTTCAGATCTAAGCCGATTTTGGTCATGGGAAGCATAAAGTTTCAGCCCTTGAGTTGATTATGGAGCCTCCTTGCCTTAAACCCTAGTTTATGGTGTATTTTGCCTAGATCTCCTTCTCTACACGTAAAGTTTGCAACTTTACGTGAGGAATGGGCTTGGGAAGGGTAGATCTACAGTTTGGATTCCATGCATGACTCAAAAGTCCTCTGCATGTATAGAGATCTGAATGGACTCGGCGAGTCCTTTGAGTGGACTCGGTGAGTAGCATGAAGATGAGGAGGAACTCGACGAGTGGGATGAACAGCTCGTCGAGTCAGATGAAGTTGGGTAGGAATTCAGCGAGTTGGATGAACAAATCGGCGAGTCTGTTGAAGGCTGTCTTGGACTCGGCGAGTCAGGTCGCGAAACCCCAAACCCTTCGAGTTGAGACTCGAATCAGTGAGTCGAATGGAGACTCGGTGAGTTGGACAGGTCAGGACTCGAAAATCAGTAAACTCGGCGAGTCATGGACTGACTCGGCGAGTCGAGTCGCGAATAGAAGGACTCTGAACATATGAACTCGGCGAGTCAATAAGGTGACTCGGCGAGTAGGGTTGACCTGGAAGGTTGACTTTGATCAGGACTTTGACTTTGACCAGGGTTGACTTGGTTGTCTTTCGGGGGTCAGTTAGACTCAGTGTTGCATTGATATTGGTAGCTCGGGGAGCTAGTGGAGCAGGAGTTCAGAGAGTTGCCAGTCGGCAGCTAGTGGGATCATCAACAAGTTCAGCCAGTGCAGGTGAGTTTCCCTTTTGTATGAATGGGTCTACGGCCATAATGTCGGCCCATGTAGTTATGAGTAGAAGACCCGGGGGTTAGCCCTAGGCACAGTATGCTAGTATGATATTCAGGACGAGGTCCAGTGATAGCGGGCGGGTGCCCAAGGAATGGTTTATGTGATAGTTTATACTTGTTGTCTGTGTGATACTTGTATGTGCCTGGTAGGGAGGTGAGTGTGGGCGAGGTCCCGTATCTCACCAATAGCAGAGTGTGGATGGTGTTCCACATCTCAGTAGCAGCAGATCAGGGGCGAGGCCCAAGTTAGGGAAGGAGTGAGGGTGGGCTGGGCCCGTACCTCACTATCAGTAGGAGTATGGACGGGTTCCATGACTCATCAGCAGCAGGACAAGGGCGGGGCCCAGAGATAGGCGAGGCCTTTGGACAAGATCCGTTAGTATGTGTTTAGCTTATGTGATGAGATATGATATGTTTATGTGCTATTATATGTTAGTGGGCGAGGCCCTGTGACAGGCGAGGCCTAAGTGAAACAGATCTGTATCCGAGCGGGGCTCGAAGCCAGGCGGGGCCTGGAGCGGCGGGGCCGTTGTAGCGGGCGAGGCCTGAGGTAGGTGGGCGAGGCCCATGATAGCGGGCGTGGCCTAGTATGTGCAGTATGTGGTTATGCATGGTATGTGGTAGGGTGGGAAACTTACTGAGCTTCGTGCTTACGGTTTTCAGTTTTGGTTTCAAGTACTTCCGGTAGCGGAGGGAAGAGCTTGGGGTGATCGCATGGCACACACCATAGATTAGACAGCCTGGGAATGTTTACTCTGATAACGAACATGTATTTTGGAAACTAATACTCTGCTTATGTTTTGAAATGATGAATTTGCTTTAAGTATTGTTTTATTAAAAGAAATTTTTAGTCTTAAATTTTGGGACGTTACAAGTTGGTATCAGAGCCTTGGTTTGAGGGATTCGGACATGCTCTCGGGTGTGTCTGAACTCAAACTGAGGAATTGGTATAGAAGTTTTCAAAATGAAGAGGACAGTTTTTTAAAAGAGAGTTTTGGGAAAGAAAACAGTTTTAGAAAAGCAAGAATAATTTAGAAAGAAAAGAACTTTGAAAATAGAAAAAGGGTGTGGTGCATGCAATCAACCGAGCTTAAATAAGTACCCCAAAATACCCATACAATTTATGTTATGATTATCAGTTGATAGAACAGCATGCTAGATTAGGACTAAGGATCTAGGGATGATGCCTTATGTGCCTATTATATGTGTTTTGAGTTGCATGATAGTGCTGATTAGACAGTGGTATGATAGCCTGTTTAGGTTATGCCTGAGTTGTTGAGTTTGTGTGGGTCTATGAGTTTGTGTTGCATGCTAGTTCAGTTTCTTGCTATGTGGATATGATTGCTTGAGTATGTTGTGGTTAGATTTTCCCTTGTCTGAATGCTGCTTGCTTTGTGCATTGTTGGATACTAACTGATGGGAGTTAGCCATTAGGTGGATACGACACGTCACATGTGATCATGGTTGAATAATCTCAGAGTGCTGGATTTGGTCCTATTGCGCAGCTCTTGTTTGAGTCCAACCGTTGTAGGGACGAGTCTTTTACTTGAAGGATTATCTGAGCCTCGTCACATGTGATGGTATCCAGGTGATGGCTAATTGGCATCACAAGGAGACCTTCAGCAGCTGAGGATTGGTTTGAGTTGAGTCAGAGGTTTTCCCAGGGTAAGCCTAGGATGAGATAGGGCTGGGAGCAGTAGTAGTGGATAAGGGACCTGGTGGAGTCGAAGCAATTCCTGAGGAAAGTACGGATAGATGTGGAAGGTAGTATGGGCCCGTACTACTGAAAGCAGAGGATTCGTACTCGATTCGGGAAAGGCCGAGACAAGACCGGGAACCTGGTAGGGTGTGTTTGGTCTCACATCAGTGATGAATATTCTGATAGTGGTTGTGGTATATTTTCAGCATGGTGACGTTGCGAGAGAGACCAGCGGGCGGATCAGGCGCCGGAGAGGGATCAGGCTCGGGTTCAGGGGCCGAGCAGCTCGAGGAGCGAATGAGGGAGTTGATATCCGCCGAGGTTACGCGTAGTATTCTAGATCAGACTTCTGTGATCTTTGGCACGGTCAAGGAGGGTATATTGGAGATTTTGGATGAGAGGCTGGGAGCCTTCCGTACTGAGATGATGGCATTGATGGGAGCGCGTACCTTGACATTTCGGGAGTTCAGGGCTTGCGAGGCACCAGATTATCATGGGGCTAGGGACCCTATCGCTAGCAGCAGATGGTTGGCTGATGTTGCCAACGCATTCCGTACGAGCCGGTGTCCTGAAGGGGACAAGGTCAGACTCGCTTCATGTCTTCTGAAGGACAGAGCGAGGGATTGGTGGTAGGAGATTGGTCATGCTTTGGGGGATGATGTCGCGTTGGACGCGATGACTTGGAGCGATTTCTTGGCCAGGTTCAGGGCGGAGTTTTCGCCGATTATTGAGGTGCAGCAGTTGGCACGTGAGTTTTAGGATTTGACGCAGACCACTGAGACTGTGGCGGAGATCACCGCCAAGTTCAGGGAGAGGGCTCTTCTTGTACCGTAGTATGTCGCGGGTGAGGAGATGAAGAAGGCCCGATACCATGAGATGTTGAGGGATGACATCAGGGAGTTCGTGAGCAGATCCAGCTGTAAGACGCTGCAAGATATGATTTCTCGGGCTAGAGAGAGGGAGATTGATTTGGAGCAGATCTGAAAGAGGAAGCCGGATGAGGTTCAGGTAACTGCAGGTTTGGGCAAAAGGCCCAAGGGATCAGATTCGAGATCGATGGATTATCAGGACCGCAGTCGGTACGGGAAGTGTGGCAGGGCGCACGGGGCGCGTGCAGGAGTGGTAGTGGTGGTGAGTCTGGCTGTTTCAAGTGCGGTCGGGCTGGTCATTTCAGCAGGGATCAGACTTGTTATGTTTTCACTGCAATCAGCGGGGCCACAAGAAGGCCCAGTGCCCCAGTTTGTTTTCAGCAGGACGGGTGATGGCACCTGCCCCTGCAACTTTGAGGATCACAGACGGCCGTCAGGGCCGTGCAGAGGCGCCTGTGATAGGAGGCAGAGCTCTTCAGATGACTACCTTGGAGGCGCGATCAGCACCAGACGTTGCAGGTATGCGATTTCTGTTTTCAATTCTTTTATTTGTGCATAATTATATTGTTATGGTTCTGCATCATTATCGGTATGAGTATTTTATTTTTGAGCAGTTGATTGTGATCGAGTTATATGCCATCTGCATACCTTGGATATTTGAATGGTAGTGAGGGGATGTGCCCTATTGGAGAAGGCTACATAGGATGCAGTAACTGTAACATGCTTGGGAGGGACTTGGTATGTCTCGCTAGATCGGAGTTGTATAGTGTTAGAGATGGATTGGTCAGATCCCTAGCTATGGTAAGCTTGGGTTCCTCAGCAGGTTGATTATGGAATGGTAGCAAAGATTTCTTTTGAGTATTGAGCAACGAGGGGTAAGCAGGATCGTAGTGGGGGAGAATCCTCCGAGTTTGCAAAGGTAGGAGCACGCAGATCCTGAATGAGTGTCCGATCTCCGAGAAGGAAAAGAAGTGGTTCAGCGTTTGATGGATCGAGGATTTCAGGGTTGGGAGTTTGAGAAACCCCCATCAGCTAGTGCGTGTGATGGTAATGGTTAGCACGTGGTTGGGAATTCAGGTTGTGGATCGCCCGTAGGACTCGAGGGAGTCGGAATGAGGATCTTGAGAGCTAATGGCACATGGGTGCCTTCGTTTTAGCAGTCAGTGATGGAAGTGTTGAAGACTACGGGTAAGCCGTAGCATTCCTTAGTAGCTTCGTTAGCGGAGTTGGGGCGAGGCCCTTACCTCCTAGTGATCAGTCAGGGATCAGGAATGGGTAGTGGATGAGAATGATAGGGAGTTTGCCTATGTAGCCCTAGAGAGGTGAAACCTTGGGAGAGGCCGCCCCAGGATATGGTTGGGTGAGACTCGTAGGCGAGGCCCGAGCGAGAGTGATTAGACTAGTGGGACTAAAAGGATAAAGGCGGGTGGGACTCGTAGGCGAGGCCCGTGAATTTTATCAGCGCAGGTGGGACCTGGTAGGGACCTTAGTGTCAAGCTAGGGGATCGGGGATCCCAGGTTTGTAGTGCCGGAGTGGCAGAATAGATTGAGGAGTTATAGGTGGTCGGAGTTTCTTCGGAAGTCGCTGGGAGCGACTAGTGGTGGTGTTGGGACTAGCTACCGGTGGGAGCCGGTAATCCAGACATTGATAGGTTGGTAGGGACCAGGGTGGTCTCAGTTCATCAAGAAGGCAGACAAGGAATAGCGGAATTTTCAGTCAGTAGTACTGCGGGTAAGCAGTGTATGGTGGAATTCAGTTAGTTGAATCGAGGGGTGCTCGGCACCAAGTTTTGACAGAGAAGAGTGTCAGTGGTTACTGACGGTGATGACCCGTACTGGAAATAGCGGGGATGATGGATTGGTGAAGATAGGATCTTCACAGTGACAGAGGAAATAGTTGGTTGTGGAGCATCGCCTTGGGAAGGCAAGAGAATCGTGAAAGGAAAGAAGGGGTCAACCCCTATGAGTTCAAGTGCAGTACTCGGAGAGCACCAGAAGGATGGTCGGTTGAGTAAGTTGTGTTTCTAAGTTGTTCAGGGTCAGGTTTGACCCGAGGTTTTTATCCGCGAGGATTATGTTAGTCAGAATGACCGGGTGGAAGACCAGCGAAGGTAGGCAGCTGGTGTTGGGGTAATTGGTGGATTTTGGAAGCAGAGCGCAGACGGTGGGCCATAGCAAACTTCGAGGACGAAGTTTAGTTTAAGTGGGGGAGAGTTGTAACACCCAAAGTTTTAAAGGCCAAGAAAGGAAAGAAAACCCTAACTTTAAGGGGGGGCTCGACGAGTCCAAGCGGGATCCGGGTCGAGGAGTAAGTGACCGACTCGGCAAGTCGGCCAAGGAGACTCGGTGAGTCAGGTCTGTTCGAGGAAAACCCTAAATCCGGGACTTTGGGCGCTATTTAAGCTCCTTATTCTCTCCATTAGGGTTCCTTAGAGCCTCCCTCATACAGAGAACGAACCCTAAGCCTCCATTGTTGTGCATTCAAGCTTCCAAGCCATTTTTTGGGTGATTTGAAGGAAGAAGAAAGAGGGGAATCAGTGAAGCTTCAAGGATTGGCTTCAGATCTGGAGTTTGTGGAGCCTTTCTGAGGTATTGAAGGTATTAAGTCATTTCCTTCCTTTAGATCTTCTATGGTTGTGAGATTTGGGGATTTTTAAGCCATGATTAGTTGTCCATTTGAGTTAAAAGCCGGATCTGGAGTTGCTACTTCAGATCTAAGCCGATTTTGGTCATGGGAAGCATAAAGTTTCAGCCCTTGAGTTGATTATGGAGCCTCCTTGCCTTAAACCCTAGTTTATGGTGTATTTTGCCTAGATCTCCTTCTCTACACGTAAAGTTTGCAACTTTACGTGAGGAATGGGCTTGGGAAGGGTAGATCTACAGTTTGGAGTCCATGCATGACTCAAAAGTCCTCTGCATGTATAGAGATCTGAATGGACTCGGCGAGTCCTTTGAGTGGACTCGGTGAGTAGCATGAAGATGAGGAGGAACTCGACGAGTGGGATGAACAGCTCGTCGAGTCAGATGAAGTTGGGTAGGAATTCAGCGAGTTGGATGAACAAATCGGCGAGTCTGTTGAAGGCTGTCTTGGACTCGGCGAGTCAGGTCGCGAAACCCCAAACCCTTCGAGTTGAGACTCGAATCAGTGAGTCGAATGGAGACTCGGTGAGTTGGACAGGTCAGGACTCGAAAATCGGTAAACTCGGCGAGTCATGGACTGACTCGGCGAGTCGAGTCGCGAATAGAAGGACTCTGAACATATGAACTCGGCGAGTCAATAAGGTGACTCGGCGAGTAGGGTTGACCTGGAAGGTTGACTTTGATCAGGACTTTGACTTTGACCAGGGTTGACTTGGTTGTCTTTCGGGGGTCAGTTAGACTCAGTGTTGCATTGATATTGGTAGCTCGGGGAGCTAGTGGAGCAGGAGTTCAGAGAGTTGCCAGTCGGCAGCTAGTGGGATCATCAACAAGTTCAGCCAGTGCAGGTGAGTTTCCCTTTTGTATGAATGGGTCTACGGCCATAATGTCGGCCCATGTAGTTATGAGTAGAAGACCCGGGGGTTAGCCCTAGGCACAGTATGCTAGTATGATATTCAGGACGAGGTCTAGTGATAGCGGGCGGGTGCCCAAGGAATGGTTTATGTGATAGTTTATACTTGTTGTCTGTGTGATACTTGTATGTGCCTGGTAGGGAGGTGAGTGTGGGCGAGGTCCCGTATCTCACCAATAGCAGAGTGTGGATGGTGTTCCACATCTCAGTAGCAGCAGATCAGGGGCGAGGCCCAAGTTAGGGAAGGAGTGAGGGTGGGCTGGGCCCGTACCTCACTATCAGTAGGAGTATGGACGGGTTCCATGACTCATCAGCAGCAGGACAAGGGCGGGGCCCAGAGATAGGCGAGGCCTTAGGACAAGATCCGTTAGTATGTGTTTAGCTTATGTGATGAGATGTGATATGTTTATGTGCTATTATATGTTAGTGGGCGAGGCCCTGTGACAGGCGAGGCATAAGTGAAACAGATCTGTATCCGAGTGGGGATGTGATATGTTTATGTGCTATTATATGTTTGTGGGCGAGGCCCTGTGACAGGCGAGGCATAAGTGAAACAGATCCGTATCCGAGTGGGGCTTGAAGCCAGGCGGGGCCATTGTAGCGGGCGAGGCCCAGGATAACGGGCGTGGCTTAATATGTGCAGTATGTGGTTATGCATGGTATGTGGTAGGGTGGGAAACTCACTAAGCTTCGTGCTTACGGTTTTCAGTTTTGGTTTCAGGTACTTCCGGTAGCGGAGGGAAGAGCTCGGGGTGATCGCATGGCACACACCATAAATTAGACAGCCTGGGAATGTTTACTCTAATAACGAACATGTATTTTGGAAACTAATACTCTGCTTATGTTTTGAAATGATGAATTTGCTTTAAGTAATGTTTTATTAAAAGAAATTTTTAGTCTTAAATTTTGGGACGTTACAAAACCGATTGAACTTTCCTACAACAAATGCAATAGCAGGCCTTGTGATGGTCATAACATACATCAAACAACGTTTTACCTTTGAATATTCAAAATTTGAAATTGTTTGACAAATATTAGGCATAAGTTTCACACTTGGATCAATAGTACTCATTCGTGAATACTCTGAACAATTGAAATTCTTAAGAACCTTCTCAATGTAAGTAGATTGTGATATAGAAATTCATTGGTGTTCACGTTTGATTCTTATTCCAAGAATCACTTCTGCCTCCCCAGTAACATTTATAGATAATTAACATGATAAAAATTCTTTAGTCATGTCAACTTATCATTGATCAGTTCCAAAGATCAACATATCATCCATATACATGCAAATGATTACTCCTCTACCAGTGCAAAGCCTTTTTTAATAATTAATTTTGTTGCAACTCAACTTAGTTTTATAAATTTTAAATTTATCAAGGGTTTCATCCTTAGAATGTAATAAGTATACAAAACAAAAACGAGAATAATCATCTATAAATGTAATAATGTATTTCTTATTACCTATGGATGGAGTTGCATTCAAATCACATAGATCACTATGTATTAATTGAAGCATAACATAATTCATTTTTATATTTGGAAAATCATGTCTATTAATCTTAGTTAGCATACAAGTTTTGTACTTTTTTATGTTTATGTCAAAAGTTGGTATTTAGCCATTTTCAGACATTTCAAACATTTGTTTATAATGTACATGTTCTTAGCGAGCATGCCAAAGAGAATACTCATTAATACTAGAACAAGCCATATATATCGATTCTACAACATTGTCATATAAATGTATCACACTTTAATAAAATATCTAAATCCTACAAATGTACCACGCTTTGATAAGATATACTTATCATATTAATACACTTGTTTATAATCATACTTATTTAATACCAAGTTCTTCCTAATCTTAGGAACATATATAATATTTCTAAAAATAAGACTTTTTCGAGAACTTAAAACTAGACACACTGAACCACGACAAAAAATCGGAGCTTTATTATGGTCTCCCATATAGAGCACCGATCCATCATCTACTACTTCATAATCTTTGAACAAGTGACAAACTTTACATACATGACTCGTCGCCCCCTAGTCTATCCACCATGTGTGATCATCATCCTACACATAATATGCTTCAAGAATCAATGTTACATGATATATAAAAAAAAGTAGTTCTAAAAATTAAATTCTAACCTTGTTGTGGTTGTAGACCTTAATCTTGAGATCATTGTCCTTATGTGCTTGCACAATTCTTGTTCTTTCTCAAACCACAATCATGTTTCAAGTGACCAGGTTCGTTGTAATTCCAACACACGAGTTTTGGTTTCTTGTTGGAACCTTTGTGATGGTCATCTTTCTTCTTTCTCTTTCCTTTGTTATTTTTTTTTTCATCTTCCATCATATTAACAAGAAGATCCATGATCATCCTTTTCTTTTAATTTCTCCACTTTCTTAAACCCGAAGGCCCTATTCAATTCATAAGTGGTTGCCAAGTTGTATAACAGACAACTTTTCCTTTTATAGTTTTAGAATGTGCTTGAAATCCTTCCATGATGGGGGTAACTTGTCTATAACACTTGAGATAAAAACGAACTCATCCATTTTCATCTTGTGTTGTTCAAATTGTCCCAGAATTTGCATGAGTTCATGTGCATGTTTGACATTTATGCTTATTATGCATGCTTATGAGTGGTTTATTATCAAGATTATTGATATGGATGTATATGATTTCACTTTTTTTGCATAAATATTTGCAAAATGAGTTTTTTTTAATTGTCTTTGGGAGTTGGTTATTTTTCAAAATGGTGAAAGACATGTTTATATATGATCTCCTTGATTGTTATTTAAACCCTGCATACTTCTATTTTTATTACATCATCATTGTGAGGTACTCCATTTGAGGGTAGGCATATCTGTATAAGGTGGTAATTTTGTACACAACACTTTTTAACCATAAACGAGGGTGATAATTTTGTGCACAACACTTTTTAACCATAAGCAACAATTTATGCTTTATAGTAGTACAATACATTCCTTTAAGCATAAATTGTTGTGTACGGCTAAAAAGTGTTCTGTACAAATTACTCCCGTATAAGGAGTATGTTTCCCATATTTTGGGTTCAACAAGGGAAGTTAAGTGTCATCTTATTATTTTAATGTTTTCGGTTGTGGTTGATGTTTTTATAAAATCATTTTTATCAAAATAAACATAATGATATTTGTCATCGTAAAAAAATCGAGGGCATTTGATGCAAGAAATTAATACTAAATGTGTGTGTGTTCAAATTACGGTCAAATAAGCAAACTAAATATAAACAAGTATTGAACTTGTCTTGTGCATTGTCGCGGAGAACTCATTTGCACTTATAAAAACAAAAACCATAAAAAGAAATTATGTAACAGACAAAAAAAGTTAGCTTTAATGTGTAGGGTTGTTGGGGGTATGAAGTCGTGTCCAACACATGGAGCACTTGGAGTTGCAAGTGAGCATCAGGAATCACAAGTAAGAACTTGGAGGTACATGGAGTACTTGGAGTTGCAATGGAGCATCAGAAATCAACATGGAGCACTTGGAGTTCATGGAGCATGTGATAAAGGAACGACCCATTTAAGAAGGAAATGGGTCATCAGACAAAGGATGAGATCTTCTAATAAGGGGTATGGAGCACCTAAGAATGGAATGGAGCATCTTGTGATGTTGCATGATGAAGGTGTGTCACATGTGTTCTTTGTTTAGCCATGATATCATTTGATGAGCCACTCCTAGAAGATGCTCACGAGTGATGCTCATGGAAGATGCTCGCGAATGATGCTCAAGAGATATGCTCACAGGTGATGTTCATGGAAGATGCTCGCGGATGATGCTCGTGGGATGATGCTCACTAGGGATGCACATGTGATGATGCTCACGAATGATGCTTATGGAAAATGCTCATGTGATGATGCTCACGAGTGATGCTTATGGAAGATGCTTACGGATGATGTTCATGAGGTTGAAGATTCCAAAAGCGTCTACATGGCCTTCTGTGATTGGTTGAAAATTAGGGTATCCCCTTTATGGGCTAATTATGGATGGCTTGGCCCGTCAGAATTAGGGTTTTCCATGATTGTCTATAAATAGGCACATATCCCCATTCAATATTCTTTGTGCGAGTGTGTGTGAGTGCTTGTATACAATAAGTTCAAAAGAACACTCATTGTGAGGTTGAGTTCACATCCTTCTGAGTAGTTAGTAATCGAGAGAGTTTCTTTTGTTTTGAGAGCTCAAATGAGGTGTAACATTTGTGTGTGATTGTAATTGTCCTTGGAAGTTTAATAAAATCATCTCTCTCTCTCTCACACACACACACATATGGATATAGATCACCTTGACCAAACCACATTAAATATTGTGTTCAGTTTTTTATTTAAGTTTTTAAGAAGTTTTATTCTGCAAGTTTCATCAAAGTTTGTTTGATGTTTGTCAAAAGTGCATAAATTGTTTTGTTGTCATCCCAACAAACAAGGGTAACCCTTTTGTTATCGTCTACATGGTGCGATTTACAAATATCAACAGTCTACATATAGCATGATGGCGATACCTCGAAAATATAAAAAAAAAAAAAAAAAAAAGCTTCAATCAAAACAATTATCTACAGAGGAGGTGGGCGAAAATAAGGAACAAGTAAAACATTTTTTAACCTAAGATGTTCTTGTTTTGATATAGAAAAACAGATAAATATGACTCGGAAAAAAAAATCTTATAAGTTACACGATTAGCTTTTTAAGAAGTTAAAATTATATGGTTTTAGCTCAAATATCTTTTTTATTATTATTTATAAATTTCATATTAATTCGATTACAAAAAAATATCAACAATAATATACATTTAAGACAACCTCATAAATGGTAATTGTGGTTTCTCGAAATCTAGGATATAGTCTAAAGTTTAAAAAACCTTATATAAATGGTTTTGTGGTTTTCAATTTATATCACGGTTGGTCCCTCACCCACCTAAAAAGACTTTTATACCATTTTCATTCCTTTTATCTTTTTCTTTAATTAAAATATTTAAAAAGAAAAAATAAAATAAAATAAATAACACCGCTACCAATCTTCTTCCCTATCCCCTTTCTTCCCCCACATCGGAATACATTTTCTTATATTTTTCTAGTAGTATTCATCTAGTTTTCTGAAATCGTTCTATACCGATTGTTAATATACAAGAGAAGTTAGGAATTTGTTGTTAAACATGCTTTGAATTGTATGTATGTAATGCGTGATCGTGTGATGGAGTTATTGGTTTCTGAAATTTTTTGAGAATTGTTTAGCTACGGTTTTACAAGATAACTTTGTTTTCGTTGTATAATTTCAGGTAAAATTGAGTTATCTGAAGTTGCTTGCTTGTTCGTGATGGTTATTATTCGTCGATAGAATCAATTTAGCGATATATAATTGAAATGTTGTGTACAAGAAGATCTAGTATGTCGTTTGGAGCATTCCGATCAATCTTGGGATTTAGAAACGATCATTATCAAATTTCATACGGAGGAGGCGAACGATTCTAAATCTCCACTGGATCGTGAACTTGAAAGGTTCCTAGATCAAGTATTCAGTTAGTTCATGCATTTTCATCTTCTTCTCTCGATGAAATTCTCTCCATTTTTTAGGATATCCAATAGATGCATTCATTGCTTGAGGTCCTTGGTTATGGCTAGTGATGAAAGTATTTGCATGTAAGCAAGATTCATTCAAACCAATCTACCACCTCCTTGGGGTTCATCAGTTCTCTTATGAGAGAGAGAGAGAGAGAGAGAAAAAGAGAAGTCTTTTTAGGTGGATGACAGACCAACCATGATATAAATTGAAAACCACATAGACCATCTATGGGATTTTTAAAATTAAGGATTGCATCCAAGATTTTAGAAAATCACATGACCATTTATGAGGTTTTGTCTACATTTAAATAAGCAAACACAGAAAATTATTGAAAGTATGATAGAAATTTCCAACCCATAAAAAAACATGAACATGCATGGGGCCACATCCTTTTTTATATAAATTATGTAATACTTACAAGACAAAATTGAAAAAATGGTTATAATTGTCCAATTTTGGATACCTTGTGCAATATTGGTCCCTACCACGTTAACTTTAACAGCTTGGTTATTAACTTTTTTAAAAAGATAATTTTACCATAAGGGGCCACTTCTATCATTTTATCTTTTTGACAAACTATAACGACAATTTTTGCATTACACTGAATTATTATATATTAATTTTTTTTAATTGCTTATTTTTATAAATTCTTTTTATAGGATTATTATATATTAATAAATATTATTTTATTGGATAATTATATATCAATAAATTTACTTTTAATATATTATATTTATATTTTAATAAATAATACTTTTAGCATATAGTATTTATATATTAATAGATATTACTTTATTGGATTATTAATTGATTTTAGTTACTTTTTTTAATTCATTTTTATTGGATTAATTATTATTATATATTAACAAATATTTATTTATATATAATATTTATATATTAAAAATATTATTTTATTGGATTACTAATTTTTTAAATTTATTTTTTAATTTCTTTTAATTGTTTTCTTTATAAATTTCAAAAAAAAAATCTCATCCGCCCCATCTCTCCTAAATTATTTAAATATTTGATAGATAACATATTTTGGACAATACCACCATCGTAATTTATTTTAAAAAATCTCACCAACTACACAATTGTCGGACCAATGTTGGTGGTGGTGTTGTCTAAACTAGGTTATCTTCTAAATATTTGAAATAAAGTAAGAGAGGTAGGTGGGTGGGATTTAACTAAAAGAATTTATCCAATAAAAATAAAATTTTAAAAAAAAATAACTAAATGAAATTAATAGTCCAATAAAGTAATACTCACTCTATACCATATCTTTAGTTCACTTTTAACTTTTGAAGTCTTTATTCTTCAACTTTAACATTAAATATTTTTGTTTTTGATATATAATACCTGATGCAAAAGTTATTAATAAATTGCATTTTAAATGTCTTTTCATTGTTATAAGTTTCATTAAGTAATTTATAACACAAATAAAAATATTTAAGGAAAAAACTGAAAAAAAAAAAAAAACATATTTCAAAAGTCAAAAATGAACAATAAATATGGAACCAATGAAGTATTTATTAAGTTATAAATAATATTTATTAATATATAATAATCCAATAAAAAACTTAGAAAAATAATTAAAAGAAATTAATAGTCCAACAAAATAATCTTTATTTATATAATAATAATAATAATAATAATAATAATTATTATTATTATTATTATTATTATTATTATTATTATTATTATTATCCAATATAAAGAAATTAAGAAATTAACAAACCAATAAATAATATCTATTAATAAAGAATAATCCAATAAAAAGAAAATTAAAAAAAATAATATATAATAATTCAATAAAATTAAAAAAAATAGATACAAAATTGGTCTGTGTAATTTGGTAAGAAGACACAATTTCAAAAATAGTCGTTGACGGTAATTATCATTTTAAAAAAGTTTACACCCGAGTTGTTAAAATTGGCAGGATATAGATAAAAATGCACAAAATATTCAAAATCGAAACACCGATGCACCACCAATCGGTTTTTTTACCTAAACCACATATTTTATTTTTAACATGACAATTTTTGCAATTTTGTCAGAGTTATAATAAGAAAAATAAGAGATTAACAATGAAAATTATATTTAGGTTTTTTTAAAGCACATTGTTAAAGCAAATAACAATCTCACAAACCATATATATATATATATATATATATATATATATATATATATATATATATATATATATATATATATATATATATATATATATGTGTGTGTGTGTGCGCGCGCGCGCACGTGCGGTGCGGTTCGGTTTTTTGCGGTTTTTGCAAGAATAGAAACCGCATCATCGGTTTTTATTTCGGTTTAGGTTTATGCGGTTTTTTCGGTTTGCGATTCGGTTTTTGCTCACCCCTAATTATAATATTAATATTTTTGCGGTGACTCGTCAGGTGAGGGTTAGGCGTCCCATATAAAATGTCTCAAGTTCATGCATTGTGGTTCAATAGGAAAATGTGTGTGACACGGTCTAAAAAGAGTTGTGCCTAGTAAAATCACCAAAGGTGATCCCTTACTTCAAAACCTCATAATATAGGGGGAGTCGCGAAAGTCACTTTCCCCTTTTTGTATACCACACGATGAAAAGGGAAAAATAATCAAAAAGGAATAAACGTGAGAATTATTTATTTTTTGTGCTTTATGACAATAACAATGCACTCATGAATAAATGTGTGAGAATTTTTTTTTACGTTTGTGACAGTTGGAAAAAGGTTATCATTGCATCTCCAACCAACCCCACTACAAAGATTGTTTTTCACTCTATTTTGATTTTCTACCTCGCTCTATTTTTCACACTATTTTGGTATAACACCAATTTTGATATGTTACGCTATTTTGGTATAAAAGAATACTATAGCACCAATTTTGATATGTTATATTGGTACTTTGGTTTTTGGTTATAAGTTTTGTGATAATATATTTTAGAAAGTTATAGAACAAAAAAGATATAAATAAGAATGTAAAATCAAATAAGTTGAAAAATGTTTTTGACGATCTATAAAAAATTGGATACACCGAGGAGGCAAGGAATATACTTTAAAATGGTGTGGGATCAAAGATGAACATTATTTGCATCATTTTTCACATTATTTTGGTGTAAAAATATTAAATAGTGTTGTGTGGGCGATGGTCTTATAGGCCCTTTACTAAGGTTTTAAACCTATCTTTAAGGGATTCATCTTTTTTTATTCATGTATCGAATAGCAAGTGATTTCCTACTTATGCAATGTGATTAGACAAAGTAGTTTTCCCTTATAACTTAAAATTCCAAACATTTGTATTTAGTTGTTGAAAATACAAAAACTTGGTTAGTATTACCAATTGCTTATGTTAGTCATTCATTTTTTATAACAACTCACATACCTCATGCTATACTCATAAATCCACACCTTTTAGCTTAAAAGGGACTTGAATCCTCAACCCTTTGGTGGTAACTGAGGGGTATATTTTTCAACACCCTTTGGTGGTGCAATTAGTCCATAACAATTTAGATGTTAATAACAATATTATATATTTGTGTAAGTGGATTTAACACATATAATAGTGTTTTTCAAGCGAAATTTTGTGGTAATGATTTAACTTTTTTCTATTTTGTGCAAAAAGTAACCCCTCCCCCTCCCCTTCCCCGTGACATCTCTTACCTAACAACCCTCTTATCCATGCTCATATTAACCCCAAATTGTTTTCAGTGTTATGAAAATAGTTTCGAATCTTGAACTGAAATCATTCTATCTCCATAATCATACCTTGATTTGAAAACCATAATAGGCTTTTTTGAAGCACCAAACTCAAATGTGGCCTCGTACTCATGAATATGCTTATTTTTTCTATCAAAGAGCCTACTCGCTACTCGAGGGTTTCTTACACACAATCTAAAGTCACAATAGTATAGAGAAAAACTATTTCTTGTACTCTATAACAAACAATACTTCTAACCCCCAAAATAATATTTTTGTCCGCTAGCTAAACAACATAACTACAAGCACGAATTTTGTACACAACCTAAACTTAATGTTATGATACGTTAAGCATAGCTTTCTCTCCTCCAAATAAAGGGCAAATCTAGAAAACGTTTCATTATTCCTAACATCATATACTCCAAAACGTTTCAAGATTCAAGAAAATATGATTGCATTTTCCAAGATAATACATGGCATGATTAAAATCTTCACATCTCACAACAAATAAAGGAGTCGCACAAAGTAAACTAACGTCACCTTAGCTAAAAACTACCCATAATAGATAGGTATGGTTAATTTGCAAGCTATTTGTAAAACTTTGAAATTGATATCAAAAACGACATTTGTGAGAGGGAAAAGCCATCAATGCCTCTTTATTTTGGTCAATTTTTTTACTCAATATTTAGTTTTACTTCATTGACCGTTTACAATATAGCAAAAATCAGAATCAACTTACTTACAGATAAGTTGGTCAAAATTACTCTTTCTACAAGGTTGATAATATGGTTATTTTTTATTTTTATTTTTTTTGCAAAAACATAATTTATAAATCAAAATGAATATATGTGTACATCTCTATAATATTTGTTAATAAAACTGTTGTCATTTCTGGTTGATAAAATCTTAAGTATCACTTTCATATTAAATTGATGTCACTATATAGCCATGAGGTAATACCATTTTGTTGTTTAAATGATTCATAATATTCATCGATTTTAACCTAACCTAATAAACCACTAATAAATTTGATGTGGTCCCTACCCAAAAACATTTGTGTGAAAGATAAGCATACGGGTATATATGTACACTCACACATATATGTATGCAGATTGCAGACAGATACATACGGTAAATATGTGCGCACATCACACACACACACACACACACACACACACACATATATATATATATATATATATATATATATATGTGTGTGTGTGTGTGTGTGTGTGTGCAAAGGCATGCACATGGGTGAACTCAAGTTGAGAACTTTTCCCCCCAATTAAAATTTTGAGCTTCATTTTAAGTAGGTAAATATTAAAGTAGATATAGACCTCCCAACCATTATGCCCCATAATATAATATTATGAAATAAAATGATTAGAAATAACTATTTGTTAACAATATAAACTAAGTTGATTTACCTCCATTTTATAGTGTTCCAAAACAGAGATGGCAAAATGGCCAGGTCAAATGGGTAATTTTTAATACTGGTCAAAAGGGGGTCTTTTGGTGATTCATAGACATATAAGGTCAAATGGGTAATTTTAAGTTTCTACATTTGACCCATCAAATATGTAACCCAAAACCATTTTAGAAAAAAGAGGATATGCCAAGAAAGCTTTAAGAGATGCATATTATATAAAACATACCTCAATCGGCTCCAATAAGTCTTCACTTCAGAATGTTTGTCCAGCAATGCATAAGTGCCTCATCCACACTTCATACTCAAGAATATGAAGAGGGTCTAAAGTTTTTTTTTTTTTTTTTTTTTTTGTATTTGTGGTGAAGGCATCAAAAGCGTTAGTTAACAAAAGTTAAAAAAGCTAGTGATGGCTTTAATGTCCAACAGCTCACCACACTATTAAATCTGTAGCATCAAAGCAAAACAAGATTAAAAATCAGCCTATATATATATGTATGTCTCTTCTGTCCATTGGTCGACACAACCAACTGTTTATACTTTATATTATTGTTGTATGAATATAAAATTATAAAATTATAAAATCATAAACCGCTAACCAAAACCAGGTTGATACAAACAAAAAAAAAAGCAAATAGAAGTGTACCGGGTAAGATTGCCTAAGTGGGCCCATTCTGCAGCTTCAAATTCAAATACATATTTACCTTCAACTTGTTCTTCTAATGCACCTTTTTCCTCTTATTCTGATGATGATCATAGTCATTATCTGAAGAACCATTCACCATCTGCCACGTGTCCTTCCTTTTATCATCCCTTCTTTTTCTTGAATGACGGCTACAGCTACAATCACTGTCTGATTGATCCCTGCTACTATGATGATGATGATGATGATGATGCCTTTTGTCATTTTTATGCCTCGCTTCATCATACCTATGGTTACCACTATGCACATCTTCTACTTCTAGTTCTACCCCTGAAATCGATCTATCTGTATGATATGATCCATGTTCTCGACCATCGTTTGTGGAATGAGAACGTTTTTCATATCTTTTATTATGACTAGATCTGATGTTTAGATCTTGATGTTTGTCATAGTGATGATCTTTTTGTAACTTTCTGCCATGGCTTTCTTCTGAATTGCTCACAGCCTTTCCCCTGCTTCTATGGGATTTATATTCTGATGATCTAGAAAGCTCATGGGAGTGAGACTCATGGCGCTTTGGGATTCCATTTCCATCATCTTCATAATCAGAAGACCTTTGTCTATAATAATTAAAAAAAAAAGCTCTTATTACTTCTGATTGTTATATTTGATCCCAATAGGCCAATACTTATGTTATATGGCTAAAAAGTTACCTCTTTTCATGGCCATATTTCATTCGGTTATCAATGTTCTGAAAATCCAAATTCTCAGGGCGTCTTGTGGAATGTTCAGCTCTGGGTCCTACAGGTGCCATACCTCCCATTCTTGTAACTCCACTGCAACCAAATAAGGTAACATGAAATTGTAGAGTGATCTTGAATATAATGAATAAAAGTAAGAAGTAAGAAGTAAGAACAACAAAAATGTTTATATAAGAAAGTTGACCTAGGGACAGGAAAGGCGGCATATGTAGATGCAACATAAGGTGGAACTCCATAAGGTGTGACAGGACTAAAAGGGAGCATCCCTGGATTTCCATACATATTCATGTAAGGATTGAATGGAGGAAACATGGGAGTGGGAGTGTTCCAGTAGGGCATCGGGTAGCCTGACACACCTCCTTGAAACATATGATCTCCTGAAAATGAAATTCACAAAACTAGATCATCAAAAGATAGTCTTGAAAAAATTTAACATGTTAAAGAAAAAAAAAAAAGAATTTACCTTTATGATACATATGATGTTCATTGGAAGCAATAGGGCAATCTCTTATGAAATGGGTTGGAGAGCCACACATGTAGCAAGTTCGCCCTCCCTGATTTCAACAAGATAAGATTTCATAATTCATATCGTATGTATGATTATTAATTGTAAAATGAAAAATCATGGATTTTGAAATAAGTACCATATTGATGTTGTTTCTATTGTTAACTGCATAGCCTCGATCTCCACCTGACAACGTAAGTCATTTCAGGAAATTTTGTTAAAGATGGGGGTTGAGTTAATACTAATAACTTAAAAAGTCGGTGTTTTGAAATTGTGAACATATATGGAATGAGAAAAACCTTCATTTGGCATGCAAACTTGAGGCATAACAGGTTGGTTTTCACCTTCAGAGTCCACAGAAGGTGTCAAATCTTTATGAGCATCTCTATTCTTAACTTTAAGCAAAGGAGTTGAATTCAAGAAATCATTTTTCTTGTTTAGTGACTCGTACACAGACTCTCCCATATTCTGATTTGGTCCTTTCTCAGAATAAAGCAAATCCAATTTCCTTTTAGTGGAAACCTCTTTTCCTTGAATACCAGATTCTCCATCTGAAATAAAATTTCAAAGAATCATATATAAGCTATAGAGGATTTTATTTTTATTTTTTTATTATTTTTGGCCAGGTAATATCAGAAAGTCTCACCTGGGACATATTTCTGCAAATCATTTTCTGGAGCAGTGGCAAGAATCTGGGATTCAAGAAAATGCTCAATCGCATGCCTGAGGGATAAATTTGGTAGCAAGTGTTCTACCCTATACTTAGTGGAAGAACATTTAGGGCACCTTGCCTTCAATGGAAGTACATCACAGATGCCTGTTCAAGCACAAAAATACATGTCAAAAATATATGGAATTAGTTCCAGCAATAATATCAACATAATTAACAACTTAAGGGCTTACATTTTTTACAAAAGCTATGCTGACAGCATGGTATCATCACAGCATTCTTGAAATATGTGTTGCAAATAGGACATCTTAGTTCTGATGGCAAGTCAACTTTTTCCAAATCAATACCCTTTGTGTTCGCCACTCTATGATGTCAAGTCAAATTTTGAAAAGGAAACAAAAAGATTGTTTAGATAATCTGAAGGAATTAGTTTATCAGAAACTAAAAAAATCATATGGCACAAACTTTACTTTTCCAATTCCATGTGTTCAACATCTACAGGTTCAGGCTTCTTCTCTAGAATTGTTTCTTCAGGTTTATTGCGATTGATACCTGCATCTGTGATGTTAGTTAGAGCCACCCATCAAAAAAATTATAATGTATTGCTTTAAAATGTTATATACCTTTCGGAATATCCTCACTAAGCTCACTTGCTTCAGGTTTATGATGTCTTAACCTGAAGAAAGTAGAATATCAGATGCCAAGTTGATAACAAGAAAAGACAAGATGATTTAGAGTATTAGTTAATCAACAGTACATATCAATTAATGAAATAGAAGACAGTGTGAAACGCTTATCACTCATACATAATTACATATACTCCCACAGCTTCCAACAGAACAATCCCACACACCCACATACACCAAAGAAATCATATTGTAAAAACTCATCAAACGATTAACTGATATCATATAGCTAAAAGATATATTAACAGGGTTTTATGAGTTAGATTCAATTCAATAGAAGAACGTAAAACTTACATAGCTAAAGGCACCGGTTCTGCTGGAACTCTCTTTATGATAACACTCGAACCACTAGGAATCTTGAATTCATCGTCATTGTACTCTAATAACTCAAAAATAAAACACGGAATCAAAAATAAAAAAACGAAACCAATTAATGATACATGAAAACACACTATTCTGCTGCACCTGTACACCAACACAATTTACAGAAGAGGACTTGTAGCTCAAGAATATGAAAACTAAAAGCAGGTAGACTAATAGAATTAGAAAATAACCTTGACCAGTGAGGTCATCTAAGAAGACGAGATCAAAGTCTTTATGGCATATGCCGCTTAACTTCTTCTGACACAGAATTTTAGATCTGAGTTCTCCCACCGATATGTAGGGTTTACCACCATCGATTTCGATTGTATCGAAATTGACAGAGCTTCTGAATTTGAATCTGATAGACATAATCTATATTGTTTCTGATGAGTACGATTCGATGTCGCTATACGATTTGGAATGAGAACTTGAGAAAGGAGGAAAGAAGAAGGAGAAATATGAAGAAGAGGAACTGTTCAGTTTGTCGATAGAGGAGATGGGAACTAAGGTGCGTTTCACGTGACACGTGCAACATGTTGCACCTTATTTCGTCAAACAAACATTTGACCAACTATACTTTGGCATTCCATTTAAAAAGATAATGACAAAAATATCAAAGCGAGATTGGTGTCATAATCGTTTTTGAAGATTTATATATCAAGATAATTCACATCCTTAAAGATATTTGTGATTTGCCAAATATGTACAAAGTAGGGCTTAATGCAAGGTTAGTACAACAACTAATATGTATAGTATGAGTTTTTATAGTAGTAGTATTAGATTGATGTTGATATAGAAATGTATTTATTCCATGAGAAGCAATTGATTCGGTCTTTAAAATCGACTTGGATGTTGAAAGTAGTAACAAATCGGTCTAATTAAGATTAAGAATCCATTTCTAGAAGAAACTCATGTCCATATTAAAATTTTAAAGATAAATTATTATCGTAATATTTTCATATAAAGTTTCTTTATTTAATCTGTATCAATAAAAAAGATGTTGAGTTGAAAAAAAGATAAATACAGACAAAAAATGAAGGGGATAAAAAATACCATTGGAAAGAAAGCATGGAGAGTGACAAATATATATATATATATATATATATATATATATATATATATATATATATATATATATATATATATATATATATATATATATATAAAGAAGTGTATAAAGAAGATTATTGGAGATAAAGCATAAAAACATACAAAAAAGATACACAAATAAGTTAAAAAACATGTTAAGGTTGGAATCCCGCCCTTGATGGTAAAGAAAACAGACGCAAACATTAGGGCGATCGTGACTAATAATTTTAAAATGACGCACAATACTTGTAAAATGAATAGGAATGTTGTTGTTCATACAAAAAAAAAAGATTGAGAAGTTTAAAAAATGAACGATGAGAGCGGAATCATTGCCCTTAATGGTAATGAAAACACACGAAGTCATTAGGCATGGACACTATTGTCAATGTGTTGATAATTGTTTGTGATAAATGATGTATAATCTGATCAGTTTATTTCGTCGACCATATTTCATAAATATCGTCTTTTTGCCAATATCTACAAAAAGAACTATGAGTTGTCGAAAATAACAATTTTTTAAGGAATCATATTGACCTAACAATATTTTTTATCAACCATAAAACTCATCAAAAATAGAGGTGTGCCTATACTAATTAAGGGCATCTCCGATTGTTAAACTCAAAAAAAGAAAAAAAAATTGTGACATCATCTTTCCGCCAACTTTTATTTTACAAAATTTTTTATCAAATTTCATCTCTAACTCTTAACCTTGAAAGTTCTTTTTTTTCTAAAATTATCTAATTTATCATTTATCAAACTTAAATGTTTTATTAAGTGTCGTCGTATAATTTATCATTATACTAACATGACATATTTTTTTTGGTATTGGGTAAGTTTTCCAAAAAAAATCTTGTTCGATACTTGTCATTTTACTAATATATGTAAAAAAATCGCATCTTAATTTAAACAAGTGGTTATGTCAACATATACATAGCACATCATAAGTTGAGTATTCATTAATATCTTCAAGGTTTTCAAATAATAACAACACATTTGAGATTTATTTAACAATAATGTTAAAAATCTTTGACCACCAAATTTTTGAACATAAAATACCAATTTCTTAGTATGGGCTATGATAGAGTCTAAAAGGCAATAAAATTCAACATGTAATAATCTTATCCTCAAATTACATCTTTTTTTTTCAAAACAAGCTCATTTAACATGTTTGTTATATTAATTTAGAGGTTTTCCACATTTAATTATTTCTCCCATGGTTAAATTTCATTTAAGTGGGTAAAACATTTGGTTAAACAAAACCAAATGAGAATACCAAGCTATATAGCTAAATCTAAATTGTTCAATTAATTAGACAACTTAGTTTTATCTAATTAGTGAACACCTATGGCCACCGTCATCATTCTTTCGTTACGTCGCCACCACCTTAATTGTTTCCTTCTATAAACATCTCAGTTGTTTCATATCGTTGTGTGGTTGTTCTAATTTGAAACTTATTAATCGTCACATTAATTGCTTTCTTCCATCATTGTCTTATATGTTTATTCCACAATCGACTTTTTGTTACCGATCTAAAACTTAAAGACATTGTGCCTTTGTTTTTGTACTAGATTTTGATGAATAGAATCCCTTAATATTTTCTAGGGTTACTCACTGTTACGTATCTTATCCGTTGTTGTTCCAACGTCCGTGTTTGTGAAGAATATATTGAGTGGGTCGAGCTTATGAGTTTGATGAGCACATAGGGTTTTCAACCTACAATAATATAATTGTAATCTTTTAGATATATAGTTTTCTCCCAACAAATAACCCAAATACCCATTCCATATAGTCTCACTCCATGATCCTAATATGATGATCTCAACAGACCTACCCTAAAGGATCACTACAAGCAATGAGTAGACAATGATGCTTTGTGGATTCTATAGCAACATGTGTTAATGAGGATGAAGTACATGTATGAACGTTCTTTATTTTTTCTGAAAAAAACATGATCATTGATACCTACGGGTGACAAGTCTGTTTGTGTTCCACCAGACTGTCTGGAATAGTCAGTGGTCGTCATTTATACTCTCATAAATGATTGGTCTCAATTGTACAATAGTACTATGCATGGCCTATCACCATTATTTTATTTTACCACAATCATTCACTACCCAACACAATTTAAATATAATAAAAATAAATATACAAGTAAATCATATCAAATTATTGCATCTAGCACGTGTATCAAGAACATAGATAATAGGCACATATAACATTTAATTGTCTAAATACATTGTATTTATGTGTAAGATAAAAGTAACCTCGCATTCACATGATATAGATGAAAGACTCACAACAAAATTAGATCTTTGACTGATACTTCACACTCCCTTTTAAAACGACATAAACACAAATATTACTAAGCATTTAGAATTTGTTCGTATTTATAAAGTTTAATTGTTATAAAGTTTTTATTAGAGTTATTATTAATTTTAAACGAAACACTGTCGTGTAGCTGATAAGAAACAATCAGGTAAGATCGTATCGGAAGTAGGGTCCGTTTGGTATATAAATATATATTGTTTGAAAAATCCACTTGAAACACCTCGCTTATCTAGCCTTATCATCATTACCGTAAGTAGATCGATCAATATAATGACTAGTATTATTGATAGATATTGTTTATAAGTTCGTAATAACAAATATAAACATAAATATAAGTTATACTTAAAGTACAGTAAGCATAACTCAACTTACAGGTTGTCTGATAAAAAACCGGACATTACATGGGCAGAACTTCGAAACTGATACCTCCATTTTCTCGGGGCTCTTTGGCCCTCCAGAACTTTGCTGCTAAGACCCAAGAACTACTAAGAATGGGCCTTAGGGCCTCGGGAAAGTTTGAGAAAGAAAGGAATGAATTAAACAACGAATGAACAAGAAAATTGCTTCTATTTATAGCAATTCAAGAGGGGTGCATCGTGTCTGGTGACATGGCAGCCTCTCTTTAAGCTATGTGTCGCTATCTTCTTGCAAGACTTAGGGAGAATTGGTTCAACCGGATCTTGACGCGTGTTATCATTTGGGTTGTCCAAATTTAATATTTTTCTTAAAATCATAACTTTCGCATACAAACTTCATTTTCGATGGTTTATATCCATTAGAGGTGGCAATGTCAACCCAAACCCGCCAACCCAACCCAACCCGAACCCAACCCAATAAATAACAGGTTGAGCTGAGATTTTGAACCCATTTAATTAAATGGTTCAACCCGTTTAATTAATTGGGGTGGGTTATGGTTGAAATTCCTAACCCATTTACAACCTACCAACCCTTAAAAAAATTTAAATACTTTTAATTTATATTTATTTAATATTAGTATTTAGTTTATCATTATATTTTGATTATTTTTTATTTATCAAAAACCATGGGTCAAGGATCTAACCCTTAGATTTTTCGGCCCTATGCCTAAAAACCCTAGTGGAGCCGATTTTTCTAAGTATACCTACCTTTTTCCTCTCATCCTCTTGCTAGCGGTGCTTGTAAGCCATTAGAGGTGCAACATTTTAGACACTAAGATTTCAAGAGTCAAGGATCTACAACGTGTTCTTGTTATTACTACATAACAAGCGAGGTAAACATCAAAACCCTTTTTATGATGTAATTTTCGAATTATATATGTTAGATCTAGGGTTTAGTACTTTGGTATTCAATTACATTGTAGCACCCGGTTCTTGGTATGAATTTCATTCACGTATTATTCATTTTTTTGGCATAGAACTCGGCGAGTTGATGGCCAACTCGACGAGTAAGAGCGACTTGGACCCGAGAGTTTAATGACCTACTCGACGAGTCGGCGGCCAGACTCAACGAGTAGGCCCTGACTAGACAAAATCCTAATTTAAGGGATTGCACCCTATTTAATCATCTCATTCAGCCTCCCTTCGTCCCTATTGCTCTCAATAACTCTCCATATCAAACCCTAATCATTTGTGTAAAAATCTAAGGCCTTTGTGGTGGTTTTGGTGATTTTGGAACATAAGAAGGAAAAGAAAGGCTTGAGGAATCAAGAGGAGGCCAGAGGAGTTCGATTTTGTGCACCCTCTGCAGTTCTTTAGAGGTATAAAGTTGATACCTTGCTCTTTCATGGTTTAGATCCCTTTTGGGGGTGATTTAGGGCTTTTAGGAGCCATTCTTGGTGACCAATCATGAGTGCAACATGATTGGGGGCTCAAACTTCAGATCCAAGGTCTTTGAGGGGTTACAAGCCAGAAAGGGACTGATTTTGGAGCCTTAGAGAGCCCCATGCATCGTAAGAGTCTCATTTAGGGCCATTTAAGCTCATAATCCCATGCATGCACGTAAAGTTTGTAACTTTACGTGCTAGATCGATCTTAGAAGCCTAGATCTATCTTTTGGTCATGTGTTGTACATCAGAAATCGAGAAATGAGACTTGGTCATTCTCAACTCGACGAGTCCTGGCTTGACTTCCTTTTCTGTTGTGGTTCGAAGGAACCCAGTGAGTGTTAGAGTGGTCTTAGAGGGGTCCGGGGGAGTGACCCAACACATTAGACTTAGCCATAGACCTGGAAATCATAGAACTCGACTAGTTGTTCATACAACTCAGCGAGTCAAGGGCATACTTGATCATAGGATGGGGATGAACTCAACGAGTTGTTCATACAACTCAGCGAGTTGGATGAAGGTTCATTCGAGGATGTTTTAGAAGGAGAACTCGTCGAGTCGTTCATAAACTCGACAAACAGGAGTTCGAAGAAGGACATATGAAAGGATAGGGACTCAACGAGTTGGCGGCCCAACTCGACGAGTCAGGTCAACTGGAAGTTGACTTTGACTTTGACTTGGTCAGGGGTAAAATAGTCATTTTACCCTAAGAGTATTTATCAGTGTCTGATTAAGTGTTTTATGGGTTTATAGCCGGAGGATCACCGGAGCAGCAGTCAGACATCTGCCAATCAACTTTCCAGCAGTCAACCTTACGAGGTGAGTTACCTTCCAGTAGAAGTGGGTCTAAGGTACCAATATCGACCCACCAGTAGGAGTCGTATGTTAGATGATTGTCTTTGTGATATTCATCTAGGTTTGCTACTACCTAATATGTTATTTGATAGTATGATATAATGTTATATGCTAGTAGCAGTAGGGGAGATAGTCCCCAAGATTTCCAGTCGATAGGGCCGAATGGGGTAGTCATACCCAATCATGCTAGATAGAATATGATTATGTGTTACATGTTATGTGGTATTAGTAGATGGGTGAAATAGTCCCTAGTATCTGGTCGAGAGGACCGAAGGGGAGGCCAACACCCAGGTATGCTAGGCAGTATCTGGTTGAGATGACCGAAGGGGAGGCCATCACCCAGGTATGCTAGGCAGTATCCGGTCGAGAGGACCGAAGGGGTAGGTCGGGCACCCAGATATACCTAACAGTATGTCTATGTTATGTGATTGTATGGTATGCGCTACGATGCAGGAACTCACTAAGCTCCGTGCTTACAATTTTCAGTTTTGTTTCAGGTACCTCTTCAACGGAGGGGAAAAAGCTGGTGCGGTAGCTGCACATCATACACACACGTTGGATTTCCGCATTATGAGATTCTTGGGATTGTACTTTAACATTGTTATATTTATGGTTTGGTTTCAGACATGATATATTAGTTTTATGAAATGATATGTCTTCACTATGTTTTCTTATGGAAGTTTTATAAATCAATTAATTAAAAATGAATTTTTTGGACTCGAAATTTGGGATGTTACATACATGTTCAACTAGTGAAAAACTTTGATTCAAAACAATTAGGGTTGGATGAACACATAGGTTGTAGTTATGCCCATAACCCTTCAATATGTTACAAAACTTTTTGTACAATTCAATTATACATAAATAATTTATTAATACATGTCAAAAGTTTGAAGACTTGAATTAAGAAAAATAATTAAGAAATTCAATTTGAAGCAAAATAAAGATTATAAAATAGTAAATTCATATGCATAAATTAATTTATATTTTCTTAAACTAAACACCAATATTAATTAATTTACATTAATAGTATAAACAAACAATATAAACATAAATGTTTTATATAAAAGTTGTAATTTTTTATTACATAATAACTAATAAAAAATATAATAATTATTTCTATGTAAGAAACTATTTGCCTAAAAATTATTTATCACCGCGCCTGTGCGCGGGCACATATCTAGTAATATTTAAATAAGTTTAATTAAAGTTAATAAAATTTATAATTTTTTAAATGGCTATTTGTTCTAAACCACATAGAAATAAAACCCACAAAATATAAACATAATATAGATAAATATTTTAATTGTGACCGAGGATAAGATGGATATTTTGGACAAGTTCTTTCCATTTCTATATATAAATGTAAGTAAATAAATATTCGCGAGTATTCGCTTTTGGATTCCATCAGTCTTCTCAGCGACATACCCGAAAGCCCGAAATCAACGTAGAAAGTAACGAAGTTCTCACTTTCTCTCTCGCACAGAGAAAGCGAGGGGGATTCAACCTTTTCATTTCTATTTCTGGCCGCCGATCGACCGTCAACGACGAGGAGCAACTACCGGAGGAAGATCCGATCTGATCTGATCCGATCTGATCTCACCTGGAAATTTCTCCCTTTTTACATATGTTTGAATACATTTCTCCATTTATGTTGCAAATTCAATTCTCCCGATGGAATGAGTGAAGCGTGTCAAAAAATTTGATTTTGGTTTGTGTAATGCAATTTCTGTGCGTCTTTTAGGTTTAGGTTAATTCTGCAAGAAATTTGGATTATCCTAGAAAAACGTGTAATACCTTAACCTAGGGTTTATAAATTCAAGCTGCAAATTTGGGGTTTCTTCGGTTGTGCATGAAGATTTGGTGTTGTTTATGCTTCGGCGAAGAAGAAGAAGAATATAAGAAGCGAGAGACGATGGGGGAAAGGAAGGGCATTTTGGGAAATCTTGATTTTGATGAGGGTAAGTCTGAAGAAATAAGACACGACGAGGAATTAGGGTCTGGTAAACCAAGGGATGAAGATGACGGAGGAAAGTTTCGATTGCAGCCTGGGGAGGGCACTTCTAGAGGTAGTAACGTGGATGTCAATTTGAATTTGAGCTTGGGAGGAGACCCTTCGTCTTCATCAGCTGCTGCAGTGCTTGAAAGAGATGGTCTTGATCGTGATAGTCACAGTAAACGTCCCAAAGTTCATTCTCTTGCACTGTGAGACCATCTTTCTTTTTCTTCATTAAGAAATATTTGTTTTTAGTTGATCAATTAACTACTCAATCACCATTTGGTACTGGTAGTAGGTTTTCTGATTCTTCTATTAAATCTCGTGACTGTCTTTTGCTTTAGTGGGATGAAGATAAGTCATATGCGTAAATGCCTTTTTCAGATATTTACTTCAGTTAGTGGATGAAGCACTGAAAATATATGAAAGAATAAACAAAATGCCATTTCTGATGGTCAAGTCAAGATCTTTTTTGTCAATTGAAAAGCTTATTCTTCTATCCTACTGCAGGGTTTGGTTTTGGCTGGTTTGAGTGGCAATTATTTTTTCAAATTTGCAAAGCTTAATTTGACAAATTTCCAAACCAAACAGACCAAATTGTTTTTGTTCTGTCAAGTCAGCGTTTTGGGCCTATTTGAATTTTCTTTTTACAATTTTCACGAAAAGAAAATCACATTCAAAAAATACACATTTAACCTTACTACACATGTAAACCTTAGGGACCCGATGATATTTAATAAATCATGGGGTCTTTTTTTTTTTTTTTCAGGGATTGTGATAGCTTTCTTCTATCTATGCCTTTTCAAGAAAACATGAGTGATGAATATGAGAGAATGCATAATAGCTTAGGTAACTACCTTTGTTCAGCATCTGAAGACGAAGGAAGTCCTTTAATGTCTAATATTTGGAGAATGGAGGAAGATGAAAATGTACAAGAGGAGATGGATGATCGAGAAATTCGAATGGATCTTACTGATGACCTGTTGCATATGGTATTTATTCTTCTTTCTTCACCTCTACTTTTTTGTTTTGTTTTTCTTTCTACTATATGTTGATGGCTGTTGTCCTGGCTTGTTAGGTCTTTTCTTTCTTGGGCCACATTGATCTCTGTAGAGCAGCTGAGGTCTGTAGGCAGTGGCGCATGGCTAGTGCACATGAAGATTTCTGGAGAATCTTGAACTTTGAAAACCGAAATATATCTCCACTACAATGTAAGATGACCTTTTTTTTTTCTTCTATAATTTCCATATCCAAATTCCTACTAAACTTTGCTTCTTGACTTCTTTCAGTTGAAGATATGTGTCATCGATATCCAAATGCTACTCAAGTAAACATTAACGGGTCTCCTGCTATACATACACTTGTCATGCAAGCAATCTCTTCCTTAAGGTGATGATTTTTTATTGCTCAAGAACATATCCAATACCTTCATGAATTGTAACATTAACCGGTTATGCATTCGACTGTTTTCAGGAATCTTGAATTCTTAACTTTGGGAAAAGGACAGTTAGGGGAGACATTTTTTCAAGCTTTAACCGATTGCACTATGCTAAAGAGTTTGATTGTGACTGATGCTATTCTTGGAAATGGCATTCAGGAGATACCCATATACCATGACACTTTGCGACACATTCAAATTGTTAAATGCCGCGTGGTCCGTATTTCTGTCAGGTATTATTATAATATACTCTTATAGCTTGTATTAATAAGTATTTTATATGGCTTCATGATATAATTTTGCTAAGAATGGGTAAAAATGTGTCATTTACAGGTGTCCCCAACTTTTGACATTGTCATTGAAGAGAAGCAGCATGGCACATGCTGTACTAAACTGTCCTCTTCTTAATGATCTTGATATAGCATCTTGTCATAAGCTTCTAGATGCTGCAATTCGGTCAGCAGTAACATCGTGTCCTCTTGTGGAATCCTTGGACATGTCGAACTGTTCTTGTGTTAGTGATGAGACACTTCGTGAGATTTCATTAACTTGTGCCAATCTCCATATCCTGAATGCATCATACTGCCCAAACATCTCCCTTGAGGTAATTTCTGTTGATTATTGGTGTTATCCCATCAATTTGTTAACAAAGTTGGAATCTTTACACTAGTTTCATGAATTCAAATCATAAATAATCATGTTTTTTTTTCTTCCTAATATGCCCTTTCTTGGTTTCTTGAAGTCTGTAAGGTTGCCAATGCTGACTGTTCTCAAGCTTCATAGCTGTGAAGGCATAACTTCTGCTTCTATGGCTGCTATTTCTCATAGTTATATGTTAGAGGTAATCACCTGTTTTTATCTTTTCTCATAATTTCTGCAACTTCAATAAATCCTTTAATTTAATGTATCCCCACAGGTTTTGGAGCTTGATAATTGCAGTTTATTGACATCAGTCTTCTTGGATCTTCCTCGTTTGCAAAATATCAGACTTGTACATTGTCGCAAGTATAATTCTCCATTCCAAACTATAATCCCTCATTAAAAAAAAAAACTCTTTTGGAATCATTAAATTGATTGCTATTTTTGGGTGCAGATTTGTGGACTTACGTTTAAGAAGTGCTGTATTATCATCCATCAAAGTCTCGAATTGCCCTTCACTGCAGCGAATCAACATCGTATCAAACTCACTACAAGTATATGATTTAGTCTTTTGGATTTATAGTTTTTATATAATGTTATTGTAGTTGCTTTAATTTTTGTTATTTGTATGCAGAAACTAGTCTTACAAAAACAAGAAAGCTTGACTTCCTTAGAGCTGCAATGTCAACGTCTACAAGAAGTTGACCTCACAGACTGTGAATCTTTGACCAATTCAATCTGTGAAGTTTTTAGCGATGGCAGTGGATGCCCCATGCTCAAATCCTTAATCCTTGATAACTGCGAGGTTCATATTTTATAAACATATGAGGTCTTTTACTTTTTTTTTTAACTACCAGTTTGAGATTTTCAAATGTTTATATAATTTAAAAAATTGTTTCAGAGCTTGACAGAGGTGGAATTCTGTAGCAATTCTTTAACAAGTCTCTCACTTGCTGGATGTCGTGCCATTACTTCACTTGAGCTAACTTGTCCTTATCTAGAACAAGTCTCTTTAGACGGATGTGATCATCTTGAAAGAGCCACCTTCAGTCCAGTAAGTAAACCAACCAATAACTTCTCTTATCTATTAAATTTTATAGTAATTTATAATTTCTTTTTTCTTTGGTAGGTTGGCCTTCGGTCTCTCAATCTGGGAATATGTCCAAAACTAAACTCCCTGAAAATCGAAGCACCAACAATGGTGTTACTGGAACTCAAAGGATGCGGTGTCTTATCAGAAGCTTTAATAAACTGCCCTTTATTAACTTCTCTCGATGCCTCCTTTTGCAGGTCATTTAAATAATCAAATGTACTTTATTCTTCACCTTATTAATTAAATATACTAAATTTTTATTTTTAAAAAAAATTCAGCCAACTGAAAGACGACTGTTTATCCGCAACCGCTGCTTCATGTCCTCTGATCGACTCACTAATCTTAATGTCATGCCCATCCGTGGGCCCCGATGGCCTCCTATCTCTTCGTTGGCTTCCAAATTTGACCTCACTCGATCTCTCCTACACCTTTTTAACAAACTTACAGCCTGTATTCGATTCATGTCTGCAGTTAAAGGTGAGTTTAATACAGTACTTTTTATATTTGTATTGTGAATTTATGATGATATGTAATTTAAGTTGTTGTATAAAAAGGTTTTGAAGCTGCAAGCGTGCAAGTATCTGACTGACACGTCACTGGAGCCGCTTTACAAAGATGGGGCCCTTCCTACTTTGCGTGAACTGGACTTGTCATATGGAAGCTTGTGTCAGGCTTCCATTGAAGAGCTTCTTGCTTGTTGTACTCATTTGACTCATGTCAGTTTAAACGGGTGTGTCAATATGCATGACTTGAATTGGAGTTTTAGTACTTCTCAAGATGAACAACAGCAGCCTGAACGTTTGCTACAAAATCTTAACTGTGTTGGGTGTCCGAATGTTAAGAAAGTCTTGATCCCTTCAGTTGCACGTTTTACTCATTTGTCATCTTTGAACATTTCACTCTCTGCAAACTTGAAGGAAGTTGATGTCGCGTGTTGTAATCTATGCTTCCTCAATTTAAGGTATGCCTTTCTACTTTCTCTTGTTAATAATTTATTATTGTATAATAAAATGCTCATAACTTAAAATAAAGTTTATATTTATTGCCACCTCAGCAATTGCAGCTCGTTGGAAATCTTGAAGCTCGACTGTCCGAGGTTAACTAGCCTCTTTCTCCAGGTATCAATCAAATGTTCATATTTCTATTTAGATTTCTGATATATTTTTTTTTTAATTTAACCTTTTTTTTTTCTCTCTTTCAACCAGTCTTGCAATATTAGTGAAGAAGCGGTTGAATCTGCTATATCACACTGTAACATGCTGGAGACTCTGGATGTCCGCTTTTGTCAAAAGGTGAATTATATTTTTTATTTTCATACTTAAGTTTAATGTATTTAAAATTATGATATTGAATTGTTTAATATTTTTTAACAGATAAGTCCATCGAGTATGGGAAGATTGCGGGCAGCCTGCCCGAGCTTGAAGCGCATATTCAGCAGCCTTGTGCCAATTTGAGCAGATTACAAGATGTCTGGAACTCTGGATTCTGGAAGAATTATCTCTACAAACATTCTAAGTATTAAATTAAGGATGTTGCAAGTGTTGTGGTGTTGTTTGTTTCAAGTATGTTTTTTTTTTCTTTTTAATTTATTAAAGCATATAAAAGCTTTGATGTGATGGTTACCTAGAGTGTTGTAATAAACGGTTTCCGTATTTTAATGATTTTAAGTTTTGTCATGTCTGAATGCTTATAAAGTTATAATCGATGTTCGGCCTAAAAGATCTATCAAAACTATATTTTAATCTAAAGTAGTATTTTCTGAAAAATCTAATGTGAAATGCAATGATTGGAATAGATAGAAGCAGAGTATGAATAAATGCGGGGATATAATTGGTGTTAAATGGGAGAAATAATTTGTAGGGGACCAAAAATAAGTTCTATACGGTTTTCTCACTTTAAATGCTTAAAATTAATATCATATAATATTTTGAGGGAGGCCTATTAATTTGTCGATTCATTAGAATTATAGGCCATGAGAATATTTTGAGGCTTTATAATATAGATTTAATCGCCTTTAATTAGATAAAAAACATAGAAACATATTTGTATTCATGTACATATGGAAGGAGACAGTTTCAATCCACACAATATGTAGACAAAACCTCCTAAAAACATCTAATTGACAAGACGTATCGTCTAAATGTTCCAATTATTGCATCCAAAATGATGTTAAAATTTCCTTATGTTGGTATAAATAAAATATTGATATATTTTTTTTCAACATAAATTTTGAGGACTTGAAGTTTTTATCCGGCTTGAGCCTTGAAGGGAGTGGGGTGAGACAAACTGGCATGGCTGATGTGGATGTGGCGGACAACGTCCCGGTTTGTGGCATGAACGTAGCTCGGCATCCCCATGGCAGGCTTCACTCCTTTCTTCTCCATACTCTCTTAATTATTTCAACCTCTTTCTATTCTCTCTTATCATGACATCCATAGGCACCCACTCTTTCTTTTCTTCCTCTGCCATGTTAAGTTTACGTGGAGCTGAGGTGGAAGATTTTGCCTTATCATAATTTTCTCCACCCTTATGGCTATGCAACTAGTTCTATTATGTTAATTTTTTAAATTGATATTTTTCTCATGCAAAATGCTAAAATGTCACTATTTTAAAACAAAATAAAAGACCTGAATACTTTTCTTGACAACATGACGTGTTTAAATATGTTTTTTAAAACATACAAATTATGTATATATATATATATATATATATATATATATATATATATATATATATATATATATATATATATATATATATATATATATATATATATATATATATATATTGTAACATCCGAATTCTGAGGTATTAAAAATATTAATTTAAATTGCAATTGGAAGAGGCTCACAACGTGAGCCATAGTCGTCACACTCATGAGTAGGACCCTTGACTATTTGATCCGTGTTCTCGGACCTTACAACATGAGGCATAAGACCTCACGACGTGAGTCATGCCTGATGGTCCTAAACCCTAAAAATCGGGTATAAACGGAATGAGGAGGCTTGGGTCATCCATCCTTAGCCTCTTTCACTCCCAAGTCACTGAAAAACCCTAGATTTGGCCTTCTTGAGCCCTTGAGCCATTGTTGGTGGTATTGGTGGTGGATTTCCTTGAAGAAGAAGAAGAAGAAGCTCTTGTGGAGGCTCCTTTGGACGAGATAAGCTCCTCCTGGTGTCATTTCTGAGCTCATAAGCCTCTGTAAGTCTCAAAGATTCCACATTTCTCTTCTAATCTTGCTAGATCTAGGTTATGGTTACCTTCTTTGCATGGGATCTTGAGTTATCATGCTTGAGGTTCATAAAGTTAGCAACTTTATGGACTATTAAGTCATTATCCATGGTAGGACCTTTGGATCTGGATTTTGGTGCAAGTTTTGGACTCAAAGTTTGAATCTTGATGCTTATACCCATCTTTTGACCTAACTAGTGTTTAAGCCATGCATGGGTCATGCATGACTGAAAAGATATGATTTTTATGATCCTTTAGGCTAGATATGGTATCCTGGAAATCCCCAACGTGCATCAAAAAGGATTAAGAGCTTAATACTCACAGAACAGTTCTTATGACGTGAGATGTATGGTCTCACGACGTGAGCACGAGCTTGCCCCGATCTAAAACCCTGAAATGAGTGAACCGATTCGACTCGCTGTGTCGACCCAAGATGAGTTGACTCTCACGACGGGAGCCAGGGAAGGTCACGACGTGAGGATGGAATAATGAGGAAAGTTGACCATTGACTTTGACCGTGTACTTTGACAAAGGGTTGACCAGTTTGGCTTCCGAGGGAATTATAGTAAATTGGGAATTTATGGGAGTGGATTGTTGGTGGTTATAGGTGTTGGTGTTTGGAACCGTGTTGCGGGAGTTTGATATTTCAGTTCCGATCAACATTGTGAGGTGAGTTCTTCTCACCATATCAACAAGGTCTAAGGCACCAATGCCGACCCTTTTCGGATTTGTATCCGGGTTATTGCATGATATACTTATTGATTTACATCTTGGTAGTTAGGATGGTGATATGCTTAGTGACCTGGTTAGGTCGGTATCCTGGTATATAAGATGATGCTATATTAGTGACCGATTAGGTCTGTATCCTGGTTATAGAATGTTGCTCTGATTAGTGATTTGTTAGATCGATTTAACTGTTATATATGCTAGCGTATGATATTTATGTGCACATGATTGTTTGATTGGGGGTTGGGTTGAGGCGATCCTGCTTTGTGCTGAAGGCCAACATACCCAGGGCGGTCCGGATAGACTATAGGCCCTGCGAGGCGGTCCATTCAGACTGAAGGCCCGACGAGCGGTCCGGATAAGCTGTAGGCACTGCGAGGCGGTCCAGACGTGCAAAAGGCTCGAAGAACGGTCCATATAGGTTGAAGGCCTGTGAGGCAGTCCAGTCAGGTTGAAGGCTCATTATGCATGTTGTTTGCTTATATGTTATTGATATGTTTTTATGGTGTTGGTATTTTGGGGGAACTTACTAACTTCGGGCTTACAGTTGTTGATTTTCTTTCAGGTACTTATGATGATTACGGGAAGGCGAAGGCGTGATCATACACCTCCTTATGTTTTCATGTTTTGATTCTGGGATACTTTGACACTATACTATTTTGAAAACAAGTTTTGTAATAATCATTGGTTTTGAAGTGTTTTAAAAAGTTTAAAATTAGCATGATTTTTATAGATGTGTGTATATATATATATATATATATATATATATATATATATTAAATTACATGAATGGTCCTTATGGTTTGGGATAATTTGTACGTTTGGTCCCAAACTTATTTTTTTAACTCAATAGGTTCCCTGTTTGTTTTTATTGTGCATTTGGTCCATGTCTTACTTAAAAAAGACTATTTTGCCATTGATTTTTAAGTTATTTAAATAAACACATCCCAACCCCACCTGCACCTCACCTTACATTAACTTACCTAACCCACCTTATTTAAATAAATTAAAAAATCAAGGGCAAATAGTCTTTTTAGTTAAAACAGAGAACAAGCGCGCAACAAAAACAAATACTAGGGACCTTCCGAGTTAAAAAAAAATAAGTTAGGGACCAAACGTGCAAAGTAATTAATATCAGTGTGTTTATTTAGACTTTATATTTATGTTGTATGTTTATACGGTTAATATAAAGTAATTAATACCGGTGTCTTTTTTTTTATCAATAAAAAATTAATACTGATGTCTAGTTTAAGAAATTTAAATTAATTTACATACATGAATTTAATAATTTTATATTATCATTTTGCTCCAAATTAAATTTCTTAATAACCTTACTTAATTCAAGTCTTCAAATTTGTTTGCATGTATTAACGATATTTATACATAATTGATTTGTACACAAAACTTTCTAATTTATACCTCTTAAAATTCGAGATATGACTTATATGCTTTATAATAGAGTATAAAGCATATTATATATATATATATATATATATATATATATATATATATATATATATATATATATATATATAATATTTTATGGAGAAAACACAAACTTACATGACATTTAGCCATTTTCAAGAAACCCTAGCTGCTCTTGAAACCTACACCTACCTCGAGTTCTCATCTTAAGATCCGACTGCAAGGGGCACCAACCCTTCCTCTTTTATTTCACTCGAAGAATGCTATGGGATCACCAACACTAAAACATACATTCCACTAATTCTTGATCTTGAACACCTTAACTACGACGCTTGGTAGGAACTCTTTGAAACTCACTATATCAGATTTGGGGTATTTGATCACATTGAAAACTCCTATGATGCCTCCAAACATAAAAACTAATGGTACGAGTGGAACAAAATTGACTTTGTCGCTAAACTATGTATCTATGGTATAATTTCCCAATATTTGCTCCATATGATTCTCAAATGAAACGCCATAACTCACAAGTATGGACACATTTGAAAAAATTGTGACAAGGAATACGTAAAACTTATTCAATTCGATAACAAGTTCAAAAATATTATAATTTTTATTTCTTGATTACAAACTACCGAATTTGAATTAATACAATATTAGATCTCTTAAACAACATCGGGTATCCAATTCCTAAAAAGAATACATTCACCTATATGATCAATAGCTTGTCCCTTATGTATAACTACATCACAAGACTTATTCAACATCGATCCACTTGTCCTACATTCTTGGAAGCCCATTCTACTTTAATCCTAGAGGAACAACAGACGTGTCAAACATGTGTTATCAATTCAACCATTTATCTGTAACATCTCGATATAGAGGTATTTTCATTTAAAACCCTAAGCATGAGAATTTATTTCATTTTAGACCTTGGATGTGATTTGATTGCAAAATTGGGCCAAAATGGCATTTTCGTAATTTTGGGAGTTAGGTACGTTCGCTGGGCGTAGGTGGCCAGAGTGCAAACCCTAATTTTTAGGGTTTGGAACCTATTTAAGAAACTTTATGTCTCAAGGTTCTCTCATTTCCTAGCCTCCATTGTCCTTTTGAGCCTCATTTCGAAACCCTAGCTCATTTAGAGGGATTTGACATCTTTATGTGTGTTTTAGTGAACCTTGAAGAAGAAGAAACATGGAGAAGGAGCTTTGATCAAGGGGAAGCTTGTAGATCAAGATTTCATTCATCATTTCCAACTTCGTTGAGGTATAAAGCTTGGAACTTGCTCATTCTATGCTTAGATCTAGTTGTTGTGAAGTTTTGGACACTTTTTGGTTCCATGAAGGAGATGTATTGGGATTCTTTCACTCCAAAAGTTAGGAGTTACTCCGATTTATGTTTCTGAGATCCTTAGTCCATAAAGTTAGCATCTTGATGGTTGAGGATCAACCATGCATGAGTTTATGTTAATTTGGTGAAAGTAGGATGCTAAATATAGGGTTTGAGTCCTTCTGTGCCATGCAAAGGCATAAAGATAATAACTTTATGGGTTAAGAGGTTCCCCAAGGTCTGGATCTGAAGTTTGAACATTTGGTCTTAAGCAATTAGGACTTAATGGAGGAAATGCCTGAAAGCAGTGTACATCGGGCGTACGAATGCGTACGTTATACGTACGCGCCTGGATCCCCGAATCGGTGTAGCGAACTAGTATGTCGGGCGTACTAGGGGAAGCTTAGCGTTCACGACCAGTCCATGGGATTTGATGTTGGGTCGTCCTTGGACTTTAGGGTTTTGGGCCCTTGTTGGGGCACAAGTCTTTCTTATTATGGGCCACTACTAGGGCTGGGAACTTCTTGGAATTGGGCCCATATCAGGCCTTGATTGTCTTTTGGATTTGGGCTATTATTGGGCTTTTAGTGCCATTGAGTTTGAGTCTCGATTATTAGGCCAAGTAAGGGAAGGGTAAAATGGTCTTTTACCTTGGGTGTTGGGTCTAATGAATTAGATTCCCGGTTATGGTTTATGGCCCAATTATTAATTGAGATTTTTATTTGATTGGTTAGTGTAGGGATTCTCCGGTTCAGCAACCTGAACATCTATTTGATTGACATCAGATTGACGTGAGTTTGCTCACTATACTATAGGACAATAGGGATTGTATGTGCTTGTAGTCTTTATGACACATGATGTATGTGTTGTGACTGTTTGCTATATGTATGTGGGGTGAAATAGACCCGTTACAGACTTGTGCTGACATATGAGTTGAAATAGACTGAGGAGTGAAATAGATCCGATACAGCCTTGGGTCGACACATGAGTTGAAATAGACTCCGGGTTGAAATAGACTCGACACAACCTTGAGCTGCCATATATGTATGGTATGTGGTACTCTGGGGAACTCACTAAGCTTTGTGCTTACGGTTTTTAGTTTATGTTTCAGGTGCTTCCAGATCGAAGGGGAAGGGATCAGAATGATCGCATTGCACACACCATGATTTTACAGCTTATTGACTCTGATGTACTTTTGGGATGATATTTTATTTACTATGAATACTTTATGGTTTTGACAAACATGTTTGGTTGATGGTTTATTTAATATAAAAATGAAAATTGTTGGTTCTGCGTTTTGGGACGTTACAAGTTGGTATTAGTGCCTTAGTTTGAGGGATTTGGGCATACTCTCGGGTGTGCCTGAACTCAAACTGAGGATTTGGTAGATTTTAATAAAAAGAAATGTTTTATAAAAGAGTTTTATAATAAAATAAAGGGGTGTGGTTCATGTAATCGACCAAACCCAAGTAAGTTTTCCCAAAATACCCATACATGATTTTGTGATATGCTTTGAATTGTGAACTTGTGAATCGCATGCTAGATTAGGGCTAAGGATCTGCTTAGGATTACATGATAGAATGCTAGGAGAGATTCTTTTATGTGCCTACTGTATGAGCTTATAGACTTGCATGCTAGTATTGATCAGTCGGTGATAGGATGACATGTTTAGGTTATGCCTTGATTCTGATTACTCAATGTTCAAATGTTGCTTGCTTTGTGCTTTTAGGAGTTCCCATTAGCATTAACTAACTAGTAAGTGAATATTCTAAGTTACATATTAATGAGAATAAATAATTTCAGAAGGTTAGGTTTAAACCTATTGCACATCTCTTGTTTGAGTCCAACCGTTGTAGAGTGAGACCTTTCATTCGAAGAATTATCTGGTTTTGGTGGTGTGTAATTTTATTCGTAATCTAGTTAGAGGGTGTTAGGGGGAGTTCCTTCTGCAGCTGATGATGGGAGTGGTGTGGTGGTAGCCCTAGGAAAACCTAGGAGGTGATTCGGTGCCGAGAGCTTTGCTTCGCTAGAGGTCGTTTGGATTAACGAAAGTAACTTGGGGGATTCGGGGAGATCCTTGAGTAAAGTAAGAATATATATGGAAGGTAGTATGGGCCCGTACTATGGAAGCAAAGCTTCCGTACTTGAGTCAAGGAAGGTCACGATGATACCAGGGAGCTTGTAGAGTGTGAGATTTTTCGAGTGTATTCTGATGGTTTGTATGGTTCATGTTTCAGTATGGTGGTCACTCGAGGAGGTTCTAGTGCAAATGTGGGTGCAGGTGTTGTTACCGATGATGGTTCAGGTTCGGGATCTGGGGCTGAGTGTGTGGATGATCAGATTCGGGAGTTCATTTCATCAGAAATTACCGGTAATATTCTTGATCAAACTCTTGTGATCTTTCGTACGATACAGGGGGTATCATTGAGATTCTAGATGAGCACTTGGGCGCTTTTCGTTCTGAGCCACTGGCGATGATGAGAGCTCGCACTTTGACTTTCCGTGAGTTTCGTGCATGTGGGGCCCCTGAGTTCTTTGGGAAGAAGGACCCAATCGTGTGCAATCATTAGTTAGCAGATGTCATGAACGCCTTCCATACTAGCTGCTTCCCCGAAGAGGGAAAGGTCAAACTTGCTTCCTGTCTTTTGAAAGACTGAGCTCGAGAGTGGTGGGAGGAGGTCGGACACACCTTGGGAGGTGAGTTGGTTGAGTCGATGAATTGGGAGGATTTTATGACTAGATATCGGGCTGAGTTTGCACATGTGATTGAGGTCCAAAAGTTAGCGAGGGAGTTTCAGGACCTTTGACACACTACTTAAACGGTGGTGGAGGTCACCACTATGTTCTGTGAGAGGGCGTTATTGGTTCTGTAGTATGTGGTGGATGAGGAAATGAAGAAGGTGAGATATCACGATATGCTAAGGAGCGGCATCTGACAGTTTGTGAGCATATCTAGTTGCAAGACATTGGATGATATGATAGCGAGAGCTAGAGAGACGGGGATTGACTTGGAGATGGAGAAGAAGAGGAATCCAGATCAGGTTCAGGGTTCTGAGGGTTCAGGAAAGAGGCCCGGGGTTTTTGATTCAAGATTGAGGGGCCAGCAAGGTCGGGGCCGCTGTGGCAAGTGCGACAAGACGCACGATGGGGCTTACAGGGGAGGTGGTTCAAGCTGTTACTAGTGCGGAAAGATTGGGCACTTTAGTCGGGATTGCATAGCCACTCCCCAAGGATTGAGTCTGATTTGCTTTCATTGTAATAAGAGGGGCCACAAAAGGCCGATTGTTTGAGTTTAGCAGCGACAAGACTAGTTGCAGCGCCCACTCCGACGACCTTAAGGATCACGGATGGCTGCCAGGGCAAGGAGAAGGTAGGGCTGTTCACTATTTGGTTATAACTGAAATTTTCAATCGGATAATTTAGATTGGACTATTTGGTTCGAATATTCTAATCTTTGGATTGATTTTAAGCTAAACCGAATTATTATTTTGGATTGGTCTGGTTTATAAAATAAGAACCGAATAATCAATAAAAAACGAATAACAATCATTTATAAGTTTACTAACTTATTTATTTTATTATTAGAAACTTTCATCTAATGTAATACCTTATATATACATCTTTTCAAACGTTTTTAGTCAATGAAATATTAAACTATAATTATTTTTTCTTAATAGTTGTTTATACATTATAACTCATAACTAAAAAGTTTTGTAGTAACTTTTATAGAGTTGGTAAATATTTAAGTTATATAATTTTTAAAATGTCTCGCCTTTAAAAATCCGATTCAACCAGATTGTAATTTGGTTGGATCAGATCAGATTTAAATATGGTTTGAACTATTTGGATCCATGTTTTGAAAACCGAAATATATTTAGATTTACTTGATCGGATCGAATAAAGCCGATCCATCGAAACGAACACCCCTAAGCGATGACGTCTGTTGTGAGGAGCAAGGCATTTCAGCTGATAGCCGAGTAGGCTCGTGCAACACCAGATATGGTGACGGGTATGTATCTTCTCCTCATCTCTTTATTTATCTTGATTTTCCTGCTTATGTTTTTGTTTTGCTTTTAGGGTCGTTCCTTGTGAACGATATCTATGCATTGGTATTGTATGATTCGGGGGCTACCCGATCCTTTGTATCTCTTGCACTCAACAAGAGTTTTGTCGATACTCCAGGGGAGCTAGATTGTACATTAGAGGTTGATATTTTTGATGATCGTCATCTGCAGGTATTGAGGGTTCATTGGGGATGTATATTGGAGTTATTCAATGAGCAATACTCGATTGTTTTGGTTCCTATACCTATGTGTGAGAGCAAGGTTATTGTAGGGATGGATTGGTTGAGCCCCAATGGGGAAACGATTGACTGCGAACATCAGTTGGTACGTGTTCGAACCCCAAGTGGGGAAGAGTTAGTGATTCAAGGAGAGGGTGTTTAGCATGGGCCGGTTCTTTGTTCAGCAGCTAGGACCAGACGTTATCTTCAGCAAGTTGTTCTGGGTTTGTGATTTAGGTGATGGATACTTGGGAGAAGGGTGAGGCGGCGGTGGGAGAGGTACCGATTGTTCCGGAATACTCGGATGTGTTCATGGAGGATTTTCTTGGAGTGCCACCAGAGAGACAGGTGGAGTTTCAGATTGATTTGGTCCAAGGTGTGGCTCCGATAGACAAAGCACCTTATCGGTTAGCACCACCAGAGATGTATGAGTTGTCTACACAACTGTATGAGTTGTTAGACAAGGAATTCATTCGGCTAAGTAGTTCAACATGGGGAGCATTAATCTTTTTTGTGAAGAAAAAGGATGGGCAACATCGGATGTGTATCGACTACCGAGAGCTGAATAAGCTAACGGTGAAGAACTGTTATCCAATCCTAAGGATTGACGATTTATTTGACTAGCTTCAGGGTGTATCTTGGTTTTCCAAGATTAATCTGCGCTCAGTTTATCATTAGATGAGGGTCAGAGGGAAGGATATGCAGAAGATAGCCTTCTGGACTCGTTATGGTCATTACGAGTTTGTGGTGATGCCCTTCGGGCTCACCAATGCTCCATATTCATGGATCTCATGAATCGCGTATGCAGGCCTATGCCGGATTGGTCTATGAATGTGTTTATTGATGACATCTTAGTCTATTCCAAGACCCAGTAGCAACATGGGGAGCATCTGAGAGAGGTACTGGAGACCCTGCGGAAGGAGAGGTTGTTTGCGAAGTTCTCTAAGTTTGAGTTTTGGTTGCGTGAGGTGCAGTTTCTGGGGCACTTTGTCAACCAGAATGATATTCTAGTCGTCCCAGCCAAGATTGAGGCGGTGATGAGGTGGGAGGTTCTGAGGTCTCCATTTTAGATTCCGAGTTTCCTTGGATTGACGGGTTAATATCGGATATCCATTCAGGATTTCTCCAAGATATCGGTCCCTTTGACTCGGTTGACGAAGAAGACTGTCACTTTTTGTTGGGGGGCCTAAACAGTAGGCAACTTTTGAGACTCTGAGGTAGAGATTGTGTGAGGCGCCGATTCTGACCCTACCGAAGGGTGTTGAGGACTTTTTGGTATATTATGATGCATTAATCATGGGTATGGGTGCGATGCTGATGCAACGGGGTCATGTGATCCTTTATGCTTTGAGGCAGCTGAAGCCTCATGAAGAAAATTATCCTATGCATGATTTGTAGTTGGGGGCTGTGGTTTTCGACCTCAATATTTGGCGACATTAACTCTTTGGGGTCTGTTGTATTATTTAAACGGACCACAAGAGTCTGAGGTATATGATGGATCAGCCGAATCTGAAAATGAGGCAACGTAGATGGTTGGATGTGGTGAAAGATTATGATTGTGAAATCCTTTATCACCCAAGAAAGGTTAACATGGTGGCCGATGCTCTTAGCCGCAAGGCAGTTGCTGCCCCAATGAAGGATGTGTATTTGAGGATGACAGTGATTACCCCACTTCTTGATCAAATTCGGGTGGCTTAGGTCGAGGCTATGAAGGAAGAGAACCGGAAGAGTGAGTGCATAGTGGATGAGTGACTTCCTTTGATTATGATAGTTGGGGGTTATTGACCCTTCATCGGAGGATTTGGGTTCCATATTGGGGTGGCTTGCTTCAGGTTTTGATGGGGGAAACACACAAGTTGAGATTTTGTATTCATCCCGGAGCAACAAAGATGTATAGAGATCTCCGACCTGATTGTTGGTAGCCATGTATGAAGCTAGACGTGGCCTGGTATGTGGAGAGGTGATTGATTTGCAGGAAAGTCAAGGCCGACCATCATCGAGCCCATGGAAAAATGGAGCCGTTGAAAGTCCCTATTTTGAAATGAGAGGATATTAAGATGGATTTTATCACCAAATTTCGTAGGATGGCGCGCAGTGTGGATTTGATATAGGTCATCGTGGATCAGTTGACCAAGAGCGTGCATTTCTTCCAATCCAGGAAAGTATTTCGGCGCAAAAGTTGACCGATATCTACATTCGGGAGGTGGTGGAATGACATGGAGTGCTAGTTTTTGTGGTCTCTGATAAGGATGTTCAGTTTACTTCCAGGTTTTGGAATAGACTCCACAAGGAGTTGGATACTCGTCTACACTTCAACACGACTTTCCATCTGCAGATTGATGGTCAGAGTGAGCAGACTATCCAAACATTGAATGATATGTTGTGGGCATATGTTCTAGATTTTGGTGGTAGTTGGGAAACGTATCTTCCTTTGGTGAAATTTTCATATAACAATATTTATCACGCCAACATTGATTGACCTCATTTTGAGATGCTCTACAGGAGGAAGTGTAGGAACTCGATATATCGGGGTGAGATTGGTCAGAGGGTCATGGGGAGTACCGTACCGAGGTGGTACTGAAGATAACATAATTAATTCAGTAGGTTCACTATAGACTTCAGGCAACTCAGAGCTAACAAACGAGTTACACAAATAGATGCCGGCCAGACTTCGAGTTCCAAGTTGGGGACATGGTGCTCCTAAAGGTTTCTCCTTGGAAAGGTGTCATCTGATTCAGGAAGCGGGACAAGCTAGGCCCCATATATATTGGTCCTTTCAGGGTGTTAGCCCGAGTGGGCAGGTTTGCGTATCGTTTGGATTTTCCATTGGAGCTCAGTCAGATCCATATCACTTTTCATGTCTCTCAACTCCGGAAATGCTTAGTTGATGATTCCGCAGTGGTTCTATTAGAGGACATTCAGGTGGATGACCGCCTGAATTATATAGATAGACTAGTGGAATTCCTTGACAGGAGGTCGAAGACTCTATGAAACAAGGTGGTGGATCTTGTGAAGGTGAAGTGGTAGCACCAAAAAGGTTCGGAATGAACATGGGAACTCGAGTCAGAGATGCGGGAGCATTACCCTGAGGTGTTCACAGCAACAGACTTCGAGGAAGAAGTCTAGTTCAAGTGGGGGAGAATTTTAACATCTCTATATTGAGGTATTTTCATTTTAAACCCTAAGTATGAGAATTTATTTCATTTTATACCTTGGATGTGAATTTATTGCAAAATTGGGCCAACATGACATTTTCGTTATTTTAGGAGTTGGCCACGTACGCTAGGCGTAGGTGGCTAGAGTGCAAACTCTAATTTTTAGGTTTTAGACCCTATTTAAGCAACCTTATGTCCCAAGTTTCTCTCATTACCCAACCTTCATTGCCCTTTTGAGCCTCATTTTGAAACCCTAGCTCATCTAGAGGGATTTGACCTCTTTGTGTGTGTGTGTGTGTGTGTGTTTTAGTCGGTGTTTAGCGAACCTTAAAGAAGAAGAAACTTGGACAAGGAGCTTTGATTAAGGGAAAGCTTGTAAATCCAGATTTCACTCATCATTTCCAGCTTCATTGAGGTATAAAGCTTGGAACTTGCTAATTCAATGCTTAGATCTAGTTGTTGTGAAGTTTTGGACACTTTTTGGTTCCATGAAGGAGATCTACTGGGATTCTTCCACTCCAAAAGTTGGGAGTTGCTCCTCTTGATGTTTTTGAGATCCCTAGTCCAGAAAGTTAGCATCTTGATGGTTGAGGATCAACCATGCATGAGTTTATGTCCATTTAGTGAAAGTACGATGCTAAATCTAGGGTTTGAGTCCTTTTGTGCCATGCAAAGGCATAAAGTTAATGAATTTGTGGGTTAAGACGTTCCCCAAGGTATGGATCTGAAGTTTGGACATTTGGACTTAATAAATAAGGACTTAATGGAGGAACTGGTTGAAGGGGGAGTACGTTGGGCATACGAATGCGTACTTGTGGGTACGCGTGTGGATACTCGACTCAGTGTAGTGACGTAATATGTCGGGCGTACTAGGGGAACGCTTAGCGATCTCGACCAGGTCATGGGCTTTGATGTTGGGCCGCCAGGGAGCAGCATGAGTAGCATCTCCAGAAGTTACTTCGCTTACTAAGGCAGGAGAGGCTATACGACAAGTTCTCTAAGTGTGAGTTTTGGTTACGAGAGGTTTAGTTCTTGAGATACCTCGTCAATCAAGATGGGATTATGATCGATCCTGCCAAGCTTAAGCCAGTTATGCAGTGGGAGGTCCCGAAGTCCCTATCTAAGATCAGGAGTTAGCATGTAATTATCGGAGGTTCATCAAGGATTTTTCCAATATTGTTATTCCCCTGACTCGCTTGATGAAGAAGAGTGTAGATTTTTGTTGGGGGCTTAAGCAGCAGGCTGCATTTGTGTAGCACCCTATTTCGGTTTGTTTGATAATTTGAGGCCGCGACCCGAATGTCAAGTATCATAAGGCTTCGGGCTTTGGTAACGAGAGTTTTAGACCCATTTGGATGTGGGTAATGTAGATTGCGTGAACAAAGTGTTCGGTTTGTGATTTGGAGTAAAAAGGTATATCTAGAGGGAGTGCTAGGCTTCCTTGAGGTTAAGAAGAATCCAAGATAGGTCAGGATTGTGAACATGGAGCAGGCTACCGTTTGGGCAGCGGGGCCTTGAACGGCTAATCGGGTGGTGCAGATAAGATATTTTTTGATTAAGGATTAACTGGAAGGCCAGTCAATTAGAGAGCCAGTTCTGGTTGCAAGAGGGATAAGAGTTAAGCAAGAAGTAGTGTTCTTTGGTCAACGATGAGCATCAGAGAAAATGATATGGATTCGTTAGGGCTTGTGATTTCCACTATTTTGGGTTCGATAATATTTAGGGTGGATGGTTATCAAAGTGAGGTGACTTTCCCAGTCATCTTCGTGGTTTAGGGAGTTTAGTCTAGATCGTTTGGTTCAAAAAAAGAGATAGTAAGGAATAATTTAGAGGATGAAATTTAATTTAAGTGCGGGAGAGCTATAACACCCTATTTCAGGTCATTTCGTAATTCGGGGTCATGATCCAAAGATCAAGTATCATAAGGCTTTGGGTTTTGGTAACGAGAGGTTTAGACCCATTTGGATGTGGGTAATATAGATTGTTTGATCCAAGCGTTCGGTTTGTGCTTTAGAGTCAAAGGGTAAAATGGGAAAATAGTGTTTTAGACTTCTTTTATGAATTATGGATTTTAGTTCAATGTGTTTTAAGTCAAAAGTAATTAGATAGGGTAGTAGAGCTTCTCAACACCTTTCCGTGGATATAAAGATAGTCGAAATCGGAGTTGAAACAAAAAAGTTAAGACCGTTTGAATTTTGGATGGTTTTGGGTTAAGCTGAGTACGTTGGGCGTACAAGGGAGACTACGTTGGGCGCACTAGGGTATCTTGAGTACGTTGGGCATACCAGGAATACGTTGGGTGTATGCGATCATTGCCCAAACTCTATTTTCGTGGTTTAAGCCTTATTTAAGCTTCTTAACTTCCCCAAACCCATTCTATTCTCAGCCTCCACCTCTCTAACACCCTTCCATGAAACCCTAACCCTAGTTTGAGACTTGTAAGCTAAAACAAGGTGTTTTTGAGTGCTTTGGAGTATGCATGGTGAACCTTAGATAAGAAGGAACTTCTTGGAGACGTGTTGGTCGCATTGGGGCTTGTAGATCCGGACCTTCTTCACATTGATCTATCTTCTAGAGGTATAAAGTTTGAATCTTGATGATGCATTTGTTGATGGGTTATGAGCATTCTAACACTGCTAAGTGTACATGCAACCCTAAATACATTGGATCTATGTTTTCTCTATTATACATGCAAATATGAATATTCCAAGGTATTACCCTAACTAGCATATAATCATAAGTACTAGTATAACAAAAACTAGATAGAATACATACCTTTTTAATGTAGCTTGAATTCATGAAGCTCGAGAGCCTAGTGCCCCAAGTGTGACACCTCAAATGGTTCACACAACATCACCAACACATGGAATAACCATGAGAAGAAGACACTCATGCTCAAATCAGCTAGCCCCCATAAATGTATTACTAGTGCCAATTTCTTGAGCTAAAGAGGTCTTTATATAGTGTGGCTATTAGGTTTACACCGTATAACTCATGACTTTACCCATTCCTTATGCTCCATAGGTTTTAACCTCCATGGAGTATCCATGGGTCACCATATGGGTTAAACCCAACATAAGGAATCTTGGATCATAAGCCTGCATATATAAGAATTAATGATTTACACAATCAATCTCCATATATTTAATTAGTCTCTGTTTGATCACTAAATTAAGTCCAAATTAATTCTTGATCAATACTAATTAAATAACATGATTTCATATTAATATATTAGAACTTATAATATATTAATATGTCACAAATGTCCTCTCCTCACAAGCGGTTTATTCAAATGTTCCGATGTCATGCAACCCAAATGGACCATGTCGAGTCGGGTCAAGTACATACCAATTATAGTTATGGACTTAGACACTAATCCAACATTTGCTAGATCTTGCTAGTTTTGGATGCTATGAGCTTTTGGTCATTTTAGTGCATAAAGTTTAGATCTTGAAAGTTTATGACCTTGTTATGGATAAATTTGTAAACTTTATCCATCTTAACATCATTATGATTCATATCTGAAGGTTGGAGACTTGGACATAATGGATTAAGTTGAAAAAGATGCACTTTTTGGTCCCTTTGATACTTAAATGCTAGCTCTTGGTGGTTTGGACCATTCTAATGGATAAAGTTGGAAACTTTATCCATTGTGGAGCTATTAGGATCCATAAAAATGTGATCATGAGCCTTCTATTTGTTCCATGAAAGTGTCATGATGTCTTAACGGATTAATAAGTTAAGGTTTTGACTTTTGGACCTTTTCTAGACATGGAAAGTCATAAAGGTGGAAACTTTATGACTTAGAATGATGTTGTGGGATTGGATCTAAGTGTTGGATGAAAGCGCTTAAGAGATTAAGCACCTAATGGAAAAGCGTCTTTTGGCCGAGTACATTAGGTGTACCTTTGGGTACGATGCGTGTACCCGCGAAGAGTCCTGTCTCTGGTTGATGAGTATGTCGTGCGTACGATGTCAGACCCCCAGCCGGCGGCGGAAACACCGGGCGGTATAATGGTTCGAGAATGATTATAAACTACGTACCTTTATTGGTAATAGAAAGTTATATTATTCCAACTTACACTTGTTGATTTCAATGTTTCGGGTACTTCTGATGATAGGAGCATGGAAAATGCATGATCATACACATCCTTATATGGTCTTATGTTTTGAGAGATTGACTTGATGCTCTGATTTTCTTGGATATGATTTGAAAACATTGGTTGTTCATTTATGAAAAAAAAACTTACCATGGATTTTGGGATGTTACACGAAGTTAGAATTATGTGTTTTTTTATATGCACAATCTCGCTTTTATAATTACTACAACTCTCATCAAGATTATATATCCTAAATAATCTTCTATAAAAAACGTTAATTTATCGCTCATTGATAAATTCCCTAAAGAGCTTATATTATATAGTCAGCAACGCACAAGATTAGCGATTATCCTATTTGAGGATTTAAATTATAAAAATTTATTACTTATTATATCTTAAATGTCTAGGCATGGTTGCGAGCGTTATAAAAGGGGAAGAGGGGATGTTACTAGGGTTGTAAACGAACACGAACGAGGCTTGTTCGTGTTTGATAGTTTAAGTTTAACCGAACAAATGAACGAACACGAACAAATTTAAGAAATTACTTTGTTCATGTTCGTTTATGTTTGTTCATTAAAATGTTAAGTGAACATTAATGAACTAACATAAAAAAACGAATATAAACGAAAGTAAATGAATGAATAAAAATACACATAAACAAATGAACATAAACAAAGATAAATAAAGATAAACAACCATTAACATCCAAACAAAGAACCATGCATAAATACATGTATTATAGCAAACCATACGATAAAAACTATGTAGTTGTAAGTCAAAACGACGTAGTATTATTAGTATACGTATATAACAACTATATATTTATTTTTCCACACACACCTAAACGAACGTTCACAAACGTAATTGAACGAATAACACAAATGTTCACGTTTATTTGTTTAATCAAACGAACAAACAATCTTGTTCATATTAGTTCATTTACTAAATAAAAAAGCATCAACAAACTTCATGCCGAACAGACCATAAGCTGTTCATTGAACATCCAGTTTGTTTATATGTTACCATACATATAAATGATGTATAATTAGACTCACTTTAAACATTTTTTTGTTTATCCTGTTAAAACTCTTATAGTCTTATTTATATAATGGTTTAATGGAATATTGATTCTTTTTAAAAAAAAAATACAAACTTACAACTTACATAGTTCTCTACAAACTTTTATCATAATCAAGTTTTAACTTTTTATCATTCCAATCATGTTTCAGTTTTGTTTAGAAAAAATTATCATATTGAAATTTGTTGTGAGATTGTCCACATTTATCATATGTTATCCAATACTAATAATTTTTAATGGTGTATAGGTATTGGATCGATTTATTTAATATCTAATTGTTTAATATCCATCAGTGTAATACAAGAACGAATAAAATAATAGGGATGACATTCTCATCTATTTTGATGAGAGATGCAATCCTTAGATAAAACTATGAAGGATAGATTTTGCAAATTGATAATATTTTTTAATTCATATAAATAAATAAACAAAAACTCTGTTATCTTATACAAGTTATACGATCTACATTTTTTAAATAACCAAAATAATGTAAAACTGAATCTGGTAAATGTCCTAGTAAAATTTGGTTTATAGTGAATTTTTTACGTAATCAATTTAGTACGTTCAATGATATCCAAAAATTCACAAGTGACTTTGTTGAATAAGACAGACTCTTTGATATGATTTTACTAATCTAATGAAAGACTAAGCCCAAATCAATGGGATTCAAATCCTTTGAGACTACAATTAAAAATATCTCATTTCGGTTTTAAACATAACGTACACTAACTCGATAGACTTTTAGCTCAACCAAATCTGATTCAATTATAAACTATCAAATAAAGGTTTATTAAATTAATCACCTAAGTAAAAGCGAAAATTATTTTGATAGTATTAAATTAATAAGACAAATATGATTCTCTATCCTTAAATACGGTCATTCAATTGGTAAGTAATGGGGAAGAATGACATACACGCCAGGCACGTGATTGGTGGGTCCCTCTGTTTCTCTATTCTTTTCTTCTACAACAATTCATAAAACATACATATCATTTTATCTTTTTATACGCAATATTACATCGATTATCATCGGTTATGGTGATATGGGCATTATGTTTAATATTACGCCGTAACTAGGGATAATGACTTGAAAAGGTAACGAACTTTCGACTTTGTTCACATTTAGTCACTAAACTTTTTTTCGTTATCTATTTGCCATTTAACTATTGAAACTGTTCACATTCTACCCTTATGACCGGCTGTTACCGGTCATAAGGGTAAAATATGAACAGTTTCAATAGTTTAGTGGCAAATAGATAACGAAAAAAAGTTTAGTGACTAAATGTGAACAAAACCGAAAGTTCATTTCCCTCTAAAAAGTTCAATGGCTAAATGTGAACAAACTTCCTATTGTATTATGTTTTAGCAAATTATTTATTTTTGTTTAATTGTAGCAACATTTGTTGATGAAAAAATCTATGAAATAAAAAAACAAAATGTAACATCCGGATTTCCAGGTATCATAATTTAAGTATTTTTCTTTTGACTTAAGAAGAAAGACTCGACGAGTTGACGCCTCAACTCGTCGAGTAAGGTCGCGAATGATGACTCGGATTAATGAATGGACTCGACGAGTCGGTTAGGCGACTCGAGGAGTCCGCGCTGTTGGCAAAAACCCTAAATCTTTGGGTCCGAGCCATATTTAAAGGCACTTATGACCTTCAATTGCGACTACCTTTCCCATAAGTGAGAACCCTAGCGAGCTTGAGTGTGTAGAGTGAGAGGAAGAGCTATCTTGAGCTTTTTGGTGTGATTTTGCAAGAAAGGAGAAGAGTTCCAGCAAGAGGGACCAAGGAAGGTTATTGTTCTGAGTTATTCAAGCAAGGAGCTTCATTCTGAGGTACAAAATTGAACCCTTTTCCTTCCCTGTTGTGTAGATTCCATTTTGGGGTTAGGGCTTGAATCACTTCATCTTTGGGGTTTTGAATGCCTCAAACCCCTCTTGCAAGTTTGTGTTATAGATCTGGACCCTTCTAGGTCCAAAGAGCCGAGAATATGAAGCTTTAGTAGAGTAAACCTTGGGGTTTGATGTTAGGAATCTGGACCCTTCTAGGTCTAGAGAGCCGAGAATATGAAGCTTTAGTAGAGTAAACCTTGGGGTTTGAAGTTAGGAAGCATTTATGGGATTTTTATGGTATATATAGTTACTTTCATCTTACACATAGATATGAAGTATTTTATATAAATTACGTACTATGTGTGCATATTATTTGAATACTTGCTGTCTATGCTGGATGAACGATTTTATACATGTTTTAAAAGATTAAACGGTATATTTATTTTATATCTACAAATATGTTGCGTATGAAACATTGGTAGATGCAATAGTTGGTGTGTGATGAAATAAAATGATGAGAGATAGGTGATGATAGAAAGGTGATGATAATTAGGTAAATGGATGATGATGAATAGGTGATGTAGGATGAAAGGAGATACCATAACCTTAACCGGCAATGTGGCGATGTAGTCATCTACCAGAGTATAGATGGCGACCACAGACTATTCTAGACAACCCAGTGGAAACACCAGCAGGCCCATAACCTGTAGGTGATGAATTACGAGTTTAGGCGATGTTGTAACTACGTATTCATGCGATGATACTCTAACCCCTTACTATGAATTACGAGTTCAGACAATGTTGTAACTACGTATTCATGGGATGTCACAAATTCCGCATGCCAAACCAATGGTCATAATTCACATCAGTGAGAATTGTTCATTTTTTTGTAAAACCAAAATCAGATTGAAAATTTTGATTTTTAATTTTGGAAAATGTCAAACCATTGGTTTTTTATTTCGGTTTCAGTTTTTTGTTTTCTTTAAATATATTTTCAGGGTTTTGTTTTGTTATTTTTTTTTATTTCATAGATTTCTTCATCAACAAATGTTGCTACAATTTAACAAAAATAAATAATTTGCTAAAACATAATACAATAGGAAGTTTGTTCACATTTAGTCATTGAACTCTTTAGAGGGAAACGAACTTGCGATTTTGTTCATATTTAGTCACTAAACTTTTTTTCGTTATCTATTTGCCACTAAACTATTGAAACTGTTCACATTTTACCCTTATGACCGGTAACAGCCGGTCATAAGGGTAAAATGTGAACAGTTTCAATAGTTCAATGGCAAATAGATAACGAAAAAAAGTTTAGTGACTAAATGTGAAAAAAATCGAAAGTTCATTACCCTTCCAAGTCATTATCCCCCGTAACTATTATCTTGACTATTTTTATAGTTTTATGACGTTGCCTTTATAGCCATTTGATATTCATATAGATGTTATCTTCTACTATAATAAACGAAAGTGCTTCTTTCTTCTTCTTCTTTTTTTTTTTTTTTTTTTTTTAATTTTTTTTTATCATTTGTCATATTCTTATTTAATTTATCAAATGTCATTTTGTGGTTATTTTGAATTAATTTCTTTCCATATATATCATTTTATAGGTTTTTCTATTATATTAAATTTTACATAATATTTTAATATTTTAATGTAATAATTAAAATAAATATGGTAATAAATAGATATTAAATTTTATTAATCAACTTACTTTTTAATTTTAAGATTTCTAAAATTAAAGCTCATTAGTTTTTTTTTTGTTTATTTATTTAAATTCAAAAGATATAAAAAACATTTTCATTGTAATTATTCATTATTTTTTTTATTTTCTTATAAACTCAAAGTTTTCAAATATTTTGACATTTATATTTAACTTTTTTAATTAACTCATGTAATACATGGGTCTCACAACTAGTATATATTAAAGCAGAAACCTAATTACATCACCAAAAACAATCTGGCCTCTTCAATGTGTTTCATTGATTATTTTAAACCACTTGATCAATTTCACTGATGTCATCGTAACAAAAGGGAACTACAAATACGCATTTGTTACCGTCTATAACCATTTTCCCTCCAAAATAGGGATTGCACTCTTCCTCTTTCTCTCTCTGATGAAGATAATATCAAGAGCCGATGATCTCTCTAATTTCTATCCATGTTCTTCCTCCTCAAGAGCCGATGATCTCTCCAATTTCTATCATTGTTCTTCTCCATCAATGCATCTCTTGCATCGTGTTTGTCACCAACAAATTGAAATTGAGATTCACTACCAAAGATTATTCTCATTGTGCTTTTTTTCTTCTTAAGGTATTTGAATTTTTATGAATCTGCAACTGGTTTTCCATTTTGATTATTCTAACGGGAATTTTGATTTGAATCACTCTTATTTGGGTTTTAGGTTTATATTATGTGTATCCGATTTATATTTCTATCTATGGTTTTTAGTAATCAAATTAAAATGGTATTGATTCGTTCTGGATTTGACTGCGATTAACGAAATCAAACAGGGTGTTGGATGTGAAGCAAGGTGTAAACAAAGATGGGAAGATAGCCCTCTTGGGTGAAAATTCTTAAAAAAGTACCATTTCGATTGACAAAATGGTTACAATTCTTAAAAAAAGGTAAATATTAAGATTGCTAAATAACTTGTATCATTTCAGATATCGACCCTTTGGTATAGAGCTCTAGAAGTCCTTTTGGGTGCTACTCATTATTCAACAACTGTTGACATGTGGTCTGTTGACTGCATATTTGGTACTCATTCTTTCTGATTTAATTAAGTCCGTTATGTATTAAGTAAAAAAACACTAATATATGCTTCAAATTTGCAGAAAGCAGTAGTCAGAACATAGTCGATGACATTGTTACCACCTACACATATTATGATTATACTTCTGGATTTATCCATCATTGTAATCACTGATTTGGAGGTACTAATTTTGATTTCTACCACCAAACTTTCTTATAATTCGTCAACATTTAGGATACTTACCATAATTAAAAGAAAATTTTGTTTGGAATCATATTGATTAGTTATGTTTTGCAGCATGATACAATTATATTTCAATTATTTTTTTAAAAGTATATACACATTATATCATCCTACTTTGCAAATCTGCAATAGTATCCCAATATTTGACTTTACCGGTTAGACTTTGGCCAAAAAGTTACTTCTTCATCCCTTAATCTTTGACTTAAGCCACTGAGTTTGTTATTCCACAAACAAGATTTTATAACAATAATTTTTTTAATTGTTCGTAACAAACTATGTTGACCAAGTCTATTATTGTCAATTTGTTTTAAATTCAAATGTAATCTCCTTAATCTTTTGCTTAAGCCATTCCACAAACAATATTTTATAACAATAATTTCTTTTATTGTTCGTAACAAACTATGTTGACCCAGTCTATTATTGTCAATTTGTTTTAAACTTAAATAACAAACTATGTTGACATGTGGTCTGTTGGCTGCACATTTGGTACTCATTTTTTCTAAATTAATTAAGTTCGTTATGTATTAAGTCAAAAAAACACTAATTGTGTTCTTCAAATTTAAAGACAACAGTAGTCAGAACATAGCCGATGGCATTGTTACCACCTACACATACTATGATTATACTTCTGGATTCATCCATCATTGCAATCTTACTGTTTTGGAGGTACTAATTTTGATTTCTACTACCAAACTTTCTTATAATTCGTCAACATTTAGGATCTTTACCCTAATTAAAAGAATTTTTTTTTGAATCATATTGATTAGTTTTGTTTTGCAGCACGATACAATTATATTTCAACTAATTTTTTAAAAGTATATACATATTATATCATCCTACTTTACAAATATGCTATAGGATCCCAATATTTGACTTTACTGGTTAGACTTTGGCCAAAAAGTTACTTCTTCATCCCTTAATCTTTGGCTTAAGCCACTGAGTTTGTTATTCCACAAACAAGATTTTATAACAATAATTTTTTTAATTGTCCATAACAAACTATGTTGACCAAGTCTATTATTGTCAATTTGTTTTAAGTTTAAATAATAAACTATGTTGACCAAGTATATTATTGTCAATTTGTTTTAAGTTTAAAGATAATCTCCTTAATCTTTGGCTTAAGCCATTGAGTTTGTTATTCCACAAAAAAGATTTTATAACAATAATTTATTTTATTGTTCGTAACAAACTATGTTGACCAAGTCTATTATTGTCAATTTGTTTTAAGTTTAAAGGTAATTTCCTTATGCCCAAGGGTATAGTTGTCAACACGAGCACATACTCTACAAATTTTAATTTCTTTCATGAATCTTATATTCTTATTTATGCTGATTATCTTCCAATTATACCGTCAATCATAAACACTTTCCAAAATAATTATATGTATATTTATCATGTTTTAATATATAGAATGCAGACATTTATGATTAAATCGTTTAATAAGTAAATAATATCTTTAAATCTTTTCAAAATCATGTACCCTTATCAATTTAGAAACAATCATTTAATTTAATCTTATTAAAAAGGATTTAATTCATCTATTTTTATATATATTTTTATTTAATATAAAATCACAACACATGTTTTCCAATTATATCTCTATATTTGTTAACCAACTTTAATTTGCTATTATCTTCACCAATATTATTTAATTCCATTCTTTGTATAACCGTGAGGACTGTTATAGATGCTTCAACAACTCTATTTGCTAGAGGTGTTGGCAAAACTGTTATTTCCATATGTTTAGCAAATGGACATTGCTTACTTTTGGTTTATTACCATATCACATTAGACAAACCTCACAATTGCAGATGCGTTCATTAAAATCAATAAGATATAAGTTTTTTTAGACTGTTATACTAATTATTTTAAATTAATATATACTTTTATTTTAATATTTGATATATGTTATGTATGTTAGGACATTTAATATAATTATGCCCTATAGAACATAATATAATTTTAAGATCCATGTATAGGTTAAAATGTGTGTAATACATATGTTGATAACATGAATGAGCAAAAATAACAACGTACTTTGAAAGTATGTTGCTATAAATAATAGAAATTTTCATGTTACTATTTTTTGTTAATAATTTTTTATAGTTTTTAGAAATCAATAAAATTATATATTTCGGGACATAACCCTAAAATGACAATCGAAATTATATAGGTTTTGTTCATAACCTTAAAATAACAAAGTATACTTCGAAATTAAAAAAAAAACAAATAATATTTAAATAATAAATTCCAAAGACGTTTGTAAGTTTTTTATGCGTTCCTCCGCGTTTAACGCTGATTATAATCTAGTTAATAATTGAAAAGAAAAATAATTTACTTGTCTATCTCTATTTATATTTAACTCGTCTATCTCTATATATATGGTCTTATAATTGTTTTTTTTCTAAATAATTATTTTGTTTGTTTTAAGTGGACAATTAACAGATTCTACATTTAAAATGGTAACCAAGTCAAATTGTTTGTATGTATGTTTACCTCATCTCTAGGTTGAAATGTCATCTATCTCTATATATATATATATATGGTCTTATAATTGTTTTTTTTTTCTAAATAATTATTTTGTTTGTTTTAAGTGGACAATTAACAGATTCTACATTTAAAATGGTAACCAAGTCAAATTGTTTGTTTGTCTAGATTTTAAATTTTATTACCTATTAATATGAACATTAAACTTTATTATGAATTCGTCACAAATTTAGTTTAATTTACAAATTATTATTTCTTGAAACTTTTTAAAAATACTTTTACAACTTTTTGATTTTTTTTCCTTTACAAGTTCTTTTAAACTCTTTTAAAATATTTTTAAAGCTTTTTATTGAAAAATTTAATGTAATTTATACTTATTTACACACAAGTTATAAATAGGGTTGTTCACTATTTAGATAAAACCGAATTGTCAAATTGGACAATTTGGATTGAACAATTTGGTTCGGATATTCGGATTTTTGAATTGGTTTTCAACAAAATCGAATTATTATTTTGGATTTCGGATTGGTTTTGGTTTATAAAATAAGAACCGAATAGTCCAAAAAAAACGAATAACAAATTGTTATGTATTTGTTTTCAATATATCTATAATTATTTATTAATTTTATAATTTTTTTAAATAAGTTCAAAAGGTTTTACCCAATAAAAGACATTAATATGTGCTTTCTCTCAAAAGTTTTTTTATCTATTAAATAATAAACTATAATATGCTTTCTTAGTGGTTGTTTATAAATTTAAATTACAAGTTAATAATTTGTTTTTGCTTCTTCTGTAAAATTAGATCATATTATAATTTTATGTCAATTTAAAATGTTATGGTTTTTGAAGATTGAATTATAAAAACCGATCCAACCGAATTGTAATTGGATTGGATCGGATCGGATTTGAATTTAATTTAGACTATTTGGATCCATATTTTGAAAACTGAAATCAATTTGGATTTACTTAATTAGATTGGATCGAACTGATCCATCCAAACGAACATCCGTAGTTATAAATTGGTTTTTCATTTTCTTAACAGAACGTTTAAAACTTAGGTGATAATTTTTTTTTAATTCTTTTACACTCTTATACAATTTTAATATAACTTCTTTTAAACAAAAGTATTTTATAAATGTTTTGATAAAATTATAACTTTTGCATATGTTTTAACTAAAAGTTTATAAGCTCTTTTATAAACTTTTAATACACCTTTTTAAGCTTATTTTACTTTCTGTAAAAAAAAATATACATTTACAGACAACTTATCTTCAATGAAAATATTTTTTTAAAAAAGATGTAAAATCTATGAAACATTATAAAAAATAGAAAGAATGTATGAAAATTATATAATTTTTTTACACGGTAATGTAAAAAACAGTTATAATTTATTTTAAAACATTTACAAATGCTTGATTTAAAAACAAATTAATGGTGTACCCTTACTACCTCAGGTCGACTTAACAAGAAAAGACCGACCCGGGATCCTTCAAACCTAATGGTGAGAAAGTAAGCCCTGATATGCAAGAATAAATAATGGGTCAAAAACAACACACGACAAGTATGGATCTTTAAGGAGACATATCCCGGGAAAAATGCAAACGTACAAATACTTATAATAAACAAATACAAAACGGTACAATCCAAATAACTATCTTTACCTGGATTATGCAAGAATCCGGGTAACACCCCGAATTGATACACTTCCGCCTATGAAAGCCAAACATCACCGAAAAAGAAAGGTAGAAAAACTTTCACACCTTAAAATTTTTGGTAATACTCCTAACCGACAACTAACTTAGGCATCGGAGAGCAATACCGAGTTCCATCCCTTGGTATCGTTTTTCTAACCTAGCATATGTCTACCTTTTACAGCGCACATTCATGTTTGTATATTAGAAGATGGCACATCCAATGTGCCATCAGGCATCCGAGAGGCTACGTAGCAACATTAACGTCATTTGTTTTATCATACTGAGTAATGCATTCACAGAAGCAACAAGTAACCCTCACGAACAAAAGAAAACACAATAGAATGACTAACATCAACACAACCATTAAAAAAATCGCCTACTGGAAACTGCAATTCAACATCGCTGCAAGCAAAAACGCAATAAGAACAGATATAAGACGCATGGAATTGCAAACCATTGCAGAGGAACAATCAGACAAAAAAAAAAACAAAATGAAAAAAAAAACAGATCAAAACATGTATTGAAGAAAACGACAGAGCAACATTGGACAAGTTATTCATCGAACAACAAAACCGTAAATGACCAATAACGTGAGGTGAACCAATCCTAATATATAGACACATTCATGTTGTATGTACTCATCAAATATATTGTGACAGTGGAAACTTAGAAGAAATAATGTACAAACATTTTTTTTCAAACTACCAGAGGCAATGAGAAAGGATAGAAAAGAATGTGAGTCACACTTAACAAGCTTCGTAGGAAACTTGGTGTGGCCCCTAGGAGTAGTATCGTTACCATTAACATTACAAGGCCATGAAACATGCGTAAAAAATACGTAAATGTAACATCCCAGTTTTCATAATATTTTTGAACTTTTATTTTCATAACATCAACCATAGTAAATATAAAAATCCCAATACATATCCATGTTATTTTGAAAATTCAGAGTACAAAGAGCTAAATGTGAAAACACCGGAGAATACATATCTCGTCATCAAGTCGGGCCCTTACGCTTATCAATAGACGTACCTGAAACATAGAAATATAATGTAAGCACAAGCTTAGTGAGTTTCTCAATCACACAAATAGTAGAATTACATAACATCATACTCATAGATATACATACAAATTTCCATGGAATCCCTCCATGGTCTTCAATGGAATGCCATGGGCTACCTTCATGGTCTTATATCCTCATGCCATGGGCTCCCCCATGGTCTTGACAAGTGCCATTGACTCCCCTGTGACATCCCCATTTTTACGGCAAGAAAAGACCGATTTTTTTTATGCTTTTTAATAAAGATCAGAGTAACTTCTTAAGAAAAATATTGCGGAATTTGTTCCCAAAACAAAATATGATATAAATTTATCAAAGCATTTCTAAAAGAAATGTATTTTTATTAAATTACAAAACTCGGGATGTCAATCATCGATACAGACCATAAGCATAAACCAAAAAGAAATAAACATCTTAGGCCACAAAACATAATCTGGCCTCAATTCCATAATCTCTCGTCAAGTCATCCAACTATGCTTTTGCCACTAACTGTAATACAAGAAACTGAGTGGGTCAGGCTAGGGAGCCTGGTGAGAATATAGGGTTTTTAACCCACAATAATTATGTTTGTTATTTTCAACAATCATTAAACCCGATTACTCGTTCCTGTTATCCTCACCTTACGTCCCTAAAGCATCTCTCATAAGGGACCTATCCTAAAGAATTTCATCAGGATGGACACTATTGCTAAGGGGATTCCTCAGCCACACATGTCCGTAAGGCGACCATGGGGGGGGGGGGGAGGGAGGATGGAGTACACCGGTGAACACTTCGTTCACAAACACCTACAGGTTGCAAGCCTGCTAGCGTTCCACTGGATTTCCTAGAAAAGTCTGTGGTCGTCATCCATACTTCGGTAGATAACTGGAACAACGTCAACATTAAGGCCTCTCATCATTTTTTTTCACCACACACCAACTATTTTATCTACCCATGTTCTAACCAACGTATTTGTAGATATAAAATACATACATGGTCCATATCTATAAAACAAAACTTACATCTTTTATCCAACATAACTTTCAAAGCATAAAATACATATACAATATAGATCTGAAGAAAAAGTTCAGATCTGAAGGAAAGAAATTCAGATCTTTCATCCAACATAAATCTCAAAGTACGCAGTTTAGATATGAGATGAGAAAGTGTAGATCTGAAGGAAAAAGTTTCATATCTGAAAGAAAAAAGTATAGATCTTTCATCTAGCAAACATCTTAGGTAAACAGATAACATATATATACACAGAGGACATAATTTATATAAAATACTTCATATCTATGTGTAAGATGAAAGTGAGTATACACTCACTTGATACAGAGTGATTTGGACAGCACCTCGCTTCTAAAAATAACCTTCTTTGATGAAATCGGGAAGTTTGCTTGAAAACCGGGCTTTGTGCGGGCAGAGTTTCAGACCGAAAAACTCTTTTTCTCGGAGACTCCGGGTTCTCCGAGGTTTTCTTCTAGTGCTAGGAGATTTACCTAGAATTAGGAGGGATTAGGGAGGTAGTGAGAGAAAATAGAGAGAGAAAGTAGTGAGAAAGTGAGCAAAAATCTTGGGTGCCCTCGGTCCCCTTTTATAGGCGAGACCTCGGACGTACGTTGGGCGTACCGAGGCTTCTACGCGGGGCGTACTCCTCGCTCTGTCCGACTCTCGGTGGTGGTGCGTAGCTTATCTCCGACCGTAGAAAAAGCCAATACGCGGGGCGTAGGATCTTCGTACCCGGGGTGTACTTGGCACGCGAGGCGTAGCCTCGCATCCAGCTTCGTAAATTGCACCTCCGACTTCTAAAATTCATATCTTTCGCATACGAGCTCCGTTTTCGACCTTCTATATATCCACGTGTAGGCGGGACCATACTCTACGACTTTCGTTTAGACTTCGTTGGCTAATTCACGACCGATTCTAAATTTAATAGTATTAGAAGATTACACTGTTTAACGATCGTGTAAAACTCATAACTTCTACATATGGACTCCGTTTTCATCTGTCTTTTTACCGTTGAGATCCTATTGACGAGATCTTCGATTCTCGTTTAGGTTGCATTGGCTAAAAATTGTTCGATCTACAATTTGAACTTCGGGCTGTGCACTGCCGATCCGAAACTTAGAAAAATCATAACTTCCTCATACGAAGTCAGATTTGGGTGTTCTTTTTATGCACACTCTCGGTTTAACAAACACTACGACATTCATGTAGATGACCAAGGCTAAAAAGTCCTCTATCGTAAATTCACTATTTACGTCACGTAGTGTCGTGCCGATTCTGTTGTGAAACTTCGACAGACCATAACTTCTTTGTTATAACTCGGATTTCGTCGCTCTTTATATGTCCGGAATCTTTGTCACGACCACTACAAATTTCTTCACAAATATCGGGTTTATCTAACATTTTATTTTTGACGCTTATTTTTACCCTTATTTATTATATAATTATAAAGAAGTAATAAACACACATAAGCACATAATTCACGTAATATTCAAGTAATTCATCTTTATTAATTTAAAATGGGTTACAATTGTTGACCTAGACTATTACATCATTGCATCAATGCTTAGCCTCGAAACACGGATGTTACAATTCTCTCCCCCTTAGGATGATTCCATCCCGGAATCATGCATCAGCAAATAGATGCGGATAGCGACTCATCATGTCACTCTCCGTTTCCCAGGTGAGATTTGGCCCATTCAAATGTTTCCATCTCACAAGCACTAAGTCGACCATCTTGCATCGCAACTTCTTCGTTTTACGGTGAACAATCGCCTCGGGCTCTTCGATTAGTCTCTTATTCTCAAACAGCCTTATCTCTGAAATCGGAATTATGTCGGGAACTTCTCCCGTGAACTTTCTAAAATAACACACATGGAATGTGTTATGAATACCATCTAGTTCTTTGGGTAATTCAAGCTTGTAGTCTTGGTTCGCAATCCTTTGAAGAACTTTGAACAGTTCAATAAACCATGGACTCAACTTTCCTCGTTTCCCAAATCTTATGAGTCCCTTCCATTGTGAGACTTTAAGCAACACTGAATCCCCAACTTCGAATGTCACCGGTCGCCTCTTCTTGTCAGCATAGCTCTTTTGACGATCCTGAGCTGCTAACATCCCTTCCCTGATCATTTTCAGCTTTTCAGCAGTCTGATTGACTATCTCGGGGCCCATAAACTGATTTTCTCTGGCTTTAAGCCAACAAGACGGTGTGCGACACATTTGTCCATATAAGGCTTGATAAGGTGCCATCTTGATGCTCGAATGGTAACTATTGTTGTAGGAAAACTCTACCAGAGGCAAATGTTCATCCCAGTTACCTTGAAATTCCAGGGTACATGCTCTTAGCATATCCTCCAACTTTTGGATTGTTTTTTCACTCTGACCATCGGTTTACGGATCATAAGTTGTACTTAAACAAAATTTCGTACCCAATTCCTCTTGCATACTCCTCCAAAACCTTGAAGTGAAACAACTATCACGATCTGATACAATCGTTAAAGGAACACCGTGAAGTCTTACTACCTACTTCACGTAAGCATTTGCGAGCTTATCCGTCGAACATCTTTCATTAGCTGCTATGAAGTGTGCACTCTTATTGAACCGATCAACAACCACCCAAATGATGTTGTGACCATCCCTTGTTCTTGGCAGTTTAGTGACAAAATCCATGGTGATGTCTTCCCATTTACCCATGGGTACAGGTAAAGGTTCTAAACTCCCATATGGTTTCTGATGTAGTGCCTTAACTCTCGCACATGAAACACACTCGGCCACATACTTCGCAACATCGAGCTTCATTGTCGGCCACTAGTAATAGGGTTTCAGATCCCTATACAGTTTTGTGCTGCCGGGATGAATCGAGTACATGGTCTTGTGAGCTTCTTCCATCATAAGATCTCTTATTCCTCCCGTCTTAGGTACCTAAATCCTATCTTGGAATACCTTTAATCCTTGATTGTTCGTACCGAACACCATCGTTTTCCCCAAACGCTCTTCTTTTCGGTCATTTTTCTCTGAAGCTTTTTCTTGAGCTTTCTTAATACTTTCCACGATTATTGAGACAACTTCAATTCTTAACGCTCTTGGCCTTCTCGTTTTTAGGCTCACTTTTCGGCTCAAGGCATCAACTACGGCATTTGCTTTACCAGGGTGGTAAAGCATCTCGCAATCGTAATCCTTAAGCAATTATAGCCAGTGTCGTTGCCTCATATTCAACCTTTTTTTTATCAAAGAGATACTGAAGACTCTTACGATCAGTGAAAAGCTTGCACTTTGTGCCGTAAAGATAATGTCTCCATATCTTTAGTTAAAATACTACCGTAGCCAAGTCTAGATCATGAGTGGGGTAGTTCATTTTGTGTTCTTTCAATTGTCTCGATGCATATGCTATCACCTTATCCCTTTGGGTCACAACACAACCTAACCCAATTCCAGATGCATCGCTATAAACTGCAAAGTCTTCAACTCCATCGGGTAGAGAAAGAATCGGTGCTTCACACAACTTCTTCTTTAACTTCTCAAATGATTCTTCGTGCTTCTCACTCCAGGTATATGTTGCTCCTTTATGGGTCAAAGTTGCCAATGGAGCAGCTATCGAAGAAAAGCGTTAGATAAATCTTCGGTAATATCCGGCTAATCCTAGAAAGCTTCGGATCTCCGTGGTACTTTTTGGTCGCTCCCACTTCATCACATCTTCAATCTTCGTTGGGTCAACCATGATCCCTTCTTATTTAACCACATGATCCAAGAATTGGACTTCTCGAATCCAAAAATAACATTTGGAGAACTTTGCATACAACTTCTCCTTCTTCAAAACTTTTATCACTTCTCGTAGATGCTAACCATGCTCCTGCTCGCTTTTTGAGTAAACCAGAATGTCATCTATGAACACTATCACGGATTTATCGAGGAATGGTTTACAAACCCTGTTCATCAAGTCGATAAATGATGCTGGAGCATTGGTCAGTCCAAACGACATAACCAAGAACTCATAGTGTCCATATCTTGTTCTGAATGCGGTTTTCTCAATATCTTGTTCTCGCACCTTCAGCTGATGATACCCTGACCTAAGGTCGATCTTAGAGAAATAACTTGAACCTTGCAGCTGATTGAAAAGGTCATCAATCCTAGGCAATGGGTATTTGTTCTTCACCGTTGCCTTTTTAAGCTCTCTGTAATCTATGCACATCCTCTTGCTTCCATCTTTCTTCTTCTCAAATAACGCCGGAGCTCCCCAGGGTGATGAACTAGGTCTAATGAAACCATTGTCCAATAACTCCTGAAGTTGTGTCATAAATTCCTTCATCTCCGTCGGTGCTAATCGATATGGTGCTTTTGCTATTGGTGTTGTTCCTGGTAACAAGTCTATTCGGAACTCCACTTGTCTATCAGGGGGAAATCCAGGAAGATCGTTGGGAAAGACTTCCGGATAGTCACACACCACTGGAATATTTTGCATCTTCGTCTTCTTCTCTTTCTTAGTATCGATCACAAATGCCAAGTATGATGTGCATCCTTTGGACAAACATTTTTTAGCTTTCATTAGGGAAATGATTCCAGAATTCACTCTACGTTTGTCCCCATAGACCACAAATGAGTCCTTCCCAGGCGGGTTCACTCTTACTATCTTCTTCTTACACAGTATCTCAACATCATTGTCACCAAGCCAATCCATTCCCAGTACGATATCGAAACCATTTAGCTGAATAGGCAACAACTCCTCGTGGAATTCATTTCTGTTTAGGTCGATAATGATATTCCTAATGCAATCAGTAACATGTTCGAATTTGCCACTGGCAACTTCTACAACTAGAGCATCATCAAGTTTTTCTATATGCAATGATAGTCTTCTACCAAAATTATGTGATATAAAGGAGCAATTTGCTCCAGAATAAAACAATATATTGGCAGGCAATCCATTTACAAGAAAGGTACCTGAAGCGGCGTCCGCAGCTTCCTTCGCGACTTCCAGTGTCATTTGGAAAGCTCTGGCTTTTGGCTTTGGTGGGACATTAGGCCTTGCTGCCTCATTCTTCTTCGGGCAGTCCTTCAAAATGTGCCCTTCCTCGTTACAACCATAACAAACTTTCTTGTTGAAAATACACTCGTTGGCATAGTGCCCAGGCTTCCCACATTTAAAACAAGTGACCTCCCCGTCACATTTCCCATGATGTTTCTTTTTGCACTTTTCGCACCATTTCGCTTCGCCTCCCCCTCCTCTCGAACCAAACTTCGAGGATTTACTTTTCTTGTTGGATCTCGAAGATCCCTCGAATTTCCTCTTCTCACCCACCTCAGATCTTTCCAGACCCCTTTCCTTTAACTGGGTCTCAACATTCTTGGCTGCTCTAACGGCTGCCTTCAACATGCTTGCCATTTTGACTGTTGGTCCAAAGTCTGACGACAATCCGTTAGCAAAATTTTCTATTTTAGCGAGCTCAGTCGGCACCAGTTATGGAAATAACTTCATCTTTTCGGTAAATACAGTAGCATAGTCATCAATGCTTATTTTCCCTCTCTTCAAGTTTTGGAACTCATTGTTTAGATCGATCAGATCTATCTCGGAGCAGTACTGCATCTTCAACTGCTTCAGGAATGCTTCCCAAGACATCTTCAAAGCTTCTTCTCGTGGCATCGTATCCGCCAACAATTTCCACCAGCTCAAGACTCCGGTTTTCAGTTGTCGAACCGCAAAGACGGTTTTCTGCTTATCACTACAGTTGCAGCTTTCAAATACCATCTCCATTTTGGAGATCTAGTCCATGATTTCCATATTCTTTAGGTTTCCGGAAAGAGTTGGTGGTTTGGCACCCAAGAAGTTCTTATACATACATCCATCTCGGTCGATTTCCCTCTCCGGGTCATTCCTTCTCACCACTGGGGGTTCCATTTGACTGATAGTGCGGTTGTTATTCCCTTCTTTGGAGTCCCTGTCATTCAGTTCTGGTTGTTCAACAGGCATTGAAGGTTCATTTCTATTATTCTGAAACAGTTGTCTCATTTCTTCCCTCTGTTCAGCCATCATAGCCCGAATCATGGCTTGAACTCCAGCCATTGTGACTGGCATGTGTGCAGCTTCTACAATTGGCACCTGCTCAATCCCTTTGGGGTTGAGGCTGCTGATTCCGTTTCCATTTGCGTTTCCAGCTCCACTTCGGGTTCTTTCCATCTCGATCTACACACCAAAGTAGGGGAATGTAGATCTTTATTCATGATGGACGTTTAAATTTCCCTTGTCACTCCGAAACGTTACATGCTAGGTCTAATATCGTAATTGAATGCTTAGAATCCTAAACACATAAGGTTTCCGGATCCCGTCAACAACAGACCATAGATCCAAACATAATAGCACATAAGGAAAGCATTTAGCATTTAGCACATAAAAGCATTTTAGGCATCTTTCCTAAAATAAATTAGTGCTCGTGTCTAAAATATGGAAGACACTCATCTCATGATCATTGCTTAGCATTCGAAGTTTAAGTCTAGAAATCCTACAAATTCCTAGTTTGCTTAAACTAATGCTCTGATACCGACTGTGACATCCCCATTTTTATGGCCAGAAAAGACCAATTTCATTTATACTTTTTAATAAAGATCAGAGTAACTTCTTAAGAAAGTATTGCGTAATTTGTCCCCAAAAAAATATGATATAAATTTATCAAAGCATTTGATAAAGAAATGTATTTTCATTACATTACAAAAACCCGGGATGTCAATCATCGATACAGACCATAAGCATCAACCAAAAAGAAATAAACATCTTAGGCCACAAAACATAATCTTGCCTCAATTCCATAATCTCCCGTCAAGTCATCCAACAATGCTTTTGCCACTACCACTAATACAAGAAACTGAGTGGGTCAGGCGGGGGAGCCTGGTGAGCATATAGGGTTTTCAACCCACAATAAATAAGTTTCTTATTTTCAACAATCATTAAACCCGATTACCCGTTCCCGTTATCCTCACCTTACGTCCCTAAAGCATCTCTCATTAGGGACCTATCCTAAGGAATTTCATTGAGGTGGACACTACTGCTAAGGGGATTCCTCGGCCACACATATACGTAAGTTAACCATGGGGGGATGGAGTGCACCGGTGAACACTTCGTTCATAAACACCTACAGGTTGCGAGCCTGCTAGCGTTCCACTGGACTTCCTAGAAAAGTCTGTGGTCATCATCCATACTCCGGTAGATGACTGGAACAACGTCAACATTGAGGCCTCTCATCATTTTTTTTACCACACACCAACTATTTTATCTACCCATGTTCTAACCAACGTATTTGTAGATATAAAATACATACATGGTCCAGATCTGTAAAACAAAGCTTACATCTTTTATCCAGCATAACTTTCAAAGCATAAAATACATATACGGTCTAGATCTGAAGAAAAATTTCAGATCTGAAGGAAAGAAATTCAGATCTTTCATCCAACATAGATCTCAAAGTACGCAGTTTAGATCTGAGATGAGAAAGTGTAGATCTGAAGGAAAAAGTTTCATATCTGAAGGAAAGAAGTATAGATCTTTCATCTAGCAAACATCTCAGGTAAACAGATAACATATATATACACATAGGACATAATTTATATAAAAATACTTCATATCTATGTGTAAGATGAAAGTGACTATACACTCACTTGATACAGAGTGATTTGGACAGCACCTCGCTTCTAAAAATAACTTTCTTTGACGTAACCGGGAAATTTGCTTGAAAATTGGGCTTTGTGCGGGCAGAGTTTCAGACCGAAAAACTCTTTTTCTCGGAGACTCCGGGATCTCCGAGGCTTGTTTCTAGTGCTAGGATGTTTATCTAGACTTAGGTGGGGGTTACGGAGGTAGTGATAGAAAAGAGAGAGAGAAAGTAGTGAGAAAGTGAGCAAAAATCTTGGCTGCCCTCAGTCCCCTTTTATAGGCGAGACCTCGGACGTACGTTGGGCGTACCGAGGCTTCTACGCGGGGCATACTCCTAGATCCGTACACACGTGTCTGACTCTCGGTGGTGGTGCGTAGCTTATCTCGGACCGCAGAAAAATTCAATACGCGGGGCGTACTTGGTATGCGTGGCGTCCGAAGTCTACGTTGGGCGTAGGCTCGTATCCAGCTTCGCAAATTGCACCTATGACTTCTAAAATTTATATCTTTCATATACGAGCTCCGTTTTTGATGTTCTTTATATCCACGCGTAGGCGGGACCATTCTCTATGACTTTTGTTTAGACTTCGTCGGCTAATTCTCGACCGATTCTAAAGCTAATAGTAGGAGAAGATTACACTGTTTAACGATCTTGTAAAACTCATAACTTCTACATATGGATTCCGTTTTCATCTGTATTTTTACCTTTGAGCTCCTATTGACGAGATCTTCGATTCTCATATAGGTTGTGTCGGCTAAAAATTGTTCGATCTACAATTCGAACTTTGGGTTGTGCACTGCCGATCCGAAACTTAGAAAAATCATAACTGCCTCATACGAATTCAGATTTGGGCGTTCTTTTTATGCATGCTCTCAGTTTAAGGAACACTACGACTTTCGTGTAGATCACCAAGGCTAAAAAGTACTCTATCCTAAATTCACTATTTACGTCACGCAGTGTCGTGCCGGTTCTGTCGTGAAACTTCGACAGGCCATAACTTCTTCGTTATAACTCGGATTTCGGCGCTCTTTATATGTCCAAAATCCTTGTCACGAACACTATAACTTTCTTCATAGATATCGGGTTTATCTAACATTTTATTTTTGACACTTATTTTTATCCTTTATTTATTATATTATTATAAACAAGTAATAAGCACACAAAAGCACATAATTCACGTAATATTCAAGTATTTCATCTTTATTACTTTAAAATGGGTTACAATGGTTGACCTAGACTATCACATCATCGCATCAATGCTTAGCCTCGAAACACGGGCGTTACATCCCCCATGGTCTTCATATAAGCCCATACATAAATCAAATAACATACCATTTCCCATTCAATACAAACATATCATATCAATAATGAGCCGAATTTGGTGCCTTCGACCCATGAATGTGGTGAAAAGACTCACCTCAATACTTGCACGGAAGCTGACTAGGTCGAGATTCCAATATCCGCTCTACACAGCCCTAAAACATAAACAATTTCCTTAATTGCAACTTAACATGCCCCAAAACCCATAAAGGTCAAACTTGGTCAAAAACCAAGGTCAGATGTCAAAGTCAACATCCTGAGTTGACCCAACTCTCCTAGTTGTCTCTTCAACTCGTCGAATTCACCAAGGAACTCACCGAGTTAGCCAGGAATCCATCCTCTTAATGCATTAAGTTGTTTCCAACAGATCCAAGGGCCCCAAACTGATGGGTTTTGGTCATAAGACATCCTATGTGCTCATACAAACCCTAATGCTTGGATCTAGGTTTCTCTATTGTACATGCAAGTTATCCAAGACTATAAACCCTAATTCTAGCATTCAAGTAATCATATTAACATGAGAATAGGTTTAAGATGTTACCTTGATTGTTATGTAGCAATAACAATCCCAAATCTCCTTGTATTGACTTTTGAAAGCTTAGAGTCACAATTGTCACTCCTTTAATGGTTCACAAACACCAAGAGCAAGAGGATGAAGAGGAGAGAGGATGGAGGCTGCCCAAAACGTGTTCTAACCCTAGAAGAAGTCTTCACCACATTTTTGGGTCATAAGGGTCATATATATAGGAGGCTATTAGGGTTATCTAACAAGGAAACCCTAATTTGGATGCTTAAGCCCTAAGCAACCCATGGACTCCTTTAATTAGGGCCTTGGACGATTTCCTTATGGGTTTCCCCATAGAATTCGTCCACTCCTTAATATAAGGGAATCCATGGCCCAATTGCAATTATCTTATAATTACAATTCCAGTCCCTTAAGTTTAATTAATCTCTTTTAGTCACAAAACTAATTACCAATTAATTAATGACTAATTTTAATTAAACAATATGATTTCTCCTTTAATATATTATTCTCATAATATATTAATAAATCATATTTAATTCTTTCTCTCCATAATTCATCCTATCAAGTTGCTTTGGTGAAGGCAACCCAAAAGGACCATGCACCATCGGGTCAAGTACATACCAAAATAGTTATGGACTTAGACACTAATCCAACAGTCTCCCACTTGGATAAGTCTAATAACTATTATGCGTATGACTTCAGATCCTGATCTGCAATCGTAGCTTTCCAAAGCCGCTGTCAACTCTGATCCTATCAGATACGCGTGTCCTTAGATAAGGGATCATATATTCCTCCATTCTAGATATCATATGAGATATGATTTCAAATCATTCTCTTTGTACTATATCTCGATTCCCGATTTATGACGACTGACTAATTGAACAAATAAAATTTGCCCTAGCCCGGCCGAGCATTTACGTTTGTCATCACAAAATCATCGAGGGGCCCAAAGATATCGCTTTTATCCTACCTTGGATAAAAGGAACGGATAAACTTTGATACAATGCTTGCTTGCACTTACTCACCGAATCACACACAACAATATGTTTTATAACACCAAGTTACTAGTGCGTTTACATATTATCAATGTGCAACCGATTTGCAAGATACAACTCACACATCTCGGTTTCAAGAATATAAGATGTTATCGTCTCACCAATCACTCGTGATACAATTCATGGAGTGATCCAAGTGAGCGTGGGTTTAATCCAATGCTCAAATCATATTCATAAGCACTCATGAACGTTGCAGCAAACATTTGCTTATGTCTAATACTCTTTTAGACAATCCATACACCAATTCACGACAGTCTTCATTCATATCTACTTCCAACATATGAACGATTGTGGCCCGTTCGAACAATTCGATTATTCTTAATAAATTCAATTATTCTGAAAGTCAAAACATGCAAATGTGAAACACAAAAATAATACTAATCCCATATGGCCTCAAACCTTTAAGTATAAATAAAAATCTTTTTATTTATCACCATATCGATTACTCATTATTTGTCGTTTCGGGTAATCAACTTCTTACTTGAATTATTACACTTGTCCCATGCTCCTAGCATGCACACAATGTTTACCTATGGTTCTTACTTTGTGAAATAGACCAAATTGAGCACATTTCCAATCATTCTCATTTCACAACTCCAAATCCTTTTTCATAAGTGTAAGAATATCAAATTCTTGCCACTTATAGAATATGATAGATTCTAACATTTTATGCAACGATCCATTTGTAATATCACCGCACCAAAGTCATAAAGACTATTGCCAATGAAATTACAAAGTCCTCTATCGGAGATTGTTACAATACAATTCCTTAGATATGATGTCTCTCACTCAAAGAACATTCCTTTGAACATCCTTTTGCATAAAAGTTTCTAATCTAGACATAGATTTTCAATATTCAATTCCCAATATGGACACGTTTCCATATTTTCCATATGACAACTCATTCTTAATAGAATCTTATCTATTCATAATAATGTCGATATGGTCCATCCAATACCATGCTTCCAACTACTCACAAGCGACCAATCCTCGTCAAACTTTGGATTGTCCTTAGATAGTTGTTTAATTATTTTAGTCAAAACCAATTCTAGTCCCTTTTCCCTCTAAATGCGCTAGACATTTGGAAATTTTTTAGAATGGTCAAACATTAAAGCATTTGCAATCGATCCTATTCCTGAAGCGTATGGGACACGACGCACAATGTTTTATTTGCTATGTTCTCAAAATTTGAATTGTGAAGAGGAATGTCGTAATCATAATCGAAATTTTAAGAACACACTATGTAACCTTGACTAAATTTATTAACATTTCTCAACCTAATCCTTTAGATTTGAAATGAAGCATAATATTCTCTCCCTTAATTATAGCAAAACAACCTTTCAACTCTTACAACTTTGCAAAGTTTGACTCTTGTTTTCTATAATTAATATTGCTAACCTTGCAATACTTTCCTTAATAATCATTCAATCATAACATTTATGCTCCCACTATCATGATGATTAGCATAACACTTATGCTCCCACTAGCTTCAACATGTATTTATAAACATCTTAACTTTTCAGAAAAAAAAAACAATACCTATTGAATTTCTTAAGTCCATGTTTCTAATACTTAATGCTTTGATAACCTTTTATCAAGGCTTTTTGAACTTATACACCTTTGCCTTAGATAGTTCATATGTTTGTCTAAAAAATTGCCAAACCTCACAATTCAAATTATGGAAAGGGATACCGTAACCATAATCGAATTCGAGAATGCAATTTTACAATCACTATCTAAAATCTTTCTTAGTAAAAGTATTTACTCACAATCATTTTCATCAAGGAGGAAATCTTATGACACTTAGATTTAAACGGTGTATTTATTCCTATCCATGTGAATTTGTCAAAACCAAAGTTTACGACAAATTCAAACTCATATGGATCGAACTTTCTTGATCTCGATTTCTTGCCTTATGGTAGCACAGCTGCCCACCATGTCTTCCAAGTAGTTAAGCAGCTCACCCTTTCCTATCAATGTACCTTTCATTGATTAAGGTGCCTTGCCTTTTATGCGTTCAAAATGAGAACTCATAGAACTCACATGCATAATTAACTCAATTGGAACAGCACAGAAACAAAATAATGTCAACACAATAGATTGTAAACCTCAACTCGTGTGCTAGTGATTATCGATAAGGTTTATTTGATTTGTTCTTGAAACCTTTCAAGACCATTAAGGCTCCCACTGACTCCTTGACAAATAAGATTCTTTTGTCAATGAACATTTCTTGACAACCAAATATTCAAGAGTTAGTGTAGCTTTTATCAAAACACTTCATAAATTGGTCCTAGTTGGTCTTTGTCTTATTCAAGACATCACAACTTTACACATTTGATGAATGTTATAAACCTTCTTAATACTTATCACTCAATTTCACAATCTTAACTCTAAGACTTGTTTTGGAACGAAGTATGATTGACTTTTTGATTTAACCATTTCATCAATTCTTGATTCCTCTTCCTAGACATAAAATTGTACTAAGACTCACTTAGAGGATCAATTGAGATGTGGTTCTTAATCATTAAGACCTATCATAAAGCATAAAAGGTACTCTCCCTTCTTCTTAGAATGGAGAAACTTTATCTTTCTGCCTACTTGATTCTTCTTATTCGTTCTGCTATTGATTTAAACCTTTTCAATCAATTCATAATTACACTTAATCTTGTAAGTATAATCATATTTACTAAACCTTTAGTAAATCATGATGAATATCATTGTTACTCTTATGATGGACTTGATTAACATGCAACTTTGTGTGCTCGATCTCCTAGTCCTTCACTTGACACTTTGTCAATGAATTAGTCTAATTTCCAAATATGAAATTTATCATTCATCGTGCAACCAAGTTGCATGATTCCAAGTTTCTGTCCAATTGAAACTTGGGCGATGAGAAACTCTCCCTATTGGGTAAATTCTCGACTTTCCATAAATAACATAATAAGAACCAAATCCATTATTGCTAATATTCAAACATCAATTTTTCATATATGCCATTGCAAGGATAAATAAATAATATAAAATCAAAATTTATTTTATTGCGGAAAAATTTGTCCTTACAATGCAATTCATTGAAAAACTATGCTAATACTGTTGGAATAGTGTCTAAGGCTGCAACTATATTAGACAAGTATTTGACCCGGTTGTGCATGGTCCTTTTGGGTTGTCTTCACCATAGCAACTTGATAGGATGATTTATTAAGAGAGAATAAATATTATTAGTATATTATCGGAATAATATAAAGAATAATAATATTGTTATTTGATTAATATAAGTCATAAATTAATTGGAATTAATTTGGTGACTTAAAGAGATTAATTAAATAAGTGGGTATAAACTGTCAATTGTTTGATAGTTAAACTTTAGACTGTAAATCCATATAGATATGTATTGGACGGATTCTAGAAGCTAAGGATTGCTTCAAATCGTCCAAGGGGTTATCTAAGGAATGGATTTGGATAGCCTTAAGAGAAGATTATCCAATTAGGGTTTAGGTTGTAACCCTTAAGGAGTCTACAAGTATAAATAGAACCTATGGCAAAGGGAAATCGGCACTTCATCTAAAGTAAGAAAACCCTGGCCGATTTCCTCCCCTCTCCTTTCTCCCAAATCATCATCCTTTCTATTTGGTGTTTGTAAGCCATTAGAGGAGTGACAATTGTGACTCTAGAGCTCCAAGACTACAAGGTCAAACAAGAGATTCAAAGGTATGATTCTAGATCTGTTTTAACATTGTTCTTATACCTAAATAGTCATTAGAAATCTTGGATTCAAAGCATGTTTAATTAGAAAGCCTAGATCCAAGCATTAGGGTTTTGCATGCGCACATAGGAAAGTTCTTATGGCTAAAACCCATCAGTGGTATCAGAGCCTAGCTTGGTTTTCATTAAATTGTTGCTTATTTGTTTGAAACTTGTTTGCAAAATTCGAATTTTGGGTTTCTGAGTTGTATACTCGACGAGTCCAGTTGGGAACTCGACGAGTTCAAGCGTCAGGAAAGGCCAGATTCGGGATTTTTCCATACTTATCTTATGGAAACTTACCTTTATCATATTAGATCAATCCTAATCCGATTTTTTGATATATATGACTATTATCTTGATCTAATTAAAGATATTTATCAACTAATAAATTATTTAATTTCCTCATATGATAATTAATTAATTATTTTGATTAATTTGGTAATTATCTTGCAAGAAATATTGAATAAATCAAATATAGATAATTAGGAAATTAATTGTTAATTAAAATTATTTGTTATTTGATCCTCCATGTTTTAAATGTTTAAAACTTGTCCTCAAGCTTTGAAATTTATATTTTGTGATTAAAGGTTTTAATTTAGACAATTTAAATTTCAAACCCTAGATTTTAAAATGTTTAAAATACAACCCTATACTAATATAATATTACAAGAATAATATGTATACATGTATAACTAAAATGCTAGTCTTACCGTTAGTAGGCCTCATTCACGAAGCCGATCTATAAGGTGGGTATAAGGTTGCGGCCTATAAAATGGCGCTTAATGGGTGTACACTCACACCCACCGCTTGCTTGATCGGTGGAGGGTCGTTAGCCGAACGGGTAGGATAGGGCAACCTCATCCTCTCATTAAAAGTATAATAAGTAATACAAAGTAACTACACATATTTTAAAATTTCCCAATCTTTGTTACTTTAGGAAAAGTGAATTGATGCAATCTCATGAAATTACACTTTGCACCCTTGCTAAGAAGTTAGTGGACCGTGTGTGGTTTGCCGGCACACTAATTGGTTCTAAGCAAAGGTAGCAAAGGGTGATTCATTGTTTATCATAGTTCGATGGAGCGTGTGTGGTTTACCGGCACATCGAATAGGTGATCGTTACAATGAAGGCACCATGTGAATTTGCATGGTAATTCACACCCGCTTTGTGATCCTCGGTATCCCAATCACAAACAAGAGGGGCATATCGAGATTTAAACATGCCATTGAATAGTTTCAATGAATCTCATCCGAACCTAGGAATTCTCAATACATTTAGGACTTATAGTTGGTTTTTTTGGTGGAGAATTAGTGAATCGTCATTCACTTACCTTCAATTTGTTTGCATATTAGATTACGGCATCCCTTTTCTAGTATGTAAATGTTGTTGTTGGATCCTAGCCCTAATTTGTCTTATTGGGTGATAATTAGGGATTCATATTCTAATCTATCTTTGTCCTTTTCTATTTGTAGATGTCGAACGCAAACAACACTGCTGCTAGTTCTTTCACGTTGATGAGCCTTTGCCAAAAGGTCACCTTCGATGGAACGAACTTTAGCGAATGGATAAGATACATTCGCACCATTGCTCGCTATGAGGATAAGGAGTATGTCCTCGATGAGAAGCTCGAGAAAATCAACCCTGAAATCGCTACTTCGGCTGAAATTACCGCTTTTGAAACTCATTAGCGAGATGCAACGAAGGTACATTGCATCATGATAGCCACCATGAACTCCGAATTCCAAAAGTCCTACGAGGACATATACCCGTACGAGATGCATCAAGACTTATTGGAGAAATACCACCAAAACGCGAGACAAGAGCGTTATGAGATTTTCACTAACATGATTTCCGCTAAGATGGGTCATGGAGAGTCTCTTACCGGGCACCTGCAAAAGATGCAAAGGTATGTCGACCGCCTTCGTAAGTTAAATGTTGACTTTGGGGAAGACTTGGCGATTGACATGGTGTTTCACTCTTTGCCTCCGATGTACAATCAATTGAGGATGACCTACCACATGAACAAAGAAGAGGTCACCCTAAGCAAACTCCAAGGTCTCTTGAGGGTCGCTGAGAGCAACTTCAAAGACAAGTCTGTTGCACCAACTCCCAATCCACCCGCAGCTCCTGTCTTGGCTATTGGTCAAGGAAAGGGAAAGAAGAGGAAGGCTTCGTCTAAGAACTATCGCAAGGTTAAAGCCCGAGATGGTGCCTCTTCTAGTGGGACCAAAGTCGATCCCGCTAAGCCCTGCCCTAACCCTAAGGAGGTAGAGTGCCACCACTGCCACAAGATAGGACATTGGAAGAGAAGCTGCCTAGAGTACCTGCAAGCCATCAAGGAAGGAAAGATCAAGCCATCCTTCGCAGGTATATACACAATTAAATCTAACGATTCTAATCATGCTATTTCTTGGGTTCTTGATACCGGTTGTGGTTATCACATTTGTTCTAATGTGCAGGGACTAAGAAGAAGTAGGGATGTGGAGCAAGGAAGGATCAATCTAATCATGGGGAACAGAAGATCGTCGCCTGTGACCAAGATTGGAGTGTATTCTTTAGTGCTTAGGAATAATTTATGTTTAGATTTGAACAATTGTTGCTATTCGCCAGAAATGGCTAGAAACATCATTTCATTTCATGGTTTGTTTAGACAAGGTTTTAGATTTTCTTTTAATAATGAGAATGGTTCTATTTTGGCTTATCTAAATGGTGTCTTTTACTTTGAAGCTATACCATGTAATGGAATTTATGAAACCGTTATGATTTTTGATAACTTAGGAAATGATGTTTTGAATATAGATTCTTCCACTAGTATGGATAAAGCTTCCTTGTGGCATTGTCGTCTTGGACATGTCAACAAGAAATGCATAGCTCAACTCCAAAAGGATGGAGTGTTGGAGTCATTCGACCTTAGGGAAGATGACACGTGCGAGTCTTGTTTACTTGGAAAGATGACTAAATCACCCTTCACGAGTACGTGTGAAAGGGGTGAGGGTCTATTGGACCTAATACATACCGATGTATGTGGACCGTTTAGATCAACCACGAAGGATGGGAACCGCTTCTACGTGACTTTTACCGATGACTATAGTAGATATGGGTATATCTATTTAATCAAGCAAAAGTCAGAAACCTTTGAAAAGTTCAAAGAGTTTAAGAATGAAGTGGAGAATCAATTGGGCAGGAAAATCAAGATGCTTCGATCCGATCGAGGAGGAGAGTACCTAAGTCTTGAATTCCACGATTATCTCAAGGAGTGTGGAATAGTTTCACAATTGACGCCACCTAGGACACCACAATTGAATGGTGTGGCAGAAAGGCGTAATTGAACCTTATTGGATATGGTTCGCTCTATGATGAGTCGTGCTTCACTACCTATCTCTTTTTGGGGGTATGCCTTAGAGACTGCCACCCATATCCTTAACCGAGTCCCTACTAAGAAGGTTGCCAAAACACCTCACGAGATGTGGACAGGGAAAGCTCCCTCGTTAGCACATATCAAGGTTTGGGGTTGCGAGGCTTTCGTAAGACGAGATACCCACGACAAGCTCAAACCTCGAAGTGAGCGATGTATTTTCATCGGCTACCCGCATACATCCTTTGGACGTAAGACCGTTGGGTGCAAATGGATCTTCAAGAAGAAGACCGACGTAGATGGAAACGTACACACATATAAAGCGCGATTGGTCACGAAGGGCTTTACTCAAACTCCCGGAGTTGACTATGACGAGACCTTCTCGCCAGTTGCGAAGATAAAATCTATTAGAGTGATTCTAGCGATTGCCGCATTTCATGATTATGAGATTTGGCAAATGGATGTCAAGACCGCTTTCCTTAACGGGAATTTGGCTGAGGATGTTTACATGGCTCAGCCAAAGGGGTTTGTGGATTCGAAGCATCCGAATAGAGTGTGTAAGCTTGAGAAGTCCATTTATGGACTTAAGCAAGCATCTCGCAGATGGAATCTTTGCTTCGATGAGAAAGTCAAAGAGTTTGGATTTGTACAAAGCGAAGATGAATCGTGTGTATATGTCAAAGCCAGTGGGAGTATAGTAAGCTTCCTCGTTCTATATGTCGATGACATATTACTCATAGGAAACGACATCCCGACTCTGCAGGAGGTTAAGTCCTGGCTCGGGAAGTGCTTCGCTATGAAGGACCTCGGAGAGGCTTCTTACATTTTGGGAATAAGCATAGTAAGAGAGAGAAGTAAGAGACTGATAGGACTTAGTCAGAACACTTACTTAGAGAAGGTACTAAAACGTTTTAGTATGGAAAACTCAAAGAAAGGAGAATTACCGATACAAAGTAATGCCAAGTTAAGTAAGACTCAAAGTCCGAGTACCGAACCAGAAATAGCAGAAATGAGCCGAGTACCATACGCTTCCACAGTTGGCTCAATCATGTATGCTATGACTTGTACTCGCCCTGATGTAGCCTTTGCTTTGAGCATGGTTAGCAGATATCAAGGAAATCCTGGCAGAGCCCATTGGATTGCGGTAAAGAATATCCTTAAGTACCTTTGGAGGATGAAGGAATGGTTCTTAGTCCTTGGAGGGAGTGATGACTTGAAGGTGAGAGGGTATAGTGACGCCAGCTTTCAGACCGACAGGGACAACTACCGTTCACAGTCAGGCTGGGTCTTTACCCTAAATGGAGGAGCAGTGACTTGGAAAAGTTCCAAGCAGGAAACCGTAGTTGATTCAACGTGCGAATCAGAGTACATTGCAGCAAGCGAAGCGTCAAAGGAGGCAATATGGCTGAAGAACTTCATCGGTGATCTTGGAGTTGTACCTGCCATAAAGGAGCCCATGGAGATTTTCTGTGATAACGAAGGAGTGGTTGCCTTGACCAAGGAACCGAGGGATCATGGTAGATCACGACATATCGACATAAAATATCACTTTATTAGACATCGTGTAGAAGAAGGACAACTCGTAGTGAAGAGGATATCATCGGAAGATAACCCAGCAGATCCGCTTACGAAGGGACTGAGTAGGGTTAAGCACTTGCAGCATGCTAGGAGTATTGGGCTGAAGGATGATATTAGCATAGATTAGATAGTAGTAGAAACGTGTAATAGATAAATGTAATTAACATTTGATGATTAAATAAAGGAGTTTTATTTATGAGTAATGTTACTGTCTTATGTTAATTGTTTAACTATTGTTTCATTTTGCATGTTTTGACTTCCAGAATAATTGAATTTATTAAGAATAATCGAATTATTCAAATTGTCCACAATCGTTCATATGTTGGAAGTAGATATGAATGAAGATTGTCGTGAATTGGTGCGTAGATTGTCTAAATGGTATTAGACATGGCAAAAGATTGCTACGACGTTCATGAGTGCTTATGAACTGGTTTTGAGCATTGGAACAAACCCGTGCTTGCTGGAATCACCTTGTGGAATATGATATAAAATGGTGATCGCAAGACGATAATATAGTATAGTCTTAAAACCTAGATATATAGTTTGTTATTTGTTAATTGATTGTACATTGATAATGCAAAAACACATCAGTAACTCGGTGTTATAAAACGCATTGTTGTGTATAGTTGATTAATGAATAAGTAAATGCATATAAGTCGAAGTTTATCTGTAACTTTTATCCTAAGAGGGAAAAGCGATATCTCGGCCGCTCGATGATTTTATTTGACTTATGTGCCGGGCCCGGTCAGAACTGAATTGATGTGTTCGATTAAGTTCTATGTCAAATAAATCAGAGATCGAGAAATCTAAATGCTTGACTAATCCTTTCATAGAATTGTCAGCATGATATCTAACAGAGGACTGTACGATCCCTTATCTAAAGGACAAGATTGATTAGATCAGAGTTTGACAGCGTCTTTGAGAGCTACGATTGCGAATCAGATTGTACTTGTGCATATAGTTACTAGACTTATCCAAGTGGGAGACTGTTGGAATAGTGTCTAAGGCTGCAACTATATTAGGCAAGTATTTGACCCGATTGTGCATGGTCCTTTTGGGTTGCCTTCACCATAGCAACTTGACAGGATGATTTATTATGAGAGAATAAATATTATTAATATATTATGAGAATAATATGAGGAATAATAATATTTTTATTTGATTAATATAATTCATAAATTAATTAGTATTAATTTGGTGACTTAAAGAGATTAATTAAATAAGAGGGTATAAACTGTGAATTGTTTGATAGTTACACTTTAGACTGTAAATCCTTAAGGGATAGGGATTGGACGGATTCTAGAGCTTGGGATAGCTCAAAATCGTCCAAGGCTTATCTAAGGTAAGGATTTGGATTACTTTAAGGAAAGATTATCCAACTAGGGTTTAAGGTGAAACCCTTAAGGAGTCTACAAGTATAAATAGACCCCAAGTCCAAGGGAAATCGGCATCTTTTCTCAAGTAAGAAAACCCTGGCCGAATTTCTTCCCTCTCCTCTCTCTCAAATCATCTTCTTTGCTATTTGGTGTTTGTAAGCCATTAGAGGAGTGACAATTGTGACTCTAGAGCTCCAAGACAACAAGATCAAACAAGAGATTCAAAGGTAAACTTCTAGATCTGATTTTGTATTGTTCTTATACCTAATTAGTTATTAGAAGTCTTGGATTCAAAATCGTGTTTAATTAGAAAGCCTAGATCCAAGCATTAGGGTTTTGCATGCGCACATAGGAAAGTTCTTATGGCTAAAACCCATCAGTTAATACACCATGGCTAATGTTTTTGCCTAGATGTATGCCATGTAATTAGCTTGGTTACCCTCTAAATAAACATGAGGTGTCACCAGCTTTTCCCATGCAATCCTTTTCTATTCTTTTTTTATATACAAAACTGAGAAAGGAAAAGAATGGAGGGGTTTAGGCGTTTCATTGATTTGGTTCGAGATTATGAGGCCCATAGTGAAGGTTCTCGGCCCATTGGGCCTTTAGGACAGTTCACCGCCTAATTTAAGTCCATTAGGTAGTTTATGGCTCAATTAAGTAAAAGAAATGAAGCTTATGGCCCATTTGGGTGATTGAAGTTGTTGTGGCCCAACTCGGTCCATTAGGATTAACATGGACCATTTTAGGTCCACATGGCCTAAAGTGCTAAGTTTTATGAATGTGGGTCCATTTAGAGTCCAATTAATGATTCTAGGCCCAAAATATTCGAATTGAAGGCTTATTGGCCCATTAGGCCCAATAAGAAATTCCTAGTCCATAATAAACTTGAACCGGGATTTTTAGGGTTTCCAACCCTTAGTTGAACATGAGAGATGTATTTGAATGAGCATTCAGTGATATTTACTTAGGGTACATGCTTTACAATAGTTGAATGATTACATGAGAATAGAATTTCCTAGCTAAAATTCAAGTTGTGACATCATCCCTCCGTTAGAGGGAATTTCTTCCCGAAATTCTTTCGAAGGATAGTTTCTTGAATGAGGGAATAGGTGAGGGTGCTTCTGCTTCATCTGGTCTTCGCGTTTCCATGTGAATTCCGGTCCACGCTTGGCATTCCATCGAACCTTCACAATCGGAATGCGACTCTGCTTCATAAGCTTCACTTCCCTATCCATTATCTCGACTGGTTCTTCGACGAACAGGAGATGCTCGTTTATTTCGATTTCTTCTAAGGGAATGACAAGGGTTTCATCAGATAAGCACGTCTTCAAATTTGAGACATGGAACAAGAGGTGTACATTGCTGAGCTTGGCAGGTAGCTGCAGCTTATAAGCCACTGGACCAATTCGTGCAAGAATCTCGAATGGTCCAATATATCGCTAGTTCAGTTTCCCCCGTTTCCCAAAGCGGATCATCCCTTTCTAGGGAGAGATCTTCAATAACACCCGATCCCCGAATTGAAATTCTAAAGGCTTTCATCTTTTGTCAGCATAGTTCTTCTGTCGGTCTCGTGATGTTTGAAGTCGAGCTTTGATTTGGATTATCTTTTCGGTCGTTTCATGAATGATTTCTAGTCCTGTGAGGGTGCTGCTTAGTGATTGCCCTTTTTGCTAGTGGGGTGTTACCCACCTCAGCCCAGCGTAGAGGCAATCTGCATTTGCGACCACATAAGACCTCAAATGGAGCAACCTTGATACTTGTGTGGTAGCTGTTATTATATGAGAATTCAATCAAGGGCATTTTGGTACCCCATGACTTGCCGAAATCAATCACACAAGCTCGGAGCATGTCTTCGAGTGTTTGGATGGTTCATCTGCTTTGGACATCGGTTTGAGGGTGGTAAGTAATGCTCATGTCTAGCTGTGTTCCCATTGCCTTCTGGAGTGACTACCAAAAATCGTAAGGTAAATCTACTATCCCGATCCGGGATTATGGACACTGGCACTCCTTGGAGTCTCATGGTCTCTTTGATATAGATTTGTGTTAATCTTTCCATCTTGTACGATTCTTTTATTGGCGGGAAAAGAGCATATTTTGTTAACCTATCGACTATCACCCAGATAGTGCCCAATCCAACTCTTGTAAAAATAAGCTTCGTCTTTTTGACTTCGAGAGTTTTATCCAGTCTACGCAGTGCTTCCTTCACGATATTCTTCGGCTTCGATGCCTCCAAAGCTGGTCGTAGGTATTGACAGTGTTTGTTCTTGTTTCGTGAGTAGACGAGTATGTTATCGATGAGAATAATTAAAATGTTGACTAGGAATGAGTGGAAAACTCGGTTTGTGGGGTCCATGAATACCATGGGGGCATTCGTCAAACCAAAAAGGGCATAACAACGAACTCGTGATGATTGTATCGAGTTCGGAAAGCAGTTTTTGGAACGTCCTCTTCTCAGAATCGAAGCTGATGATGACCGGTTCTTAGATCTATTTTAGAGAAATAACTAGCTCCTTGAAGCTGGTCAATAGATCGTCAATCCAAGGGAGTGGGTATTGGTTTTTGATTGTGAGCTTATTCAGTTCCCTATAATCGATGCACATCCTGAAGGATTCGTCCTTCTTCTTGACAAACCAGACCGGAGCTCCCCAGGGTGAGAAGCTTGATCAGATGAATCTTTTGCTTATAAACTTGCTTAGTTGGTTGGATAACTCCTTCATTTTGGCGGGAGCTAACCTGTAGGGTGAATTGGAAATTGATGTAGCTCCTGGTATTAGGTCGATTCGGAATTTGATCTGCCTTTCTGGGGGTATTCCCGGAAGGTCTCCAGGAAGTACACTCGGAAATTCGCATGCCACTGGGATGTCTTTAATGATGATTTTCTTCTTTGGATTTATATACAACATGAGCTAGGAACGCATAGTTCTTCTTGTGTAGGCACTTCTGTGACTTGATGCACGAAATGAGACGGAGATTGGCACCAAGTTTATCACCATAGATTATTAAGGTTTCGTGATTGGGGAGGTGAAGGCGAACGACCTTCTCGCGACACATAATATCAGCATGGTGGGGGCTTAACCAATCCATGTTGATTATCACATCAGAACTCCTAAGATTTACTGGCATCAAATCTAATTTGAATGAATGGTCATTTTAGTGTTAAGGTGCACCCTACATAAATATATTTGGTTGATTCAGTTTTCCCATTAGCCATCTCCACTGTGAAGGCTTCGCTTAGCTTCTGGGATTGTTATTTTAGTACGTGTTTGAATATGTTACTAACGAAGCTTCGTTCAGCTCCATTATTGAATAAGATGTAAGCGAAAGATTTGTTAAGTGGGAACGTACCAGTAACAACCTTCGGGTCTTGCACTGCTTCACCTTGACCCAAGGTCAGGACCCTTACTGATCCTTTTGCTCCTTGATTGTTAGCCTTGGGGCAATTGCACCTGAAGTGACCGGTTCCTCCACACCCATAGCAGGTGTGACTAGCCCCAACATTGGTGTTTTTGTTACTGTTGTTGCGATTGTTGTTGTTCTTGTTGTTTGGTTGTTGATTCTGTTGTGGATAAGTTCTACAATATCTGATGGTGTGACCCTTTCGGTTGCATCTATTACAATACGGCTTCTGGCAGGCTCCTTTATGATGGAAATTTCACTTGTTGCATTTTGGAAGGCTTCCAGCATATGGTCTCGCTGGTGTTGATGTAGTAGGTGTCATGATCGTATGGACAGCAACAACACGTTGCTTCTTCGAGGACCCTTGAATTGGTTGTCCCTTTCTCTTACTCCCAGACACTCGCTTCCTTAGAGACTGCCGCCCATATCCTTAACCGAGTCCCTACTAAGAAGGTTGCCAAAACACCTCACGAGATGTGGACAGGGAAAGCTCCCTCATTGGCACATATCAAGGTTTGGGGTTGCGAGGCTTTCGTAAGACGAGATACCCACGACAAGCTCGAACCTCGAAGTGAGCGATGTATTTTCATCGGCTACCCGCAGACATCCTTTGGATATCTCTTCTATAGACCAAAGGACAATGTTGTCTTTGTTGCAAGGAGAGGAGTTTTCCGAGAGCGAGAACTCATAGGCCAAGGAGACAGTGAGAGGCAAATCGAGCTTGAAGAAATTCAAGAGTCGATAGATGAAGGAACCTCTACCGCTGGCACTCAACCCGAGGAGGAAACTCCGGTTGAACCGATTGACGAGTCCTTACCTCTTAGACGTTCCGATAGAGTTAGAGTTCATCCCCAGTTTTATGGTTTTCATATTACTACCTAAGGGGACACATATATTAGTGATGGTACACTAATAAATCTTGATGAACCTAATAGCTATAAGGAAGCCATGGCAGGCCCGGAGTCTGCAAAATGGAAAGAGGCAATGTATAGCGAGATCCAATCCATGTATGATAACCAAGTTTGGAATTTGGTTGATTATGTGCCCGGACGTAAGACCGTTGGGTGCAAATGGATCTTCAAGAAGAAGACCGACGTAGATGGAAACGTACACACATATAAAGCGCGATTGGTTGCGAAGGCCTTTAATCAAACTCCCGGAGTTGACTATGATGAGACCTTCTCACCAGTTGCGAAGATAAAATCTATTAGAGTGATGCTAGCAATTGCCGCATTTCATGATTATGAGATTTGGTAAATGGATGTCAAGACCGCCTTCCTTAACGGAAAGTTGGCTGAGGATGTTTACATGGCTCAGCCAGAGGGGTTTGTGGATCCGAAGCATCCGAATAGAGTGTGTAAGCTTGAGAAGTCCATTTATGGACTTACGCAAGCGTCTCGCAGATGGAATCTTTGCTTCGATGAGAAAGTCAAAGAGTTTGGATTTGTACGAAGCGAAGATGAATCTTGTGTATATGTCAAAGCCAGTGGGAGTATAGTAAGCTTCCTCGTTCTATATGTCGATGACATATTACTCATAGGAAACGACATCCCGACTCTGCAGGAGGTTAAGTCCTGGCTCGGGAAGTGCTTCGCTATGAAGGACCTCGGAGAGGCTTCTTACATTTTGGGAATAAGCATAGTAAGAGAGAGAAGTAAGAGACTGATAGGACTTAGTCAGAACACTTACTTAGAGAAGGTACTAAAACGTTTTAGTATGGAAAACTCAAAGAAGGGAGAATTACCGATACAAAGTAATGCCAAATTGAGTAAGACTCAAAGTCCGAGTACCGAAGCTGAAATAGAAGAAATGAGCTGAGTACCATACGTTTTCGCAGTTGGCTCAATCATGTACGCTATGACTTGTACTCGCCCTGATGTAGCCTTCGCTTTGAGCATGGTTAGCAGATATCAAGGGAATCCTGGCAGAACACATTGGATTGCGGTGAAGAATATCCTTAAGTATCTTCGGAGGACGAAGGAATGGTTTTTAGTCCTCGGAGGGAGTGATGACTTGAAGGTGTGAGGGTATAGTGACGCTAGCTTTCAGACTGACAGGGACAACTACCGTTCGCAATCGGGCTGGGTCTTTACCCTAAATGGAGGAGCAGTGACATGGAAAAGTTCCAAGCAGGAAACCGTAGCTGATTCAACGTGCGAATCAGAGTACATTGCAGCGAGCGAAGCGTCGAAGGAGGCAATATGGCTAAAGAACTTCATCGGTGATCTTGGAGTTGTACCTGCCATAAAGGAGCCCATGGAGATTTTCTGTGATAACGAAGGAGCGGTTTCCTTGACCAAGGAACCGAGGGATCATGGTAGATCACGACATATCGACATAAAATATCACTTTATTAGACATCGTGTAGAAGAAGGACAACTCATAGTGAAGAGGATATCATCAGAAGATAACCCAACAGATCCGCTTACGAAGGGACTGAGCAGGGTTAAGCACTTGCAGCATGCTAGGAGTATTGGGCTGAAGGATGATATTAGCATAGTTTAGATAGTATTAGAAACGTGTAATAGATAAATGTAATTAACATTTGATGATTAAATAAAGGAGTTTTATTTATGAGTAGTGTTACTATCTTATGTTAATTGTTTAACTATTGTTTCACTTTGCATGTTTTGACTTCCAGAATAATTGAGTTTATTAGGAATAATCGAATTGTTCAAATTGTCCACAATCGTTCATATGTTGGAAGTAGATATGAATGAAGATTGTCATGAATTGGTCTGTAAATTGTCTAAATGGTGTTAGACATAGCAAAGGGTTGCTGCAACGTTCATGAGTGCTTATGAACTAGTTTTGAGCGTTGGAAGAAACCCGTGCTTGCTGGAATCACCTTATGGAATATGATATAAAAGGGTGATCGCAAGACGATAATATCATATAGTCTTAAAACCTAGATATATGGTTTGTTATTTGCTAATTGATTGTACATTGATAATGCGAAAACGCATTGGTAACTCAATGTTATAAAACACATTGTTGTGTATAGCTGATTATTGAATAAGTAAATGCATATAAGTCGAAGTTTATCTGTAACTTTTATCTAAGAAGGTAAAAGCGATATCTCGGCCGCTCGATGATTTGATTTGACTTATGTGCCGGGCCCGGTCAGAACTGAATTGATGTGTTCGATTAAGTTCTATGTCAAATAAATCAGAGATCGAGAAATCTAAATGCTTGACTAATCCTTCCATAGAATTGTCAGCATGATATCTAACAGAGGACTGTACGATCCCTTATCTAAAGGACAAGATTGATTAGATCAGAGTTTGACAGCGTCTTTGAGAGCTATGATTGCAAACCGAATTGTACTTGTGCATATAGTTACTAGAATTATCCAAGTGGGAGACTGTTGGAATAGTGTCTAAGGCTGCAACTATATTAGACAAGGATTTGACCCGGTTGTGCATGGTCCTTTTGGGTTGCCTTCACCATAGCAACTTGATAGGATGATTTATTAAGAGAGAATAAATATTATTAGTATATTATGGGAATAATATAAAGAATAATAATATTGTTATTTGATTAATATAAGTCATAAATTAATTGGAATTAATTTGGTGACTTAAAGAGATTAATTAAATAAGTGGGTATAAACTGTCAATTGTTTGATAGTTAAACTTTAGACTGTAAATCCATATAGATATGTATTGGACGGATTCTAGAAGCTAAGGATTGCTTCAAATCGTCCAAGGGGTTATCTAAGGAATGGATTTGGATAGCCTTAAGAGAAGATTATCCAATTAGGGTTTAGGTTGTAACCCTTAAGGAGTCTACAAGTATAAATAGACCCTATGGCAAAGGGAAATCGGCACTTCATCTAAAGTAAGAAAACCCTGGCCGATTTCCTCCCCTCTCCTCTCTCCCAAATCATCCTCCTTGCTATTTGGTGTTTGTAAGCCATTAGAGGAGTGACAATTGTGACTCTAGAGCTCCAAGACAACAAGGTCAAACAAGAGATTCAAAGGTATGATTCTAGATCTGTTTTAACATTGTTCTTATACCTAAATAGTCATTAGAAGTCTTGGATTCAAAGCATGTTTAATTAGAAAGCCTAGATCCAAGCATTAGGGTTTTGCATGCGCACATAGGAAAGTTCTTATGGCTAAAACCCATCAAATACTTCTTTATTAGCAATCTAATTCTAACTCTAAGTAGTAGCTCAAGAATCTAATCTTCGAGAAAGGCGATCGAAATCCATTCCTTCACGGTTAGATTCTGCTCACTTCTTCCCTTAAGCTTCCTTTCTTTTCTTTGATTCTACAAAACATCAATTGTAATCTTATCACATTATGTATTAAGAATCTAGAATATAAGCTTAAAAGAGTTAGTTAGTGGATTTTACCTATATTAGAGCCATACGTTTCGACTCTCCCATCTCTTAGATCTCTTAGGTAAATAGGGCAGCTTCGTCTCCAATTCCCTTTCTCTTGGCAATAAAAGCAAATTGATTCTTTTGGAACATGACATGGAACTACTTCAGATATTGCCTTTCTCTTATGATCAAACCTTTTGATCATAACATGTCTTTCGTTGCCATTGTCTATATCCATAGAGGTCTTGAAGGCAGATTCACCAATCAACTTTGCTTTTCCATTGCGCCAAAACATTTCTGATTCAGCGGCAATAAGCATATAGGTGAGATCTATAAGGGTCACGTCGCGGTTCATCATATAGTACTCTCTTACGAACTCACTATATGAGTTAGGAAGTGACTAAAGAACCCAATCAACAGCCATCTCCTCACAGACAACGGATCCCATTGCTCTTAACCTATCAACGTTTGACTTCATCCCTAGGACGTGTGCACACACTGACTTTCCTTCTTTATGTTTACTTGCCAAAAGGGCTTGAGTGATCTTGAACTTTTCAAGCCTTCGAACTTGTGGGTTAGGGAGAATAATTGGAGGAAGAGGAGGAAGTGAAGTATGATCTCTTGTTCCTCGATCGAATCGTGGAATATCATTTTCATGTGGAAAGCTTGTTCCACGGGATTTGGGAAGACCATGGTTGTCGTACTTTGACATCTACAAAACGAGAGAAAACAAATTCAAGTTAGTTGATTGATTAAGTCCTTAGTAAATCACCCAAATGAGATACTAAGGCTAGGAACCAACACAATATTCTACAACTCGGGAGAGGGATGTCGTAACCCAAATTGCAGAACATTTGAAGGTAAGTGAATGACGATTCACTAATTTCCACCATGAAAAACGAAAAAGAAATTTAAGTTTTAAATCTATGAAAACTCCTAGATCCTATGAGATTCATTGAACATTTCAATGGCATGTTTAAATCTCGATATGCCCCTCTTGTTTGTGACTGGGATGCCGAGGATCACAAAGCGGGTGTGAATAAGCATGCAAACTACATGGTGCCCCCACATGTTACAGTCACCGATTCGATGTGCCGGTAAACCACACACGCTCCACCGAACTATGACAAACATTGATTCACCCTTTGCTACCTTTACTTAGAACCATTTAGTGTGCCGGTAAACCACACACGCTCCACTAACGTCTTCGCAAGGGCACAAAGTGTAATTTCATGGAATTACATCAATTCACTTTTGCCTAAGTAACTAAGATTGAGAATTTGTAAAGCATTTAGTTACTTTAGTAATTTACTATACTTATAATGGAAGGTTTCGTCCTATCCTACCCGTTCGGCTAACGAACATCCACTAGTCAAGAGTGCGGTGGGTAAGAGTGGATACCCATTCAATCGCCATTTTATAGGCAATTTCCTTAAACACCCCTTATAGACCAGCTTCGTGAATGAGGCCTACTAACGGTAAGACTGACTTTCACTCATACATATATATAATATTAGACTTTTAATGTTATATATAGTATAGGGTGTATTTTACACTTTTAAAATATTAGGTGGTCAAATTTAACAATTATACTTTTAATTCAATTAAATTTAAAACCAAAAACTTTATGGATTTATTAAGCCTTTTTTAATTATACACCTTAATTAATTAATAAAACCATAAGGGTGAGATTTGAACTTTTCAAAACAATACTAGGGTTTTAGAATTTAACATTCCTAATTAAACTTTTAATCAACTTTTAAATTCCAAAACTTGAGGGAAAGTTTTGAAACATTTCAAAACATTAGGGTTTAGAATTTAACTATACATCAAAATTAAACAATTAATCAAAATTTAAATTCCAAAACTTGAGGGCAAGTTTTGAAACCTATTTCAAAACATTAGGGTTTCAACTATTTAAATTTCAAAACAACAAAACTTTTGAGGTCAAATTTAAACTATAAAACCTAAAGGGGACAATGTGAAACTTTTCAAAGCACAAGGATCAAATAACAAATAATCTAAATTAACATTTAATCACATAATTATCCATATTTGATTTATTTAATGATTTCTTGCAAAACAATTTACCAATTTAATCAAAATAATTAATCAATTATCACATAAGGAAACAAATATTTTATTAATTGATAAATATCTTCAATTAGATCAAGAATATAGTCATATATATCAAAAAATCGGATTTATATTGATCTAATATGATAAGGCAAGTATCTTCAAACAAAAACAGCAAGAAATCCCGGTTTTCCCTCTCACCGACCAGCCGACTCGTCGAGTCAGGCATGGACTTGTCGAGTTCATCATGAACTCGGCGAGTTCATCTAAAAAACTCGACGAGTTATGACCCCAGAAGCACAAAAATCGAATTTTCTCAACATACAAAGCATCAATACAATAAAAACCAATCTAGGCTCTGATACCACTTATGGGTTTTGGTCATAAGACATCCTATGTGCTCATACAAACCCTAATGCTTGGATCTAGGTTTCTGTATTGTACATGCAAGTTATCCAAGACTATAAACCCTAATTCTAGCATTCAAGTAATCATATTAACATGAGAATAGGTTTAAGATGTTACCTTGATTGTTATGTAGCAATAACAATCCCAAATCTCCTTGTATTGACTTTAGAAAGCTTAGAGTCACAATTGTCACTCCTCTAATGGTTCACAAACACCAAGAGCAAGAGGATGAAGAGGAGAGAGGATGGAGGCTGCCCAAAACATGTTCTAACCCTAGAAGAAGTCTTCACCACGTTTTTGGGTCATAAGGGTCATATATATAGGAGGCTATTAGGGTTATCTAACAAGGAAACCCTAATTTGGATGCTTAAGCCCTAAGCAACCCATGGACTCCTTTAATTAGGGCCTTGGACGATTTCCTTATGGGTTTCACCATATAATTCGTCCACTCCTTAATATAAGGGAATCCATGGCCCAATTGCAATTATCTTATAATTACAATTCCAGTCCCTTAAGTTTAATTAATCTCTTTTAGTCACAAAACTAATTACCAATTAATTAATGACTAATTTTAATTAAACAATATGATTTCTCCTTTAATATATTATTCTCATAATATATTAATAAATCATATTTAATTCTTTCTCTCCATAATTCATCCTATCAAGTTGCTTTGGTGAAGGCAACCCAAAAGGACCATGCACCATCGGGTCAAGTACATACCAAAATAGTTATGGACTTAGACACTAATCCAACACAAACCTCATATCTCTTCCAAAATGATACCAAAAGGGTAAAGTTTCCAGCTTTACCCTCAAGAACCATCCATAAGGCGTCAAACTTAAACCCTATGTTCTTTAAAAGGTTCTTGACCCATTAAGCCCTAAAACTCCCATATCAACGTCCCAAAACATAGATCTAGTGTACCCGGGTTGACAAAACATGTAAAGCCTCCAAATTTACGTCCATGCATGCTAGAACACACTCCAAGGCTCATTAATGACTTAATAAGGGTCTTATTGCATAAATGGGAAATATGGACCAATAAAGTTTGCAACTTTAAGCCTACAGATATCATGAAGGGGTCAGATCTAGCTTAACAACCCCTGGAATCCACATTTTCTTGGACAACTCAACCGAAACCCCAAAATCATGCTTAAACTTCAAATAAGGAGATTTAGATGAATACGTGACAAGGTGACGAATTTATACCTAAAAAATGCTACCTCTGAACAAGAGTTTCTAGATCTAAGGTCCTTTTTCCAAGCTAGATGCTTCCCTCTTCCAAGCTCCTTTCAAGAATCAGTAAAAACCACTCTCTAAGCTCACCACACACAAGCGTGCAAGATGAAACACGAATCTAGGATTTTTCTGGATAGGGATGCTGGTAAGGAGGCCAGCCAAAAAGGTTTTAAGTCCTTTATATAGGGTGAAACACCATAAAATTAGGGTTTCAGCTTTGGCCTTCAACTCGTCGAGTTGGATCCTTAAACGTCGCGACCTAAAAGATTCTTACACGACAAGTTGGAGCTCCCCAACTCGTCGATTTCCAGCCCAAAACCTTAAAATATTGAGAAATGAATAATACATGGACCAAGCATTACAAATATCCCCCACTTTAACTAGACTTCATCCTCGAAGTCTGTTGATGCAAAAAGGTCTAGATAATGCTTATGAAGGGTTTTGTGCATTCTAACACTCCTAAGGTGTGCATGTAACCCTAGAAACCTTGGATCTATGTTTTCTCTATTATACATTTATACATTCATTTTTCCAAGGTTTCATCCTAACTAGCATTCCATGAAGTATATGTAATACAAAAATCTAGTAGAATGACATATCTTTTCTTGTAGCTTGATTCCTTAGACCTTTAAGAGCCTAGCACCCCAAGTGTGATGCCTTAAATGCTTCACACACCACCACCAACAAATTGGATAAACTTGAGAAGAGATATACACTAAAAAATCGGCTAGCTCTTCTAGAAAAGACACTAGGTGCCAATTTCATGAGCTATGAGGCTTCTTATATAGTGTGACACAATTAAGGTTACACCATGCAAACCCTAATGTGCATGACTTTCCACATTCCTCATGCCCCATAGGTTTTAACCTCCATGGAGTATCCATGGGTCACCACATGGGTTTAGCCCAACATGAAGAACTATGGATCTTAAGCCCACTTTATAAGAATGAATGATTTACCAAATCAATCCCCGTTTATTTAATTAGTCTCTTTTGATCACAAAATTAATTCCAAACTAATTCTTGATCAATACTAATTAAATAATATGATTTCATATTAATATATTAGAACTTATAATATATTAATAAATCGCAAATATCCTCTTCTATAAGGTCCATCCTACAAATTGTTCCGGTGGTATGCAACCTAAATTAACCATTCTACTCTCGGGTCAAGTACATACCAGTTATAGTTATGGGCTTAGACACTAAATCCAACAGTCTTCCACTTGGATAAGTCTAATAACTATAACTGCAAGTACGACTTAAAACACCGACTAACAATCGTAGCTCTTAAAAGCCTATGTCGAAACAAGACACTTCATTTAGATAAGTGATCATATAATCCTTTGTTCAAGATATCAGCCGGACAAATACATGGAACAAAGTCATACTTATTGTCTAGCAATTTGTTTCCCGATTTCCGATTTGTTTGAAATAGAACTTAATCGAACACATCAATTTAGTTTTGACCGGGCTCGGCACATAAGTCAAAACAAAATCACCGAGGGGCCCAAGATATCGCTTTTAATCCTCCAAGGACTAAAAGGAACAGATAAACTTCGACAATATATGCTTGTACTAACTATTCATTGAATCATACACAATAACATGTTTTATAACATTGAGTTACCGATGCGTTTTCGCAGTATCAATGTACTACCAAATCATAGTCAACAATATATATATCTAGGTTTGAAGACTTATATCATATTACCGTCTCACGATCACTCAAGATAAATTCGATGAAGTGATACAAGTGAGCGTGTGTCGAATGCAATACTCAGACCTTATGAGCACTCAAGAATGTTGCATCAAAGTTGCTATGTCTAATACCATTCAGACAAATCTACGAACCAAATTCATGATAGTCTTGATTCAATACCTACTTCCAACATATGATCAACTGTGGATAGTTTGAATAATATGATATACCATAACATAATCATTCTGGAAGTCAAAACATGCAAAATGAAACAATAGTAAATGATTGAAACAAGACAGTACCATACTAGTAAATAAAAAGAACCTTTAATTTAAGAATAAAATGTCAATTACATTTCAACTATTACAAGTTTCGAGAGCTATCTAATCACTAAAACTAATATCATCCTTCAGCCCAATGCGCCTCGCATGTTGTAAATGCTTAACCCTGCTCAGTCCCTTCGTGAGGGGATATTTTGGGTTCTCATCTGATGATACCTTATTTGCTACGAGGAGTCCTTCTTCTATTGATGTCTAATGAAGTGGTATTTTCTTTCGATGTGCCTGGATCCGCCATGACCCCTTGGTTCATGGGCTAAGGCAACTACACTCTTGCTATCACAGAAAATGTCCATAGGCTCCTTTATAGTTGGTACAACTCCAAGGTCTCCGATGAAGTTCTTCATCCGTATTGCCTCCTTCGCCGCCTCGCTTGTTACTATGTACTCTCATTCGCAAGTTAAATCAGCTATTGTCTCCTACTTGGAACTTTTCCAAGTTATCGCTTCTTTATTCAAGGTAAACACCCAACCTGACTGAGAACTGAAATTATCCCTGTCGGTCTGAAAGCTGGCGTCACTATACCCCACCACTCTCAAGTCGTCACTCCCACCGAGGGTAAGGACCCAATCCCTAGTCCTCTATAGGTACTTGAGAATGTTCTTTACCGTAGTCCAGTGAGCCTTGCCAGGATTCCGTTGATATCTGCTGACCATGCTCAAAGAAAAGGCCACATCAGGGAGAATACAAGTCATAGCATACATGATCGAGCCAATAGTGGAAGCATATGGTATTCGACTCATCTCAGCTATCTCAGCCTCTATACTCGGACTCTGAGTTTTACTCAGTTTGGCATTACTCTAGATCGGTAAGTCTCCTTTCTTGGAATCCTGCATGTTGAATCTTTTCAACACCTTATCCAAGTAGGTAATTTGACAAAGTCCAATTAGTCTTTTACTCCTATCTCTCAATATCCTTATCCCAAGAATATAGGTAGCTTCTTCGAGGTCCTTCATAGCGAAACACTTCCCAAGCAAGGACTTAACCTCCTGCAAGGTTGGGATGTCATTTCCTATGAGTAGTATGTCATCCACATACTTCCCAAGCCAGGACTTAACCTCTCGGTGGTAGTGCGTAGCTTATCACGGACCACAGAAAAATTCAATACGCGGGGCATACTTGGTAAGCGAGGCGTCCGAAGTCTACGTTGGGCGTAGGCTCGTATCCAGCTTCGCAAATTGCACCTCTGACTTCTAAAATTTATATCTTTCACATACAAGCTCCGTTTTTGATGCTCTTTATATCCACGCGTAGGCGGGACCATTCTCTATGACTTTCGTTTAGACTTCGTCAGCTAATTCTTGACCGATTCTAAAGTTAATAGTATGAGAAGATTACACTGTTTAACGATCTTTGAAAACTCATAACTTCTACATATGGACTCCGTTTTCGTCTGTATTTTTACCTTTGAGATCCTATTGACGTGATCTTCGATTCTCATATAGGTTGTGTCGGCTAAAAATTGTTCGATCTACAATTCGAACTTTGGGCTGTGCACTGCCGATCCGAAACTTAGAAAAATCATAACTTCATCATACGAAGTCAGATTTGGGCGTTCTTTTTATGCACGCTCTCGGTTCAAGGAACACTACGACTTTCGTGTAGATCACCAAGGCTAAAAAGTACTCTATCCTAAATTCACTATTTACGTCACGCAGTGTCGTGCCAGTTCTGTCGTGAAACTTCGACATACCATAACTTCTTTGTTATAACTCGGATTTCGGCGCTCTTTATATCTCCAGAATCCTTGTCACGACTAGAGATGAGCATCAGAACCGGGTACCTGCTTTTGGAACCGAAACCGCCTTGGAACTGCGGGTTTCGAAACTAAAACCGCCTTAAGCGGTTCCGGTTCCGGTTCCGGTTCCTAAAGTTACGGAACCGCCTTAAGCGGTTCCGGTTCCGGTTCTCATTTTTTAGGAACCGCTACCCGTTGGGTACCCGCCGGAACCGGTTTATATATATTGATATGGGCATATTTAGTTATAAAATTCATGCATTATCTTAATACTTTATGTTGATTTTATCTCATTTAATGAACAAAAGGTGCTTAATTAGCTTAAATATTTCATTTTCAGCAACAAAGACATGCTCGGATGGAAAAGGAAGCGGAACTAGCGATTGGAAGCTTGGATCTTGGATTTTGATGAAAGAAGGATGCTGCTGGACAGCTTGACCCCTCGTCAGTGTTTTGGCCATATCTCATGAACCGTAACTCTGATTGACGAGCTTCAAAATGTTCTGAAAAGTAGACACAATTTCGGACGACTTTCGTGTTTTGAGAAAATGCTGATTCGAAACGTACTTGGCGAGTAGGGTCGATTACTCGGCGAGTTGTATCGAACTTTCGCGATTTTGGACGCGCTGACTTGCCGTACACGGGTTTTAAGTGACGGACTCGCCGAGTAGCCTCTGTTTTGTGAAAATATATATAAAGGGACTTTCATATCGATACCCTAGTAGATAGAGAAACCCTTGGAGGCCAATTGTCGACTAAAGGTGCTGCTGGAGCGTGGGAAGCAAGGGAATCAACCCTACATTCAATTTTAAGGAGAATCAAGTCAAAATCAAGTTTACTCTTTACCTAATCTCTTGTTTGAACTATGTTTTTACCAATTGATTTCGTTTTTGTGCTTGTTTATGCTGTAATCATGAGCTAAAAACTCATAACTTCTGTTTAGGTAGATGAATTTGTGCACATGGATTGATTATTTGATTTGGATTAATTTTAATTGGTGATTATGTTTTATTAAGCTTGTTAAAGAACCTTATGTGTTAACAATAACTATTCTTCTGTTAATAAATTAGCAATTAAATTGTATGAACATCTCTTAGTTGCTAATTTCATATGATTTACGTGACCACATAGTTGTATGTCTAGGAATAACGAATGTGAAACTATAATTAACTTGAAGATAGGTAAGTTAATGTGTGAGATTGTTTGATGAACATCAGCAAGAGGTTAATTGAAGGGCCAATTTAATTAACCATTACAAGTCTTATTTAACCCGAATCAATAACTAGGAAATCCGTTAATTTAGACAACTGGCTACTGCTTGAGTTAATTTGTTTCCTAAGGATTAGTAATATCGAACGTGAAACTAATCATCTTAGTCGGTAGCCAATGAAGAATTAATCTGATACATTGAAATCATCCATGGGAACAAATGAGTCGAACCAAAACAGAAGTCCTCTTTATTATTGAATTTAGTTGATTTTTATTTGCTTGGCTCTTAGTTTCTTAGTTTATCTTTTAGTTAATTGTTTAAGTTTCTAGTCTTGCAAAACTAGAGAAAACTCTTTTTTTACTTGTTTTATTTAGATAATATTAACATTTATTTTAATTGTTTACCGTTCCCTGTGTTCGATACCCTACTTGGTTGAACTATATTACTAATCGATAGGTACACTGCCTTTCGTGTGTTTATTTTGTGTCTAAGTTAGTAGGATTAAAACTAGTTTGTTTTACACACATCATATATATATATATATATATATATATATATATATATATATACACGTATTAGTATCTAGTATGAATATATGTGTGCGCTATTTTGACCGATTTAGAAAATATTGGTCCGATTATGTCCGTTTTTGTTCTGAATTTATTCGATTCCAACCGAAATAAATTGTGGTTTTATTGAAAAAAATTGGTAAAGTTGATGTAACCGGGTTACCCGCTCCTGGAACCGGAACCGCCTGTTCCGGGACTGGTTCCAAAAATTGAAGACCTGCCTAGACCGGTTCTGGTTCCGGTTCTAACTTTCTAGGAACCGCCAGTTCCGGTTCTCGCCAAATGAGGTGGGTACCTGCCTACGCTCATCTCTAGTCACGACTACTACAACTTTCTTCATAGATATCGGGTTTATCTAACATTTTATTTTTGACGCTTATTTTTATCCTTTATTTATTATATTATTATAAACAAGTAATAAGCACACAAAAGCACATAATTCACGTAATATTCAACTAATTCATCTTTATTACTTTAAAATGGGTTACAATGGTTGACCTAGACTATCACATCATCGCATCAATGCTTAGCCTCGAAACACGGGCGTTACATCCCCCATGGTCTTCATATAAGCCCATACATAAATCAAATAACATACCATTTCCCATTCAATACAAACATATTATATCAATAATGAGCCGACTTTGGTGCCTTCGACCCATAAATGTGGTGAGAAGACTCACCTCAATACTTGCACGGAAGCTGACTAGGTCGAGATTCCAATATCCGCTCTACACAGCCCTAAAACATAAACAATTTCCTTAATTGCAACTTAACATGCCCCAAAACCCATAAAGGTCAAACTTGGTCAAAAACCAAGGTCAGATGTCAAAGTCAACGTCCTGAGCTGACCCAACTCTCCGAGTTGTCTCTTCAACTCGTCGAGTTTTCCTAATGTCTGATCAGATCGCTAAAAATCCCATCACTCGTCGAGTTCACAAAGGAACTCGCCGAGTTAGCCAGGAATCCATCCTCTTAATGCATTAAGTTGTTTCCAACAGATCCAAGGGCCCCAAACCTCATATCTCTTCCAAAATGATATCAAAAGGGTAAAGTTTCCAGCTTTACCCTCAAGAACCATCCATAAGGCGTCAAACTTAAACCCTCTATTCTTTAAAGAGGTTCTTGACCCATTAAGCCCTAAAAGTCCCATATCAACGTCCCAAAACATAGATCTAAAGTCCCCGGGTTGACAAAACACGTAAAGCCTCCAACTTTACGTCCATGCATGCTAGAACACACTCCAAGGCTCATTAATGACTTAATAAGGGTCTTATTGCATAAATGGGACATAGGGACCAATAAATTTTGCAACTTTAAGCCTAGAGATATCATGAAGGGGTCAGATCTAGCTTAACAACCCCTGGAATCCACATTTTCTTGGACAACTCAACCAAAACCCCAAAATCATGCCTAGAGTTCAAATAAGGAGATCTAGATGAATACGTGACAAGGTGACGAATTTATACCTCAAAAATGCTACCTTTGAAGAAGAGTTTCTAGATCTAAGGTCCTTTTTCCAAGCTAGATGCTTCCCTCTTCCAAGCTCCTTTCAAGAATCACTAAAAACCACTCTCTAAGCTCACCACACACAAGCGTGCAAGATAAAACACAAATCTCGGATTTTTCTGGATAGGGATGTTGGTAAGGAGGCCAACCAAAAAGGTTTTAAGTCCTTTATATAGGGTGAAACACCATAAAATTAGGGTTTCAACTTTGGCTTTCAACTCGTCGAGTTGGATCCTTAAACTCTGCGACCTAAAAGATTCCTACACGACAAGTTGGAGCTCCCCAACTCGTCGAGTTCCAGCCCAAAACCTTAAAATATTGAGAAATGAATAATACATGGACCAAGCGTTACAAATATCCCCCACTTTAACTAGACTTCATCCTCGAAGTTTGTTGATGCAAAAAGGTCTGGATAATGCTTATGAAGGGTTTTGAGCATTTTAACACTCCTAAGGTGTGCATGCAACCCTAGAATCCTTGGATCTATGTTTTCTCTATTATACATGTATACATTCATTTTTCCAAGGTTTCATCCTAACTAGCATACCATGAAGTATATGTAATACAAAAATCTAATAGAATGACAAACCTTTTCTTGTAGCTTGATTCCTTAGACCTTTAAGAGCCTAGCACCCGAAGTGTGATGCCTTAAATGCTTCACACATCACCACCAACAAATTGGATGAACTTGAGAAGAGATATACACTAAAAAATCGGCTAGCTCTTCTAGAAAAGACACTAGGTGCCAATTTCATGAGCTATGAGGCTTCTTATATAGTGTGACACAATTAGGGTTACACCATGCAAACCCTAATGTGCATGACTTTCCACATTCCTCATGCCCCATGGGTTTTAACCTCCATGGAGTATCCATGGGTCACCACATGGGTTTAGCCCAACATGAAGAACTATGGATTTTAAGCCTACTTTATAAGAATGAATGATTTACCAAATCAATCCCCATTTATTTAATTAGTCTCTTTTGATCACAAAATTAATTCTAAACTAATTCTTGATCAATACTAATTAAATAATATGATTTCATATTAATATATTAGAACTTATAATATATTAATAAATCATAAATATCATCTTCTCTAAGGTCCATCCTACAAATTGTTCCGGTGGCATGCAACCCAAATGGACCATGCTAATCTCGGGTCAAGTACATACCAATTATAGTTATGAGTTTAGACACCAAATCCCACAGCTTCCTCGTCTCATCCTTCGACTCCCATGTCTATTCGGAGCCTTTTCGGTGCTACCATCGCACCTTTACTAACTTCACATCCTTGTTTCGAAGGGCTTTCGTTTCTCTGTCCAGAATCGCAATGGGCTTTTCCACATAATTTAGGCTCTCATCAATCTTAATATCATCAAGTGATACAACCATTGACTCATCATCTACACACTTCCATAACTGTAAAATGTGAAATGTATTGTGGATTTTCCCAAGCTCCTTAGACAAGTCCAACTGATACGCAACCTTGTCCACCCGAGAGATAATCCGAAACGAGCCAATATACCTGGGGCCTAACTTGCCCGCCTCCTAAACCGGATCACACCTTCTAGGGTGACACCTTCAGGATAACCATATCCTCGACCTGAAATTCTAGGTCCGATCTACGCCTATCCGCATAGCTCTTTTGCGTGCTCTGCGCTGTCTGAAGCCGACGCGAACCTGCTGAATCAACTCGCTCGTATTTAGTACCACTTTGGTACTCGCCATAACTCGATATCCGACCTTCCCCCAACAAACTTGAGTCTTACATATCCAACCATAAAGCGCCTCAAAGGGGGTCGGTCAATAGTAGCATGATAACTATTGTTGTATGAGAACTCTGCTAGTGGAAGGTAAGTATCTCAACTCCCACCGAAATCCAATACACATGCCTGAAGCATATCCTCGAGCGTCTGAATCGTCCGCTCACTCTAACCATCATTCCGAGGGTGATAAGCAGTGCTAAGATGCAACTGAGTTCCCAACTCCTCATGGAACTTCCTCCAAAACCTGGAGGTGAAACAACCATCATGATCTGAAACTACAGACACCGGAACGCCGTGTCTAACTACCACTACCCACACATAAATATCTGCTAAATTCTCAGCAGAGATAATCTCAGAGATCAGAATAAAATGAGCACTCTTGTTCAACCTGTCCATAATAACAAGATGGAGTCTACACCCTGATCCATCCTAGGTAACGTTTTCATAAAATCCATAGAAATCTCTTCCCATTTCCACATGGGAATAGGTAGCGATTGCTTCTTGCCATGGAGCCTCTGATGCTCGGCTTTGACCTTCTTACAGGTCAAACATCGCTCAACAAACCATGTAATCTCCCGCCTTTGATGCTCGACTTTGACCTTCCTGCTGGTCAAACATTGCCCAAGATACCACATATCACAACAGGGTGTTAACACATTGTCGCATGCGTATTAAGCAAATAATATTTTACTACTGGTTGCACTAATGGGTAGCACAAGGAAGCAAGGTCGAATCAGCAGGAACACAACCTAACAGTCAATGCTCTTTTGCGTAAGGCATGTTCTAGTTAAAACAAAACAATATAAAACGGCATTTTTGATTAATATATAAAAACTAAACTTGCAGTGAAAATCAACTAAATTAATGTAACATCCGGATTCTTGGAGGTACTTTAATTTATTATATTTTGGATTTTGCGCAGTACCACGTCGTGGAGAAGGCATCCCACAACGTGGCGATGGTCTTGTACTGCGTGTTTTAAATGGTCGTGATGGCGTGACAGGAGTTTAAGGAGAAACCTTAATATCTAGGGTTTGCACCGTATTTAAGGGAATGTGATGCTAAGGTTGCTCAGACTCAACCTCCATCACTATTTCTCAGCCTCCAAGCAAACCATAGCCTCTATTTTTATCTCTAAGTTTTTTGTGTTGATTTTTAGGGATTGAAGAAGAAGGAGGTGGATTCTAGGCTTCAATTCAGTAAGCAACTATTCTCATAATCTTATTGTACATCTTCTGGAATCTTGTAAGTCCCTAAGTTCCAAGCTTTTTGGTTTATTATGCATAGATCTAGGTTTTTTATGCCTTAATCTTCATATTGTTGATTATTGGGTGGTAACATCTCATAAATTTTGCAACTTTGTGAATCTCTAGGTTATTTTGGACCTTAGATGCTTTGGATTTGGAATAGCATTGAGTTATAGCATCGTGCATGGAAGATTCGGCCAAAAACCCTTGTTTTGACCTAATAGAGTCCAAGACATGAATTAGACATGCATGTCTAGAAAGTAAGGATTTTAATGTTGTTATTTGATGTTAGAGACATTTTGCAAATAGGGATCTAGTAGTCTTTAAGAGAAAATGCTTAATGGACTAAGCCAATTTCTGTTCTTGCCCTTTTTTGGTCTCGAAATGGGATCTATATCCCTTAGAGAATCTAGAGGGATAAAGTTGGAAAATTTTATCAACTTGGACCTTGGAATGGACTAGATATGGGCTTTTGAGCACCTAAAATCAAGAAAATCGACTTAATCATTAAGCTGTTGGGGAGCCCAGTCCCTACAGCGCGGCCAAGGTCTCCACAACGTGGCGGGTAGGCTGAGGCTCGACTGTTTTGTCATTTGGTGGTCGTGGCGTGGCCAAGGATGGCCATGACATGAAGACTTGTTGTTTTTGACATTGACTTTGAACGTTGACATTGTCTAAGTTTAACCTAATGGTATTTTGGGTATTTTGAGTTGTATTTGAGATTGATCACTATTTGATGAATAGGTGATGGTTAGAGATGATATTCGGAGCAGAGACCTACTCAGCTATCTGTTCGGATTGAGGTGAGTTTCCCTCATTATACTTGTGGGTCGAAGGAATCAATGTCATCCCACTAGATTATGTATCCTGGTACAAGATGTTGATATGTTATAGTGATATGTTAGATCGTTATCCTGGTAAATAGAATGTAGTATGCGGTAGTGATCTGTAGATCTGCCTGTTTGTCTGTTGACTGATTGTATGTTCATATGTTTGCTGGATATTGTTATCGTTGGATTTGGTGTCTAAGCCTATAACTACAATTGATATAAACTTGAATTGATAGTAGCACAATCGTTTTGGGTTGCCCTCTAAACTAGTAATTAGATATGATAACTTTTAGAGAAAGAGATTGATTTATTAATTTATTATATGATTAATAAATTAATTAAAAATCAAAATAAATAACTTTTTAATACATTATGAGAATAATACTTTAATTAGAAATAGTAATATTTAATTAAGAATTAATAAGAAATTAATTGGAATTAATTTTAGGATTAACTGGATTAATTACAAGTATAGGGGTTAAAGTGTAACTGTTCAATAGTTGAGCAGGAGGCATTCTAGAACCTTCCTATTGCCTTGGACAATTTTAGGAGGACCTAGAGTTTCTAGAATTATCCTTGATGGATAATTTGGAAGCTGGATAATTACCCAATTCAAGATAATATTACTGTATTGGGTTTGGGCTTATCTAGGGTTTCTAAATTACACTACATAAAGACTCCTATACCTTGAAAATTTCTGCCAATCACTTCTATAGATTGATTAGGCCGAAATTCCTCCTCTCTCTCTCTCTCTCCTCTCTTTCTCTCTCTCTCTCTCTCTCTCTCTCTCTTCAAGTTCCTTGGTTGTTGGGGTTTGGGTGAGAACCATTAGAGGCACAACACTTGTAGTGCTTGCTTCCAAGAGTTTTTCAAGAAGGTTTTGATTAGGTATTTACTACAATAACTAAAAGGTATGTAAAACCCTAACTTGTTTGTGTTTTTTTAAATTAGCATAGGGTTCATAGCTTTTTGTTGTTCAATAGAATATTACTTCAATAGTGTTATGACATAGATCTTTAGGTTACATCTACCCTTAAGTGTTACGGATTCATACGCTCTAATACATGTACAATCCATTAGTTATATGTTATGTATATGTCAACATAGTATGGTTGGGTTGAGGTAGTATTGCTTTGTGCTATAGTTAACAAATCGGGAGTAAGCCAAACATAAGTCATGGGTCTAAAGAGCAAGCCAGACTTATGATGTAGGCTTGGGAGCAAGCTAGATATGAGTTGTGGGCCTAAAAGGCAAGCCAGGCTCATACTGTGGGCTCAGGGGTAATACATTATGTTAGCCTTGGACCCAGTTGATGGGTTTTGGTCATAAGACATCCTATGTGCTCATACAAACCCTAAAGCTTGGATATAGGTTTCTCTATTGTACATACTTTGAATCCAAGACTTTGAACCCTAATTCTAGCATATGGAAATCGAAATTCACATGTAATTAGGTTTAAGAACATACCTTGATTGTTATATAGCAATAACAATCCAATTCCTCCTTGAATTGACTTTGGAATGCTTAGAGTCACAAGTGTCACTCCTCTAATGGCTTACAAACACCATAAGCAAATGGAGAAGGTATAAAGAGAGAGGAGGGAGGTTAGAATTCGTCCTTAGGACCTCTTGGGAAGGGTTGGCCGAATTCCTAAGCCCTAGGGGGTTTATATAGGTGTAAAGATTAAGGTTTTAGTCCTTATCCTTATCTAGTTGCTTGTCCACCAAGCAACTATAAGATAAGTCCTAGAAACCCTTATCCTAGTTGAATTCTAAGGGATTTACACCTCAAATTCGTTCACCATATATATAAGATAATCCTTACCTTATTTTGTAACTATCACATAATTACAATTCAGCCCCTCTAGTTTAATTAATTACACTTGATCACAAAATTAATTCTTAATTAATTATTGACCAATATTAATTAAACAAATATGATTTTTCCTTTAATATATTATTCTTATAACATATTAATAAATCATAATAACCTCTCTCTCTATTTATTTCTCCAATCAAGTTGCTTTGGTGAAGGCAACCCAAAAGGACCATGCACCATCGGGTCAAGTACATACAAAAATAGTTATGGACTTAGACACTAATCCAACAGTCTCCCACTTGGATAAGTCTAACAACTATTCTGCGTATGACTTCGGATCCCGATCTGCAATCGTAGCTTTCCAAAGCCGCTGTCAACTCTGATTATATCAAATACGCGTGTCCTTAGATAAGGGATCATATATTCCTCCATTCTAGATATCATATGAGATATGATATCAAATCATTCTCTTTGTACTATATCTCGATTTCTGATTTATGACAACAGACTAATTGAACAAATCAAATTAGCCCTAGCCCGGCCGAGTATTTACGTTTGTCATCACTAAACCATCGAGGGGCCCAAAGATATCGCTTTTATCCTACTTTGAATAAAAGGAACGGATAAACTTTGATACAATGCTTGCTTGTACTCACACACCGAATCACACAAAACAATATGTTTTATAACACCAAGTTACTGGTGCGTTTACATATTATCAATGTGCAACCGATTCGCAAGATACAACTCACACATCTCAGTTTCAAGAATATAAGATGTTATCGTCTCACCAATCACTCGTGATACAATCCATGGAGTGATCCAAGTGAGCGTGGGCTTAATCCAATGCTCAAATCATATTCGTAAGCACTCATGAACGTTGCAGCAAACATTTGCTTATGTCTAATACTTTTCTAGACAATCCACACACCAATTCACGACAGTCTTCATCCATATCTACTTCCAACATATGAACGACTGTGGCCCGTTTGAATAATTCGATTATTCTTAATAAACTCAATTATTCCGGAAGTCAAAACATGCAAAGGGAAACACAAGAATAATACTAATCCCATATGGCCTCAACCCTTTGAGCATAAATAAAACACCTTTTATTTATCACCATATTGATTACTCATTATTTGTCGTTTCGGGTAATCAACTTCTTACTTGAATTACAACACTTGTCCCATGCTCCTAGCATGCACACAATGCTTACCTATGGTTCTTACTTTGTGAAATAGATCTCATTGAACACATTTCCAATCATTCTCATTTCACAACTCCAAGTCCTTTTCATAAGTGAAAGAATATCAAATTCTTGCTTCTTATAGATTATGCTAGATTCTAACATTCTATGCAACTTATCCTTTCGTAATGTCACTGCACCAAAGTCACAAAGACTATTGCCAATGATATTACAAAATCTTCTATCGGAGATTGTTACAAGACAATTCCATAGACGTGATGTCTCTCACTCAAAGTACATTCTTTGAACATCCTTTTGCATAGAAGTTTCTAATCTAATCATAGATTTCTCAATATTCAATTCCTAATATGGACACACTTCCATATGTTCCATATGACAACTCATTCTAAATAGAATCTTATCTATTCGTAATGATGTCGATATGGTCCATCCAATATGGAAACATTTCCATATTTTCCAATACTATACTTCCAACTACTCACAAGCGACCAATCCTCGTCGAACTTGGATTGTCCTTATTTTAGTCTAAACCGATTCTAGTCCTTTTTCCCTCTAAATGTGCTCGACATTTGGAAAATTTTAGAATGGTCAAACATTAAAGCATTTGCAATCGATCCTATACCCGAAGCGTATGGGACACGACGCATAATGTTTTATTTGCTATGTTCTCAAAATTCGAATTGTGAAGAGGGATGCCGTAATCATAATCGAAATTTTAAGAACACACTTTGTACCTTTGACTAATTTTATTAACATTTCTCAACCTAAACCTTTAGATTTGAAATGAAGCATAATATTCTCTCCCTTAATTATAGCAAAACAACTCTTCAACTATTGCGACTTTGCAAAGTATGACTCTTGTTTTCTATAATTAATATTGCCAATCTTGCAATACGTGCCTTAATAATCACACAATCATAACATTTATGCTCCCACTATCATGATGATTATTATAAAACATAACACTTATGCTCCCACTAGCTTCGACATGTATTCATAAACATCTTAACTTTCAGAAAAACAATGCATATTGAATTTCTTAAGTTCATGTTTCTAATACTTAGTGCTTTGATAATCTTTTATCAACGTTTCTTGATATTATACACATTTGCCTTCGATAGTTCATATGTGTGTCTAAACAATTAAGACTAATTGTCAAACCTCACAATTCAAATTATGGAAAGGGATGCCGTAACCATAATTGAATTCGAGAATGCAATTTTACAATCACTATCTTCTTAAAATCTGTCTTAGTGAAAGCATTTCCTCATAATCATTTTCATGAAGGAAAAAATCTTATGACACTTAGATTTGAGCGGTGTATGTGTTCCTATCCATGTGAATTTGTTAAAACCAAAGTTTACGACAAATTCAAACTCATATGGACTGAACCTTTCTTAATCTTGATTTCTTGCCTTGTGGTAGCACAGCTGCCCACCATGTCTTCCAAGTAGTTAAGCAGCTCACCCTTTCCTATCAATGTACCTTTCATTGATTAAGGTGCTTTGCCTTTTATGCGTTCAAAATGAGAACTCATAGAACTCACATGCATAATTAACTCGATTGGATTGGCACAGAAACAAAATAATGTCAACACGATAGGTTGTAAACCTCAACTCGTGTGCTAGTGATGATCGATAAGGTTTATTTGATTTGTTCTTGAAACCTTTCAAGACCATTAAGACTCCCACTGACTCCTTGACATATAAGATTCTCTTGTCAAAAACCATTTCTTGACAAACAAATATTCAAGAGTTAGTGTAGCTTTTATCAAAACACTTCATAAATTGGTCCTAGTTGGTCTTTGTCTTATCCAAGACATCACAACTTTCCACATTTAATGAAAGTTACAAACCTTCTTAATACCTTTCACTCAATGTCACAATCTTAACTTTAAGACTTGTTATTGGAACGAAGTATGATTGACTTATTGATTTAACCATTTCTTCAATTCTTGATTCCTCTTCTTAGACATACAATTGTACTAAGACTCACTTAGAGGATCAATTGAGACATGGTTCTTAATCATTAAGACTTATCATAAAGCATAAAAGCTACTCTCCCTTCTTCTTAGAATGGAGAAACTTTTATCTTTCTGCCTACTTGATTCTTCTTATTCGTTTGCTATTGATCTAAACCCTTTAATCAATTCATAATTACACTTAATCTTCTAAGTATAATCATATTTACTAAACCTTTAGTAAATCATGACGAATATCTTTGTTACTCTTATGGTGGACTTGATCAACACGCAACTTTGCGTATTCGATCTTGAAATCCTTCACTTGACACTTTGTCAATGAATTAGTCTAATTTCCAAATGCGAAATTTCTCATTCATCGTGCAACCAAGTTGCGTGATTCCAAATTTCTGTCCAATTGAAACTTGGGCAATGAGAAACTCTCCCTATTTGGTAAATTCTCGACTTTTCCATAAACACCATAAATAAGAATCATATCCACTTGTTGTAGAAATATGCAAACACCAATTTTCATAATGATTTCATTGCAAGGAAATAAACAAATAAATAAATAAGTCAAACAAAAATTTATTTTATAAAAGCAGCGGAAAACATTTGTCCTTACAATGCAAAATCCATTGAAAACTATGTATTTCAAAAGAAAAATTTCTAACAACTTTATCATAACTATCTAAGATCAAAATCTAATCTTCAAGTCCATGCGATCAAGATCAATTCCTTGTGATTAGATTCATCTTGCTCTTTCACCAAGCTTCCTTTCTTTTCACCGATCCTGTAAAACATTCAAATGCAATCTTATTACATTATGTATTAAGAATTAATGAATAGGAACTTAATGGAGTTAGATAGTGGATTTTACCTGAAGCGCAGCCATACTCTTTGACTCTCCCATCTTCTGGACTCTTCAGGCTCTTTGGGCAGACTTGTATCCAACGCCCTTTCTTTTGGCAGCAAACGCAGGTCGGTTCTCCTAGAACGTCCTCGGAAGCATGGTCGGTTGACTTTCCCAACAAATACGCTCCATTGCTTCGCCAAATCATTTCTGATTCAGCAGCAATGAGCATGTAAGTTAGGTCAATGAGGTTGTCGTTATGATCCATCATATAATACTTTCTTTTGAACTCATTATATGATTCAGGAAGTGACTGCAAAACCCAATTCACAGCCAACTCATTCGGGAATGACACACCCAACATTATCAACCTATCAATGTGTGATTTCATTCCTAGAACGTGGGCACACACGGGTTTACCATCTTCATGTTTCATTTCTAATAGGGCTTTAGTGATATTGAACCTTTCAATTCTTCGATCTTGTGGGTTGGGGAGAACAATAGGAGGAGGAGGAGGAGGAGGAAGTGAAGCATGATTTCTCGTTCCTCGATTGAATCGTGGAATATCATCTTCATGTGGAATGCTTGTTCCACGGGATTTGGGAAGACCATAGTTGTCGAACTTTGACATCTACAAAACGGGAGAAAACGAATTCAAGTTAGTTGATAGATTGAGTCCTTAGTAAATCACCCAAATGAGATACTAAGGCTAGGACCCAACACAATATTCTACAACTCGGGAGAGGGATGCCGTAACCCTAATTGCAGAATATTTGAAGGTAAGTGAATGACGATTCACTAATTTCCACCACGAAAAACAAAAAAGAAATTTAAGTTTTAAATCTATGAAAACTCCTAGATCCTTTGAGATTCATTGAACTTTCAATGGCATGTTTAAATCTCGATATGCCCCTCTTGTTTGTGACTGGGATGCCGAGGATCACAAAGCGGGTGTGAATAACCATGCAAACTTACATGGTGCCCTCACATGTTACAGTCACCTATTCGATGTGCCGGTAAACCACACACGCTCCACCGAACTATGACAAACATTGAGTCACCCTTTACTACCTTTGCTTAGACCCATTTAGTGTGCCGGTAAACCACACACGCTCCACTAACGTCTTCGCAAGGGCACAAAGTGTAATTTAATGGAATTGCATCAATTCACTTTTGCCTAAGTAACTAAGATTGGGAATTTTATGAAAACATTTAGTTACTTTTATACTTCATTATACTTATAATGGAAGGTTTCGTCCTATCCTACCCGTTCGGCTAACGACCCTCCACTGGTCAAGAGTGCGGTGGGTAAGAGTGGATACCCATTCAATCGCCATTTTAGAGGCAATTTCCTTAAACACCCCTTATAGACCAGCTTCGTGAACGAGGCCTACTAACGGTAAGACTGACTTTTACTCATACATATATATAATGTTAGACTTTTAATGTTATATATAGTATAGGGTGTATTTTACACTTTTAAAATATTTGGTGGTTCAATTTAACAATTATACTTTTAATTCACTTAAATTGTAAACCTAAACTTTTATGGATTTATTAAACCTCTTTTAATTATACACCTTAATTAATTAATAAAATCATAAGGGTGTGATTTGAACCTTTTCAAAACAATACTAGAGTTTTAGAATTTAACATTCCTAATTAAACTTTTAATCAACTTTTAAATTCCAAAACTTGAGGGCAAGTTTTGAAACCTTTTTCAAAACATTAGGGTTTCAACTATTTAAATTTCAAAACAACAAAACCTTTGGGGTTCAAATTTAAACTATAAAACCTAAAGGGCCAAATATGAAACTTTTTACAACAACAAGGATCAAATAACAAATAATTAACATTTAATCACATAATTATCCATATTTGATGATTTCTTGCAAAATAATTTATCAATTTACTTAAAATAATTAATCAATTATCTTATAAGGAAACAATTATCTTATTAATTGATAAATATCTTCAATTAGATTAAAAATATAGTCAAATATATCATATAATCGGATTAATATTAATCTAACATGATAAGGTAATTATCCCAATGCAAAAATAGCAAGAAATCCCGAGATAAGCACTATCTGACGCACCGACTCGCCGAGTCACCCTCTGGAACTCGCCGAGTAGGGCTGACTCGCCGAGTCCAAGAGTGACTCGCCGAGTCTGGTCGAACAGTGAGGCCAAAACACGATTTTCAGTTACATCAAGCATCAATACAATAGAAACCAATCATGGCTCTGATACCACTGATGGGTTTTGGTCATAAGACATCCTATGTGCTCATACAAACCCTAAAGCTTGGATCTAGGTTTCTCTATTGTACATACTTTGAATCCAAGACTTTGAACCCTAATTCTAGCATATGGAAATCGAAATTCACATGTAATTAGGTTTAAGAACATACCTTGATTGTTATATAGCAATAACAATCCAATTCCTCCTTGAATTGACTTTGGAATGCTTAGAGTCACAAGTGTCACTCCTCTAATGGCTTACAAACACCATAAGCAAATGGTGAAGGTATAAAGAGAGAGGAGGGAGGTTAGAATTCATCCTTAGGACCTCTTGGGAAGGGTTGGCCGAATTCCTAAGCCCTAGGGGGTTTATATAAGTGTAAAGATTAAGGTTTTAGTCCTTATCCTTATCTAGTTGCTTGTCCACCAAGCAACTATAAGATAAGTCCTAGAAACCCTTATCCTAGTTGAATTCTAAGGGATTTACACCTCAAATTCGTTCACCATATATATAAGATAATCCTTACCTTATTTTGTAACTATCACATAATTACAATTCAGCCCCTCTAGTTTAATTAATTACACTTGATCACAAAATTAATTCTTAATTAATTATTGACCAATATTAATTAAACAAATATGATTTTTCCTTTAATATATTATTCTTATAACATATTAATAAATCATAATAACCTCTCTCTCTATTTATTTCTCCAATCAAGTTGCTTTGGTGAAGGTAACCCAAAAGGACCATGCACCATCGGGTCAAGTACATACCAAAATAGTTATGGACTTAGACACTAATCCAACACCAGTATATGTTGTTATAGGTTTTATGGATTGGTATTTTGGGGGAACTCACTAAGCTTTGGCTTACAGTTTCAGTTTATTGTTTTAGGTACTTCAGAGAACTATGGCAAGGCGAAGGATTGATCGTGCACATCCTTCAGTTTTCTTTTATTTGGATTTTGGGATACTCTGATTACTGAAATACACTTTTGAAACAATGGTTTTGTAAATATTTATGGTTTTGGGTTAATTCTAAAAGTTAAAATTTATTATGATTTTTGGGACGTTACAAGTTAGTATTAGAGCCTTGGTTTGAGAGAATTGAATGAACATTCTTGTGAATCCAGAATCAAACTAAGGAAATGGAAATGTTTTAAAATGGTTTTCAAAATTGTTTTCAAAAGTAACCAAGGAAGGATACGATGTATACGATCAGATGGTGCAAGAAAGTATACCCCAAGTTACCGAATTGTTATTTGATATGATGTTTTTGATAGAACAACATGCTAGTGATAGGTTAGGGATCTTCAGGAATTGCATGATATAATTGCCTGATGTATGATGCATGATAGTCTAGGGTTACTTCTTGTATGGAATTGACATCATTACTGTAGTTGCTCGGTGTATGCATCATAGTTGTACATAACTAAGATTTTATTGCCACAAAATGTTTGGTTTAGCCTTACTTCTTGTTCTTGTATGATGAAAGTCTTAGGGTAGAATCAAGTATTCGAGTATTGCAGGATTGGTGGAAGTTTCATGGATGAGAATATATGTAAGCAGTCAGCCAGATGAGGTGCTAATAACCACTCTCTAGGGTGTGAGGATAGGATCTATGCGTATCCTATTTGTTGTATTTGTATTGGGTGGTTGTGATGATCCTTGAGAAAAATATGGGTAGGTGTGGAAGGTAGTATGGGCCCATACTACTGAAAGAGCAGGACCCATACCTATAGCAAGGAAGTCACAAAACCCGAGGGGTAGTCTCGTCATGTCGTTGTAGCAATATGTATTGGGGAATTCTGATGCATTTTGGTATGATTAGTATGGAGCTCACGAGGGGATCTGGTTCAGGACCTGGAGCTGATGGCCAGGATAGGTCGGGTTTGATTGTTAATCAGATGTGTGAGATGATTACCACTTAGGTTTCTCAAATATTAGAGGAAAAATTGTATGGTATCGTGGATCGGATCACTGGAAGGCTTATTGCCAAGTTCAAGGAGCGAACTGTAACTTTGCAGATTATAAGGGGGATTATTGAGATGAGTACTAGGGAATATAACATAGTTTGATACCATGATTCGTGGCGGTGTTTCGATATCTGACGGTCTTTTGGTTATGCTTGTTTAGGTTTGAGAATGGGTCTGGTGATTGTTTGGGCCTCAATGGTCATGCCAGTTTGGGTTTCAATGGTGCAGGCCTAGGTGAGTTCGTGGGTTTTGAGTTGTTGAGGGCCTTGCTCGAGGCAGTGCCAGTTGAGTTGCGGGACTCAAGAAAGAAGCGATTGTTATGATCAGCTCGAGGATTTCACCTGGAAGCTGAGTGGTTGACAGATGGATTGGAATGTTGCTATCTACGTTGGGGTTATGTTATTCTAGCTTGTTGTGCTTAGAGGAAAACCAGCGCAGACTTGTGATCTTCAAAGTTGGGGTGTAGACCCATCACAGGGCTAGATAGTTGTGGTTTTTGGTAGTATGTATGGAAGTGTGGGAATACACGAGAGGATCCTTGTGGTATGCTTGCCTTGAGATAAGATCAAGGGTCTGCTTTCTTTGAATATAGTCAGGACAAGTGCTAGTTGATTGCTTCATGTGATCAAGGAAGTGAATTAGGAATGACAACTTGTGTTGTCTTTGATGTATCCCAATTATTAAAGTGATGCCTCTTGTATTTTGGAATAATCCTAATGATGAATTTACGGTTAGGGATTTGCAAGAGAGGAGTGTAGTGGCCCATTCATTTCTAGATAGGAAGTTAGTGTCATGAAAGGATTGTCAATTATTGCTTGTGCATCTGCATGGAATTCTAGATGTTAGAGGAGGTTATGATTAGAAGTTTCTGAGGGTTCCATCTAAGAACTGGAATCTATTTGAGTTGGATTGGTCTTTATCTGGAAGATCAACTTGTGTTGTGTTATAGATTCCAATAGGTTAGGGATACTATTGGTCTAGGTTATTCGATTTGAGTATTTGTTCAGTTTGCAATGTTAATTGGTGGTTGTTCAAACCCTAAGTGGGGGAGAACTGGGTATTCTGCTTGGAGGATAATCGATTTGTTCAAGTTTTTTGTAGGGTTTTGAGAATTCTAACACTCCTATGGTGTACATGCAACCCTAGAAACCTTGGATCCATGTTTTACTATGATACATGCTAATTTGTTTTTCCAAGGTTCTTAACCTAACTAGCATGGCATGGGGAACTTTTAAAACTTAATAAGCTAGTAGAGTTACATACCTTTTAGAAGTGGTTGATTTCTTGGAGTTTGAGAGCCTAACACCAATAATGTGGATGCCTCAAATGGAAGTCACAAATCACCACAAACCTTAGAAACTTGAGAAAATAGTAGCACTCTTCTTGAAATCTTCCCTCTAAGTTCTCACACAAAAACTATTTGATTTCAAGTGCCAAAAACACTTGTATATAGTGTGTTGGATTAGGGTTGCATCCATGTAAACCCTAATACCCATGACTTTTCATTTCCATGAGATCCATGGGTTAAAGCTCCATGGACTATCCATGGCCTTACCATGCAAGCCTAGCCCATTCTAAATAAGCATTAGCCCACACTATATAAATACAAGATTCCATATTTACTTAGTAATACTTTTGATCACTAACTTAATTCTAAATTAATTGTAGATCAATACTAATTAAATAATATGATTTGTTATTAATATATTAGAGCTTATAATATATTAATAAATCATAGCTTATACTATTCTCAAAAGATTATCCATATAAATTGTTCGGGTGAAGTACATCTCAAATATAGTTATGGACTTAGACACCTTATCCAACAGTCTCCCACTTGGATAAGTCTAATAACTATAGTTGCAATGGTGACTTCAGGAACCGACCAACAATCGTAGCTCTTAAAACTCTTTTGAACTATGAAGCGCTATTTTAGATAAGGGATCATATAATCCTCTATTATAGATATCAGTCGGACAAAAATATGGAACAATGTCTTAATTATTGTCCAACAGTTTGTTTCTCGATTTCTGATTTGTTTGACATAGAACTTAATTGAACACATCAACTTAGTTCTGACCGGGCCCGATACATGGGTCAACACAAAATCATCGAGGGACCCATATATCGCTTCTAATACAAGAAGGAACAAATAAACTTCGACTCAATTGCTTGTTCTACTACTTGTTGAATTATACACAAAGGCATGTTTTATAACATTGAGTTACCAATGCGTTTTCGTACAATAAATGCATAACCAACTTATAGGGTACTCTGTACTGACAAAACCCTCTGGCTAACTCATGTAAAGATCCTCATCCAACTTTCCATTAAGGAAAGCGGTTTTGACATCCATTTTCCATATTTCATAATCATGAAATGCAGCAATGGCTAACATAACCCTAATAGACTTAATCTTCGCTACTGGTGAAAAGGTCTCATCATAATCAACTCACGAAGTTTGAAAAAATCCCTTTGCAACCAGTCGCACCTTATAAGTGTGTACATTACCATCCATGTCCGTCTTCTTTTTGAAGATTCATTTACACCCAACTGTCTTACGACCCGGTACATTGTCAACCTAGTTCCAAACTTGATTATCATACATGGATTGTATCTCGCTGTCCATAGCCTCTTTCCATTTAGCAGCCTCAGGGCCTGCCATGGCTTCCGTGTAGATGTTAGTTTCATCCAGACTCACTAGTGTGCTATCACTGATAAGTGTATCACCTTCTGCAGTAATATGGAAACTATAGTAATGCTCAAGTGCATTCCTAACTCTCGTGGAACGCCTCAGAGGTATAGACTCTTCTGTCGGATCAACAGGAGTTTGCTCCTAGGGTTGATTGCTAGGGTTTAAGGTTCCTTCACCACTTGACTCTTGAATTTCTTCAAGGTTAATTTGCCTCCCACTGTTTCCTTGGCTCATGAATTCTCTCTCGAGAAAGACTCCTCTCCTTGCTACAAAGACCACATTATCACTAGGTATGTAGAAGAGGTAACCAAAGGATCTCTGTGGGTAGCCGATGAAAATACACCTCTCACTTTGAGGTTCGAGCTTATCGTGAGACTCGTGCCTCACAAAAGCCTCACAACCCCAAATCATGATGTGGTCCAGATTGGGATCATTTCCGGTCCACATCTCATGAGGTGTTTTGGAAACCTTATTTGTAGGGACTAGATTAAGAATATGGGCGGCAGTCTCTAAGGCATACCCTCAGAACGAGAGTGGTAGAAAAGCTCGACTCATCATGGAACGAACCATATCCAACAAGGTTCGGTTGTGCCTCTCAGCCACACTATTAAGCTGTGGTGTCGTGGGAGGTGTCAATTGTGAGATAATCCCGCATTCCTTAAGATAGTCAAGGAACTCTGTACTAAGATACTCACCACCTTGATCTAATCGAAGCATCTTAATGTTCCTGCCCAACTGATTCTCCACTTCCTGTTTGAACTCTTTGAATCTTTCAAAGGTCTATGACTTATGCTTGATTACGTAGACATATCCATATCTACTAAAATCATCAGTAAAAGTCACATAGAAGCAGTTAGCATCTCTTGTGGCGGTTCCGAAAGGTCCACATACATCAGTATGTATGAGATCCAACAAACCCTCCCCCTAGCACAAGAACCAGTGAAGGGTGACTTTGTCATTTTCCCAAGGAAACAAGATTCACAACTATCATCTGAATTTAGGTTAAACGAATCCAAGACTCCATCCTTTTGGAGTTGGCCTATGCATTTCTTGCTTACATGTCCAAGACGACAATGCCATAATGATGCTTTATCCAAACTAGAGGAAGAATTGATACACAATACATTATTTCCTAGGTTATCAACAACCGACATAGTTTCATATACACCATCACAAGGTAATGCTTTAAAATAAAAAAAACATTATTAAAGAAATCATTAATACTACCACTATCATTATCAAATGAAAAGGTAAAACCTTGTTTGTACAAACCATGAAAGGAAATAATATTTCTCGCCATTTCAGACGAGTAACAACACTTATTCAAATCTAACACTAATCCATTACTTAGCAACAAAAAAATAAACTCCAATATTGGTGACAAATGAAGCTTTCCTATTCCCCATGATCAAGTTTATCTTCCCATGCTCCACATTCACACTTCTTCTTAGTGCCTGCAAATCAGTACATATGTGAATACCACATCATGTATCAAGGACCCAAGAATTAGAATGGGGTGAATTATTAGACAATATAGTGTATGTACCTGCATGGTTGGGTTTTACTTTCCCATCCTTAACATCTTTCTGGTACTTTGGGCAGTTTCACTTCTAATGTGACTTTTCATGACAATAGAAGCATTCAGCCTCTAGAGGGTTAGCAGTAGGAGCGACAAAACCTTTCTTGGTTCCACTTGAAGAGGAGCCATCAAGGGTCTTCCCCTTGGTACCCTTTGAAGGGCTCTTCCTCTTATTTCCTTTGTGTTGTCCGATTGCCAAGACAGGGGTTGCGGTAGGAGTAGGAGTTGTAACAACCGACTTACCTTTAAGACCACTTTCCGCGGTCTTCAAAAGTCCTATAAGTTTGCTGAGTGTAACTTCCTCCTTGTTCATGTGGTATGTCATACGGAATTGATCATAACATGAAGGTAAGGAGTGCAAAATGATGTCTATTGCCAACTCCTCGGGGAAGTTCACATTCACTTTCAGCAAACGGTCCACATACCTTTGCATTTTCTGCACGTGGCCCGTGATGGGTTCACCATCCTTCATCCGGGTTGTTATCATGGAGGAGATGTTTTCATATCGCTCTTGACGAGCACTCTAATGGTAGCGGTCCGTCAAATCCTGGTGCATCTCAAAAGGATAGTAGTCCTCATAGGACTTTTGGAGCCCGACTGTCATAGTGGCCAACATGATACATGCCATTTTGGAGCATCTCTTTCATGTGCCTGATATTTAGCGATCTCCTCAGGAGTAGCAGACGACTCAAGTTCCTTAAGCTCATTATCGAGGACATATTATTTTTCCTCATACCGAGTGACCATCCTGATGTTCCTAATCCAATCCATAAAGTTGGATCCATCAAAGATGACTCTCCCACAAAGGTTCATGAGATAGAAGGAGACGGTAGGGTTTGAGCCAGAAGCAGCATTGTTGGAAGACATCTGAAAAAAAAGAAAGACAAGTTTAGATTAGATACAGTCCTTAATAAAACACCCAAATGTAATATTAAGGCTAGGACATAACACAATATTTTATAACTTAGTAGAGGAATGTCGTAATCCAAGCTATAAAATATTTGAAGGTAGGTGCATGACGATTCACCAATTTCCACCATGAAAAACTAAATAAGTTATTTGGTTTTAATTGGTTTTGAAACTCTTAAATTATTTGAGATTCAATGAACTTTTCAATGGCATGTTTTAATCTCGAGTGTGCCCTTTAGGTTTTGTGACTGGGATGCCGAGGATCACAAAACAAGGTGTGAAGTAACCATGCAAATTACTAGGTATTCTTAATATTTACCCCTTAATTGATGTGCCAGTTAACCACACGCGCTCCATCGATACTATGATAAACATTAAGTTACCCTTTGCCTAACTTGTTAAGTCCAGCTTAGTGTGTCGGTTAACCACACACGCTCCACTAACGACCTAATCAAAGTGTAAAGTGTAATTTCATAGGTTAGCACCTTATTCACATTGTCCTAAATTAACTAAGATTGGGAATTTATAAAAACATTTAGTTACTTTATATTCATCATACTTTTAATGAAAATTTAAAGTCCTTGTCTTACTCGTTCGACTAACGACCCTCCACCGATCAAGGAAGTGGTGGGTGAGATTAGACACCCATTAAGGTGCCATTTTATAGGCAACAACCTTATACCCCTCTTATAGACCGGCTTCGTGAATGAGGTCTAGTAACGGTAAAACAACTTTTTCTTATACATATATAATTATTATTAAACTTAAAATATTATAAAGTATAAGGGTTGAATTTTAACTTTTAAAATTCTAGGGGTTGGAACTAAAGTTTTTATAGTGACTTTACATGTTCCAAAACTAGAGGGCAAGTTTTGTAACTTTCAAAACTTTTCATCTTTCATAACTTATGAGTTAATGGTTTAATAAAATGAGAGACTTTTCATTTTATGTAACCTATGTTTTTCTTTGATGGACTTTAAAAGAGTGACTTTTGGTAATCCATAACTTGAAGAAAAATTATGGATTCCATTAAAACACATAATGATCAAGAATTAAAACTAACAAGCAAGTTACAAATAATTCTTATGATCTTCTAAACTCATAAGTTCATGAACATTCATATCAACAATTTCAAGAATCATAAAATAACCATATAAAACTTGAAATTTTGATAATGGCTATTGAAAATGGATTAACATAACCATTACACCATGTAAAACAAGTTTTATAACACCAAAACAGTATATGGTAATGTTTCTAGTCCATTTCCAACAACAAAACTCGAAAATCTGCACTCTGGAGCTCCTACTCATCGAGTGCACGAACCTACTCGACCAGTAGGATGAATTTGCTCATGGACTCGGTGAGTCCCCCCATGGACTCGACGAGTTCATGCTACAAAATGCAGAAAACTTGAGTTTTTTTTTTTAACAATTTGCATCAAGTATCAAATAAACAAGCCTAGGCTCTGATACCACTGTAGGGTTTTGAGCATTCTAACACTCCTATGATGTACATGCAACCCTAGAAACCTTGGATCTATGTTTTACTATGATACATGAAAATTTGTTTTTACAAGGTTCTTAACCTAACTAGCATGACACGGGGAACTTTTAAAACTTAATAAGCTAGTAGAGTTACATACCTTTTAGAAGTGGTTGATTGCCTGGAGTTTGAGAGCCTATCACCAATAATGTGGATGCCTCAAATGGAAGTCACAAATCACCACAAACCTTGGAACCTTGAGAGAATAGTAACACTCTTCTTGAAATCGGCCCTCTAAGTTCTCACACAAAACTAGTTGATTTCAAGTGCCAGTGACTCCTTTATATAGTGTGGTGGATTAGGGTTACATCCATGTAAACCCTAATACCCATGACTTTTCATTTCCATGAGATCCATGGGTTAAAGCTCCATGGACTATCCATGGCCTTACTATGCAAGCCTAGCCCATTCTAAATAAGCATTAGCCCACACTATATAAATAAAAGAGTCCATATTTAATTAGTAATACTTTTGATCACTAAATTAATTCTAGATTAATACTATTTAAATAATATGATTTATTATTAAAATATTAGAGCTTATAATATATTAATAAATCATAGCTTATACTATTCTCAAAAGATTATCCATATAAATTGTTCGGGTGAAGTGCAACCCAAGTGAACCATGCCGGGTCGGGTCAAGTACATCTCAAATATAGTTATGGACTTAGACACCTTATCCAACATTTTTGGTGTTGGAAGAATGTTCCATATGGATCTGCAGTTTGGGTATACGAGACTTTGGTTCAGGAATTGTCAAGACGGCGGTACAGAGCAAGTTTCCATCAGAGGTATATGTTCAGGAATGCAAGAGTCGTCTTCGCAACAAGAAGCTGTTAGAGGAGAGCTCCTTGTAGCCATTGGTTTCTTTTGGATTCCAAATAATAGATGAGCAGGCGCTATGATCGCTCAGGTTGTGTATTGGTTGTTGAGGGGTTTTTCAGGTCATTGTATGGATTGCTATTTAAAGTCTAGATTTAGCAGTTGTCGTTTGGTAAATCAGTTTCAAAGATGGGTATGTTCAACACTATGTGGGTTTTAGTTCGGTAGTGTATTGGTTCGTTAACTTAGGTGTCCATGAATTCTCGATAAATTGGATATTTCGTTCTTCATCAAAGCGGAGATTCTTCAGAAGTCTTGAGTCGTATGAGTTGAAGTTGAATGGATTCATTTGTTGGATTAATGTCTAAGTCCATAACTATAATTGGTAAGACTTGACCCGACCCGGCATGGTCCATTTGGGTTGCATGGCATCATGCACTTGGAAAGACTATAATGAGAGAAATAACACTTAAGGTTGATTAATATATTATAAGTTCTAATATATTAATAAGATTATTTAATTAGTATTGGTCAAGAATTAATCTAGAATTAATTAAGTGATCAAAAGAAGACTAATTAAATATATGGGTTGATTGTGTAAATCATCCATACTTGTATATTGGGCTAATGCTCCATGGATAATCAAGTTGGGCTAAAACTCATAGGATGGTCCATGGATGCTCCATGGTGTATTTGAACCCATGGATCCAAGGAAATGGAAGGCCATGACAATTAGGGTTTACCCTAGTTGTAACAACTATATAAGATCATATTCTTTGGGAAAATCGGCCACTATGAATAATAAGAAAGGGCTAGCCGATTTTAGGAGTGTTCAAGTTATTCCAAGTGTATTTGATGTTGTGTGAACCATTTGAGGTGTCACACTTGAGCCACTAGGCACTCAAGCTTCATGAAGACATTCTGCATCAAAGAGGTATGTATTCTATCTTGTTATATTCATTATTTTGTATGCTAGATTAGGATAATACCTTGGATGTTCATAATTGCATGTATGATAGAGAAAACATAGATCCAAGGTATTTAGGGTTGCATGTACACTTAGGAGTGTTAGAATGCTCAAAACCCAACATCGTTAGCCTATCGTCAAGTTCGGCTAGAGTTTGGAAGATGTCCATATTTTTAAGCAACAGTTATGGTTATGTATTGATGGCATCTGTTTCGGTCCTTCATGAGGATGTTTCTGTTCATGATTGAGGGTCGTCATTTCATTTGATCTAATAGTACTTCACCTTTAGGAAAGGTTGTGAGGAAGCAAAAATATAGTAGATCCAGGGTTGGTTATGGGATTCTCTTGAGGGTGTGTATGGTGATAATTTCATTAGATATTTTCATGAGGGATGTATGTTGGATGAGTATGATAGAATGAGAGTACTTGGCTCGATCTATTGGCATGGTTCTTAATTGGTTTGTAGCCTTTAAAATGGAACAAGAGTACAACTACCTATCTCTTTCTGGTTGTGTGCGACCATGTTTTCATTTAATTTCACGTTGGTAGTAGCTTATACTGTGAACGGAATTGTGCATGGTGAAAGAGTATGACCCATGTTGTGTTCAGTTAGCAATGAGAGGGATATTGATTGAGTTCTTGCAAGACGGTGGATTGATGGTTGAGTATTTTAGGCTCCTATGGTGATGGTCGTGAGTTTTCAGGCTAGTGGAGTGACGGTAAGATGGGCATATTACTGCGAGTTATTCGTTTTAGTGGTTAGAAAGTGTCACGAGGTATCATGAACCACTGGTCGTATGTTTCATATGGGCGGGACCCGATAGTCATTTGATGGAGACTTTTAGGTCTCAAAATTTTTAGTCTTATTGGCATATTTGGGATCAATAGTCTTTTGGGAGGCCAAGATACTAGGAGCATTCCAGACATGAGATGAGGGCTAGGAAGGATATTCCAGACTCATGATGCGGACTAGGAGGCAATCAGGGCTTATGTTGAGGACCTTGTAGGGGTATTTCAGACAAAAGTTGTGGGCCCAATGTTCATGTTTGTTTATTTTCCGAGTATAGTTATTGGTTATCAGATCGGGGGTAAACCTGAACGCAGTTATGTGTTATCAGATCGGGGGTAAGCCCAATCGTATTTATTGGTTATCTGATCGGGGTAAGCCCGAGTGCACTTATTGGCTATCAGATCGGGGGTATGCCCGAGCGCGATTATTGGTTATCAGATCGGGGGTAAGCCCGAGCGCAGTTATTGATTATCAGATCGGGGATAAGCCTGAGTACAGTTATTGGTTATCAGATCGGGGGTAAGCCCGAGCATAGCTATTGGTTATCAGATCGAGGGTAAACCCAAGTGCAATTAATGGTTATAAGATTGGGGGTAAGCTCGAGCATTGTTATGGGATAAGCGAATCGAGGGTAGACTCGAGTGTGGCCAGAGGATGGCAGGGCTGTTTGGCCAAATGAGTGTTTTGGTTAGTCTAGTATGCAATCAATTAACTTTCATTTAGGTCTCATCAGCAAATTTATAAGTTGAGTATTCTTGTTGCATGTTTTGATGGTGTTCCTAGTCAGGGACTAGGGGCAGGTGCGATGAACGGATGATCGCCACTCTTAGAGTATGGTTTCAAAAGTTTAGAAGTGAGGGGTTCCTGAAGTATATTGAGGGAGTTGGTTGTGAGTACAGTTCGATGATTCAACGGTTGTTTGGTTATCACTGGTAGTTGGGTCTTCAGTTAGAAAGAGAAAGATAGTCGTTGCGAATCAGTAGCTTCAAGGTATCAGTATAATAGACCATTTCGAGTGGTTGCCAGGGTTGGAAAGGTAGCTTACAGGCTAGATTTTCCTGAAGAGCTAGTCAGATTCACAACACCTTCCATGTTTTACGGTTTTGGAAGTGTGTGACTGATGGATTTAGTGGTTGTTCCTTTGGATGATATTCAGGTTAATGATCGCCAAAACTATGTTGAGAGACCAGTGGAAATTTTTGATAGAAAGATGAAGGCCGAAATTTTTGATAGAAAGACAAAGGCCTTGCGTAACAAGGTGGTATCTTTGGTCAAGGTCCAGTGGCAGCATCGGGAGGGTTCCAAGTGGACCTGGGAACCAGAGGAAGAGATAAAGGAACATTATCCATAGTTTTTTTTTGCATCAGCGGACTTCGAGGATGAAGTCTAACTCAAGTGGGGGATAATTGTAACATTCAGATTCTTGGAAGTACTTTAATTTATTATATTTTTGGATTTTGGGCAGTACCACGTCTTGGAGAAGTCATCCTACGACGTGGCGATGGTCATTGTACTGCGGGTTTTAAATGGCCGCCACGACGTTGCAGAAGTTTAATGATAAACCCTAATATCCAGGTTTTGCACCGTATTTAAGGGAATGTGATGGCTAAGGTTGCTCAGTCTCAGCCTCCAAGCAAACCCTAGCCTCCAGTTTTGCTCTCTAAGCTTTTTGTGTTGATTTTTGGGGATTGAAGAAGAAGGATACGACTTCTAGGCATGGATTCTGCAAGCAACTGTTCTAACCATCTTATTATGCATCTTCTGGACACTTGTAAGTCCCCATGTTCCAAGCTTTTTGGTTTATTGTGCATAGATCTAGGTTTTTATGCCTTAATCTTCATATTCTTGATTATTGGGTGGTGAGATCTCATAAAGTTTGCAACTTTATAAATCTCCAAGTCACTTTGGACCTTAGATGCTTAGGATCTGGAATAGCATTGAGTTTTAGAATCATGCATGAAAGATTTGGCTGAAAACCCTCATTTTGACCTAATAGAGAGTCCAAGATATGCATTGGACATGCATGTCTAGAAAGTAAGGATTTTTATGTTGGTATTTGATGCTAGAGACCTTCTGCAAATGGGGATTTAGTAGTCTTCAAGAGAAAGTGTTTAATAGGCTAAGCCAAGTTCTATTCTTGCCCTTTTTAGATTTCGAAATAGGATCTCTATCCCTTAGAGAATCTAAAGGGATAAAGTAGGAAAATTTATCCACTTGCACCTTGGAATGGACCAGATCTGGGATTTGGAGCACCATAAGATCAAGGAAATCGACTTAATCCATTAAGTTGTTGGGGAGCCCATTACCCACGACGTGACCATACTCTCCACGATGTGACAGATGTGTTGAGACTCGACTATTTTGTCATTTGGTGGCCATGGCGTGGCCAAGGATGGCCACATCTTGGCAAGCTGTTGTAGTTAAATTTTGTGACAACCTGTTATTTTCAATCTTGTAAAAGTCAAGGAAAGTCAACTAAAGTCAAACATATCAAATTAAAGTAAAACTTATTGATTTGTTAGTTTGATAAAGTTAAATTAATATATTTAATACATATGAACACTTGGTAAAAGTGTTGGTCAATTTAGAAGTTAATTCATACAAGGAACCGAGGAATCCCGCCTAAGGAAATTCCCACCGAAAACCTTCTCTTTTCTCTCGGACCAAAAACTTCGCATAGGCTATTCCCTCGGACCGAAAGCTCGCACCGCAAACTATTTACGGCCAAGAAATCTCGGACCGCAAAAGTGTGAAGTAGTAGAAATCCACCTCGGAGGGTTTCGTCCTCGCATCCTTATCCTCCTCGGTTTGAGTTCCCATCTGAAAACATCTACCTCGGTTTGTGTTCTTGACCAAACCACTAACCGCCACACTTTATGATCCTTATATATATACTAGAACTGAAAAAAAATCATCATTATAACACACATTTGCCGAAATCTCAACCTTTTCTCTCAAGAAGTTCAACCGAAAACCTCCCCTCTCTCCTTAAGAACATACGAAATCACTTCTTTCTCATGAATTCCATGCAGAAATCACTTGGTTCTTCTTATAATCATGCAAGTATCATTCCTTGATCTTGTTTTCATTTCAAAAGAACCTTCCAATCATCTTATATTGGACCGAAAACACCCAATTTAGTTAATTTTCACGAAGAACACGAAATGCATCCATACACTATTCAAAGGGTTATTGTAAGTCTTCTTACACTAATTAAGTGTTGTTTAACACTTTAAACATTACTATAACATCTAATTTATACTTGATTTTGATATTAATATAAATTAGGATTCAGTTTTATTGCGGGTTCTAGCTTGAGAAATTAACGCAACTACACCGTATCTACACCCGGAAAATCACAAAAGGTGAGTTCATACCCCTGCATTTTTACTATTTTTCACTGTTTTAGGGGGGGATACAAGTCTGACACAAGAATATTGTGTTTACCATCAAATTTTTTCTAAATATTACTAAAATGACTTTAAATTACTGAAACTCTTTTAAATATTAGCGAGCTCTTTTAAAAGTTTTAAAAGAATAAACATAAATTTTGCCAAAATCATATATATATATATATATATATATATATATATATATATATATATATATATATATATATATATATATATATATATATATATATATATATATATATATAGGGCTGAGGACTCATAATTCGCTTTATTTCCTTTTCTTTGTTTGGATGTGGGCTTAAGGTAGAATTATTTGTCCGAATGTCGTTTCAATTTTAATTTTATATATATATATATATATATATATATATATATATATATATATATATATATATATATATATATATATATATATATGAATATAAAAAATTTATTTCAGTCAGATTCATTTATCCTTTGTAACATGTCAAGCAAATGGGGTACTTTCATGAATATTAATAAGGGCTTAGGACTAATAATTTGCTTTATTTCATTTTCCTTATTTGGATGTGGGCTTATGGTAGAATTATTTGTCCGAATGTTGTTTCAATTATATATATATATATATATATATATATATATATATATATATATATATATATATATATAAGTTATTTCAATCAGATTCATTTACCCTTTCTAACATGCCGATCAAACGGGGTACTTTCATGAATATTACATATCAAGCAGAACACACATATAAATTATAATAGGTATAATTTATGGAACTCTCAAGCTATTTTCACTAATCATTTATACAAGGTTTAATGGTATACTCTCATATAAATAGTTTACATTCAAGTATACTAGAAAAGGAATCATACTATCAGTTCATTTCTTTCAAAGTGACTTTTCTTCATTTTATATACGTAATCGTCAATATGATTTTTGTGCGACAATGTTCAGTTGCTTATTAATTTAGGCAATACTATTAAAGTCCTGATATTATAACCAGAATCTCATGACAGAGAGCGAGACAAATGTGTATAGATCTATACGGGATTGACAATCCTGCACTGAGATTGTTCGCTACAGTTGGGCTGGTATGCCTATGGGTGACTAATGTCATTAATAGTTCTGACGCCTACAAAGCGTCGTATCGAGCCATCTAATGGTTCGATTTTAAACTCGATATGCCTCTCCAAAGGCACTTCGGGTAACTCCTCCGGAAACACATCGACGAACTCCCTGATTACTGGAACCTCTGAAACCGTGGTCTAATCCCTAAGCCGTGTATCCACCACATACACGAGATAACCCGCACACCCATGTTGAATATACTGTCGAGCCCTGACGGCTGAGCAGAACCCTGAACCTGACCTGGTGCCCTCACCGAAGATAACCAATTCTCCCCCACTTGGGGTTCGAACTACCACCCGCTGACCCTCGTAGTCGATCTGGACACCGAAGTGACTAAGCCAATCCATAGCCACAATCACACATACATCCCCATGGGAATTGGAATCAAGTCTATCGGGAAAGATACCCCGAAGATCTCCAATGGACACTCCAGCTCTCCTACTAGCAAACCGAACTCCCTATTGATTGACTGAAACACAAACGACCAACTCACCACCGATTCGACTAATACCAAAGCAAGTAAGGAGTTCACTAAGAATGTACCTAACATGGTACAACACATATAAGCATAAAACAAATATAATCAGTAAGATAAGGGATAGAAACATACCAGCAACCACGTCTGGTGTTGTCCTGGCCTCCTCTGCTGTAAGCTGGAAGGCGCGTGCCTGAGCCCTCGGGGGCGTTGCTCTACCCTGACTCCCATCAGTAATCCTCAGTGTAGCCAACGCTAGAGCATGCGCCATCCTGGCAGCGAGTTGTGGACAGTTGGTCTTCACGTGACCAACCTGATGGCAGTGACAACAGATCCTCATATCTTGAACCGGGGCTGGCTGGCTACAATCCCTCGCAAAATGCCCCTCCTTGCCGCATTTGCGGCACACAGGTGCCATCCACAAAATCACGACCATAAAAGACCGATTTAATTTATGCTTTTAAAATAATTTTCAAAGTAATCCTTTGATTAAAAGAGTTGCTGAATTTGTTCCCAAAACAAAACATGATAAATAAAATTTATCAAAGTATTCCTTAAAGAAATGTATTTTTCATATATAACAAAACTCGGGATGTCATGTTCTGATACAGACCAAAAGCATAAATGGAACATTATAAGCCTTACAACGGTTACATACAACTACTGGCCTATAATCAAAGAAACTTCACAAGATGTCCAACTTATGCTCTCGTGCCACTACCTATAATACAAAGAAACTGAGTGGGTTAGGCTTGGGAGCATGGTGAGCATATAGGTTTTTCAACCCACAATAAATAATTATATTCAATTTCACCAACCAAAAATAACCCGATTACCCATGCGCATTATCCTCACTTTACGTCCCTAAAACAACAGCTATCACAAGGGTCCTAGTCTAGGATTTTTTTTGATCTGGATGGACATTATTGCAAAGGGGTTTCCTCAACAATAGATGTCCTAAAGGCAACCATAAGGGGGATAGAGTACACCGGTGAACACATCGTTCACAACACCTACAGGTTATGAACCTGCCAGCGTTCCACTGGATAGTCTAGAAAGAGTCTGTGGTTGCCTTTCTGTTAGGGTGCAAAGTCACTCTTGGATGTAGTGTTTTAGGCTTACCCTCTTGTATGTGTATATGGGTTGAGTCTTTCCTGTAAATAGGAAGTGAGTGACTCCCATTATGTAAGGAACCATTTGGAGTGTTAGACTAGAGAGAGAAAATTTGTACAAACCCATTTCTACATCCTTTCTAGATCTAATATGAGCTTACACAGATTTATTTACTCCTTGTGTTCTTGAGTTTACATGATGATTGACTTGATCTTTTCTTATTTCGCAAATGCCATCATAATCAACACCACTACAATTGGTATCAGAGAAAGAATCATCATTTGCGATCTGTTTTTCACTCTGATTCAAAAGGTTTTTGAATCAAATTTCTGGTTCAAAAGTTCCGCACCTTTTGACGTGAAAAGGCGTTCTAGATCTTCAGTTGTGATTCGATTCCGCAACTAATTTGTTGAATCGAGTGTTCTACTTGATTTTGTTAATCAATTCAGCAATTTGCTTTCAAATTCTCTTTGATTTCTCAAAAATACTTATAAAAATTCTTCCGTACATCAATGGCGAACTTCAATCTCAACTCGATGACTTCATACTCTCATCTACTAGGATCTTCAACAAAGATTCACATGCTTATTCCAGAATACTATGAACAGTGGTCTGATCGTATGCAAGATTATTTGAATGGACTCGATGAAGAGCTTTGGTCTTGCATCTCAGGGAATGTTACTCTTCCTAAAAATATTCAACCTATTGGATCGTCATCTTGTACTACGAGTGTGGAAAATCAATCTGATCGAATGAAGAAACTTGAGAAACGATGCATAAGGGAGTTACATGGTGCATTGCCTCTAGTTGTGTATAACTATGTCAAGAGTTGTACAACTGCTAAAGAAATCTGGAATAATCTCAAAGAAAAGTTTCAAGGTAGCGAGAAGACGAAAATCAATTCAGTTAAGCAATGTTTGATTGAATTGAAGGATTTCAAGCAAAAATATGGTGAAACGATCGAAAGTTACTATGATAGGCTGAACGAGCTGATTTACAAATGTAATCGTTATGGAATCACAAGGTCTGCCATGGAATTCAATCTTACCTTTGTTATGGGACTCCTTAAAGAATGGAGGAGTGTTAGCATGATGGTGAAAAATCAACAGAGTTTCGACACATCTTCTTTGAATGATTTGTACAATCAACTGAAAACTCACAAAAGTGAAGTGAACGAAATGTCAGAAGAGTCGAAGCTTAGTTTGGGAGGTCCATTAGCACTTGTCTCTAAAGTGTCTGAAAAGGAAGCAATCGAAAAAGGTGATTCTGATGATGAAGAAGGGTTTATCATGAATTCGGATGATGACGCAATAGGTTTTTACTCAAACAATCGAGTCAAAAAGTTTTTTAAGAAACCGTTTAATTCGAAGGTGAAACAAAGTGAGGGAAAAGGAAGTTTTGTGAACAAGGCTGCAGGAGAAGAGAAGAAAAAGTTTGAGAAGAATGATGGGAAGGGTGCTAAGGAAAAGATAGAGAAGAAACCGAAAGGAGATTCTGGTATGGATTGTCATTATTGCAATGGATCCAATCATCTAGAAAATGATTGCATGCATCGCAAGAAGGATGAAAAGAAGAATAGAATAAAGGATGAGGCATATTATGTGGAGAGGTTGGAAGAGATGCGTACGAAGGCGAAAAATTTGTATTTGGTGGCTGAAGGTGAACATGAGAATGATGGCACATATCAAATTTGGTCTTCAGGCTCCGATGATGAGGAAATGTGTAATCCTAAGCATGGGGCCATGTATACAAAGCTGGAGGAAGATTCAGACGAAGAGGTCAAGAGCCGATGCTTTGTGTCAAAGTCTGCTGATAAGTCTCCAATCACAACAAAGGTACGTAATATTCTTCAATCTTTCAATATTCCTTTGAGTGCATATGACTCGAAATTGTTGCTTTACATGATACTGTTACTTATTTTGATAATTTGGTTGTTTCTGCTAGTGATGAGGCTAAGAAATTAAGCAATCAGTTGTTAGAAGTCAGAAGAAGTTAGATTCGAAAGCTGTCAAGATAGAGTGTTTAGAATTGCAAATAACAAACATTATGTGTGATAGAGATTCGTTATCTAGTGATGTAAGACTCTTATTAGCTCAAAGAAATATCTATTGTAATTCTGCTAAACGTTTGTATGGCAAGTTAACTGCATTGCATCATTCGTGTGAAATTAGCAAGGAACAACATAGGAAATTATTACCTTTTCTAGCATATGAGAGAGCGAAGGTTGATAATATTTCGTATGATTGTGAGAAAAATATTGTTGCGTTTGACAAAATTCCGGATGATAGATATACTTATGGAATTGTCAAAATTGACGAATATCTTGATTCAAATGAATTAGTCAACATAATCAACATAATCATTGCTAAACGTTTGAAGTTTGAATGTTCAAGGGGGAGTTTAGTCTTGATCGCGCTAGCTCGTTGGAGATTGAAGTCGGGACATCCAATCCTAGAATGTTAGGGTGCAAACTCACTCTTGGATGTAGTGTTTTAGGCTTACCCTCTTGTATGTGTAAACAGGTTGAGTCTTTCGTATAAATAGGAAGTGAGTGACTCCCATTATGTTAAGAACCATTTGGAGTGTTAGACTAGAGAGATAAACTATGTACAAACCCAATTGTATATCCTTTCTAGATCTAATATGAGCTTACACAGATTTATTTACTCCTTGTGTTCTTGAGTTTACATGATGATTGACTAGATCTTTTCTTATTCCGTAAATGCCATCATAATCAACACCACTACACTTTCATCATTTTATTTCATCATCGAGGCCTCTCATCATTTTATTTCATCACACATCAACTATCTACCCATGTTATACCCAAAATTTTTGTAGATAACACACACACACACACACATACATACATATATATATATACTTATACAGCTTTAAAACCTGTATAATATATCCATCCAATACTCATTCCAGATAACAGATAATATATGAACACATAGCATGTATTTTATAGAGATTAATTCATATCTATGTGTTAGAAGAAAGCAACTACATACTCAATTGATAAGAAGATTATCGGACAAGACTACGGCTCTTAAAGTAGTATTCTTCGGTGAAACTGGGATATCTCCACACACCGGACTTCTCGTGGGCGTAGCTTCGGCTCGAAAACTCTTTTCTTCTCGGGATCTTCGGGGCTTCGGGACTTGCTTCGGGTGTCAGGATGATACCGGGGCTTCAGGGGTACTTCAAGACAACTAGAGAGGGTATCGGGAGCAAGAGATTAAGAAAGTAGCAACCAAAATCGACTACCCTTCAATTTCTATTTATAGGGATGATTTTCTGGATTCACGTCGTGAATATCAAAAATTCACGTTGTGAGTTTGGTCAGGCATAGGTCATTGCGTTTGTTATCAGTCCACTTCCTCCGGAAGGCGTCGTGAACTCTGACACAGGCCTCGAAGTTTGTGTTCCGAACTTCATAAATTCATATCTCTCGCATACGAGCTTCGTTTTCGATGTTCTTTATATCCACGCATAGGTGAGATTATGCTCTACAACTCTCGTTTATACTCCGTCGACAAATTTTGACTTAATTTTTATTATATAATTTATAGTTGGTCGGGAAAAGAAAACCCCATTAGAAATTCATAACTCCTTCATCTGACGTCCGTTTTCTTCTATATTTTACTGCTGGACTACTATTAACGAGATCTTCAATTCTCATTTAGATTGTTTCAGCTAGAAATCACTTGATCTCATATTCGAACTTTGGGTTGCATACTGCTAAGTCGAAACTTCCAAAAATCATAACTTCCTCATACAAAGTCAGATTTAGACGTTCTTTTTATGCACGCTCTCGGTTTAACGTATTCTACGACTTTCGTTTAGATCACTAAGGCTAAATATTGCTCTATCGTAAATTCACTATTTACGTCACACAGTGTCATACCGGTTCTGTCGCGAAACTTCGACACGTCATAACTCCTTCGTTATAACTCGGATTTTGGCATTCTTTATAATTTTGGAATCCTAGTCATGACCACTACAACTTCCTTCATAGATATCGGGCTTATCTAATATTTTATTATTACGCTTATTCTTGTTCTTAATTCATTTAGGTTACACAATTAAGCATAAAACACATAACACTCAAAATAATACATTTTTATTATTTCACAACGATTAAAAAGGTTAACCTAGACTATTACATCATCATTAATGCCTAGCCGAGAAACACTGGCGTTACAGCTCGATCTGCAAACCCTCGAATGACCCTTCCCGCACTTGCGACAGGTGCGGGCCTGCTGGCCTCCTGACCTAGAATCAACTGTCCTAGACCGTCTTGGGGCCGGCTGCGACTGCACTGGGGCCTGCCTCTGATCCTAAAACTGTAACTCGATCTCAAGCTCACGTCGCCTAGCGACCTCTTGTAACTCCAACAGTGTATCACAACGTTGGGTAGCAACAAACTGACGGATGTTAATCTTGAGCAAGCTCAGATAACGTGTCATCTAAACCTGCTCAGAAGCAAACTCAAGGAAAAACATTTCCCTCTCAGTGAACATGCGGGTGATCTCCGTCACCGTCTCCGTACCCCGTCTCAGATCCACTAACTCATGTGACAGCCGCTCGCGCTCAACTTGCAGAATGTAGCAAGTGCGGAACATCTCCCTGAACTACTCCCAAGTAACTGTAGCTCTCTGATCATCAGTATACGACCTAATCATCAACCTCCACCAGTCCTTTGTCCCATACCTCAGCAGGTTCAGAGCACATCTGACCTTCTGGTCAGCAGGACATGAGCACGGGAAGAAACACCCCTCCACGTCAAATAGCCACCTCATGGATATGATCGGATCCTGAGTCCCATCAAAGGTCATGGGCCTCATGTTATCGAAGTCTCGGTACTGAAAATCCCGACTGGCTCCTCCCTCTGTTACCGTTACAGTTGTTGTAGCTATTACAGCAGCCGTCTCCGCAATGGTTGTATAGTGCTTGGCAAAGTACTCAACCATGGCGGTCTTAATAGACCATTACATATCTGAAAATTGTGCCCGGAACAGAGTAGCAACCTCATCATGCAAGATCTCTCAAATCCTGGCGCCCAACTCATTTGACCTCATCTGAACAATGACCTTGGGCACTGTCGGTCCCTCCTGACCACCATCACTTGATCCTGATCCGGATCCAGTCACAGATTGTCTAGTAACCACCATGCTGAAAATACACCAAGAAGATATCTGATATTCCATATAATAATCCGGGAACCAACTCCAATCAAAGCCCTAGCGGTTGTGACTTCCTTGCTACACGTATGGGTCCTGTGCTTTCAGTAGTACGGGCCCATACTACCACGCCCTAACAATATACATAAGCATGGCGCGCGCTCAGTCTTCGCACCTAGAAGAAGGCTAAATATCTCATAACTGGCTACTGACCCCACACAACCCACCCATGAAGCTTCCACCAACCCTGCAACACTCGTGTAAGCTAGACATACATAACGATGGACCTTATAGACGTTCGAATAAATGATCCTACCCTAAGCCCTTCATCAAACAAGAACAAAAAATAAGGCCAAACCAAACATTCTCAGGCTATATGATCTTAATTTTCTACAGCCGTGATGCTTACACTAAGCAACTATAGTAATGATGTCAATTTCATATAAGGAAAGACCCTAGGCTACCAGACATCATATAATCAGGCAATTCTATCATGCAATTCCTGAAGATCCCTAGCCTAGTACTAGCATGTTGTTCTAACATATCACAAAATCAAATGATCCGTAAGGTATTTTGGGGTCTACTTACTGGCTTCGGCTGATCGTACACTTGCATCCTCCTTTAGTATTTTGAAAACCATTTGAAAATTCATTTTAAAATCTTGTTCTTAGTTTGAGACTAGATACACACGAGTGTTTCCTCCAATTTACTCAAATCAAGGCTCTAATACCAACTTGTAACACCCATAAAAATCATGCCAATTTAAAACTTTTTAAATCACTCAAAACCCAGTAATTATTACAAATTTATTTCAAAATGTTTCATGTAGAGTATCTCATAATCAAATCAAAAATATAAGGAGGTGCATGATCACGCCTTCGCCTTCCTGCGATCATCAGAAGTACCTGAAACAAAATCAACAACTGTAAGCCCGAAGCTTAGTGAGTTCCCCCAAAATACCAACGCCATACAAACCATAACTGTATCTTATAAGCAAACAACATGCATAATGAGCCATCAGCTTGACTGGACCGCCTCGCAGCGCCATCAATCTATATGGACTGCTCTCCGAGCCATCGACACGTCTGGACCGCCTCTTAGGGCCTTCAGCCTATCTGGACCACTCGCCTGGCCTACGGCCTGACTAGTATGCCCTACCGGGACTGCAGTCTATCCGGTCCACCCTGGGTATGTTGGCCTTTAGCACAAAGTAGATCCGCCTCAACCCAACCCCCAAATCAAAAAATCATGCGCACATAAATATCATCCGCTAGCATATATAACAGTCAAACTGATCTAACGTATCACTAATCATAGCATCATCCTATATACCAGTATACCGACCTAACAGGTCACTAACATAACATGATCATATATATACCAGGATACCGACCTAACAGGTCACTAGCATAGCATCATCCTATATACCAGGATACCGACCTAACAGGTCACTAGCATATCAACATGCAATAAACCCGGATACAAATCCAAAAAGGGTTGGCATTGGTGCATTTGACCCTGTTAGTATAGTAAGGACAACTCATCTCACAAGTAGCTCAGGATGATAAATGTCAAACTCCCCAAATACAGCTCCAAACTCAATCACGTATATCCACTAATGACCCATTTTCCTAAATTCTCAAATTACTAAAATACCCCCAGAAGTCAAACGGGTCAACCCTTGGTCAAAGTCAAAGTCAATGGTCAGGTTCAAATGTCCATGTTGACCCAACTCATCAGTATAGCCCACTGACTCGTCGAGTTCTTCCAAAACTGGAGAAATCGTGAAAACCCTAGTTGACTCGCCGAGTTTCCAGACAACTCGTCGAGTCCATGCGGTGTCTAAATGTCGGGAAAACCCTAACTAACTCGTCGAGTCATCTCACTGACTCGTTGAGTCCATGCAGAAACCAAAAACGGCCAATCTTCATCAGACTCATCGAGTTGACCATGCAACTTGTCGAGTCCCTTCAGTCCATTTCCCATTCAGACGTTTTTAAGCTACCCCAAAGCTTAAAATTGTAGATCTAGCTTCCAAAGGTGAAGTTATAACGTAAAGTTGCAAACTTTACGTGCATGCAAGGTCTTAAAGGCCAAAACCAAGCTAAAGAATAAGTTTTAGGTAAGGAGAAGGCCATAACTTGCTAAAGACTAGAACTTTATGACTATAAGGGGCTAGAGGAGTCCAGATATGAAGTTACAACTTCAAATCATGCCCAAAACCATAAATAACTCCACAACAAACTAGAAATAGCCCTAAACCTTTGCATGAAGAGATCTGTCTAGATATAAGTCAAGGTAACGACTTGTTACCTTCAAGATGATGCTAAGATGAAGTAGAAATCAGATCCACAAGCTTCTCCTTGCTCCAAGCTCCTTAGACTTCCAGCTCTCTTCACAAAATCCACTTTCCAAGCCTCTTAACACACAAAAATGGAGAGTAGACTGGAATTATAATTATAAGATAATTGCAATTTGGGCTATGGATTGCGTTATATTAAGGAGTGGACGAATTCTATGGGGAAACCCATTAGAAATCGTCCAAGGCCTTTAAGGAAAGGAGTCAATGGGTTGCTTAGGGCTTAAGCATCCAAATTAGGGTTTCCTTGTTAGATAACCCTAATAGCCTCACTATATATAGAGCCCTTATGCCCCAAAAATGTGGACAAGCTTTCTTCTAGGGTTTCCACACATTTTGGGCAACCTCCTTCTCTTCTCTTCTTCATCCTCTTGCTCTTAGTGTTTGTGAACCATTAGAGGAGTGACATTTGTGACTTTAAGCTTTCTAAAGTCATTACAAGAAGGATTTGAGATTGTTATTGCTACATAACAATCAAGGTATGATCTAAACCCTTATTTATATGTTATATTGATTATCATATTCTAGATCTAGGGTTTATAGTCTTGGATGAATTGCATGTACAATAGAGAAACCTAGATCCAAGCATTAAGGTTTGTATGAGCACATAGGATGTTCTTATAGCTAAAACCCATCAGTGGTATCAGAGCCTAGATTGGTTTCTATTGTATTGATGCATTATGTGGTTGAAAATCGAATTTTGGCTTACTGTTTGACCTGACTCGACGAGTCACTACCTGGACTCGGCGAGTCAGCCCTACTTGGCGAGTTCCAAAGTGTGACTCGGCGAGTCGAAGCGTCAGACAGAGGAAATTTTGGATTTTGTTGCTGTTTTGCTTAAGGATAATTACCATATTCGTTTTAAACCTATAAAATACGAATTTTATTGTTTCTTAATGAATATCCTTGCCAAAACACAAGATAATTACCAATTAATTAGATAATAACTTCTTTATATGATAAAGATTGGATTATTTGTATTAATTGGGTAACTTATTTTGCAAGTAATTGAAAATTAGGTCAAATATAGATAATGATGAAATTAATTGTTTAATTTATATTATTTGTTATTTGATCCTTGTGTTATGAAAAGTTTCAATTTTTCCCCTTTAGGTTTTATAGTTTAAATTTAAACTCAAAAGTTTAGTTTTGAAATTTAAATAGTTGAAACCCTAATGTTTTTGAAAAGGTTTCAAAACTTGCCCTCAAGTTTTGGAATTTAAATTTTGATTAAAAGTTTAATTTTGATGTATATTTAAATTCTAAACCTAAATGTTTTGAAATGTTTCAAAACTTGCCCTCAAGTTTTGGAATTTAAAAGTTTATTAAAAGTTTAATTTAGCAATGTTAAATTCTAAAACCCTAGTGATGTTTTGAAAAGTTTATATCACACCCTTATGGTTTTATTAATTAATTAAGGTGTATAATTAAAAGAGGTTTAATAAATCCATAAAAGTTTAGGTTTACAATTTAATTGCATTAAAAGTATAATTGTTAAATTTGACCTCCTAGTATTTTAAAAGTGTAAAATACACCCTATACTATATATAACATTAAAAGTCTAACATTATATATATGTATGAGTAAAGTCGGTCTTACCGTTAGTAGGCCTCATTCACGAAGCTGGTCTATAAGGGGTGTTTAAGGAAATTGCCTATAAAATGGCGATTGAATGGGTATCCACTCTTACCCACCACACTCTTGACTAGTTTAGGGTCGTTAGCCGAACGGGTAGGATAGGACATAAACCTTCCATTATAAGTATAATGAAGTACAAAAGTAACTAAATGTTTTATAAATTCCCAATCTTAGTTACTTAGGCAAAAGTGAATTGATGCAATTCCATGAAATTACATTTTGTGCCCTTGCGAAGACATTAGTGGAGCATGTGTGGTTTACCGGCACACTAAATGGTTCTAAGCAAAGGTAGCAAACGGTGACTCAATGTTTTTCATAGTTCGGTGGAGCGTGTGTGGTTTACCGGCACATCGAATAGGTGACTGTAACATGTGAGGGCACTATGTAAGTTTGCATGGTTATTCACACCCGCTTTGTGATCCTCGGCATCCCAGTCACAAACTACAGGGGCATATCGAGATTTAAACATGCCATTGAAATGTTCAATGAATCTCAAAGGATCTAGGAGTTTTCATAAATTTAAAACTTAAATTTCTTTTTCGTTTTTCGTGGTGGAAATTAGTGAATCGTCATTCACTTACCTTCAAATATTCTGCAACTAGATTACGACATCCCTTTTCTAGGTTGTAGCATATTGTGTTGGGTCCTAGCCTTAGTATCTCATTTGGGTGATTTACTAAGGACTCAATCAATCAACTAACTTGAGTTTGTTTTCTCCCGTTTTGTAGATGTCAAAGTATGACAACTATGGTCTTTCCAAATCCCGTGGAACAAGCATTCCGCATGAAGATGATATTCCACGATTCGATCGAGGAACAAGAGATCATGCTTCTCTTCCTCCACCTCCTCCAATTATTCTCCCTAACCCACATGTTCGAAGGCTTGAAAAGTTCAAGCTCACTCAAGCCCTTTTGGCAAGTAAACATAAAGAAGGAAAGTCGGTGTGTGCACACGTCCTAGGGATGAAGTCACACATTGATAGGTTAAGAATGTCGGGATCCGTTGTCTGTGAGGAGATGGTTGTTGATTGGGTTCTTCAGTCACTTCCTAACTCGTATAGTGAGTTTGTAAGAGAGTACTATATGATGAACTGTGACGTGACCCTTATAGATCTCACCTATATGCTTATTGCTACTGAATCAACAATGGTTTGGCACAAAAGAAAAGCAAAGTTGATTGGTGAATCTACCTTCAAGACCTCTATGGATATAGACAATGGCAAGGAAAGACATGCTATGATCGAAAGGTTTGATCATAAGAGAAAGGCAATGTCTGAAGTAGTTCCATGTCCTGTTCCAAAAGAGTCAATTTGCCTTTATTGCCAAGAGAAGGCGCATTGGAGACGAAGCTGCCCTATTTACCTAAGAGATCTAAGAGATGGGAGAGTCAAAACGTATGGCTTTGCTTTAGGTAAAATCCATTAACTAACTCTTTTAAGCTTCTATTCTAGATTCTTAATATATAATAAGATTGATGTTTTGTAGGATCGAAGAAAGGAAAAGAAGCTTGAGGGAAGAAGTGAGCAGAATCTAACCATGAAGGAATGGATTTCGATCGCATTACTTGAAGATTAGATTCTCGAGCTGCTACTTAGAGTTAGAATTAGATTGTTAAGAAAGATGTATTAGCATAGTTTTTCAATGAATTGCATTGTAAGGACAAATTTTTCTGCAATAAAATAAATTTTGATTTTATATTATTTATTTATCCTTGCAATGTCATGCATGAAAATTGATGTTTGAAGGTTTCTAATATTAGCAATAATGGATTTGATTCTTAATTATGTTGTTTGTGGAAATGTCGAGAATTTACCAAATAGGGAGAGTTTCTCATCACCCAAGTTTCAATTGGACAGAAACTTGGAATCATGCAACTTGGTTGCACAATGAATGAGAAATTTCATATTTGGAAATTAGACTAATTCATTGACAAAGTGTCAAGTGAAGGACTAGGAGATCGAGTACACAAAGTTGTGTATTGATCAAGTCCACCATAAGAGTAACAAAGATATTCGTCATGATTTACTAAAGGTTTAGTAAATATGATTATACTTATAAGATTAAGTGTAATTCTGAATTGATTGAAAAAGTTTAAATCAATAGCAGAACGAATAAGAAGAATCAAGTAGGCAGAAAGATAAAAGTTTCTCCATTCTAAGAAGAAGGGAGAGTACATTTTATGCTTTATGATAAGTCTTAATGATTAAGAACCATATCTCAATTGATCCTCTAAGTGAGTCTTAGTACAATTGCATGTCTAAGAAGAGGTATCAAGAATTGCAGAAATGGTTAAATCAAGAAGTCAATCATACTTCGTTCCAAAACTAGTCTTAGAGTTAAGATTGTGATATTGAGTGACAAGTCTTAAGAAGGTTTATAACATTCATCAAATGTAGAATTTGGAAAAAGTTTTTCTTATTCTTGCACATTTGAAATTGGAAAGTTGTGATGTCTTGCATAAGACAAAGACCAACTAGGACCAATTTATGAAGTGTTTTGATAAAAACTACACTAACTCTTGAATATTTGTTTGTCAAGAAATGTTTATTGACAAGAGAATCTTATATGTCGAGGAGTCAGTGGGAGTCTTAATGGTCTTGAAAGGTTTCAAGAACAAATCAAATTAGACCTTATTGATCATCACTAGCACACGAGTTGAGGTTTACAACCTATCGTGTTGACACTATATTGTTTCTGTGCCGTTCCAATTGAGTTAACTATGCATGTGAGCCCTATGAGTTCTCATTCGAATGCATAAAAGTCAGGCACCTTGATCAATGAAAAGTACATTGATAGGAAAGGGTGAGTTGCTTAACTACTTGGAAGACATGGTGGGAAGTTGTTCTACCATAAACCAAGAAATCAAGATTAAGAAAGTTCGGTCCATATGAGTTTGAATTTGTCATAAACTTGGGTTTTGACAGATTCACATGGATAGGAACACATACACCATTAAAATCTAAGTGTCAGAAGATTCCCTCCTTCATGAAAATGATTGTGAGGAAATGCTTTCACTAATAGAGATTTTAAGAAGATAGTGATTGTGAAATTGTATTCTCGAATTCGATTATGGTTACGGTATCCCGTTCCATGATTCGAATTGTGAGATTTGGCAATTAGTCTAAATTGTTTAGACACACATATGAGCTATCTAAGGGATAGGTGTATAAGCTTAGATAAAGGATTATCAAAGCATTAGGTATTAGAAACATGAACTTAAGAAATTCAATAAGTATTGTTTTTCTAGAAGTTAAGCTGGTTTCTAAATACATGTCAAAGCTAGTTGGAGCATAAGTGTTATGTTTATAATAATTATCATGATAGTGGGAGCATAAATGTTATGATTGCATGATTATTATGGAAAGTATTGCAAGTTAGCAATATTAATTAAAGAAAAACAAAAGTCATACTTTGCAAAGTTGTAAAGGTTGAATAGTTGTTTTGCTATAATTAAGGGAGAGAATATTATGCTTCATTTCAAATATAAAGGCTTAGGTTTTGGTATGTTAATAATTTAGTCAAGGAAACATAGTGTGTTCTCAAATTTCGATTTTGATTACGGCATTCCTCTTCATAGTTCGAATTTTGAGAACGTAGCACATAAAATATTACGGCAGAAGATTGATAAAGTCTCAAATCTTTATGCAAGACATCATGCATCGTGTCCCATACGCTTCGGGTATAGGATCGATTGCAAATGCTATAATATTTGACCATTCTAAAATTTTCCAAATGTCTAGCGCATTTAGAGGGAAAAAGGACAAGAATCGGTTTTGACTAAGATAATTAAACAACTATCGAAGGACAATCCAAAGTTCGCCTAGGATTGGTCGCTTGTGAGTAGTTGGAAATATAGTATTGGATGGACCATATCAACATTATTATGAATAAAAAAAGATTATATTAATAATGAGTTGTCATATGGAAAGTATGGAAAGTTTTCCATATTGGGAATTGAATATTGAAAATCTATGTCTAGATTAGAAACTTTTATGCAAAAGGATGTTCAAAGGAATGTAATTTGAGTGAGAGACATCATATCTAAGGAATTGTATTGTAACAATCTCTGATAGAGAACTTTGTAATATCATTGGCAATAGTCATTGTGACTTTTGTGCTATGAAATTACAAAAGGATCATTGCATAAAATGTTAGAATCTAGCATGTTCCATAAGTGGCAAGAATTTGATATTCTTTCACTTGTGAAAAGGATTGGGAGTTGTGAAATGAGTATGATTGGAAATGTGTTCATTTGATCTATTTCACAAAGTAAGAACCATAGGTAAACATTGTGTGCATGCTAAGAGCATGGGACAAGTGTTGTAATAATTCAAGTGAAAAGTTGATTACCCGAAACAACAAATAATGAGTAATCGATATGGTGATAAATAAAAGGTGTTTTATTTATGCTCAAAGGTTTGAGGCCATATGGGATTAGTATTATTCTTGTGTTTCACTTTGCATGTTTTGACTTCCTGAATAATTTAATTGGTTTAGAACAGTCAAATTATTCGAACGGGCCACAATCGTTCATATGTTGGAAGTAGGTATGAATAAAGACTGTCGTGAATTGGTGTGTGGATTGTCTGAAGAGTATTAGACATAAGCAAATGTTTGCTACAACATTTATGAGTGCTTATGAATATGATTTGAGCATTGGATTAAACCCACGCTCACTTGGATCACTACATGAATTGTATCACGAGTGATTGGTGAGACGATAACATCTTATATTCTTGAAACCAAGATGTATGAGGTGTATCTTGCAAATCGGTTGCACATTGATAATATGTAAACGCACCAGTAACTTGGTGTCATAAAACATATTATTGTGTGTGATTCGGTGGTGAGTGCAAGCGAGCATTGAATCAAAGTTTATCCATTCCTTTTATCCAAAGCAGGATAAAAGCGATATCTTTGGGCCTATCGATGATTTAGTGATGACAAACGTAAATGCTCGGCCGGGCTAGGGCTAATTTGATTTGTTCAATTAGGCAGTCGTCATAAATCGGAAGTCGAGAAATAGTACATAGAGAATGATTAGAAATCATGTCTTATGATATCTAGAATGGAGGAATATATGATCCCTTATCTAAAGGACACACGTATCTGATAGGATCAGAGTTGACAGCGGCTTTGGAAAGCTACGATTGCGGATCAGGATCTGAAGTCATACGCATAATAGTTATTAGACTTATCCAAGTGGGAGATTGTTGGATTAGTGTCTAAGTCCATAACTATTTTGGTATGTACTTGACCCGATGGTGCATGGTCCTTTTGGGTTGCCTTCACCAAAGCAACTTGATAGAATGAATTATGGAGAGAAAGGATTAAATATGATTTATTAATATATTTTGAGAATAATATATTAAAGGAGACATCATATTGTTTAATTAATATTAGTCAAGAATTAATAAGAATTAAGTTTGTGACTAAAAGAGATTAATTAACTTAAGGGACTGGAATTGTAATTATAAGATAATAGCAATTTGGGCTATGGATTGCCTTATATTAAGGAGTGGACGAATTCTATGGGGAAACCTATTAGAAATCGTCCAAGGGCTTTAAGGAAAGGAGTCCATGGGTTGATTAGGGCTTAAGCATCCAAATTAGGGTTTCCTTGTTAAATAACCCTAATAGCCTCACTATATATAGAGCCCTTATGCCCCAAAAACGTGGACAAGCTTTCTTCTAGGGTTTCCACATGTTTTGGGCGGCCTCCTTCTCTTCTCTTCTTCATCCTCTTGCTCTTGGTGTTTGTGAACCATTAGAGGAGTGACATTTGTGACTCTAAGCTTTCTAAAGTCATTACAAGAAGGATTTGAGATTGTTATTGCTACATAACAATTTATATGTTATATTGATTATCATATTCTAGATCTAGGGTTTATAGTCTTGGATGAATTGCATGTACAATAGAGAAACATAGATCCAAGCATTAGGGTTTGTATGAGCACATAGGATGTTCTTATAGCTAAAACCCATCATATTTGTCTACACATTTTTCTTGCATAAAAACATTAGAAAACTCACAACAATCCTCAGATAAAGGACTGTTGGTACCCAGATAATTAACAGAGAATTTATTAGTTGGAAAATCATTGTCATTCAATTTAAAATTAACCACTTCCTCATCAAATTCCATTGAAATTGTGCCATTAAAACATTTAGTTTTGTTTTTTGCAGTTTTCATAAATGGCCTACCTAAAATAATAGAGTTTGTATCTGATATGTCCAAATTACCCATGTTCATAATATAAAAATCTGCAGGAAAGATCAAATTATTCACTTGGACAATAACATCCTCTAGTACACCTTTTGGGTGTACTGTCAAGTGATCAGCCAAATGGATAATAGTCCTAGTCTTTTTTAAAGTTCCCAATTTTAATTTTTCAAAAACAAAAAAGGGAAGGACATTGACTGAACCTCTAAGGTTAAGCATGGCTTTTGGAAAATTAAGGTCACCCAATTTACAAGGAATCGAGAAAACTCTTGTATCCTTGCCTTTGGAGGTAAACCCTTTTGCAAAATAGCTGAAATGTTTTCACCAACTTTCAATGTTTTGCTAGTTTAAAATCTTTTCTTTGAAACACATAATTTTTCTAAAAATTTGGCATAACGAGGGATGTGTTTTATAACATCCAAAAGTGGAATATTTACCTCAACCTTATGAAATATTCCCATGATATCATCATCCTCTTGCTCTCGCTTCATAATCTTCAGTCGTGATAGGAACGGTACAACTGGCTTATACTCCTTGAGATTCGGCCTGGCTGGTTTCAGATTCGGCTTGGTTGGTTTTGGGGTTTTTGTTCCTTTATCTTTTTCATCTTCTTCGTTAACCAAAACTTCTTCATATTCTTCTTCAACTTCTTTTTCTTTATCTTTTCATCTTATTCTTCAACCAAAACTTCTTCATCTTCTTCTACAACTTCTTTTTTTGGTTCAGATACGCTTGAGTATTCATAACTTTTCCCACTTCTCACATTAATTGGAATTAATTTCGAGATTAATTGGATTAATTAAAAGTGCAAGAACTAAAGTTGTAATTGTTCAATAGATGAACAAGAAGGTATTCTAGAACCTTCCAACCCCTTGAACGAAATTAATGAGCTTTTTTTAGGGTTTTTGTAATATTCCTTATCGATAATTAGGAAAATAGATAATTCTGGATTTGAAATAATAATTTATTTCAAATTAGGGTTTATAGGGTTTTCCTATCAGTTATAAATAGGGTCCTTTGGCATCATATTTTCACATACAATATACACTCTATGAAGAGCCAAAATTCTCATCGAGACTCCTCTTTCCTCAAGTCTTCATGCTACTAGGGTTTTGGGTACAAGCCATTAGAGGCATCCATTCATTTGGTGAAAGCTTTCCAAGATCTTGAAAAAGGAATCTTCTTTGATTAGTTATGATAATAATTAAAAAGTATGTAACCCTAATTTGATGTGAATTTCGATTTCGTAGCCTCTCTCATAGGGTTTCTTGATATTCATAGTAGTTGCTATCAATAGAGAAAACATAGATCCTTTCTAGGTTGCATGCGAACTTAAGGGTTTAAATATTTTTCCGCTATTATGTAATTTTTATAACCTAGAAAACTCATCAGTGGTATCAGAGCCATCATTTTCTATTGATTGTGCATAAACTAAATAGATCAAAGAATTAGGGTTTATCGAAAATAAACTCTAACCCATGACACTTTCGACTTTGCTAGGGTTTCTTAAAACACTAGCCTCCCTAACCCTATTTTCGAAAAATGAAGGGTTCCTTTAGGGTTTATCTTGTTTTGTAAATTATTATTTTAAATGCCTTAAAATTTGAATAATTAAAACCTGATAAACCTAACCCTAATTTTCAAAGATTAAAGGGTTAAGGATTAGGATTAAATTTGCATTATTTTATTAATTGTTTAATTGAAGATAATTATTTAATCCTAAAGGATTATGATTAAATTTGAATTATTTTATTAATTATTTAATTGAAGATATGTATTTAACCCATAAGGATTAGGATTATATTTGAATTATTGAAGATAATTATTTAATCCCTAAGAATTATGATTAAATTTAAATTATTTGATTAATTGTTTAATTAAAAATAATTATTTGTTCCATAAGGATAATGAGCAAATTTGAATTATTTTATTATATGTTTAATTGAAGATAATTATTTAATCCATAACGATATAAATTTGAATTATATTATTAATTGTTTAATTTAAGATAATTATTTAAATCCTTGATGATTTAATTAAAGGATAATTGGTAAATCATTAATTAATTAAAATTAATTAACTATTAAAAGTATAATTAGTATTTTGAAAAGTTTTAAAATACACCATATACTATATATGATTAAAAGTTTAATATATGTAGAAGATAAGTGAGTCAAATTGCTAGTTTGCCTCATTCACGAAGACATATAATAAGGGGGGTATAAGGAAACGACCTATAAAATGACCGTCATTGGGTGTCCACTCTCACCCACTGTTCCCTTGTATGGTGAAGAGTCTTTAGCCGAAAAGATTTAACAAGACATAACCTCTTAAAATTATAATGCTATTAATGTACTAGAATGTTGTATATAAATCTCAACTCTAGTTACTTTAGGAAAAATGTGAAATTGTATGCCAATCGATGAAAACGCACATCACTCTTTATATGTCGTTAGTGGAGCGTGTGTGGCTAAACGGCACACTAATTTGGGACTATAATGTTGAGGGCATGGACAAATAAAAAAAATATCATTATTGATGGAGTGTGTGTGGTTAACCAGCACATTAATTCGAGATGATAAATGACATCGAGGTTGTCAAGCAGGTTACATGGTTATTCACATCTTAATTGTGATCCTAGACTTCCCAGACATAATTGGTAAGAGCATAATCGATATTAAACATGTTATTGATAAGATTCAATGAATCTCAGAAGATCTAGGAGTTTCATGTGATTGAAATTGGTGAAATGTTCTACCTACCTAAAGTAGATTCGAATTTGATTACAACATCCATCTTCAAAGTTCGAATAAAAAAATGGATTCTAGCCTTGATTTAATTATGGGTTAATAATTAAGGACTAAAATCAACTAACTTGAATTCTCTATTTTCCCAACTTCATATGTCAAATCAAGATAATAATGGTCTTCCTCGTTCTTATGAAAGTGGTTTTCCTCAATCTTCTATAGATGATCTTCCACTTTCAAGCCAAGGTAAAAATGTCTTCCCTTCCTTAGAAAATGGTGGAACCAGACATCGTCTTTCTTCAACTCTTCCACCTCCTCCTCCTGCAACTCTCCCGACGTCACGAGTTGAAAGATAGGAAACAACTCAAGCCCTTGTGGCATGTAAACATGAATATGGGAATTTTGTATGTGCACACGTTATGAAAATGAAGTCGCACATTGACAAATTAGATAGGATGGGTGTCGTATTTCCAAGGGAGCAAGCCATTGATTTGGTTCTTCTTTCTCTTCCTGAGTCATATGGACAGTTCGTTAACAACTGTCATATGAGGAATCTTGACGTGAACCAAATTGATCTAACCCAAATGTTGATGGTTGTCAAGGTAGGAATGCTTAAGAACACATGTGAAGCAAAGATACGTATAGGGTCTAATTCCAAGGTTTCCATGGACATTGTCAATGGTGACATTGGTTATCCAGAAAAGATTTATCTTCCTAATGGAAAGGGGTCATCTAAGTTCAAACCTTTTGATCATATGGTTAAGAGAAAGGCTTGTTCTGGGAACATTCCATGTGTTAAAACCAAAGAGACCATTTGTTTCTACTACCAATTGAAGGGACGTTGGTTACGAAGCTGCCCAAAGTACCTGAAGGATCTCAGAGATGGTAAAGTCGGTTTGTATGACTCTACTTTAGGTAAATCCATTATCTAACTCCATTTCTTTATAAGTTCCTATTCTTAGACTTTTAATACATAATGTCATGATTAAATTTTTATGGTACTGCAAGATCTAAAATGAAGAAGGAAGCTTAAGTGAAGTGAGCTAAATCTGATCATGGGAAATGGAATTTGGTCACATGGTTCGATGGTCAGAATTTGGAGCTACTACTAGGAGTTAGGATAATTTAATAGATTGCTATTACTCTTCATAAATGTCTAGAAATATAATTTTTCATTTCATGCATTGTAAGCATAAGTCCCAATTTTCCTTTTAGCAATAAAATGAAAGTTTTGGTTATGTTTCTAATAATAGTAATGTTAATAGTAGATATATATTCTTCTAGAACATGCTTGTGGCATTGTATTTTATTTAACTAGGAGAAAAAGAGTCTCATCACCAAGTTTCAATTGGACAGAAACTTGGAGTCGTACAATTTGAATTGAATGATGCATGAGAATCATGTTCATTGGAAAATTATGACTAATTCGTTGTTTACATGTTTATGTGATGCAGGAGAAGGACTAATGGATCTAGTATATGTTGATATGGACTTTACAGATCCACCACAAGGGATGATCACTTTATTCGTCATGATTTACTGATGCTTCAGTAAATATGTTTTTGTTTATAAGATTAAGAAGAATTCTAATACTTTTGAAAAGTTCAAAGAGTAGCAAAACGAATAGAAGAATCTGTCAGGCAGAAAGATAAAAGATTCTCCAATATGAAAAGAAAAGAGAATGTTTTAGTATCATGTTTTATGATCATCTTCGTAATTATGGAATTGTATCACAATTAATCCTCTAAGAACATCTTAGTACAATTGTAAGACTAAGAAGAGGAATCGAACATTGTTATAAATGGTTCGATCATAAGATGAGTCATACTTTGTTCACAGTCAAATTTTTAGAACCATGCTCTAGTAACTATGAATCATATCTTGAAACTCATTTCAAAAACTAAAAAGGATAACAACACCTCGTAATATGTGGAGTAATAATGTTTTCTTACTCTAACACATCTAGAATTGGAGTTGTGATATTTTCGTTGATCGAGAAACAAAAGATAAACAAATACCTATTATATGAAGTGTTTTCTTGTCGGAAATCCGCACGAACTTTTGAATATTTGTTATAGCTCGTCAAGGAATGTTTCTTGAGAGAAATACTCATATTTCAAGAAGTTAGTGGGAGTCGTATTGATCTTGAGAATTTCAAGAGTCAACCGAAAATGATCCTTTTAGTTATCACTAGTACGCGACGTGAGGTTGATAACCAGTTGTGTTTATTGACACATTCTAATTTGTTTGCACTTCCAGTTTAGTTGGAAATGCCTATGAGTTTTATGTTTTTCATTTAACTACAAAAGGCTAAGTATGTTGTTCAATGAAAGTATACTGAGCAATATGGGTGAATTGCTAACAACATGGAAGCACTGATGGGCCTTTAAGCTGTCATAAGGATGAAGTTCAGTCCATTAAGGAGAATTAAATATGATTTTGGTTTGTCTTAAACTTTCTCTTATGGTTGTAGGTTGAAAAGTAAAGTTCTACATGGATGGGAACATATGCACCTTCAAATCTAGGTGACAAAAGGTTTTGCTCTAATTCATGAAAATGATTATGAGGACACACTTCTGTTGATAGATTTTAAGGATCTGATAAAGATCAATACATATATTGTTTGTACTAATGTGTAACGTCTGTGTTTCTGGGCTTGTCATTAATGTTAATATAATAGTCTAGGTTAACCTTTGTAACCCGTTTTGAAATAATATAAGTGTATTATTTGAGTATTATGTGTTTTGTGCTTAATTGCTTAATTATGTGATTTGATTAATTAAGAATAAAAATAAGCGTCAATATTTAAGTGTAAAATAAACTCGATATCTTTACATAAAGTTGTAATGGCCAAAATAAGGTTTTCCGAATATATATAGAACACCCAAATCTGACTTCGTATGAGAAAGTTATGATTTTCTGAAGGTTCGACTTAGCAGTATGCAGCCCGAATACTTGATTTGAGATCGAGCGGTTTTTAGCCGAAACAATCTAAATGAGAATCGAAGATCTCGTTAGTGGTAGTGAAGTGATAAAAAGATAGGCAAGAATGGATGTCGGATAAAGAAGTTATGAATTTATAACGAAGTTTTCCTGTCCCGGCCTACTAAAAATAAATAATAAAAATAAATTCAAAATTAGCCGATGGAGTCTAAACAAAAGTTTTAGAGCGTACTCTCACCTACGCGTAGATATAAAGAACGTCAAAAACGGAGTTCGTATCAAGAAGATATGAATTTTTGAAATTTATTAAATAATTAATATATAAATTTAATTATTAAATCCGACATTATCCGAAGGGGAGTCACCGTACTTATACGAAGTACGCCCAGCGTACTGGTGTATGCCCAACGTATAGCGAAGCATGACGACCCTCGCACACAAGTTCTTCGGATGACGCATGCAATGACGATTTCGGAGGCGTATGCCCAGCGTACTGCGAGGCCTCAGCCTCCTATAAAAGGGTTGCGAGGGCAGCCGACTCCATTTGCCAAATTCTCTCCTCTTTCTCTCGTTTTGCATCGTTTTGCGTGCCAGAAGTATCCCGAAGCCTCGGTATCAATACCGAGCCCCGAAGCAAGTTTTGAAGCCCTGAAGATCCCGAGAAGTGCGATTCCCGAGCCGAAGCTCTGCCCGCGAGGAGCCCAGTTTTTGTGAAGATCTTCCAGATCTACCGAAGAATAATACTTCTGCAAGTCGTAGTGTTGTCCAATCATCTTCTAATCAAGTGAGTGTGTAGTTACTTTCTTCTAACGCATAATTATGAAGTATTCTATATGAAATACGTGTTATGTGTATAATTTTGTTGTTATGTGTGTGAATGTATATTCACTCTCTTCTATCTCGTAGATCTGATTTATTTTCTATGAAATACGTGTTATGTGGGTGTGCCTCATCTGTTATGTGGAATATGTATTGAATGAAATTGCTATACAGGTTTTAAACTATGTATAAAAATATATATTTTTATCTACTAATATGTTGGGTAGAACATGGGTAGATAGTTGATGTGTGATAAACAGATGAGAGGTCTCGATGTTGTTGTTGTTGATCTAGTTATTCAGCGGAGTATGGATAACGACCACGGACTCTTTCTAGACAGTCCAGTGGAACGCTAGCAGGTTCATAACCTGTAGGTGTTGTGAACGATGTGTTCACCGGTGTACTTTATCCCCCTCATGGTTGCCTTTAGGACATCTATTGTTGAGGAAACCCCTTAGCAGTAATGTCCGTCTCGATGAAAATCCTAGATTAGGTCCCTTGAGATAGATGTTGTTTTAGGGACGTAAAGTGAGGATAACGGGAATGGGTAATCGGGTTGTTGTTGGTTGGTGAAATTAAATATAATTATTTATTGTGGGTTGAAACCCTATATGCTCACCAGGCTCCTAAGCCTGACCCACTCAGTTTTATTTGTATTACAGGAAGTGGCGCAAGGGCATAAGATGGATGAATCATATACAGACTTGTAATACATGATTCATCCATCTTATGCCCTTGCGCCACTTCCTGTAATACAAATAAAAGTGAGTGGGTCAGGCTTGGGAGCCTGGTGAGCATATTGGGCTTCAACCCACAATAAATAATTATATTTAATTTCACCAACCAACAACAACCCGATTACCCATTCTCGTTATCCTCACTTTACGTCCCTAAAACAACATCTATCTCAAGGGACCTACTCTAGGATTTTCATAGGGACGGACATTACTGCTAAGGGGTTTCCTCAACAATAGATGTCCTAAAGGCAACCATGAGGGGGATAGAGTACACCGGTGAACACATCGTTCACAACACCTACAGGTTATGAACCTGCTAGCGTTCCACTGGACTGTCTAGAAAGAGTCCGTGGTCGTTATCCATACTCCGCTGAATAACTAGATCAACAACAACAACATCGAGACCTCTCATCTGTTTATCACACATCAACTATCTACCCATGTTCTACCCAACATATTAGTAGATAAAAATATATATTTTTATACATAGTTTAAAACCTGTATAGCAATTTCATTCAATACATATTCCACATAACAGATGAGGCACACCCACATAACACGTATTTCATAGAAAATAAATCAGATCTACGAGATAGAAGAGAGTGAATATACATTCACACACATAACAACAAAATTATACACATAACACGTATTTCATATAGAATACTTCATAATTATGCGTTAGAAGAAAGTAACTACACACTCACTTGATTAGAAGATGATCGGACAGCACTACGACTTGCAGAAGTAGTATTCTTCGGTAGATCTGGAAGATCTACACAAAAACCGGGCTCCTCGCGGGCAGAGCTTCGGCTCGGGAATCGCACTTCTCGGGATCTTCGGGGCTTCGAAACTTGCTTCAGGGCTCGGGAATATTACCGGGGCTTAGGGGTATAAATGGCACGCAAAACGATGCAAAACGGGAGAGAGAGAAGAGAAAAATGGCAAAAGAACTCGGCAGCCTTGCATGCCCTTTTATAGGAGGCTGGAGCCTCGCAGTACGTTGGGTGTACAGGCGTACGCGGGGCGTACTCCTCCGAAGTCGTCATTGCTTACGTATCCACAAAACTCGAGTGCGAGGGACGTCACGCTTCGCTGTACGCTGGGCGTAACTCGGATCAGATCAGTGACTCCTTCGGATATACATCCGAATTAAAGATTAAATTCATATATTTTAATTATTTAATAAACTTCAAAAATTCATATATTCTTCATACGAACTTCGTTTTCGATTTTCTTTATATCCACGCGTAGGTGAGACTACGCTCTACAACTTTCGTTTAGACTCCGTCGGCTAATTTCAAATTTATTTTTATTATTTATTTTTAGTAGGTCGGGACAGAAAAACTTCGTTATAAATTCATAACTTCTTCATCCGACGTCCGTTCTCGCCTATCTTTTTATCGCTTCGCTACCACTAACGAGATCTTCAATTCTCGTTTAGATTGTTTCGGCTGAAAACCGCTCGATCTCAAATCGAGTATTCGGGCTGCATACCGCTAAGTCGAAACATCAGAAAATCATAACTTTCTCATACGAAGTCGGATTTGGGCGTTCTATATATATTCGGAAACCTCGTTTCAACTACTACAACATTATCCAATGATATCAAGTTTATTTTACACTTAAATTTTGATGCTCATTTTATTCTTAATTCATCATATCATATAATTAAGCAATTAAACACAAAACACATAATACTCAAATAATACACTTCTATTATTTCAAAACGGGTTACAAAAGTTAACCTAGACTATTATATCAACATTAATGACACGCCCATAAACACAGGCGTTACAATTCTCTCCACCTTAGAATGATTCCGTCCCCGGAATCACACATCAACAAACAAATGCGGATAGCGACCCATCATGTCACTCTCCGTCTCCCAGGTGAGATTCGGCCCATTCGTGTGTTTCCATCGGACAAGCACTAACTCGACCAACTTGCGTCGTAACTTCTTAGTCTTTCGGTCAACGATTGCCTCTGGTTCTTCAATCAACCTTTTGTTCTCATCGATTCTCAACTCCGAAAGTGGAATCATGTCGGGAACTTCTCCCGTGAACTTCCTCAAATAACACACATGAAAAGTGTTATGAATTCCATTCAGTTCTTCTGGTAGTTCGAGCTTGTAAGCTTGGTTCCCAATCCTCTGAAGAACTTTAAACGGTCCAATAAACCTTGGATTTAATTTTCCCCTTTTACCAAATCTTATAAGTCCCTTCCACGACGAGACTTTAAGCAAAACTGAATCTCCAACTTCAAAAGTCATTGGTCTTCGCTTGTTGTCAGCATAGCTCTTTTGACGATCCTGAGCTGCTAACATTCTTTCCCTAATTATTTTCAACTTGTCAGCAGTTTGATGGACTATCTCCGGTCCCATAAACTGCTTTTCCCCAACCTCAAGCCAACAAGATGGCGTACGACACTTCTGTCCATACAAATCTTGATAAGGTGTCATCTTTATGCTCGAGTGGAAACTATTATTATAGGAAAATTCTACCAAAGGTAAATGTTCATCCCAATTACCTAGGAATTCCAGGGTACATGCTCTCAGCATATCTTCAAGTGTTTGTATCGTTCGTTCGCTCTGACCATCAGTCTACGGATGGTAAGCTGTACTTAAACACAACTAGGTACCCAATTCCTCTTGTAGACTTTTCCAAAATCGCGAGGTGAAACGGCTATCACGATCCGACACAATCGTTAGCGGAACACCGTGAAGCCTCACAATTTCCTTCACATAAGAAGTCGCAAGCTTATCCATAGACCATTTCTCTTTGGCTGCTATGAAATGCGCACTCTTAGTGAATCGATCAATGACCACCCAAATCATGTCGTGACCACTTTTTGTTATGGGCAATTTAGTGACAAAATCCATAGCAATATCTTCCCACTTACCCATAGGCACAGGCAATGGTTCTAAACTCCCGTACGGTTTCTAATGTTGTGTCTTGATTCTCGCACAAGTCACACACTCGGCCACATACTTTGCAACATCGAGCTTCATCGTCGGCCACCAGTAGTAGGGTTTCAGGTCCCTATACATTTTAGTGCTACCAGGATGAATCGAGTACATGGTCTTGTGAGATTCTTCCATCAGAAGATCTCTGACTCCTCCTGTCTTAGGTATCCAAATCCGATCTTGGAACACCTTCAGTCCATGACTGTTTATACCGAACACCAACGTTTTGCCCAAACGTTCCTCCGTTCGGTCATTCTTCTCAGAAGCTTCCTCTTGAGCTTTCTTTATACTTTCCACAATTGTCGAGACAACTTCAATTCTCAACGCTCTTGGCCTTTTCCTTTCAAGATTGACTTTCCGACTGAGAGCATCAGCAACTACATTAGCTTTACCAAGGTGGTAAAGTATCTCACAATCGTAGTCCTTAAGTAACTCTAGCTAGCGTCGTTGGGTCAAAACACAACCCAATCCAACCCCATACGCATCGCTATAAACAGCGAAGTCTTCAACTCCATCGGGTAGAGAAAGTATTGGTGCCTCGCATAGTTTCTTCTTTAGCTTCTCGAATGCTTCTTTATGCTTATCACTCCAAGCATAAGTAACTCTTTTGTGGGTCAAAGCTGTCAATGGACTAGCGATCGAAGAAAAGCCTTGGATAAACCTTCGGTAATATCCGGCTAATCCTAAAAAGCTTCGGATTTCCGTGGGACTTTTTGGTTGTTCCCACTTCATTACAGCTTCAATCTTGGATGGATCAACCATTATCCCTTCTTGGTTGACCACGTGACCCAAGAATTGGACTTCTCGAATCCAAAAATCACATTTGGAGAACTTCGCATACAGCTTCTCCTTCTTCAAAACTTCTAACACTTCTCGCAAGTGTCTGCCATGCTCTTCTTGGCTCTTTAAATAAATCAGAATGTCATCTATGAACATTATCACAAATTTATCTAGGAACGGATTACAAAACCTATTCATCAAATCCATGAATGCTGCTGGAGCATTGGTTAGTCCAAACGACATAACCAAAAACTCGTAGTGTCCATATCGTGTTCTGAATGCAATCTTCTCTATATCATGCTCTCTTACTTTCAGTTGATGATATCCTGACCTCAGGTCGATCTTTGAAAAATAACTTGAACCTTGTAGTTAATCGAACAGGTCATCAATCCTTGGCAACGTGTATCTATTCTTTATCGTTGCTTTATTCAGCTCTCTGTAATCAATGCACATCCTCATACTTCCATCTTTCTTCTTTACGAATAACACCGGAGCTCCCCAGGGCGATGAACCAGATCTAATGAAACCTTTGTCCAATAACTCCTGAAGTTGCATCATCAGATCCTTCATCTCCGTCGGTGCTAATCGATAAGGTGCTTTTGCTATTGGCGTCGTCCCTAGCAACAAGTCTATTCTAAACTCCACTTGTCTATCAAGCGGTAATCCGGGAAGATCTTCGGGAAATACTTCCGGAATTTCTTCTATTAAGAAGTTAATGTTTACTGTATTAGCCATACACTGATAAAACTTCGACACTCTTTTCCGATCGGTACATTTCATACTGGAATGTATTGCACACATCTTACTACTCTTGCCTTTTTCTTCTAATAAAAGCGATTAATGAGTCAACATATGAAACGACACGTTGATGAGATCTCGCAATACTGTGTTAGTAAATGATAGTTTAAGCCCACACGATCAGGAGACATCACATTCTTACTAAACTGGAAGTTGTTAATGTCAAAAAAGGGGAGAATCTTACTAAAGTTGAGGAAACTAAATGTTGTTGATCTAAAAAAAGCAAATTTTAAAAGAGAATCAAGTTGAAATCAACATTCTCATCTGCAATTCATAGTCAGGCTGACATCAACATTCTCATCTGCTAGTCATAAAAGTTGATGTCTGTCCACTGCGATTCATAAATGTTGATTCAAATGAAAATCATTCACCTTCTCAAAACGAGCATTCGTTAAAGTTGAAGAATTTAAAGTTTCAATCTTACTCTCAAGGGGGGCATAAGATTCATTGAAGATTAGTTTTGACATCATCAGATAGGGGGAGATTGTAAGGTCACACCTTATGATCTAACGAGTCCAACACTCTACATGCTATCTGTTAGCATCAACGTCTACATACCGTCAGCGCCAGCGTATCAAGTCCATCAGCATCAGCGTGTAGTTAGCTGTTCTATCTAATGTTTTGTGTATATTAGGTAATGATATAGATAAATATAGAATAGATAGCATATCCGATATCTTTGTTATGAAGATCGGTTCTTAGTATAGATATAATATAATCCCTTCAATCAAGGGGTATACTTTTATAGATTAGTATATAATAAACATTAGGGGAAACCCTAGTTTTGAGTTTGTCTTGGACCGTCTCTGTGACAAACTATCTTCTTGGTGAAGACAAACCCTTTCTCGGTGAAAGACGATTTGGATAACTCCTTGTGTTATTTACTTTCTGTTCTTTATTTTGCTTAGATTAGTTTGCTTTTGTTCTTTATACTTGAAGTGTATTCGATCGATACAAACCTTCAATTTTTAATATAACATTTTCTTCAAAAACTCTTTTTAAGTATTATTTTACCAAAGGAGTATACATTGTATATTTTGCTGCTAACATTGCCTATGTATGATCTTCTCTCTCACCTTCTAAATGTCTCAGGATCCTTCGTCTCCATTTCGACATGGATCTTAACTGATTAGATCAGCACGTGATTCCTTAAATGCATCACCTTCCTTGTAGAGCTAGCTGACGTTGACTCTACATCTTTTCTTCAACACCAACTGCCCTCTCATGGACGATGATGCTCATAATGATTGTGTAACACCAGATTCCTGGTACGATTTTATTTAAGTATTTTTCTTAATTTTTCCATGAACTCGGCGAGTCTGCGTCCCGACTCGCCAAGTATCAGCGAGGCGGACACGGGGCTTAAACGGGGAACTCGGCGAGTCGATGCATGGACTCGGCGAGTCCACCCGTCTGGATGAAACTCTATTTTAAGACATTGTACCCTATTTTACCCACTCAAAAACACCCGTTTCATCCCATTTTACTACCAGAGAGCAGTAGAGAACGACCCTAGCCCCTTTTTGTGTTCTTGAGTGATTTTGATCTTCCAAAGAAGGTTTTGGAGTTTAGAAGAAGAGGGAGGAAGTAGAGTGTTCCAAAAGTGAAGGTAGACCCGAAATCTACTCTGTGGAAGGCATCAAATCAGGTAATAAACCCCCCCCCCCCCCCACTTTGCTCATTAGCTCTTAGGTTCCTTTTGTCCCCAATAGGTGGTCTTCAAGCCTTAAAACCCCCAGATTTCGTGTGTATATGTGATAACCAGACCCTAGGAAGTGAGACCCATGCGTTGGATCTGTTGCTTGTCTCAGGGGTTGGCCAGAATGGGTGAAGAGTCGCAGGGGACTCGGCGAGTGCCAAAGTGCACTCGGTGAGTTCCATAAAGATGGCCTTGAACTCGACGAGTTGTTGTTCAAACTCGACGAGTCCCTTGAATATAGCCTTGAACTCGACGAGTTGTTCTTCCAACTCGGCGAGTCGTATGAACTTTCCCCGATTTCAGTAGGGTTTAAATGCAGAAGGTCCAACCCTTCGTAACCGCACGCGGAATTAGCAATTTAACGTGTAGCTATAGTCCCAGAATCTCCAAACCTCCAAGGTTGATGTTCTAAGGGAAGATTGGAGCGGCTTGTGAGATCTGTTCGTCGGACTCAGCGAGTCCAGTCGCGAGTTTGTTAGTTGTCCCCGTTTAGCGAGTCAGGCTGACTCAGTGAGTGGGAGCAGGGACCTGATGAGTCAGAGTCGGACTAGACGTAGAAAGACTCGGCGAGTCGCTTTATGGACTCGGCGAGTCCAGTCAATCAGACAGTTGACTTAGACCAGTCATTTGACCTAAGGGGTATTTATGAGAACCTAATCCATGTTTACGGATTTATAGTCGTAGGGGTTATCGGTGCGGCAGCCAGGCGTAGGTTGAGCAAGTTTTCAGCAGCTACTCTCGAGGTGAGTTTTCCTTCCAGTAGGGACGGGTCTAAGGCACCAAGGCCGGCCTGTATAGACGATATGTTAGTATCGGAGTGTGGGCAGAGCTTGTATCTCATAGTTGAGTTTGATTGTGATACCTGCTAGTATGATAGAATTGTTTATACTCGTTGTCTGTGTGATACTTGTATGTTATGGTTCAGTAAGGGGGTGTGGGCAAGGCCCGTATCTCTCAGATAGCGGAGTGTGGGCGAGGACCGTATCTCTCAGATAGCGGAGTGTGGGCGAGGCCCGTATCTCCCAAATAGCGGAGTGTGGACGAGACCTGTATCCCCATGGGTGTGGGCGAGGCCCGTATCCCTTAGTTGTTCATTATATGATTGTACGGCATGTGGCATTATGGGGGAAACTCACTAAGCTTTGTGCTTACAGTTTACAGTTTGTTTTCAGGTACCTCTTCATCGAAGGGGAAGGAGCTGGCGCGGTAGCGGCACATCATACATGCACTCTGTTTTTCCGCATCATGATCTATTCTGGGATTTTGTACTCTGACATTATGGTTGTTTTGTGTGTTGGATTTTAGACACGAAATATGTTTATGAAATGTTATGATCAGACGATGTTTATTTACTAATGTTTTTCAAAAGCACTGATTTAAAAATGAAAATTTTTGGGATGTTACAAGTTGGTATCAGATCCCTGGTTTGAGGGATTCGGATACACCTTCGGGGGTGTCTGGACTCAAATCGAGGGATTAAAAGATTTTTTTTAAAGAAATAATTTTCTAAACACTAAGTAAAAGAGTTTCGAGAAAGAACAAGGTGTATGATGTGCGCGACCGGCCGAGCTCAAGTAGGTTTTCCCCAAAGTACCCATACAAGTTATTGTTGTAATTATCAGTTTCAGTTTCAGTAGAACAGCATGCTAGAATAGGACTAAGGATCTAGGAATGATGCCTTATGCGCCTGCTTTATGTGTTCCAGCTTTATGAAAATTGCATGCTAGTACTGAGTAGATAGTAGTAGGACAGCATGTTTAGGTTATGCCTGATAGTATGAGCTTAGCATTGTATGCTAGTACAGATCTGTCAGTATGATAGCCAGAGTAGTATATACTTGATTATGTGTGCTCAATGCCCGAATGCTGCTTGCTATGTGCTTTTAGGGGTTCTAGTCGTCTTTCACTAACTAGTAAACGAATATGTTAAGTTACATACTGCGAGGACTAAATAATTTCAGAAGGTTAGGTCTAGCCCTATTTCACAGCTCTTGTTTGAGTCCAACCGTTGTAGGATAGGACCTTTCATTCGAAGAATTATCTAGTCTGAGTAATATGTAATAGTATTCGAGAGCTAGATAGGGGAAGAAGGCAGGAACTTCTTATGCAGCTGATGGCGGAGGGTGGGATGGTGATTACCTAGGGCAAACCTAGGATGAGATTAGCTCGAGATCAGCAGTAGTAGTAGAAGGGATTTAATGTAGCCAAGGCAGTTCTTGAGGAAAGTACGGATAAATGTGGAAGGTAGTATGGGCCCGTACTACTGGAAGCAGAGGATCCGTACTTGAATCGAGGAAGGCTGAGGCAAGACCAGGGACCTTACAGTAGATGTGATCCCTCTAGATGTATTAGTACCACTGACATTTGTCGTTATGTATTGCAGAATGGTGGTACTATGTTCAAGGCCAACAGTTGGCGGTTTGAGAGAGGGATCGGGTTCGGGTTCAGGTTCCGAACCAATGGATGAGAGGCTACGTGAGTTCATCGCGTCAGAGATCACCTGAGGCATCCTTGAGTCGACCCCCATCATTTTTGGATTGATCAAGGAAGGGATAGTTGAGCTGATGGAGGACCGCCTCAGGGCGTTCAGGAGTGACATGGCATCTGGCCAGTCAGGATCTCGCACACTGTCCTTCAAGGACTTCAGGAGCAACGATGCGATGGATTTCCATGGGGCGAAGGACCCCATTGCGGCCAGGCGATGGATCGCAGACATTAAGTCTGCGCAGCTGACCAGCTTCTGCCCCGAGGGGTCGAAGGTGAGATATGCAGCAGGGTGTTTGAGAGACAGAGCTAGAGACTGGTGGGAGTCTGTTGGTGACTCATTGGGAGCCTCGGCTGTTGAGGCTATGACATGGCCGGACTTTGTGACCCGGTTCAGAGTGGAGTTCGTACCTACAGTGGAGCTCCAACAGTTAGCCAGGGAGTTTTTGGATATGAGACAGACAATGGAGACTGTGGCGAAGATCACCGCCAAGTTCCGGGAGAGGGCGTTACTGGTGCCTTAGTATGTGGGTGAAGAGGATATGAGGAGGACCCGCTACCACGACATGCTGCGAGCCGACATTCGGGAGCATGTCAGTTTTTCAGCTTGCCCGACCCTGGATTCTATGATTGCTAGGGCGAGGGAGAGGGAGAGAGATCTGGAGCACATCCGAAAGAGGAAGGTAGAGGAGGGACAGGTGGCAGGGGCTTCGGGGATGAAGCCCAAGGGATCAGATGGTAGGCCGAAAGGCCACTCAGGACCAGGCCGCTGCAGGAAATGTGGCAGGTCGCACGAGGGAGCATGTAGGTTAGGATCGTCGGGCTGCTACAAGTGCGGCAAGACGGGACACTTTAGCAAGGATTGTACTGCCACTACTCCGGTTTTTCAGACATCTGAGTTGCTGTGTTTCCACTGCAACCAGAGGGGCCACAAGAGGGCCAACTGCCTCCAGTTGGTAGCAGCCGCGCCAGTAAAGGCGCCAGCTCCAGCGACCCTGCGAATTACAGATGGTCGGCAAGGCAAGGCAGATGCTCCGATGGTGAGGAGCCGGGCACTTCAGCTGACAGCTGAGGAGGCACGCGCTACACCCGATGTGGTGACGGGTATGATTCTTTCCCTCTGACTTATTTATATGATGTTTATGATATTGATATGTGCTCTGTGTGTATACGTTTAGGATCGTTCCATGTGAACGGTATCTTAGTACAGGTGTTGTTTGACTCGGGTGCCACCCAATCGTTTGTTTCTCTTGCACTTAGCAAGAAGTTTTCTGAGTTTGCATGCATGTTAGAATGCCCTTTAGAGGTCGAGATTGCGGACGACCAGTCAGTACGAGCATCTGAGGTCTTCCGAGATTGTGTGCTAAGGTTATTTGAGGAGCGCTACTTGGTGGATTTGGTTCCCATTCCATTGCGTGGGAACAAGGTGATTATAGGAATGGATTGGCTCAGCCCTAATGGGGCGGTGATCAACTGCGCGCAGCAGCTGGTGCGGATCAGAACCCCAGGTGGGGGAGAGCTAGTGATTAGGGGTGAGAGGCCATAGCGAGGACCAGCTCTATGTTCAGCAGCGAGAGCTAGGCGTTACCTTCAGCAGGGTTGCACGTGTTATGTCGTCTATGTTGTGGATACCCGGGAGGCGGGTAGGACTACGGTGGACGATGTACCCGTGGTACGAGAGTTTGCGGATGTATTCCTTGAGGAGCTGCCTGGGATACCTCCGGAATGACACGTGGAGTTCAGGATTGACCTAGTCCCTGGTACGGCTCCAATAGCCAAGGCACCGTATCGGTTGGCTCCTCCCGAGATGCAGGAGTTGTCTGCACAGCTGCAGGAGCTGTTGGACAAGGGTTTTATCAAACCTAGCAATTCACCCTGGGGAGCCCCGATTCTGTTTGTGAAGAAGAAGGATGGGTCGCGTCGGATGTGTATCGATTATAGGGAGCTGAATAAGGTAACGGTGAAGAACCGCTACCCACTCCCGAGGATTGATGACCTCTTTGACCAACTGCAGGGAGCATCTTGGTTCTCCAAGATTGATTTGCGTTCAGGGTATCACTAGATGAGGGACAAAGAGGAGGACGTACAGAAGATTGCGTTTCGGACGCATTATGGCCATTATGAGTTTGTGGTGATGCCATTCGGGCTCACCAATGCTCCTGCCGCGTTCATGGACCTCATGAACCGCGTGTGTAGACTGATGTTAGACCGGTCGGTGATAGCATTTGTTGATGATATCTTGGTTTACTCCAAGACGCGAGAGCAGCATGAGGAGCATTTGCGAGAGGTTCTGGAGACCTTGAGGAGGGAAAACTTGTATGCTAAGTTCTCCAAGTGTGAGTTCTGGTTGCGCGAGATGCAGTTTCTTGGGCACCTTGTCAACCAGAACGGGAATTCGCTAGATCCGGCCAAAGTGGAGGTCGTGACGAGTTGGGAGGTTCCGAGGTCTCCATCAGAGATTCGGAGCTTTCTAGGATTGGCAGGCTACTATTGGAGATTTATTCAGGACTTCTCCAAGATAGCAGTTCCGCTCACCCGACTGATTAAGAAGTCGGTGGTGTACCGCTGGGGGCCTGAGCAACAAGCCGCATTCGAGATGCTGAGACAGAGATTGTGCGAGGCGCCAATCTTGGCCCTGCCCGAGGGCATGGAGGATTTTGTGATGTACTGTGACGCATCCATCACAGGTTTGGGAGCAGTATTGATGCAGAGAGGGCATGTCATCGCCTACCCGTCGAGGCAGCTGAAGCTTCACGAGACAAACTACCTGACGCATGATTTTGAGTTGGGGGCTGTTGTGTTCGCCCTCAATATTTGGCGTCATTACCTCTATGGGGTTCGCTGTACGATTTACACGGACCACAAGAGCTTGAGGTACCTCATGGACCAGCCAAATCTGAATATGAGGCAGCGTCGGTGGCTTGATGTGGTAAATGATTATGATTCTGAAATCCTTTACCACCCGGGGAAGGCCAATGTGGTGGCCGATGCGCTTAGCTGCAAGGCGGCACCGATCAGAAATATTTGCATGCGGATGACAGTGGTGACTCCGCTTTTGGAGCGGATTCGGGAGGCTCAGCAGGAGGCAATGAAGGAGGAACATCGGAAGAGTGAGCGCATAGTGGGTCAGGTTTCCTCCTTCGACTATGATAGCAGGGGATTATTGACATTACACCGCAGGGTGTGGGTGCCATACCTCGGAGGAGTGCGCCAGATCTTGATGGAAGAGGCATACAAATCTCGATTCTCCATTCATCCCGTGGTGACAAAGATGTATAGGGATCTTTGTCTGGACTATTGGTGGCCCTGCATGAAGCGGGACGTGGCTTGGTACGTCGAGCGATGCTTGACCTGCAGGAAGGTCAAGGTCGAGCATCAGAGACCGCATGGCAAGATGCAGCCATTGGATATCCCATTGTGGAACTGGGAAGATATTACGATGGATTTTATCACCAAGCTTCACAGGACCGCGCGGGGAGTGGATTCGATTTGGTCATCGTTGATCGATTGACCAAGAGCGCCCACTTTATTCCGATTCAGGAGAGCATCTCGGCCGAGAAATTGGCTGATATTTACATCAGAGAGGTAGTGGCGCGGAACAGAGTACCAGTTTCGGTAATTTCGGATAGGGATGTACGGTTCACTTCCAGGTTCTGGAAGAAGTTTCATGACGAGCTGGGTACTCGTCTGCATTTTAGTACCGCCTTTCACCTGCAGACGGACGGCCAGAACGAGCGGACCATCTAGACTCTGGAGAACATGTTGTGGGCGTGTGTTTTAGACTTCAGAGGTAGCTGGGATACCTACCTTCCGTTGGCATAATTCTCGTATAATAATAGCTATCATGTGAGTATCGACCGTCCTCCCTTCGAGATGTTGTATGGGAGGAAGTGCAGGACCCCGATATGTTGGGGCGAGGTTGGTCAGAGAGTCATGGGGAGCACCGAAGTAGTGCTCAAGACAACAAAGAATATTCAGCAGGTCCGGAGCAGGCTTCAGACTGCTCAGAGTCGGCAGAAGAGTTATGCCGATAGGCGCCGATCAGACTTGGAGTTCCAGGTCGGGGATATGGTTCTCCTGAAAGTGTCGTCGTGGAAGGGCGTCATTCGATTCAGGACACGGGGCAAGTTGGGTCCCAGGTATATTGGACCATTTAGGATTGCGGCCCGAGTGGGTAAGGTGGCATACCGGCTGGATCTGCCAGCCGAACTCAGTCAGATCCACAGCACTTTCCACGTCTCCCAGCTGCGGAAGTGCCTGGTGGACGACTCAGCAGTGGTGCCTTTGGAGGACATCCAGATTGATGACAGCCTGAATTATATCGAGCGGCCTGTGGCCATCCTAGAACGGAAATCAAAGGAACTGAGGAACAAGAGGGTGGAGTTGGTGAAGGTGCAATGGAAGCACCGGAAGGGCTCGGAATGGACTTGGGAGCCCGTGAATGAGATGATGGAGCATTACCCGGAGCTGTTCCGGGAAGGAGCGACAGACTTCGAGGACGAAGTCTAAAATAAGTGGGGAGATTTGTAACACCGGATTCCTGGTACGATTTTATTTAAGTATTTTTCTTAATTTTGCCATGAACTCGGCGAGTCTGCGTCCCGACTCGCCGAGTATCAGCGAGGCAGACACGGGGCTTAAACGGGGAACTCGGCGAGTCCACCCGTCTGGATGAAACTCTATTTTAAGACATTTCACCCTATTTTACCCACTCAAAAACACCCATTTCGTCCCATTTTACTCCCAGAGAGCAGTAGAGAACGACCCTAGCCCCTTTTTGTGTTCTTGAGTGATTTTGACTTCCAAAGAAGGTTTTGGAGTTTAGAAGAAGAGGGAGGAAGCGGAGTGTTCCAGGAGTGAAGGTAGACCCGAAATCTACTCTATGGAAGGCATCAAATCAGGTTATAAACCCCCCCCCCCCACTTTGCTCATTAGCTCTTAGGTTCCTTCTGTCCCCAATGGGTGGTCTTCAAACCTTAAAACCCCCAGATTTCGTGTGTATATGTGATAACCAGACCCTAGGAAGTGAGACCCATGAGTTGGATCTGTTGCATGTCTCAGGGTTGGCCAGAATGGGTGAAGAGTCGAAGGGGACTCGGCGAGTGCCAAAGTGCACTCGGCGAGTTCCATGAAGGTGGCCTTGAACTCGACGAGTTGTTCTTCAAACTCGGCGAGTCCCTTGAATATAGCCTTGAACTCGACGAGTTGTTCTTCCAACTCGGCGAGTCGTATGAACTTTCCCCGATTTCAGTAGGGTTTAAATGCAGAAGGTCCAACCCTTCGTAACCGCACGCGGAATTAGCAATTTAACGTGTAGCTATAGTCCCAGAATCTCCAAACCTCCAAGGTTGATGTTCTAAGGGAAGATTGGAGCGGCTTGTGAGATCTGTTCGTCGGACTCGGCGAGTCCAGTCGCGAGTTTGTTAGTTGTCCCCGTTTAGCGAGTCAGGCTGACTCAGTGAGTGGGAGCAGGGACCTAATGAGTCAGAGTCGGACTAGACGTAGAAAGACTCGGCGAGTCGCTTTATGGACTCGGCGAGTCCAGTCAATCAGACAGTTGACTTAGACCAGTCATTTGACCTAAGGGGTATTTATGAGAACCTAATCCATGTTTACGGATTTATAGCCGGAGGGGTTATCGGTGCGGCAGCCAGGCGTAGGTTGAGCAAGTTTTCAGCAGCTACTCTCGAGGTGAGTTTTCCTTCCAGTAGGGACGGGTCTAAGGCACCAAGGCCGGCCCGTATAGACGATATGTTAGTATCGGAGTGTGGGCAGAGCCCGTATCTCATAGTTGAGTTTGATTGTGATACCTGCTAGTATGATAGAATTGTTTATACTCGTTGTCTGTGTGATACTTGTATGTTATGGTTCAGTAAGGGGGTGTGGGCGAGGCCCGTATCTCTCAGATAGCGGAGTGTGGGCGAGGCCCGTATCTCCTAGATAGGCGAAGTGTGGGCGAGGCCCGTATCTCCCAGATAGCGGAGTGTGGGCGAGGCCCGTATCCCCTAGCTGTTCATTATATGATTGTATGGTATGTGGCATTATGGGGGAAACTCACTAAGCTTTGTGCTTACAGTTTATAGTTTGTTTTTAGGTACCTCTTCATCGAAGGGGAAGGAGCTGGCGTGGTAGCGGCACATCATACACACACTCTGTTTTTCCGCATCATGATCTATTCTGGGATTTTGTACTCTGACATTATGGTTGTTTTTGTGTGTTGGATTTCAGACACGGAATATGTTTATGAAATGTTATGATCAGGCGATGTTTATTTACTAATGTTTTTCAAAAGCACTGATTTAAAAATGAAAAATTTTGGCATGTATTTTTGGGATGTTACAGATTGACATGTTGCATTCCTCTTGATGAGACCGGATAGGAGAGAACAGTGCCACTAAGTGTATTATGGGCACATATATCTTCTGTCTTGAACAACTTATTTCTGCTTCAATGGGATGAGGTGAAGTTAAGTGACATAACACGTCTAATTTCTATTGATGCTATCACTACAACACCATCCCCTCAGAGATGCAAAGACGTCTTCAACAAGACAATTGTCCCACCTTCTCTTCCTTCATGGATCACAATGAGTGGAACATTCAAGTTTTGTTTTGGTGGCTTTTATAACTCGAAGGTTACAAAGATTAGATCCTTTTAACTCGTTCGTTACAAAGACTGGTTCATGCTCTTCCTTCGTTCTTGGTGAACATGAAGTTTGGAATCAATCTGCAATATCTCAACGAATAAAGGCATTCTCTCTCTTTGTTTACTATGATTTGTGTTTATGTTTGATATGGTTGATCTTGTTTGCTCTCTTTTATAGACAGTCTTGAGGAGTAGATATCTCGGAAAATGGAAGTTCATTTATGGCCATTCAATTTAAAATATTTGATGGATTGAGTCTTTATCATGCTTCTAAAAAAGCTGCAAAAATAAAGCTTTTAGAATATTTCCTTGTTTGACTAACTCTTTTGTTTGTATTCTTATATTCTATATATTGTTATTTTATACAAGTTAAAAAAAAAAAAGATTTAACGGTGGCAATTCATAATTCAAGTATGTAACTTTAGACAAATCATCGTCCTTGGAAGTATGTTTTTAGTGTGTATTAAGTCTAATGTTCTGTGGAAACATTGAGCATAACCTAATGGCTTTCCCTGGTTGCATAGTCATCAGCATAAGAGTTACTTGTTTGTTCCATAAATTAAAAAGGGTTATTCATGTCCCTGACCACCTAGTATGAGGTATGACATGGTACCATAATGAATTGACGGTGAATCTTTGATTTTAGACTGTAACTCAATTCTATGATACAAAAGTTAAAACACTTCATGTTGATGAGTTAACACCTTTTATGATTCACGCTAATTCCACCTCTGTGTGACTGAAAGAATCCATTATTTCCTTAATATCTTATTAATAAAATTTGACGATTCACTATGATATACCACACACTAATAAAAGTTTGAAACTCTATGTCGATGGTTAGTCTATGTATCGTAGGCTATCACATGCACCAACCCATTCTTGCCGTTATATTCTTCTTTAAAGCTTATGATTCAACGTAATCTATTTCGAAGAGAGCTAGAAAAATCTATGTCGATTGTTAAGCTAAACCAGCACATCTTATCACACACATTAAACTGTTATCTCCATAAATTCTTCTTTAGAATTTTATGATTCAGCGTATAAAGTCGGACGCTAATGAGAATTCAAAAAATTTATGCCGATGGGTATATCTTTGTTCGTAATATATTACATGCACCTACCTACTCTTTCACAATAATTCTTCTATTAAGAAGTTAATGATTCATTGTCTTATCCATACACTGGTAAAACTTCTACACTCTTTGTTGATGGGTACATTTCATATCATAATTTATTACATGCATCATAAAACTCTTGCCTTTTTCTTCTAATAAAAGTGATTAATGAGGCAGCATATGAAACCACACGTTGATGAGATCTTGCAATACTTTGTCAATGAATGGTATTTCAAACCTATACTATCAGGAGACATCACAATCTTTCTAGACTACAAGTTGAAACTCTGATCGCTTCATCCAAACCCATATTTGCTACCGATGTCAAAAAGGAGGAGAATCTTACTAAAGTTGAAGAAACTACTAAATTTTGTTAAAGAAAAACAAAATTTAAGAGGGAGTCGGGACTCAAGCTAACATCAACATTCTCATCACCTTTTCAGGGAGAGCATTCATAAATGTTGCCTCAGCTGCTTGATGATGAAAAACGGAAAGTCATTCACCTTCTTTGGGGGAGGGGATTCATTAAATCTAAAGAATTTAAAGTCCCAATCTTACTCTCAGGGGGAGCACGAGCTAAAGAATTTATGGAAGGTTAGCTTTGACATCATCAGATAAGGGGAGATTGTAAGGTCACACTTATGATCTGATGAGTCAAATACTCTACACGCTAACTGTCAGCATTAGCGTCTATATCACCATTAGCGTCAACATATCAAGCCTATCATCGTCAGCGTGTAGTTAGTTATTCTATGTAACATTTTGTATATTAGATAATGATATATATATATATATATATATATATATATATATATATATATATATATATATATATATATAATAGATAGCAGATCCGATATCCTTGTGATGAGGATCAGTTTTTAATATAGATAAGATACAATCCCTTTAATCAAGGGATATACTTGTATAGATTAGTATATATTCAACATTAGGGTGAAACCATAATGTACCATGGCTTGGTGTTGTAATAGTCTTTATGAAAACCCATTGTCTTGGTGAAAACAAACCCTTTCTTGGTAAAAAGAACAATTTGGTGAATCCTCTGTGCTATTTACTTTTCTTTTCTTTAATTTCTTAGTAATTTTGTTATAGTTTGTTATACTTGAAGTGTATCCAATCAACACAAACCTTCACATACACTATCCGGATAAAGTGTATAAGCTTAGTAAGCCTAATTAGAGGCTTGATGAAGTATCGTAAAATAGAAATCTACACTTCCATGAGAAATTCAAACGATATTGATTTCTCGAAGTCCATTTTATTTCTTAGTAGATGTCAAAGCTAGTTGGAGCATAATTGTTATGCTGGTATTGCATGTTGCAAATTGCAAAAGTTCAAAAAATGTTTTGCTATAATAGACTTAAGGGAGAGGGCACTTATACTTCTTTTCAAGTCTAAAGGTTTAGATTGTATAGAACTTAGTCGAAGGTGTACCATGTCAAAATGTTTCGAGATTTGGGTATTCTAAATATGGAAATACTCTAGCATGGAATTGAACAAATATTTGACCCTTGTAATAATGAATCGAATCCAATATGCTTCAAATATTTGATTGATTACATATGCTATAATATTCAATTATTTTATTTTTTCAAATGCTTTTAGCATTGTGCGAAAAAGGATTAGAATTGCATGTGACTGAAGTTGTCACACAACTATCAAGAACATTCTAAGTTTTTACCGAATAATAGGTTACTTGTGAACAGTTGGAAGTATGATATTGTTTGGAAAGGACCATAGTGACACGTTTTGGATTGAGATGATTCTTTGTCAGCATTGATGGTCATACGGAAATATTGAAATGTTTCCATAATGGGAGATGTTTTCAAAATCTACATGTGAGTTGGAAACTTTAATGCAAAGAAGTGTTCAAGGAGTGTACCTTGAATTTGAGACTTCATAACTATGGAATTGTTCTGAGTAACAAGTTCCAGTGGAACGTTCTATAATGTCAAAGGCTCGGTCTCTGTGACTTAGGAATCTTTAACATCACATAAAGACAATGCATGTAAAGATGAAATTCCACTACATCTTAGATGGTGATAAGAATTTGGAATCATGAATTGAGCGTCGTTGGAAGTAATGTCCAATCGATATGTTCGTAAAGGAAGGACCATCGAGAGGCATAGTATGCATGTTCATGACATGGCATGACTGATGTTATCTAATTCAAGTGGTTAGTTGATTGCTCGAAACATTATACAATGAAAAATTCATAATTTTAATGGTGATTAAATAATATGGATTTATATATGGTTAATGGGTATGATAACATAGTTATTTAATTTATTATTATGTGTGACATCCCCAATTTCACAGCCAAAAAAGGCCGATTTGTTTGTGCTTTGTTTTTTAAAATCGGAGTAATCTTTTAAAGAAAATAGTTGCGGAATTTGTTCCCAAAACAAAAATATGATACGAATTTATCAAAGCATTTCTTTAAAGAAATGTATTTTTATTAAATAACAAAATCCCGGGATGTCAGGTTCCGATACAGACCAAAAGCATAAACAGTAAAAATAGACCTTACAACAGTCATTTATAACTGTTGATCTATAATCCAAAATCTCTCGTCAAGTCCACCAACTTATACTCTTGTGTCATTACCTGTAATGCAAAGAAAACTAAGTGGTTCGGGCTTGGGAGCCTGGTGAGCATATAGTATTTTCAACCCACAATAATATAATTATTATAATTAATTATCAAACAATCAACCCAATCTCCCATCCCCATTATCTTCCTTACTCTTACGGGTTTACCCTAAAAGTCATCTATTCGTTCACTCCGTAATAGGCACTAAGACAATAGTTGCCAGAATTCTTTATTAGGCACTAAGACAATAGCTGCCAAGGTTCCTTCGTAAAGCACTAATTCCATAGCTGCTATGGTTCATTCATCAGGTACTAAATCCATAACTACCAGTGTAGGTACTAAGTCCATAGCTACCAACGTTTATCTAACAGTTCTAAATCCATAGCTACCAGCGTTCGTCTCTATGGTACTAAATCCATAGCTACCAAGGTTTATCTATATAGTACTAAATCCATAGCTACCGAGGTTTATCTTTCGTCTCATCCTCAAACTCATCCTTCATCACACACCAACTATTTTGTCTACCCATGTTCTACCTAACATATTTGTAGATATAAATACTTACACAGTTTAAATCATTTAACACCTGTATAAAATATCAATTCCACGCCCATCTCAAAGAGACAAATAATATATAAACACATAACACATATTTCATAGCAAATACTTCGTATTTATGTGTTGGAAGAAAGTAACCACACACTCACTTATATAAACAACAATATACTTAATACATTCAAACAATACTTATATATATTATCGTGTTTATGAAAGGGACTATACACTCACTTGATCAGAAGATGATCGGACAGCACTATGACTTGTAAAAGTAGTATTTTTTGGTAGATCTTCACAAAAACCGGGCTCCTCGCGGGCAAAGCTTCGGCTCGGAAACTCTTTTTTTCTCGGGATCTTCGGGCTTCGGGACTCGCTTCAGGTCTCGAGATGATACCGGGGCTTCATGGGTACTTCTTTGCGTGTAAATCGAGGTAATATGGGTGAGAGATGATAGAATATCGCAACCCTAAATGGCTGGCCCTTCAAATCTATTTATAGGGCAAAATTGGCCCTTGCCACGTCGTGGCACCTTTTCCACGTCGTGGGCTTGGTCGTCATTACATGCGTCGTCGCAAGTTGCGTCTGGGGGACTCCCGGAGGTGTCAGAAGACTTGCCACGTCGTGGCACTGCTTGCCACGTCGTGGTATCTGACAGTTTTGGGGTTTCGCGCCCCGAACTTCAGAAATTCATAACTTTCGCATACGAACTCCGTTATAAAATCATAACTTCTTCATCCGACGTCCGTTTTCGCCTATCTTTTTATCGTTTCACTAATATTAATGAGATCTTAGATTCTCGTTTAGATTGCTTCGGCTAAAAACCGCTCGGTCTCAAATCGAGTATTCGGACTGCATACTGCTAAGTCGAAACTTCAGAAAATCATAACTTCCTCATACGAAGTCAGATTTGAGCGTTATTTTTATGCACGCTCTCGGTTTAACGAACTATATGACTTTTTTTTATATTACTAAGGCTAAATATTGCTCTAACGTAAATTTCAGTTTTTACGTTATTCAGCTTCGTGCCGGTTCTGTCGCGAAACTTCGACAAGTCATAACTTCTTCGTTATAACTCGGATTTTGGCGTTCTTTATATGTACGGAATCCTTGTAACATATAATACAAGTTAGTTAAGATTATTCATTCTAAATAATCTTCTATCAAAAATTTATTTTTGATGCTTATCGTCTCTAAATTGACCAGCCCGGATCTACGGGCGTTACATTATGTTTCACTTTGCGTGTTTTACTTCCCTGAGTAATTTTGATATTATTCAAAATTCCACATCCATTCATAATTTTTGAAGTAAGTAGTGAATTAAGACTGTGATGAATTGATTGCGGATTATCAATTGAGGTTAAGACATTGCAATTGGAATTGCTATAATATTCATGAGTGCTTTGAAAATAGAGATTTTAAGTATGGGATAAACCCACGCTTAGATATCATTTCATGGATTCAACCACAAGTAATTCTAATATGATAATATCTACTATTCTTAAAGCAGAAATATATAGTTCATAGTTTACAGATCAATTGTGCACTGGTTTGCTCAAATGCATCTTGTAACTGGATGTTATAAAGGGTTATTCCATGTGTGATTTGATATGTAAATTGTATGACTATATAGTCAATGTAATTCTTTCCTTTTCCTAAATAAGGAAAAACGATATATATGGGCCCCTCGGTGATTTGAGTTGATCTATGAAAACCAGGAGCCTGGTCCGGACTAAATTGATGTGTTCGATTTTGTAGTCTGAAATTCGATCACAAATAGGTAAATTGGGAAAACATAGTAAATGAACATGAGGTTGATCATTTAATCCATGACTCAGTTCATACAATATCTTGTAGAATGATTGAATAGCAGATCACTTATCTTAGGGCCAATGTTTGATTTCAACCAGTGTTCGACAGTGGCTTTAGAAATCACTATTTGTTGTTTAGTTCAAGGTCTATACTTGCAATTGTAGTTATAGACTTGTCAAAATGGGAGACTGTTAAATTAAGGTGTATAAGTCAGTAACTAAATTGGTATTAGGTGAATTAAAAGCAAATTCATTTTTAGGTTGCCCTCAAAACTAGTAATCGGATATATTGAGTTTTGGAGGAAGAGATTGATTTGTTAATTTATTATATGATTAATAAGATAATTAGAAATTGAAATAAATAATTTATTAATATATTATATGATTATTATATTAACTGGAAATAGTAATAATTAATTTGGAATTAAAGAGAAATTAATTGGAATTAATTTCGAGATTAATTGGATAAATTAAAAGTGCAAGGACTGAAGTTGTAATTGTTCAACAATTGAACAAGAAGGTATTCCAGAACCTTCCAACTCCTTGAAGGAAATTAAGGAGGTTTATTAGGGTTTTTGTAATATTCCTTATGGATAATTAGGAAAATAGATAATTCCAATTTTGAAATAATATTATTTTGTTTTAAATTAGGGTTTCTAAGGTTTTTATATGTGCTATAAATAGGGTCCTTTGGCATCATTTTTTGACATAAAATATACACTCTATGAAGAACCAAAATTCTCCTCTAGCCTCCTCTCTCCTCAAGTCTTCATGCTACTAGGGTTTTAGGTACAAGCCATTAGAGGCATCCATTCCTTTGGTGCTAGATTTCCAAGATCTTTGAAGAAGGGATCTGCTTTGATTATTTGGGATTATAATCAAAAGGTATGTAACCCTAATTTGATGTGAATTTCAATTTCATAGCCTCTCTCCTACGGTTTCTTGAAATTCATAGTTAGTTGCTATTAATAGAGAAAACATATATCATTTCTAGGTTATATGTGAAATTAAGGGTTTAAGTGTTTTTCCGCTTATATGTAATTTTTATAACCTAGAAAACCCATCAAATGCTTCTAATCTATCGCCAGCTTCTCGATCAGCTCCCGGATTTCTGTTGGTGTCATATCACCTAAGGAACCGCCACTGGAAGCATTTATCAGATGCCTTTCCATGCATGTCAGACCTTCACATAAGTAGTTGTACAGTTGATAACCATTGATCCCATGTTGGGGGCAACGAACCACCACCTTTTTGAATCTCTCCCGGTAAGTGTGTAAAGCTTCTCTTTTTCCTTGTTTGATACCAAGTATTTCTCTTATGAGACTCGAAACACACATTTCTAGAAAATACTTCTCTAAAAACAACTTCGTGAGTTCTGGCTAAGTGGTGATGGAACCGTATGGGAGCTCGTACAACCATTCTCTCGCTGAGTCTTGAACTGAAAAAAGGAATGCCCTTAACTTTATATGATCTTCTGTTATAGCATGCGTCTTCATTCCTGAACAAGCTACGTTAAATTCTTTAAGGTATGAAATTTTAGTTTATCTCAAAGTTAAATCCCAAACTCGGAACCAATCTAATGCTTTGTACTTATTACCAGTTGACGAAAAGAATTACAGATTCTATTAATTGATCAACTGAAATGATAAAACCCTAACTATGTGATCATACTAAAAATAATTAACAATCAAACATTCATTAAGTTCAAAACTGAAACAACTAGATAGAATCACACAAAGAAAATCAGATTTGATAACTAATCACATGAAAAGTCCTAGTATAATGCACAATTGAAAAGTAGGGTTTTATCCACATGGTTAAAAACGAGTCTAAACTAATAAAAGTAAATATTTTAAACTAAGTGTATAAGATGATTCACAACCTTCAGATCTTCAGAAAGTGATAAAAAGTGTCAGAAATCGCCTTCAGAAGGGTATTCTGTCGTCTAGAACCATCTAACTCTCGAATCTAATCATGAGGATCCTATTTATACACAAGACAGAAGCTTCCGGAACAATTTGGTATGATTTGCGATCATAGAAACAGGATATGCGATCGTAGAAATTCAATTTTTTTCAAGAATTGCAATTAAATAAAGTACGATGCTATTTTTGAAGTTTTTGGAGCTACGTAAGAAAAATGTGACCGCATATATGCTTATAAGATCGCAGAAATTGGTTTTTTTCTCCATATGGCTTTTTCGACCTTGTAAATTCTCAACACATTTATGTGATCGCAGAAACCAAAAATGTGATCGCTTAAATGGCTTTTCGGCTCGTTTCGAACTTGATTCTTCAATTTAAGCACTCTAAGTCATTCCTTTGCATCCTTATTCAATTCTAACTCCATTTAAGCTCCAAATATGCATCCAGCTAATCCTAAAGTACCGCTCCACTCGAATTATCTGAAAACGACACAAAAATGCTAGCAATACTGGAGTTCTGATTAAAGGCATGAGCTGAACATTATTTTAACTAATGACATGAAAATATACAAATTATGAAGCTAAATGCTAATAAAAACTACCCTAAAGATGCATAAAATGACATCTATCTTGGGGCTCGCACAACAAGCAACTAGATCATGGGCCCTCCCTAAAGCATAACAAGTCCCATCCAAACCATAATAACGGGCCCCACCCAACATACAGGTAAGATACATGCAAGGTTCATAAATACAACAAACATCTAACATGCTACGAAGTATAGTGAGAAGATTCATCTAATCAAAGAGTTAAATTCCACTATCCGAACTTTAATGAATCAACTACACGAACTGCCTTACCAAACAAAGACTAAACCTTAGTCTACAACTCACAAACCCATCAATTTAACCAAAAGTCAAATCAATCAAAGAAAATATAAAAAGACAAAGTCAGTGGTCAAAAAGTAAACCTTTGGTCTACAAGGTGTGTCACAACGTGGTAAATGGATGACTACGATGTGGCATTGATCAGTTAAATACCTAAGGGGTTAAAGATAACGTTTTTTAGGAAAAGTTTATGCCACGACGTGGTAAAAGGATGACCACGACCAGGTCCGGCCGTGAGATTTTGGAGGCCCTATGCAATTTAATAAAAAATAGGCCATGAAACTTGTAAATCAAAAAGAGTATGTAAAACAATTGTTGCTTAAATACATTTATTTTTGCAACATTTTACTTTTACAACATTTTACTTTTATTTTTAGTTTTAGACTAAACCACTGCTTTTTTTTGAAAAATAAATGATAAATTACGAATAAAAATTACATAAAAATCCATACTAAAGAGCTCAGATTCTTGGATTAACTTCCATTCTAAAAGGAAACCAGTAATACATCACAAACAAGACATGAAATGATAAACTAAAATAAAAAATTCTTCAGCTAAAAATCTAACATTTACAGAGCAAACATTAACAAAAAAAAAAATACTTTCACTTTCATTTATGTGATGCCAACAAAACAAAATAACCCTTCCCTCTCCTTTCCCTCACCAGAACCCACCAACATAAACAAACACCAAATCTAACCAATACACCACCATAAAGATTCATTTTTAAGCTATTTACTTTCTATAATACAACATAAATTTCTAGTTTGTAATTATCTGAAGATGTAAATATCCACACCACAAAATGAATGAGCACAAACTTTTATCATATATACAAATAACAAACGAACCAAATAGGAAAACACAAAATTCTATTTGCTTGTGCCTTAACAAAAATCAGAAATTGATTCCCTTGTAACCTTGTGCCATTTGATTTGCGGAACTAATTTATGTGTCCCTTCAAAAATCCAAAAGTCAAATATTAAAAACAAAAAAGATCTAAAAATCAAGAATCAGAAACTCCTTGCACCTTGGATTTCAAAACCTCTAGTCGGATTGAATTTCGAGCTTCTAAAATCTGATTTTTGATGTGCAAGAAGAACGATCGAAAGATTGTAAGAACTGAAAACAAATTTTCAAGAAATCGATTTCCTCAATGCCTTGTTCGTTCCTTTTGATTTCTGATTTTCGAAACTTATGTGCTCATGTGCCTCTGTTCTTTTTCCTCTGAATCTGATTTTCAGAACTCAATTCTTGTAATCTAGTTCCTTCAGGATTATAAGTAAAAAATTAAGAAGAATAAAAAGAAGTAAGAACAAAGGAAAAAATAAAAAATTCAAAAATACCTTCATTTCTACCTTCTCCTTCTGATTTCGAAACTACAAGTCCACAAAATGAAATATGAAGCTTCTAAAATCCGATTTTCGAGAAGAAAGAAGTGAAGAACGTGTTTTATGATTTTTGAGAAAGATTGTAGGATGTTTGTATCTTTGTTTCAGAATTTTGAGAAAGATGAAAGAAGTGAAGAACTGTTACATAATTAATTCCTGCTCCTCCCCATGTGTAAGAAGAAATCGAAGGGTTTTTTTCTCTTTACAAAAAAAATTATCTTTTTCTCGCTTGTCTTGCGTTAGACGTTGACCTAAATTAACCTAATGTGTTTTGCAAGTTTTGGGCCAACTGAACATAGGTTAACGAAAATGTATAAAAATTATGGGCCCTCTGATTTTTTGGGCCCTGTTCAGATGCACCTTCTAAACATGGCATGGGCTGGTCCTGACCATGATGTTGGCATTTCATGAACTAGGCGTGTGTCCTAATGGACACTTCGATATGGTAGGAAGGATGCCACGGCGTGGTGGATGATGTATCCCAAACGCATAACTTTTAGGGTTTCTCCCATATTTAAGTACCTAATTCTTGGATTAGGTCATCTTCATCGGCCCCAATCTCTTCATTTTGAAACCTTAACCTCTCTTCCATGATTATGAGCTTGGTGGCTTGATCTTGAAATTGGATTGTTGATTTGGTGAAGCTTGTGAAGAAATGAACTTCTTATTGGTGCAAGGAAGTAAAGAGCAAGTCTAGATGCATCATCTTCTTCCAGTTTTTGAGTCATTGGAGGTATAAAGCTTGCACCTTCTAGCACCTGCAAATTTAGGCTACACGTAATAAGTAATAATTACTAAAATTAAAATCATTCAATATGATAATCTATAGTCATGCGCACTGTAGACTATATAATATAACTTTCATATTAAGAAAAATAGGAAAAATACTGAATCATCCGTGAGTCGTAAAAATGAGTGCGCCAAAACATATATATTATTATATATTTAGAAAGTACATGTCGATCCAATCCCGAAAGTATAAATTTCATAGAAATCTGATTCCGTATAAATTAGATCTGATTTTTATAAAATGTAAAAGTCATTCGTGCACAAGGAATGTGTGATATAAAAAACTACAAAGAAAATGGTTGACTTTTAGCTAAAGTCGCCAAAAGGAAAATCATAGTAATCTTTATGATAGGAATTTTGAGAACAGAAATGCCAAAAGGAGTTCGTACGAGAGAGTTATGATTTCCGCAAAATCATTTAATTATATAAAAATAGGGACAAAAAATAAAGTGAGAATTGTCTATTGGGATCTGAAGGAAAGTTGGATATCTTGTTCAGTGCTTTTCAGGGATATAAAAAACATCAAAAACAGAGTTCATATGAAGAAGTTATGATTATTTGATGTTTTACCGAGTGTACCTTGCATAGAGTAGGTATGCATGACACGCGCTTCTAGAAGCCTCCATGATGCTCCACCCAGTGAAGGTTACATGTCACGACACGAGACACCATGTCTCATGACATGAGAGGCACTAGGACAACCTATAAATAGCGTTTAAGGCTCATTCTTTCCCCCATTCCATTCCTAACATTCCCTCCCGAGTTTCTACTCCCTTATCCCGAAAATTCATAGTATTTAGGATATTTTGGCATAGCTCTGAGGTCCCTGAGAGCCGGACATCAAGTAGCTAGCAAGACATAGTCTTGCCAGTTCTATTTCCTGGTTTTCACTAAAACCTCTGTAAGTTAAGCTACATTATTTTGCTTTCAGTGTAGCTTATATTTATAGTTATAAGTCATTATTATGAACCTGTAAATAAGATTTCTCAATGATTCCAAGTCACAATACTGATTTATCTACTTACGGGAGAGGTGTCCAAAATGGTCATGTTGGCTTGGTTGTAAAATTTTAGAAAATCTATATGTCGAAATGGTGCCGCTTCTCAACTATACTGCCTGGCTTATCCTTATTTGATAGATCTCGATGTAGATATTGGGATTAGTGAGTAATCTAGACTATAATTATTATAGTCACCAAGATTATGAAACTAGAATAAGGCTTAGTACTTTATGCATTTAGGTATTTTCAAAGTATGAAGCAAAGCTCTGCTGAAATCGCCAGTCATTCACCTACGTCTAGTGAGTGCATATCTACTTTCATCTTACACATAGATAATGAAGTATATAGATAATTGAATGTAATGTGTGCTTATGTGCAAAAATGTTATATGTTAGATGAAATATTATAAAGATAGATCTTGTATGATATATATATATATATATATATATATATATATATATATATATATATATATAGTATATGTATTTTATAAATTTAACACATTGGGTAATGAAGGGTAGTAATATATGTCATAGTATCTTGAAAGATGTAGGAAAAGATAGGATGCCACGAGTTTAGAAATGGTACTAGTGTGCCAACAATGTAGAAATGGTACTAGTGTGCCAACGATGTAGAAATGGTACTAGAGTGTCAACGATGTAGGAATGGTATCAGTGTACCAACGATGTAGTCACTTAGCAGAGTACAGGTGATAACCACCAAACTATTCATGGCCATCTTGTGAAACACAAGTAGGTTTATAACCTATAGGTGATGGAATTCGTTCCCAATTGATGTACTATACCCTACCGACCTGTACTGTGGAGAAATCGTTGTAACAGTACTATCAACAATGATGATTACGATGATCCTTAGGACAGACCCTTATGAATAAATACATGAAGAAATGTTGGGGTTTAGGCAGGTAGGTTCTCTGAAGGTTGAGAAAATGGTTGATGATTATTTTTGATGAGGGTTTGGAATCGGTTTTGATAAGGTTTGTGAGTAGGATTCCATGGACGCTTGTATTTTGCAGACAATAGTGAAAACTCCTATTGGAAGCGAAGTTCGGAATTAGCTGGATCGAGATCAAAATTTTCTGGATGGTTCGGAACAGGTAGAGTAGGTGGAGTAGGGAAGGTTGGTTGAACGAGTGAAATAGATGGAATATTTCCGAAGGGATCTGACACGGATGGGATCAGAATAATTGGGTTAACAGAACCAACCAAGGCAAGAGGACCTCCAGACAGTTCTCCTAACATTTGTGCAACGTTAGATTCGTGGCCATGTAGTTCGTAAAAAAGTTGATAAAGCTTCAGCTTCTTCAGAGATCCATTACTCTGAATACATGACTTGACGTTTCCCCAACCTTTTTTTAGGCTATTAATAAACTTTATACTGTACTCAAGAGGAGTTCTAATTATTCTTTGTGTAGTCATGTTGTTTACAACAATTCGATACCTATTAGAAGTCGAGGCTACGGATTCATATGGAGTAGTGGCGAAGGTATCAAAATCGTTAACAAACGAAGACAGACATTTATCTTTCATATTCTCCGACCTTTCACACAGATCCTGAAGAGTGTCCCAAATTTCTTTTGCGGATTTGCACAACTTAATGTTATCAAAGAAAGATGGAGGAACACCGAACACCATCTCGGAAAATACAATCTGATCTGCATACAATTTCTCCATGTCTGCAATAGTGAGAGGTGTTGAGCGTTGATCTTCTTGGCCCATGAGATTTGCAGTAGCATCTCCCACGGTTATTCTGACCGGAACATGATGACCTTCTTTCACAGACCTCCATATTTCTTCACCTTTTTCCTTGCCAAGTAAAAATATTTCCATCCTAACTTTCCAGTGATCATACTCTTCAAAAACTAGCAATGGTCCACAAGAAGGGCAACCCACACTATTTGTTATTTGCATCGAATACATTTGTTGAGTTTGATTAGGATCAACCATTGGAGTTAAGATATTAGAACATAAGCGATATGTAGAAGAACTTTTATCCTGAAGACATAAATGACTGAGATACCAAGGTAATCTCAGATTAACTATAATATGTTCTTATGAATTCAAAGGACAACCACTCAAGCTCTGTTACCAATTGATAGAACAAGATTCAATGCGCGGACAAGGCTTAAAAACTCAAACCTTGAATTAAAGTTAAAGATCAATGTCTACTTCTAATTGGTTGGCCCGTTCAAGTATGGTGAACCAGTCGAGACTTTAATCTAATATTCAACAAAGTATTCAAGTAAGTAAAATGAAGTAAGATTGAGTATAATCAAAGTAAAGACAATTTAGAACAAGAAGAATGTAAATGACTGAAATTGAATTGTATAGTTTTAAACGATGTAAATAGAATATAGATTTTTTCTATTCTTGGTACATTTTCATGAAAACATCTACTCCTTAAATAGTAAAGGAGATACATGGTACAAATTGAGATAGGTTCTAAGGACTAGATAATACAAAGAGTTTGAAAAATCTGACACTTAAAAGATTTTCTAAAATAGTCCTAAGAACTATAACATCAACTTAAGACAAAAAGCATTAAATGCTTATACAAACTCATACTTCGGACCCGCCTCATCTCGGATACAAAAGGAACTTCTCAACATCTTCACATATTAGAATTGATTGAAATCATATTTGCTTTGGTTTGGATTGCTAGAAGTCCACTTCTTATACATTAATAGCGAGCACTAGTTAGCGAGAGTTCGAACCCCAAGTGGGGGAGAACTGGTTATTCGTGGCGAAGGAGCTCCGCAGGGACCGACTGTTTGCTCAGCTATGAGAGCTATGAGGTATCTGCAGCAGTCCTAGATTATGTGGTTGATACATGAGTGTAGGGTATGAAGATTGTGGATGAAGTTCCCGTTATTCGTGAATTTCCTGATGTGTTTCTTGAGGAGTTTCCGGGAGTGCCTCCTAAAAGGTAGGTTGAGATTTGGATTGATCTAATTCCAGGTGCAGCACCAATAGCTAAGGCATCCTATTGCTTAGCATCTCCAGAGATTCAAGATTTGTCTACACATCTACATGATATATTAGACAAGGGATTCATCAGACTGAGTAGTTTTCCATGGGGAGCTCCGATTCCATTTATGAAAAAGAAGGATGGTTCACACAATATGTGCATTGACTATCGGGAGTTGAACAAGTTGATGATGAAGAACTGTTATCCACTTTCAAGGATTAATGATTTGTTTGACCAACTTCATGGTGTATGTTAGTTTAACAATATTGATTTGAGATCAAGTTATCATCATATGAGGTTCAAAGATGAGGATGTGTATAAGAAGGCCTTTAGAACTCGTTATGCTCATTACAAGTTTGTGGTTATGCCTTTTGGGCTCACCAATACACTAACAACTTTTATGGATCTCATGCACTGGGTGTACAGGACGATGCTGGATCGATCGGTGATAGTGTTTATCGTTGATATATTGTTCTGGTCTAAGAACAAGGAGCAGCATTAGGAGCATTTACGAGATGTTTTGGAGACCTTGAGGATGGAGAGGCTTTATGACAAGTTCTCCAAATATGAGTTTTGGTTGCGCAAGTTGCAGTTCTTGGGCTACCTCGTCAATCAAAATGGTATATTGGTCGATCTGGCCAACATAGAGGCAATGATGCAGTGGGGGGTACTGAGGACACCATATGACATTACGAATTTCCTTAGTCTAATAGGTTATTATTAGAGTTTCATCTGGAATTTCTCTAAGATTGATGTTCCTATGATCCGTTTGAAGAAGAAGAATGTTACTTCCCGGTGGGGGCCTGATCAGCAGTGTAACGACTCAAAAATCACAACAAATTTAAACTTTTAAAAACTACCCATAGTCATAAAATGTTTAAAAAATCATTGTTTCCAGATTATTTATCCATATCAGAGTATCCCAAAATCATACAACCTTAAACAGATGATGCGTATGGTCATGCCTTTTGCCTTCCTATGATCATTAAAAGTACCTGAAACAATAAAATAAAAACCGTAAGCCAAAGCTTAGTAAGTTCCCTAAAAGTACCACCACATACAACATATCAAAAAACAACATGCATAACCGAGCCTTCAGCCTAAATGGACCACCTCGCAGGACATACAACCTATCCAAACCGCTCCCGAGCCTTCGGCATGACTGTACCACCTAGCATGGCCTATAGCCTATCCAGAACGCTCACTGGGCCTTCAGCCTAACTGGACCACCTCGTAGGGCCTATAGTTTATCAGGGCCGCCATGGGTATCTTAGCCTTCAACACAATGTAGGATTGCCTCAACCCAACCAACCATAACATGTCAACATACGCATAACATATAACATATAACTAGGTATCAGACAAACTAGCAGATTTACGGTTCGATACCGCATGCTAACATCATATATCACAGGATATCCAGTCTACTGGGACGGCTTTGGTACCTTCGAACGGTAAGTATAGTGAGAAAGACTCACCTCACAGCCTTACAAAGAACTAATCAGTACTCTGATCCCAAATACCAGCTCCACCTAATTCCTAAATGTCGAAACATTTCCCATTAATAAAATAATAACAATTTCCTAAATTACTCTTGGTCAAACTTGGTCAAAACTAACAAATGAACCGAGTCAACCCAACCAGGTCAAATCAGAACGCGTACGTGGGGCGTACTCTGGCTTGACCGAGATCGGGGTGGTTGACCGAGTACGCTCGGCGTACTCATAGGTACACATGGCATACTCACAGAACTCCTCTTTTCACATTAAGAGCTTAGTACTTTGACTTAATGCATCAAATTGTAGGTCCATGGCTAAAATAACACTAAGAATCACAAAGTTTCCAATTTTATGACTTTGCATGTCCAATAAGTGCTTAACTCAACATCTTAATGCATTAAGACCTTCTAAACAATGCATGGAGCAAAACCAACCATCAAGACCACAATTTTATAACTCAAGACCATTTATAAGGTCTAAAAGGACAACTTAATGGCTCAAGAACATGCCATGTTCAAGAATCACCATTTAGGGACAAAAGTGACTTAAAGGAGTGAAATGTATAGATCTACAAGATGGAGTGATAAAGTTGCAAGATTTATACCTCCTAGAGGTTGCAAACAATAAGGGAATCCTAGATCTACAGTGATTTCAAGCTCCAAGTTCTTCTCACCACTTTCATCTTCTTCAAACACACCTTTAAAACACTCTTATGAGCTTAAAAATGGACTATTATCACTAAGGGTTGCTTGGAGACATTTTTTACAGAGGGAGGCTACCGAGGATATGAAGCATGAAGTTATAATGGTGCTTATATATGGCCAAAACCCTAAAATTAAGGTTTGGACATCCTACGCGTATGTCTTGCGTACGAGATGTATGCCCAATGTACTAGGGTCCGCCCTAGTACGATCAACGTACACATCGTACGCCCAACGTATAAACCTCGTGCCCAAAATTACCACAATGCCACTATAGGCCAATATTACAATCTTATCTGCTTAAAGGGGGGTCAAAATGCAATATTATTCGAATATAGGATCAAAATTAGAAGTAACTCGTCATTGGGATGTTACAAGCAGTCATTTTTCAATACTCCGAGGCAGAGGTTGTGCGAGGCTCTGATTCTTACTCTTCCCGAGGGTATGGATGATTTTTTGGTTTATTGTGATGTATCGATTTTGGGATTGGGATCAGAGCTTATGCAGAGGGATCATGTGATTGCATACTCTTTAAGGCAGTTGAAGCCTCACGAGGCGAATTAACCTACACATGATTTGGAGTTGGAGGTTGTGGGTTTTGCTCTAAAGATTTAGAGACACTATCTGTATGGGGTTATGTGCACTGTTTATACTGATCATAAGAGTCGGAGGTATCTGATGGACCAGCCGAACTTGGAGATGAGACAATAGAGATGGTTGGATGTGGTGAAGGATTATGACTGTGAGATTTTGTACCATCATGGGAAGGCCAATGTTGTGGTCGATGCCTTGAGTCGCAAGGCAGCGAGTACATCTATTAGATATTTGTATTTGAGGATGGTAATTATTTCACCATTGTTGGAGTTGATCAAGAAGTATCAAGTAGAGGGGTGAAAGAAGGAAAATTGGAAGGAAGAGAGGACCATGGGGTCAGATTTCGTTATTTGTCAGGTATAGTCGAGATTTGTTGAATCGGTGCGGAAAAGTGTGGGTTCCGGTTGTTGGTGGGGTTAGGTAGACATTATTGGAGGACTCTCACAAGTTGAAGTATTTGATCCATCCGGGGGCTATGAAGATGTACAAAGACTTGAGATTGAATTATTGGTGGCCATGTATGAATAGGGAGATAACATAGTTTGTGGAGCGGTTCTTGATTTGCTAGAAAGTCAAGGCCAAACATCATAGGCCCCATGGCAAGATGCAACCGTTACCCATTCCCATGTGGAATTAAGAGGATAATGCCCAATACGGGAAGGCTTTCTGCCGGGAATGTATTCTTGATTTTTTAATGAATCCTAAATATTACCATTCTCCATTCCATAATGGAGATCTGTGTGTATAAGAAACAATATATTGATAAAAAAATTTCCAAAATCAAAAAAGCGATTGGATCACCATGGTTTAATTACAAAGTTGTTGAGGACAGCGCATGAGGTCGATTATATATGGGTTGTTGTTGATAGGTTGACCAAGAGTGCCTATTTCATCCCTATCGTTGAGAGTATATCTGCTAAGAAGTTGGTTGGCATCTAAATCGGGGAAATAGTCATTCGACACGGGGTTGCAGTTTCGGTGATTTCTAATCGAGATGTACGTTTCACCTCCAGGTATTGGAGGAAATTTCATGAGGATTTAGGTACTGAGTTGCATTTCAGTACATCTAACCACCCTCAAATTGATGGACAAAGTGAACGAACTGTACAAACTCTTGAGGATATGTTACATGCATGTGTGTTGGATTTTAGTAGGAGTTGGAATACTTATCTTCCATTGGATGAGTTTTCCTACAACAATAGTTACCATACTAATATTGATTGACCACCCTTCGATATGCTTTATAGGAAGAAATATCATACCCAGTTTGTTGGGACGAGGTCGAGCATCGATTTATGGGGAGTACTGAGGTGGTACTCAGGACCATTGAGTTGATACAACAAGTACATGATCAGTTACGGACTGCACATAGTTTCCATAAGAGCTATGCTGATTGACGACATTTAGACCTCAAGTTTCAGGTCGAAGATTTTGTGCTTTTGAAGGTGTTATCCGACTTCAGAAGTGGGGAAAGTTGGGACTCAGGTACATTGGTCCTTTCAGGATTATCTCGTGGGTAGGCAAAGTAGCATATCAGTTCGATATGTCTAATGGCCTTAGCCAAATCCACAACACTTTCCATGTCTCTCAGCTGCAGAAGTGTTTGGCTGATGATTCCGCAGTGGTTTGTTTGGATGACATCCATGTCGATGAGCACTTGAATTATGTAGAGAGACTGATCGCAATTCTCAACATGAGGACACAAACCTTATGCAACATGGTAGTGGGCATGGTGAAGGTTCAATGACGACATTGGTTCCGAGTAGACTTGGCAACCCAAGGAGGATATGTGGGAGAATTACCCTAAATTGTTAGCGACAACGGACTTCGAGGACGGAGTCTGATTCAAGTGGGGAAAAGTCGTAACATTCGGATGCTCGAGGTATGAAATTTTAAGTAAAATATGGATTTTGAAGGGGGTCACGACGTGAGGGAAGAACCGTCATGTCATGACATGGTCGTGTTATGTAGGAAGGATCAAATGTAAAACCCTAATTTCGGACTTGGAGCTTATTTAAGGAATGTGGGGAGCTAGGGTTACCTTCACCCTCGACCTCCATCACCTCCAAACCTGTAAAAGATAACCATAATTCCTCTCCTCCATTTTGGGTTCATTTTGGTGCTTGTGTTTGCTTTTGAAGGAAGAATGAGGCCTTGGAAGTGTTATGGGTGTCTTGGCTAGGTTTGGCCTTCATTTTGAGCATGTTGGGACCTTTTTAAGTGTCCGAGATCCAAACGTTCTGATGCAAGGTTGCTAGATCTAAGGTTTTGTCCTATTTTCTTCAAATATGAGATAGCTGGAATGGTAAGATTCCATAAAGTTAGCAACTTTATGGATCCTTGAGGTCCTTTGTATATCATATGGTTTAGATCTGGAACTTAAATGTGTATTGGACCCATGCATGTGATTTTTGGTTATTTTTCTTCATGTTTAACCTAGTTAGAGCCTTAGACTCACAATGAGCATGCATGGCTAAAAAGCATCGACCTTTAGGTGTTATTGGATGATAGGAGGCTTTCTGGAAAGATTGGATGAATGACTTAATGGGTTGAGAGGTGAATAAATTAAGTTGAGATAACAGTTTTCATGACGTGTCATCCTTGTTGTCACGACGTGACGACTGGGGTCTTCCCCGATTAACTTGGACTGATTCCATCATGACATGGTGAATTATACATCACGACGTGAAGATGGTTTGGATCGAGAATGAGTTGAGTTGAGACCGAGTTAAATCGTGACTGAGTTGGACCAGGTTTAGTGTGTTTCCCACGATGTAGCCATGAGCTGGTTACGACGTAAGGGTTAGTTAATGGAAGTGCTGACCATTGACTTTGACCTTGACCTAAGACTTGTTGACCTGATTTGACTTTTAGGAAAAATGGCTAGTTTTAGAGGTTAGACTAAGGTGGGACCTTGTTTGATTCCATAGGTGTGTTGTAGCACCGTGTGTGTGGCATTGAGATGTGTTTTTAGTTGACTTTGTGACACAGGTGAGTATTCTTACTATACTTTGTAGGATGTTAGTTGTCTTTGTGACTCTTGCATTTGTATGTTGGGAAGGGCTCATTTGTATGTTGGGCCAGACCGATTTGTATGTTGGTTTGAGCCCATTTATATGTTGGGTTAGACCCATTTATATGTTACGTTGGGCCCATTTATATGGTATGTGGTATTTTGGGGAACCCACTAATCTTTATGCTTTCGATTTTGTGGTTTAACATTTTCAAGTACTTCCAATTCTAAAGGGAATGGTTCGTCTTGACTGCATAACATTTCCCTATGATTTTTCGCATTGATGACTATTGTTTTACTCTGATGGTGATACATTTTTATCACGATTAGTTTTGGAAAACATGATGTATGAATTGAATGATTTAAAAATGAATATTTTTTACCAGTATTTTTGGGATGTTACATTTTAAATCCATCCACATTGTGTTTGGTTGTTTGTGTGTGTGAAACTGTTGAAAAACCATTTCATTGTGTTGTGTGGGTTCAAAGCGACCCTACATGCCAATGCACCATATTGATTATATTGTTATCATATGTAACATTAACCGAAGAATGTACCAATGCGAGTAATATCATTCATGAAAACCATAAAAGGCTACATATTATTGTTTAATATCATGTTATATTATCTCTATATATAATACATACATCTACTTCGAATTTGCCTAATGTAGCGTCCCAAATTTCAAACCAAAAGTTTCATTTTTATGTAAAAACAATCATTACAATTTCATTCCAAAAGATAGATAAATAACCATTTGTTAAAGTTGACAACCCAAAATCAAAATCAAAGTTATAAAAGATAGTGAAATAAAATGTGAACAAGTCTCCAATATATATTCATGGAGGCAATGCAATCAAACATCCCTTCCCCTTGTTACCGAAGCAACTTGAAACATTTAAAATTTAACTATTAATTACAAAGTCTAGTGAGTTCTCCAAAATATCACATACACCATAGTGATAACCATTTATATCAATATAGGGTATGTGGGATTTCACTGTTGTCCATTGGGCCTATTTAGCTCACAACACCACATCGGTCTTGTTATCATCCCAAACAGACATGACCGACTCACGGTGCCTTGCCATTCTTGTCACCTTCCCAACGAGCTTATTTGACTCAGAGTGCCTCACCAGTCTTGTCATTTGTAACATCCTAAAATTTAAGAACCTAGTCTTAAATTTTATGATTGAAAATTTGGGGTGTTATGTACCCCCAAACTTTGAATTCGAAATTTACAGGTAGACGAGAAGTGATTATACCTAGCAAGTTTTTGATTCCTCTTTCCTTTGCTTGGATGCTCAAATCTCCTCTTGAATCAAACCCTAGATGGTAAATGATGAAGAAATCACCATGAGAGGGCTTCTTTCTTGCAGTTCACGATTTAAAGATAATATGGGGAGTGTGTGTATCTTATATCCCTCTTTTCACATATAGTCCATCAAGTTTGGTTTATTTGACCAAAATCCACCAAACCTTAATAATTGTGATTTTAACTTAAGTTTTGGCGTAACAAGTACCTCATCATCCATTTTATTATTTATGTAGTCTATTCCATTAACATAGTCAACTCTTTGGTAAACTCACTTTACCAATTTGACACTTTAGGCTCTTTAACTTTTGAAATGTTATTATTTTCATTTCTTGCTTTCCAAACTTCACATGAAATAATGATATGATCATTCCTTGATGATTTAACTATATAAATCATATTTCATTTGTTTAATTTACAAATTTAAAAACCTAGTTTTAAATTTTAAAATGCTACATTATCCTCCAAAGCGGTTTCGCTCATAGTGCCTCGCAGGTCTCGCCATCATCCCAGCAAAGCATGTAAACATATAAGAAAACAAATAAGACTCTAATAAGCTAACCATGCATACAATCATGTCATAGTATTACACATGCATCCAACACATATGATCCAATCATGACATAAGTAATACGATAAGAAGACTCACCTGAGTCTGGCAAAAGATATCGACAACAACCTCTGCAAGCAGATATGCTAAACACAAACCACCTAATCACTCAACTAGGACCAAAAGTCAATTTGGTCAAAGAAGTTAACTGCCAACAGTCAGCGGTCAAGGGCTATTCGTAGCACGACCCAACTCATGATCACGCTGCTACCATAAATGGCAAAAAAACATGACCTCATATATAAAAAATGGCTATGCGACCTATCCTTGGTTGTGTCATGAATTTTGAGGCGAAATTGTCTTTCCATTAAGAACTTAATCCCTTAAGACTAAGGCTCCAACTTTCGAGATCACATCAAAATAATGACTTAATGGATAAAGTTTTTAACTTTATCTATTTGTATGGCTCAAACATAACCATCTATAAACATATGTTTAAAATGGGACCAAGATGCTACAATATCCATGCATGGTCAAATGGGAAGTTGGTCACACACACAATGCACCACTAAGGATCCAGGATAACAACCGAAACCATCTTTTGTAACAGCCCAAAAATCCAACATAAAAATTTAATTTTTATTATAATCAAAACACCATTGCAACTTTGTTCTAAACATTGAAAAGCATTTCAATTAACATAATTATCAGAGTCCAATCCCAAAGATCACATATTGTAGAAAACACGGGTGTATGCGTTGCGATCGTCTTGGGCTCTTTCATTTAAAAACTGGAGTACCTGAAACATAAATTGAAAACCGTAAGCACAAAGCCTAGTGAGTTCCCCAAATACCACATACCATACATATCCAACGATCCATACGTGTCATACATAACCATGAGCATTACATATCATTCATATATCATAATCAATAAGAGTGTTATGTGCCAACCATAGTCTTGCCATTATGCCCCGAGCCACCTCATGGTCTTTCTTGCCAGGCCAGGGGCCAAAACCCTGGGTCTTACAGACAAGTGCCAAGAGCCACCTCTTGGTATTCCATGCAAACATCACAAAAGACAACTAGCATACAAACTATACTACTTAACTAATTACTTACCGGAGTTCAGACTCTTGTCTTGCATACAGTGTGCCAGGAGCCGCAGCCTGGTCTTTCATACATAATGCCAAGGGCTAACCCCTTGGTCTTCCTACAATACATAAACCAAATGGGCCGGCATTGGTGCCTTCGACCCATACAACAGTGAGGAGACTCACCTCGAATGTTGAAGCTCACTACAAGAAATCCTTAGTTGCTACCCTTACAACTTCTCGAGCTAACAATACCAAAATATCACCCAATTAGCAATTGGGTTCCAAACCATGATCCATAATCCATACTTGGGGTAAAATAACCATTTTACCCCTGGCCCAACAAGATTCATAACTAAGGCCCAAGCCTAAATCCAACAAGATCCAAAACCATAAAATCCATAAAAGCCCACTAATGGCCCAATTTTCCAAATTGGGCCAAATCCCATATGGGCCTTATCCTAGGCCCATATTTCCTTGAATACAATTCAGATTATCATAAACACCCCTTGGGACAAACTAGGTCAAAGAGATAAGTCAAAAGTCAAAGTCAACGGTCCAGGTTGACCCACCTTGCGGAGTTGCCCTTCAACTCGTCGAGTTCCCTTCATCAGACTACAAAAATCGAGAAGAACCGATCCAACTCGTCGAGTTCACCTAAAAACTCGCCGAGTTCATTAGGTTCCAAACATCTTAACCCATTAAGTCGACTTAATCAAAACTAACAGCTTTTCCACTCAGATCTTAACTGAAATAGCGTCTAGAGGGACAAAGTTTCCAAATTTACCCCTAGGGACCAACCTAGTGGGCTCAAAACCCAAATCATAGGCTTAAAAGGTTAAGGGCTCAATTAATAATCACTTAACCACCAAGACAAAGCCCCAAATTATAGATATGGTCTTTCAAGACTGCATGGTCACATAAAGCTTCCGACTTTACACTCATGCATGGTTAGGAAAGGCTTAAAAGCTCATAAGAGACTAAAAGAATAGCTTAATAGATGCATGAAGCCCTTAAGATCATAAAGTTGGCACCTTTATGCCAAAATAACTCATGAAGATCATAGATCTGAAAGAACAAACACATGGGACTTCTACTTCCCCAACAAACACCCATCCATGGTTAAAAGCTTGAAATTTATCCAAATAAGAGATCTAATCAAATATTAAGCGAGGTTAGAACTTTATACCCAAAATATGTTGGAAATGGAGCAGAGAACCAAGATTTATGAGCTCCTTCTTCAACCACCACCTTGCACCAAGCTCCTCCTCCTTGACTGAGCTTCGAACACACACCAAAATACACACAATGGACTCACAACACCCTTGGAGGCTCTAGGGTTTCGAGATTAAGGTTAGGGGCTATGGAGGCTGGGAATGAGGCCAACACCTGGAACTTAAGGTGTTTAAATATGGTGCAAAATCCCGAAATTAAGGTTTCCTAAACAACGCCCAACTCGTCGAGTTGGCTCCCCCAACTCGCCGAGTTGTCTCATTAACCTCGCGACCAAAACAACCTCTACTCGCTAAGTTGAGGCTCCCCAACTCGTCGAGTAGACCCATTAAATCCTCGTGATTCTTCATCTTTAACTCGCCGAGTTGGCTCCTCCAACTCGTCGAGTTTGACTTGAAATTGGCATAATTCCACAATGAACTTTCTAGATTCCGGGCGTTACATCTTTTTACATGGAGTTATCTAAACTCCAAGTAATCAAGACATAAGAGAACCACTAAGCTCAAAATCCTAGATATATCATGTAAAATCCTTAGAGGTAAGAACTTGATGACTTACGAAGCATAAGGAGATGATAAGAATGTTTATACTCTCTTGATATAGCTTTTGGTGCACATAATCTTCTTGTTTCTTCTTCTTGGTTCACCAAAGTGCACCAACAATACCAAAATGGGATGAGAGAGGCCGGGGTTTCATAGGTTAATGTCTGTGGAGGTTAGTAGCTGCAAATGAGAGAAATCCTCCGAGTTAGAGTCTTTAAATCAGGCTCAAGACCCGAAATTAGGGTTTGGTCCTTTTTGCGACTTCACGACGCGACCTACACTTAGTCACGTTGCGACTTATGACGTGACACACACCACATATATCCAAGCCTGTGTCACGGACTGGGTTTTCCCAAAAACCATCTTTCTTAAATTTCCTGCAAGTATCAAATAACACATTCGAAAAATAGGCGTTACACCTAACGTGTAACCGAGTACTGTCTTTGTGAACTTCAAACAATTATATTTAACTTTCAGTTAATTCGAACATAATATTTATCATTTCAACCCGCTCGTTAAGTGTTGCACTAGCCTTATGTGCTTTTGGATTCTTTGCATTAAGTTGAGAATTTTTGTGTATATTCATACATTTAAATCATATACATATGCATATTATAAAACTACAACTTTCTACACTCCTCAGCTTATGAAGGCAATAATGGGATTCTTAATTCTAACAATTGCTCTTGGATACCATGAAAACATGAATGAATTCTATCAACAATACCTTATTTTATAACATCATCACGTATCACTTCATATTTTATTGGCGAATATGACTTAACAGTGAATGTTGAAGACTGAGATAAAAAATACACTCTGTACATGTTTGACACGAAGTGTTAGAAGCTTCTAGCGTTTGATAAAATTGTTCGTTTTAAACAAAAAACATCATTTGACACAATAAACTTTAGTTTTGTCGAACATGTCTTTTAACGAGTCACATTTCCTCTAATCAAATATGAAAATTTTAAAGATATCATATGCAAAAGTGTCAGATTGATTTGATAAAACCCATGTTAAGAGAAAATACATTTTTCTCATAATTGTATCAAATAATATAACGATGTCAGCACATACCGTTCCAAATAGATATAGTCGTTTTGTGTCATTTTTTTCAAAAAGAATTATACACAAAATCAAACATAAAAAATTTGTAAATGAAATTTTGTAACCCGAAAATACGGGCCCACAAGTTCACAACATACACATTTTCGAATAATAATATTTTATTATAAAAAAGGTTTTTACATAACATTGCAAACATTGGGCCTATTTTTGGTGTGATACCTAATTTTTGATTAAATCGTAGCCTAATTTTTTCCCTTCAAATAATATTCCTTAAAATATCTCTATAATGGTGTTTTCCAAGAATTGGTGAATGTTATCTTTGCTTTTTAGATGATACTTGCAGTTAACACAGATGGGAGAGATAAACATGCCATTACTCTACACCTAGGGTTTTCAAGAAAAAAAAAGAGAGGGATGCCTCGACAGTTGACATGGGGACTCGATTTCATGAGTGATGATGGAATATGGAAAGCTGCAACGACGGTGGCTGACGGCGGAATGTTGAAATGTTCCCCGAGAAGGCACGGGATGATGTGGTAAACACGGTGGTCGGAAGGAATGGATCCGCGAGGGAGGAAAATTCTTTAACTAAAAGCCTTCGAAGAAACCCCAAATACCATTTTAATCATTCATTTTCATAACTAAATGCTCTGTTTTTCCTAACGAGTTTTGTTTCTATGCTGTCAACCAAAAACATATTTTAAATATTTTCAAATTACAACTATGTTAATATATTCAAATTTTTGTACAGCATTTTAAGTTTTTGAAACTTGTAATTTTTTATGTTCTTTCATATCAACATCTAAACAAAAAATGAAACTCAACTTTTTATATAAAATAAGTTAGAATACGAGTGATTTATTATCAAGATAGGAGGTAGGATATGATCTCACAAAACAAACAATGCATTTAATTGTTGTATCTATCGACATCGAAGGTCACATGGGAGCTATAAAATGTTTACAGGTTAAAAGGATGGTTTTCTTCTTCTCCAAATAAAGTGTTTACTGTTGCTTCTGCTACTCTTTTATCACTCATTTACTCACATCAATCGTCTCTCAGAAAGCCTGGTCATTATCAAACCCAAACAAAGATCATTCATTTACCCCCTTCAACCCCCTACCCATCCACCCACCCCCACCCCACCCTACCCACCCCCACCCCACTCCACAAGTGAGTGATGAGTCTGCAAAAGGCACAGAGGCCTCTCTCTTTCTTTCTCTCTCCTTCTGCAAACACCTTAGAAAAACCAAACCTTTGATAGAGACTAATGATAGGACTAAATTGTATATAACCCCACTCTTCTTTCTCTCCATGTATATATAAATGGAAAATCTTTTGCTCTACTTCAAGAAAAATGTTAGTTTTGTATAATTTATTTTATAAATCTATATATATAATTTTGTTTTTTACAGATTGACCCACATGTAGGGTGAAGAACTGGAAATAGTCTTTATTCTGAAATTGATAATAGTTCAAAAAATTTATTATTAAAAAATTAAAACTTGATGCATTTCAGAAATGGGTCTCCTTTCATCTCTTATCCTGAAAAAGCTGTCAGCCGGAGAGAGAGAGAGAGTAAAAGTTAAGAAGAGGAGGGGAAAACAATAGCTGTAAAATTGTGCAGGGTTTTATAACACAGTTGCAGCTATAGCCTTTGGCACTATACTCTGTAGTCTGTAGTGTGTACTATTTCATTTCTTGACTTTATCTTCTCCATAATTCCTCCCTTCCCCCACTCTTTGATACCATGAATCATGCATAGAATAGATCCTACATGATTACACTGCAATCGAGGAGAAGAAAGATACTCAAATGTCCTGCTTACAAATCATGTGACAAGTTTTTATTCAACAATCTGTCTCACTGAATGTTGGTCGAGTTCGCCGGAGATTTACAGGGGTGACACCGCGCACGGCGGAGGTTGGTTTCATGGAGTTTTTCAGAATGATGGGGTTTCTGTCGTTTCTTCTGTTTTCTTCAAGCTTCTTCCTCGTCGTTAACTCCGATGACGGTATGTCGTTTCGGGTTCATGTTCTTGATTTTAAACTATATTTAACTATGGATTTAGAAACCCGTTTTAAAATTTGTTTTCATTATAATATAATATTCCATTTGACTTATGTTGTAATACATTTTTATTAATTTAATCTTGAAGGGGGGACATTGGTGGAGATAAAAAAGTCATTTAGAGATGTGAATAATGTGCTTTATGACTGGACTGATTCAGCACCTTCTTCAGACTACTGTATGTGGCGAGGTGTTTCTTGTGATAATGTCACCTTCAATGTCGTTGCGCTGTGAGTATTATCGTTATCCCATCCAACTTATTTAATTTTTCCATTTTTTCAAGAAAAAGCTTATGCCTTTTAGGTCAAAATTTTGACTTTTTTTTTTTTTTTTTTCGAAATGCTTTCAGTAATCTTTCAGGTTTGAATCTTGATGGTGAATTGTCACCAAGTATTGGAGACCTCAAAGGTTTACTCTCCATGTAATGTTTCTTCCCTTTCAAATTTTCAATCTTTCATCCCCCTTTGACTTAATGAATTTACTCTTTTTTTTTTTGTTAAAAATGGTATTTTTAACTGTTTTGATATCGTATTTGAACAGCGATCTTCGTGGAAATCGATTATCTGGCCAAATCCCAGATGAGATTGGTGATTGTAGTAGCCTTAAGAACTTGTAAGTTTGTGACTTTTCTTTATAATGTGATACTTTATCTTTTGATTAAACTCTAAGTAAACTGTTTTTTAACCAGGGATTTATCGTTCAATATGCTAACTGGAGACATACCATTTTCGATATCTAAGTTAAAGCAGCTTGAACTCTTGTAAGTTTAGCTCGTAAATTCCAAGAAATTTATTTGCTTTTGTTTGTAAGTTGTTCGTTTCATTTGATAACGCCATCATTCCCATTTGGTATTACAGAATCTTGAAAAACAATCAATTAATCGGACCAATCCCATCAACTTTATCACAGATTCCAAATTTGAAGATTTTGTAAGAATCTTTCCTTCATTTCTTTTCATCTTAGTTAAATAAAATAAAAAAAAAAACATATTTTATATTGATGAAATCGATGTTTAATATAGGGATCTGGCACAAAATCAGCTGAATGGGGAAATCCCAAGGCTTATATACTGGAATGAAGTTTTACAGTATTTGTAAGTTTCCAAGACTTAATATATACTATTATCTATAGAATCTTGTTTAATATATTTTGACCAAATTCTATTATTCCGTTGACTCAGAGGATTGAGAAGCAACAATTTGGTCGGAGATCTCTCTCCAGATATCTGTCAACTAACCGGCCTGTGGTATTTGTAAGTTGATTTCTTTCTTTCTTTTAATTTTCATACTTCTTTTATTTATTTATTATTTAACTTATTTATATATCATATACACAGCGATGTGAGGAACAATAGTTTAACTGGCACAATTCCTTCAAATATTGGCAACTGTACTGGCTTCCAAGTATTGTATGTATCATCTCCCTTGACCCCATTAAATTTACTCCAATATCCACCATTTTTTTATTTTGATTAATTTTTTTATTAATTTTTAGGGATTTGTCATACAATCAATTGACGGGAGAGATTCCATTTAACATTGGTTTCCTTCAAGTTGCCACATTGTGAGTCTATTGCTTTAACTCTGTATTCCTGTTAAATGTATGAAATAACAACATACTTTTAATAGTAGAATGTTGTAATAGAAAGAAATGAAAGTACATTGGTATTTCATGTATTTTACCATATATTAATCCTACAATCTTTGCATGTCAGATCACTACAAGGAAACCAACTATCGGGGAAAATCCCGTCTGTGATTGGACTCATGCAGGCTCTTGCGGTTTTGTAAGCAATATTATTTTACTTTTTTTTTTTTTTTCTGGCATTTCAATTCCAAAATTTATACTAATTTAAATTATTTCTTAATTGATTGATGTCACAGGGATTTAAGTTGCAATAATTTGAGCGGACAAATTCCTCCAATCCTTGGAAATTTGACTTATACCGAGAAATTGTAAGAATTGAAATAAGAATTATTTTACATATTTAACTATTTATGTTTTTTATTTTTATTTTTTGTAGGTATCTCCACAACAACAAGTTGACTGGATCCATTCCTCCAGAGCTCGGGAACATGTCAAAGTTACATTACTTGTACGAAATATACAAATCTCTTCCCCTTTGACTTTTTCACTTGTGCATTGTAGTTCAAACAACAAAAAGATTTTAAATAATGCGAAAGACTAATTTGACCTTTGTGATACAGGGAACTGAATGATAATCAGCTAACTGGTCATATTCCTCCAGAACTTGGAAAGCTCACCGACTTATTTGACCTGTAATAAACTTTGCAACTCAACTTAACTCTTAATTCTTAATTATGGTTTTGGTTTTTGAGTTTTTCTTAAATATGTTACATGATTGAAGGAATGTTGCTGGCAATAAACTCGAGGGAAGAATACCTGATAATCTTAGCTCTTGCACTAATCTCAATAGTCTGTAAGTTTTGTTATTTGTTAGTTGCGACATTTTTTTCCACTAAATTTGAATCTGTCGCCAATAATCATTTCAAATTGGCAGCAATGTCTATGGAAACCAGTTGAAAGGCACAATCCCTGCTGAATTTCAGAGACTTGAAAGCATGACTTACTTGTAAGTTTGTAACTAAGTATGTCATTAATACTCCGTAGTTCTATGTAGATTTGTTTACATTACAATCTTGGCTTTTGATTAAATTAGGAATCTTTCATCAAATGGTATTACTGGTCCGATTCCAATCGAGCTGTCGCGAATTGGTAACTTGGATACACTGTAAGTGGTTCAAAAGCGTCGCGAATTGTAACATTTTATGGATTTTTAAACTGTAACAATTGTTGGTATGTTTTTATTGGAATAGGGACCTCTCAAATAACAAGATCAGTGGTCCAATTCCTTCTCCTCTTGGTGACTTGGAACATCTACTAAAACTGTAAGTTTGCTTTTTGAAAATCTTTTGTGACACTTCTCCATTGTCACTAATATTTTTCTTTCTTCTATAGGAATCTGAGCCGGAACGAGTTAACAGGGTATATACCCGCTGAGTTTGGTAATTTAAGAAGTGTCATGGAGATGTAAGCCGTCGCGATTCTTTTTCAAGTTTCTTTTCAATTCTTCTAATTTTCTAAAAACATAAACCATGTTTTTTTTTTTTTTTTTGTAGAGATATTTCTTATAACCATCTCTCTGGTATATTACCTCAAGAACTCGGTCAACTTCAGAATCTGTTCATGCTGTATGTTACTTACCGATTCTATGAAATACATTTTCATTGATAATTTTGACAATTGTTATGTATTTATGTGTCTCTTTTATCAATCTTTTGCAGAAAGTTAGAAAGTAACAACTTAACTGGAGGTTTGATTTCATTGGTGAATTGCCTTAGTCTTTCAATTCTGTAAGTTCCAATCATATAATAATATATCGACATATGTTTCTATAATTCATGTCATTTTGAACCTATTTATATTATCAACTGTTTATTTATGCAGAAACGTATCGTATAATAATCTGGCTGGAGATATTCCCACCGGGAATAATTTCTCAAAGTTTTCACCCGATAGGTATGTAATCACCTAATCAACCCCCTTCTACAATTTTTAACATTATAAATATCAACTTACAAAAACTTAAACTCCGAATGCAGTTTTCTTGCAAACCCCGGTCTTTGCAGTAGCTCTATGAGTTCTTCATGTCACGCTTCTCGTTCCACCCAACGAGGTAAGCAAAAATCCAGTGCTCTGGATTCCACATATATCTTATATGGTGTCAGAGCAAGCTACTAAAACTACCAAATTTTTTAATCTTTAGTGACAATTTCCAAAGCGGCCATACTTGGGATCGCGCTCGGTGCATTAGTTCTTCTTCTGATGATCCTCGTAGCAGTATGTCGGCCCCACAACTCAAAACCATTCATTGAGGGATCATATGACAAACCCGTTCACTACTCTTCACCAAAACTCGTGATACTTCACATGAACATGGCGCTCCATGTATACGATGACATCATGAGAATGACTGAAAACTTAAGTGAAAAATATATAATCGGGTATGGTGCATCAAGCACAGTTTACAAATGTGTTCTCAAAAACTGTCGTCCGGTTGCTATCAAGAAACTTTACACTCACTACCCTCAGTATTTGAAAGAATTTGAAACCGAACTCGAGACTGTTGGAAGCATAAAACATCGTAACCTTGTGAGTCTACAAGGTTACTCGTTGTCACCTTCCGGAAACCTTTTGTTTTATGACTACATGGAAAATGGTAGCCTTTGGGATCTCCTTCATGGTAAGTTTTTATTTTATTTTATTTTATCAACTTATTTTTATTTTTATTTTATCAACTTATTTTAAGTGTAAATTTGATGTTTTTTAGGGCCGTTGAAGAAGAAAAAGTTGGACTGGGAGACTCGGATTCAGATAGCACTTGGGGCAGCACAAGGGCTTGCGTATCTACACCATGACTGTAGTCCTCGTATAATTCATAGAGATGTGAAATCTTCGAATATTCTACTTGATAGGGATTTTGAAGCACATCTTACGGATTTTGGGATTGCTAAGAGTTTATGCACTTCAAAAACCTTCACATCGACTTATATAATGGGGACTATTGGGTATATTGATCCTGAATACGCGCGTACTTCTCGTCTCACTGAGAAATCTGATGTTTATAGTTATGGGATTGTTCTTCTCGAATTGCTTACTGGAAGGAAAGCTGTTGATAATGAATCGAATCTCCATCATCTGGTAATTAAATCTTCTTCTTTGATTCTTTTCCTATAACTATATGTATGTATTGTAATAAAATCTTATTATAATAGTTTCTTTTTTTTTTCTTTTGCGTGATCAAATTGTGGGGATTAGATTCTATCAAAAACAGCGAGCAACGCTGTGATGGAAAGTGTTGACCCTGAAATAACAGCAACATGCAAAGACTTAAGCGAAGCAAAGAAAGTGTTCCAACTTGCGCTTTTGTGCACCAAAAGACAACCCTCGGAGAGACCAACGATGCATGAAGTGGTTCGGGTCCTCGGGAGCATCCTCCCAACACCCCGACCCGACCCACATGTGGGTCCCACCACATTGCTTCCGTCTTCAAAAGTTTCAAGCTACATGGATGAATACGCGAACCTCAAGACTCCACATTTGGTGAATTGTTCATCCATGAGCACCTCAGATGCGCAACTGTTTCTCAAATTTGGTGAAGTTATATCCCAAAACACCGATTAAAGTGTAAAACGCAAAACTAGTCGATGTTATGTAAAATGTCTATATTGGCCTTTGGGGTGTAGGGAGATTTTTGGAATTGTTGAATGAAACTCTGGTTGTAGTAGTAGTAGTATAGTAGTAAGTAGTAAGAATAGTATCCATGTGGAGATGTGTTGTACTTTATTGAAATTATATTTATGATGGTAGGGGCCATTGAACATGGGGTGGTTTAGGGGGGTGGGTGCACCCATGAAGGTTTCTGCAATAAATGGGTCCGTGAAAATGGGCTCCATTTGGCAGAAGGGTGTTAATATATCTGGTGCCAAGTCACAATTCCCAATGAAACATTTGCCTTTTTTTAATTTTAATTTTAATTTTTTTTTTCGATTTTCTGTTAACGTACGTGATTACACATGGGTGAGGCAGAACAGTGAGGTTGGGTTGATGGTGATGGATAATGGTCCATGAGAAATGGACAAACTTGTCATTTGCAGGGGTAGGGTAGGTAGGGTTGGGGATAGGGGGGGAGGGGGTTGGAGCCAAAGGTTTTAAATGCTATCCTTGTGTATTGTCCTTGCATTGAAGTACTTCTTTCATGATTCTTGTATAGGTATATTTTAATTTTTTATCAAATTATTTGTTGTATTTTTATAATATAAAAATTGGGGTAAATTATATTTTTTGTGATTTTTGTAATTTTGGTTCCCAAAAGTTTATTTTTTTAGTAATTTTCATTTTCGCTTGAGGTTCTCATGTTGTATTCCAGTTAAAATGTTTTATTTAGTGTATAGCTAATTGTTTTTGAAAAATATCTTGATTAAAGATAAATTTGTGAATGAGATTTTTTTTGGGGACCAAATTTGAAAAAGTCAAATCGGGACAAGAACGTAATTTACTCCAAAAAGTAATTAAAGTATGAAACCAACTTCTGAGCCCCAAATCCATCATTCGGGTTGTTGAATTCAATTTTTCCATAATTGTTATGAGTTTTTCTATGGTATTTTACTTGCTAATTTGGATGATTTTTTTTTGTCTTTCATTCTAGATCAATTACAATTCGTTATAGGGAACCCTCGTGATATCAAAAGGATTTGTAAAAAAAAAAAAGCATTGAAGTGACAGCATTCTTTTCATGTAAAAATGATTTTTTTTTTTTGTAGTCATTGCCTTTCTTTCAAAAAAGTTGTTTGGGTTTTTTATAAAGAAAAGATGGAGTAGACCGTAGTAGGCCTATATTTGGGTATGCTGCAGAACACTTTAAGGGTTTATTTTGTGAGTTTTTTTCTTGGATGTTCGGAATATTTCTATCATTAAATTTGGTATTTTTGTTTTAAAATTGTTGATATACTTATAAACATGTGAGGGGGGACATCTTAGATCAAGTTGTTGGAAGCATATGTTTAAACTTTATGATAAATTGTTAAAAAAAAAACGTTTTAAATGTGAGATGTGTTTCAACTACCGTTATCATTGTGTAAAACGATAAGCTCACCTCAATTTTTACAGAAAATACAAACCCAGTTGTTCTAATTGGCCTAATATATTAGTCTTCGTGCGTATTTGGCAAAATTTGTTGGAAGATAGTAGTCGGAAGCTATGCCTTCTTTCCAAGCTTAAGACACACCAAAATGGAATACCACACGAATTAGGGTTTTAATGAGCTCTCAAAGACTCCAAAGAGGCCAAAGGAGGCTGAGGCTCCTTTAAATAGAGATGTAAACCCCAGGATTTAGGGTTTCATCTGTCAGCTCCTACTCGCTGAGTCCCAATATGGACACGTCGAGTAGGTCAGTTAACACGCGATCCCGCCCCGCTGCTACTCGACGAGAAGGGCAACCAACTCGTTGAGTAGATCTTAACACAATAAATCTTATTTAAACAATACCTGAGAATCGGGGCGTTACAACTCTCCCCCACTTGAACTAGACTTCGCCCTCGAAGTCCGCTGGAATAAAAAATGTCGAGTAATGCTCGCACATCTCTGCCTCCGGCTCCTATGTCCACTCGGATCCCCTCTGATATTCCCACCATACCTTTACTAAAGGTATTTCCTTGTTTTGCAGAATCTTCTTCTTCCTTTCCAAAATAGTCACAGGCTTCTCCACATTGTTCAGGCGCTCATCGACCTGAATATCACCCAACGATACCATTGTCTCCTGGTCCATAATGCATTTTCGCAATCGTGAAACATGAAATGTGTTGTGGATTCGGTTGAGCTCCTCCGGAAGCTCTAGCCTATAAGCCACCCTGCCAACCCTGGCAATAATCCTGAACGGCCCAATATAATGAGGACCCAATTTCCCCCTCTCCCTGAAGCGGATCACACCTTTCCAGGGTGAGACCTTTAGGATAACCATGTCACCCGCCTGAAATTCCAGCTCAGATCGGTGTCGGTCGGCATAACTATTCTGCCGACTCTGAGCGGTCTGCAGTCGCTGCCTAATCTGTTGTATCATCTCGGTAGTTTGCAGAACTGCCTTTGTCCTACCCATCACCCTGTGCCCAACCTCGCCCCAACAGACTGGGGTCCTACACTTCCGCCCATATAACAGCTCGAACGGCGGGGCGCCAATACTGGAATGATAGTTGTTGTTGTAGGCGAACTCTGCAGGCGGTAGGTGGGAGTCCCAACTCCCACCGAAATTAATGACGTACGCCCTCAACATATCCTCGCGGGTCTGAATGGTCCTCTCACTCTGCCTATCAGTCTGCGGATGGAACGTTGTACTAAAATGCAGTCTCGTACCCAGTTCCTCGTGGAACTTCTGCCAAAAACGGGAAGTAAACCTGACATCCCGATCGGAAAAAATGGAAACTAGGACCCCATGGCGAGTGACAATCTTGCGGACGTACAGGTCGGCCAACTTCTCTGCCGATTAACTCTCTCGTATGGCTAGGAAATGGGCACTCTTGGTCAATCGATCCACGATGACCCATATAGCATTGAACCCCCTTGTCGTCTTCGGCAACTTCGTGATAAAATCCATCGTGATTCGTTCCCATTTCCACATGGGAATCTCCAGAGGCTGCAGCTTACCATGCAGCCTCTGATGCTCGGCCTTGACCATCCTACAGGTCAAGCACCTCTCAACAAACCAAGCGATATCTCGCTTCATACTAGGCCACTAATAACTCGAACTCAAATCACGGTACATCTTGGTGGCTCCCGAGTGAATAGAAAAACGAGACTTATGATCCTCCTTGTAACAACGTAATTTTTCAAACAAATTTTTTTTTTATTTCAAAATAAAGTATTTTCATTCAAAACAAGGCATAAACATTCCATGTGTCATAACAGAATACAAATCATACGAATCCCAAGATCACAAAACATCTATCAGTGTGTACAGATCACGCCGGCGCCTTCCCACGGTCCTCGCTAGTACCTGAAACACATACACAACAACTGTAAGCATAATTGCTTAGTGAGTTCCCCAAAATACAACTTACGCACATACGCCTTTCCAGGCCCTGACCTTCCGGTCCATGTGTCTCAGGGGACTTCCGTCCCTGCTGGGTAAACCTTCCGGTCCTACCCACGCCAACCTTACGGTCCAAGACTCACAACGCCTTCCGGCCCATAACATAATCGCCTTCCGGCCCATAACATAATCGCCTTCCGGCCCTTAACATAATGCCTTCCGGCCCACATAACATACATAGCACGTATAGTAATTAACTTATCACATATAACACATATATCTCATATCATATCCGACCTTCCGGTCACACAGTCAAACCCTTCCGGGTACAGTATAGTGAGAAGACTCACCTCGTAAATATCGAAAGCTAGCAAATCCCGAAGTCACTCGTGCTCGATCCGCCAAGCTACAATCTCCCTATAACATCATACATCTCTTATTAACACTTTTATCTTCTAAGTTTGACTATCCCTAAGAAGTCAAACATAGGTCAACTCTGGTCAACGGTCAACTTGACCGGACTCGGCGAGTGCACAAGGGCAACTCGGCGAGTCTAGACGCATCCGCCAACTCCGTAGGATTCCCTTCTTACTCGTCGAGTACTTCCCCTGACTCGACGAGTTCCACCTGGGAGAGTCGCGGGGCCACCCCGACTCAACTCGCCGACTCTCAAGAACAACTCGGCGAGTCCCAGATCGACTCAGTCCACCTGTCGACCCTCTCTAACTCGTCCTGACTCACTGAGTCAACCATAACTCGGTCAGGACTACACACTGGGTGTCCTCAAGGACAATCTTCAAGCGACTCGTCGAGTCTGTTCATCAGACTCGGCGAGTCCATGCCATGCACCAGCTAAAACTGGCTTTTGCGGTCAGATCCGTTCCATCCATTCATAGATCTGGCCTTCCCAAGCTTATTTGTCACGTAAAGTCTCAGTCTTGGTTGCCATGCAATGCGTACAAGGCTTATTTTGGGGAAACAACCTCTAATATGACCACCTTAGCTTCTAACTCAAAAGGATGGACATAAAGCTAGTCATATGGGGTCTCCTGGACCTGCTAAGGCCCAGATCTAGGTTCCATATCTCCATGGAACCTTTCATACTTCCAATTTAAGCCAAGAAATGCAAGAAGAAACCCTAGATTTGACACATCAACACAAAACACGAAGTTTGGCTCTGAAAGTTACCTCAAGAAGACTCCCTTGAAGAATTAGTAATAGATCCAAGCTCCCCAACTCCTAAAGTTTGATCCTCTCCCTCCTTTCTTGCAATATCACACAAAATGGTGAACAAATGGCCTCCAAATACACTCACAAGGGCTCACAGTCGTATGGGGGCTCGTAGGGTTCAAGGTGACCGCAAATGAGGGCCATAAGGTCCTTTAAATAGGGCTTAGGACCGGGAAATTAGGGTTTCATTAAACAGCGCAGACTCGCCGAGTCCAAACGAATCCCGTGCCCAGGATCGCGACCCTACTCGGCGAGTCTGATCTCCAACTCGCCGAGTCCCCTCTCAAAACACAAAATAATCAAATCAATAAAGATACCTGGAATTCCGGGCTGTTACAATTCTCCCCCACTAGAACTAGACTTTGCCCTCGAAGTCTCGCTCTGAAAATAGCTCCGGATGCAGCTCCCGCATCTCGCGCTCCGGCTCCCAGGTCATCTCCGATCCCTTCCGGTGTTGCCACTGAACCAACACCAGAGGTACCTCCTTGTTCCTCAGAACCTTGATCTTCCGATCCCTGATGGCCACAGGCCTCTCAGCGTAATTCAGACTCGCATCCACATGAATATCCTCTAATGGAACCACTGCCGACTCATCGGCTATACACTTCCTCAACTGCGACACGTGAAAAGTGTCGTGGATCTGCCCCAACTCGGCTGGCAACTCCAAACGATAGGCTACCCGGCCTACCCTTGCAATCACACGAAATGGCCCAATATACCGGGGCCCTAACTTGCCCCTCTTCCTGAATCGAATCACTCCTTTCCAAGGAGAAACTTTCAGGAGAACGAAGTCGCCGACCTGAAACTCAAGCTCGGACCGGCGTCTGTCTGCATAACTCTTCTGTCGGCTCTGGGCGGTCAATAACCTCTGTCTGACCTGCTGAATCTGCTCTGTCGTCTGAAGCACGATCTCTGTACTGCCCATCACTCTCTGCCCAACCTCTCCCCAGCAAATGGGGGTCCGACACCTCCTACCATACAACGGCTCAAAGGGTGGCATACCAATGCTCGAATGATGGTTGTTGTTGTAGGAAAACTCTGCCAAGGGTAAATATGCATCCCAGCTACCCCCGAAATCTAACACACACGCTCGAAGCATGTCTTCCAGCGTCTGAATCGTCCGCTCGCTCTGGCCGTCTGTCTGGGGATGATATGCGGTACTAAAATGCAATTTAGTACCCAGCTCCTCATGGAATTTCTTCCAGAATCTGGAAGTGAAGCGCACATCACGGTCTGAAACAATCGAGATCGACACCCCATGCCGAGATACCACTTCTCTCACATATATCTCCGCCAACTTCTCCGCTGAAGAAGTCTCACTGATGGCAAGGAAGTGAGCGCTCTTCGTCAACCTATCCACAATCACCCAAATTGCATCAACTCCTCTGGCAGTCCTCGGCAATTTGGTGATGAAATCCATAGTGATCTGTTCCCACTTCCATTCGGGAACCTCCAATGGCTGCAACTTGCCATGCGGTCTCTGGTGCTTGGCCTTAACCCTGCGGCAGGTCAAGCACCTCTCAACGAACCATGCGACGTCCCTCTTCATACAGGGCCACCAATAATCTTTCCTCAAATCCAAATACATCTTCGTAGCCCCCGGATGGATCGAAAACTTCGACCGATGAGCCTCTTCCATCAAAGTAATACGCGTACCACCCACGAACGGTACCCAGATCCGACCCTGAAACGTCATAAGCCCTCGTCCATCCGTAACGAACTCTGAAACCAAACCAACGACCCGCTCTCTCTTCTGCATCTCCGGTCGCACAGCCTCGGCCTGCGCCCCACGAATAGCATCCAATACTGGAGCTATCACGGTCAATCTCAAACATACTTCTCGCAGTGGAGTGCTCTCCGCCCTGCGGCTCAACGCATCGGCTACCACATTAGCCTTGCCTGGGTGGTACAGGATCTCACAATCATAATCCTTGACCACATCCAACCACCTCCTCTGACGCATATTTAGGTTGGGCTGATCCATCAAATACTTCAAGCTCTTATGGTCCGTGTATATCGTACATCGAACCCCATACAAGTAGTGACGCCAAATCTTGAGAGCGAACACTACTGCCCCCAACTCTAAATCATGCGTGGGATATCTCGTCTCATGAGGCTTCAGCTGCCTCGACGCATAAGCTATCACATGACCCCTCTGCATCAACACTGCACCCAGCCCCAAAATCGATGCATCACAATATACTACAAAATCCTCCATCCCTTCCGGGAGAGCTAATACCGGGGCTTCGCACAACCTTTGGCGAAGTGTCTCAAAGGAGGTCTGCTGCTCGGGACCCCATGAGAATGTAACACCCTTCCGGGTCAATCTGGTGAGCGGCACTGCGATCTTGGAGAAATCCTTGATAAATCTCCGATAATACCTTGCCAACCCGAGGAAACTCCTGATCTCAGATGGTGACTTCGGCACTTCCCAACTCATCACCGCCTCAACCTTGGCCGGATCGACCAGAATCCCTTCCTGGTTAACGAGGTGTCCTAGGAACTGGACCTCCCGCAACCAGAAATCACACTTGGAGAACTTTGCATAAAGCTTCTCCGATCTCAACACCCCAAGGACCTCCCTCAAATGCACCTCATGCTGCTCTCTAGATCTCAAATACACCAGAATATCATCGATGAATACAATCACCGACCGATCCAGCATCGGCCTGCATACCCTGTTCATGAGATCCATGAACACAGTCGGGGCATTGGTGAGCCCAAAAGGCATCACCACAAACTCATAATGCCCATATCGCGTCCTGAACGCTGTCTTCTGGACGTCCTCATCCCGTACCCTCACCTGATGATACCCTGACCTCAGATCGATCTTGGAAAACCAAGATGCCCCCTGCAACTAATCGAATAAATCGTCGATCCTCGGTAACGGGTAACGGTTCTTGACCGTCAACTTGTTCAACTCCCGGTAATCAATGCACATCCGGTGTGAACCATCCTTCTTTTTGACGAACAGAATAGGTGCTCCCCACGGCGAGCTGCTTGGCCGAATGAATCCCTTTCCCAGCAACTCTTGAAGCTGCGAGGACAACTCTTGCATCTCTGGAGGTGCAAGACGATAAGGCACTTTAGCGATAGGCGCGGCCCCCGGAACCAGATCAATACCAAACTCCACTTGCCTCACAGGAGGTACTCCCGGCAGTTCCTCGGGAAAAACATCTGGAAACTCACGCACCACTGGAACCTCCTCAACTGATCTCGGTCTCTCGGAAGCCTCCCGCGTATCCATCACATACGCCACAAAACCCTTACAGCCCTGCTGTAAACACTGCCTCGCCCTAGCGGCCGAACAAAAAGCTGATCCTGAACGGGTACCCTCACCGTACACCGAAAGAACTCCCCCACTAGGGTCTCGTATAGTCACCCGCTGACGCTCACAGTCGATGACGGCGCCGAATCGGCTCAACCAGTCCATGCCCACAATGACACAGACATCACCCATCGCAATAGGAATCAGATCAACCGGAAACTCGACCCCGAAAATCTCTAACACACATCCCCGGAGAACCTCCGTGGCACAAATCACCATCTCGTCAGCTATAGAAACTCTCAGAGGCCGACTCAACGACTCACGACTAACGCTGATATGGTGACTAAAGGCCAAAGATACAAAGGACCGACTCGCACTCGAGTCAAATAGCACTAAAGCAGGCACAGAGTTCACAAGGAAAGTACCTACGCATAACATAACATAAGCATAACATCTCAACATCAAAATAAATACATGAAATAAATCATACCTGCCACAACATCGGGCGCAGCGCGGACCTCCTCCGCAGTCAGCTGAAAGGCTCTCCCACGAGCCCTCGGGGCCTCGACCTTCACCGGTCGAGTCTCAGAAACCCTGGCAGCAGGTGCAGATCCCTGAAGAAGCTGAGGGCACTCGGCCTTCCGATGGCCGGTCTGGTTGCAATGAAAGCAAACCGTAAACCCCTTGGGGCAATCCCTAGCGATGTGCCCCTCCTTGCCACACTTGTAGCAAGCACCAGATCGACATGTCCCCTCGTGACTCTTGCCGCACTTTCCGCAAGTGCGGCCCTTCGGACCTCCCATCCTCGAATCGGCGGACTTAGTCCGCTTGGCTGCCGGCTGAGACTGAGCCGACCGCCGGTCCACCCGCTGAGACTCGGCCTCCTCCTTGGCCTGGGTCTCCAACTCGATCTCGCGCTTCCTGGCATTCGCCTGAAGCTCGGCAAAGGTATGATAGGTGGAGTTTGACACAAACTCTCGGATATCCCTCCTCAAAACACCCAAGTACCGGCTCATCCGAGCCTGCTCTGTGGACACCAGCTCGGGGCAGAACATCGCCCTCTCATGAAACTTCCGCGTGATCACCGTAACCGAATCAGTACCCTGCTTGAGGGTCAAGAACTCCTGAACCAATCGTTCCCTCTCCACCGGGGGAACGTACTCGTCTCTGAACATAGAGGTAAACCTCTCCCATGTCACTGCTGAAATCTCTGCCAAAGTGAAGTTCGCCATCACGAACTTCCACCAATCCTTCACTCCCAGACGGAGATGGTTCAAAGCGAACCGTACCCTCAGATGCTCCGGACATGAACAAGTGTAGAAGCACCCCTCAATATCAACGATCCACCTCATCGCAGCAATCGGATCCTGCGTCCCATCAAACTCAGGTGGCTTCGTGTTGCTGAACTCCCGAAACAGCAACGAGTCACCCCCCTGCGGCCTGGCAGCGGCCACAGCTGTGGTAGCTGCAGCGGCTGCAGCCTCAGTCAATGCGGCGTACCGCTCATCAAAAGTCTCCATCAAGGTGGTCTTAATAGACCCAAACATCTCCGGAATCTCAGCTCGGATCGCTGCAGCCGCCTCCTCATAAATCATCTGACGAATCTCCTCGTCACTCACACCGCTCGTACTCGGTCTGTGGCGTGGTCCAACCATGATGTCTCTGAAATACAACATAAAACCATCAGAGACTTCATCGAGTATAATCGCACTCGATAACGCAACCCTACTCAGTCTCCGATATCTAGGGATTCTTACTTGGGTTTCCCCCTGAACCGGTGTCTTCGGTAGTACGGGCCCAATACTACCGACCACACCGCATCAGCATTCATCCCAAGTCTTCCTCCCCAAACCCCGGATAGTGAGTACTCTACTTTTGTTATGAACTATCTACCCACACGCTATCAAAGCATCTTATATCGGCAAACTTTCCTAGACTAAGGCATCACAAATCAGGCCACTCTAGTCCTATCATGAATACCTAGTCTTCTAGCATGCATAACAATTCATATCATATCTTATCTTTTAACATAACATTGTAAGGTATTTTGGGGATCTTTACCGTTCGGGCGCTGACTGATCGTACACACTGCTTCTTTCTTGTTTACCACAAAATTATTTATAAAAGTTTATGCCTTTATTTTAAAAGTTTTCCTCAAAGTTTACCATAAAGTATTTTCATTCAAAACAAGGCATAAACATTCCATGTGTCATAACAGAATACAAATCATACGAATCCCAAGATCACAAAACATATATCAGTGTGTATAGATCACGCCGGCGCCTTCCCACGGTCCTCGCTAGTACCTGAAACACATACACAACAACTGTAAGCATAATTGCTTAGTGAGTTCCCCAAAATACAACTTACGCACATACGCCTTTCCAGGCCCTGACCTTCCGGTCCATGTGTCTCAGGGGACTTCCGTCCCTGCTGGGTAAACCTTCCGGTCCTACCCACGCCAACCTTACGGTCCAAGACTCACAACGCCTTCCGGCCCATAACATAATCGCCTTCCGGCCCATAACATAATCGCCTTCCGGCCCTTAACATAATGCCTTCCGGCCCACATAACATACATAGCACGTATAGCAATTAACTTATCACATATAGCACATATATCTCATATCATATCCGACCTTCCGGTCACACAGTCAAACCCTTCCGGGTACAGTATAGTGAGAAGACTCACCTCGTAAATATCGAAAGCTAGCAAATCCCGAAGTCACTCGTGCTCGATCCGCCAAGCTACAATCTCCCTATAACATCATACATCTCTTATTAACACTTTTATCTTCTAAGTTTGACTATCCCTAAGAAGTCAAACATAGGTCAACTCTGGTCAACGGTCAACTTGACCGGACTCGGCGAGTGCACAAGGGCAACTCGGCGAGTCTAGACGCATCCGCCAACTCCGTAGGATTCCCTTCTTACTCGTCGAGTACTTCCCCTGACTCGACGAGTTCCACCTGGGAGAGTCGCGGGGCCACCCCGACTCAACTCGCCGAGTCTCAAGAACAACTCGGCGAGTCCCAGATCGACTCAGTCCACCTGTCGACCCTCTCTAACTCGTCCTGACTCACTGAGTCAACCATAACTCGGTCAGGACTACACACTGGGTGTCCTCAAGGACAATCTTCAAGCGACTCGTCGAGTCTGTTCATCAGACTCGGCGAGTCCATGCCATGCACCAGCTAAAACTAGCTTTTGCGGTCAGATCCGTTCCATCCATTCATAGATCTGGCCTTCCCAAGCTTATTTGTCACGTAAAGTCTCAGTCTTGGTTGCCATGCAATGCGTACAAGGCTTATTTTGGGGAAACAACCTCTAATATGACCACCTTAGCTTCTAACTCAAAAGGATGGACATAAAGCTAGTCATAGGGGGTCTCCTGGACCTGCTAAGGCCCAGATCTAGGTTCCATATCTCCATGGAACCTTTCATACTTCCAATTTAAGCCAAGAAATGCAAGAAGAAACCCTAGATTTGACACATCAACACAAAACACGAAGTTTGGCTCTGAAAGTTACCTCAAGAAGACTCCCTTGAAGAATTAGTAACAGATCCAAGCTCCCCAACTCCTAAAGTTTGATCCTCTCCCTCCTTTCTTGCAATATCACACAAAATGGTGAACAAATGGCCTCCAAATACACTCACAAGGGCTCACAGTCGTATGGGGGCTCATAGGGTTCAAGGTGGCCGCAAATGAGGGCCATAAGGTCCTTTAAATAGGGCTTAGGACCGGGAAATTAGGGTTTCATTAAACAGCGCAGACTCGCCGAGTCCATATCCTGGACTCGCCGAGTCCAAACGAATCCCGTGCCCAGGATCGCGACCCTACTCGGCGAGTCTGAGCTCCAACTCGCCGAGTCCCCTCTCAAAACACAAAATAATCAAATCAATAAAGATACCTGGAATTCCGGGCTGTTACAATTCTCCCCCACTAGAACTAGACTTTGCCCTCGAAGTCTCGCTCTGAAAATAGCTCCGGATGCAGCTCCCGCATCTCGCGCTCCGGCTCCCAGGTCATCTCCGATCCCTTCCGGTGTTGCCACTGAACCAACACCAGAGGTACCTCCTTGTTCCTCAGAACCTTGATCTTCCGATCCCTGATGGCCACAGGCCTCTCAGCGTAATTCAGACTCGCATCCACATGAATATCCTCTAATGGAACCACTGCCGACTCATCGGCTATACACTTCCTCAACTGCGACACGTGAAAAGTGTCGTGGATCTGCCCCAACTCGGCTGGCAACTCCAAACGATAGGCTACCCGGCCTACCCTTGCAATCACACGAAATGGCCCAATATACCGGGGCCCTAACTTGCCCCTCTTCCTGAATCGAATCACTCCTTTCCAAGGAGAAACTTTCAGGAGAACGAAGTCGCCGACCTGAAACTCAAGCTCGGACCGGCGTCTGTCTGCATAACTCTTCTGTCGGCTCTGGGCGGTCAATAACCTCTGTCTGACCTGCTGAATCTGCTCTGTCGTCTGAAGCACGATCTCTGTACTGCCCATCACTCTCTGCCCAACCTCTCCCCAGCAAATGGGGGTCCGACACCTCCTACCATACAACGGCTCAAAGGGTGGCATACCAATGCTCGAATGATGGTTGTTGTTGTAGGAAAACTCTGCCAAGGGTAAATACGCATCCCAGCTACCCCCGAAATCTAACACACACGCTCGAAGCATGTCTTCCAGCGTCTGAATCGTCCGCTCGCTCTGGCCGTCTGTCTGGGGATGATATGCGGTACTAAAATGCAATTTAGTACCCAGCTCCTCATGGAATTTCTTCCAGAATCTGGAAGTGAAGCGCACATCACGGTCTGAAACAATCGAGATCGACACCCCATGCCGAGATACCACTTCTCTCACATATATCTCCGCCAACTTCTCCGCTGAAGAAGTCTCACTGATGGCAAGGAAGTGAGCGCTCTTCGTCAACCTATCCACAATCACCCAAATTGCATCAACTCCTCTGGCAGTCCTCGGCAATTTGGTGATGAAATCCATAGTGATCTGTTCCCACTTCCATTCGGGAACCTCCAATGGCTGCAACTTGCCATGCGGTCTCTGGTGCTTGGCCTTAACCCTGCGGCAGGTCAAGCACCTCTCAACGAACCATGCGACGTCCCTCTTCATACAGGGCCACCAATAATCTTTCCTCAAATCCAAATACATCTTCGTAGCCCCCGGATGGATCGAAAACTTCGACCGATGAGCCTCTTCCATCAAAGTAATACGCGTACCACCCACGAACGGTACCCAGATCCGACCCTGAAACGTCATAAGCCCTCGTCCATCCGTAACGAACTCTGAAACCAAACCAACGACCCGCTCTCTCTTCTGCATCTCCGGTCGCACAGCCTCGGCCTGCGCCCCACGAATAGCATCCAATACTGGAGCTATCACGGTCAATCTCAAACATACTTCTCGCAGTGGAGTGCTCTCCGCCCTGCGGCTCAACGCATCGGCTACCACATTAGCCTTGCCTGGGTGGTACAGGATCTCACAATCATAATCCTTGACCACATCCAACCACCTCCTCTGACGCATATTTAGGTTGGGCTGATCCATCAAATACTTCAAGCTCTTATGGTCCGTGTATATCGTACATCGAACCCCATACAAGTAGTGACGCCAAATCTTGAGAGCGAACACTACTGCCCCCAACTCTAAATCATGCGTGGGATATCTCGTCTCATGAGGCTTCAGCTGCCTCGACGCATAAGCTATCACATGACCCCTCTGCATCAACACTGCACCCAGCCCCAAAATCGATGCATCACAATATACTACAAAATCCTCCATCCCTTCCGGGAGAGCTAATACCGGGGCTTCGCACAACCTTTGGCGAAGTGTCTCAAAGGAGGTCTGCTGCTCGGGACCCCATGAGAATGTAACACCCTTCCGGGTCAATCTGGTGAGCGGCACTGCGATCTTGGAGAAATCCTTGATAAATCTCCGATAATACCCTGCCAACCCGAGGAAACTCCTGATCTCAGATGGTGACTTCGGCACTTCCCAACTCATCACCGCCTCAACCTTGGCCGGATCGACCAGAATCCCTTCCTGGTTAACGAGGTGTCCTAGGAACTGGACCTCCCGCAACCAGAAATCACACTTGGAGAACTTTGCATAAAGCTTCTCCGATCTCAACACCCCAAGGACCTCCCTCAAATGCACCTCATGCTGCTCTCTAGATCTCAAATACACCAGAATATCATCGATGAATACAATCACCGACCGATCCAGCATCGGCCTGCATACCCTGTTCATGAGATCCATGAACACAGTCGGGGCATTGGTGAGCCCAAAAGGCATCACCACAAACTCATAATGCCCATATCGCGTCCTGAACGCTGTCTTCTGGACGTCCTCATCCCGTACCCTCACCTGATGATACCCTGACCTCAGATCGATCTTGGAAAACCAAGATGCCCCCTGCAACTAATCGAATAAATCGTCGATCCTCGGTAACGGGTAACGGTTCTTGACCGTCAACTTGTTCAACTCCCGGTAATCAATGCACATCCGGTGTGAACCATCCTTCTTTTTGACGAACAGAATAGGTGCTCCCCACGGCGAGCTGCTTGGCCGAATGAATCCCTTTCCCAGCAACTCTTGAAGCTGCGAGGACAACTCTTGCATCTCTGGAGGTGCAAGACGATAAGGCACTTTAGCGATAGGCGCGGCCCCCGGAACCAGATCAATACCAAACTCCACTTGCCTCACAGGAGGTACTCCCGGCAGTTCCTCGGGAAAAACATCTGGAAACTCACGCACCACTGGAACCTCCTCAACTGATCTCGGTCTCTCGGAAGCCTCCCGCGTATCCATCACATACGCCACAAAACCCTTACAGCCCTGCTGTAAACACTGCCTCGCCCTAGCGGCCGAACAAAAAGCTGATCCTGAACGGGTACCCTCACCGTACACCGAAAGAACTCCCCCACTAGGGTCTCGTATAGTCACCCGCTGACGCTCACAGTCGATGACGGCGTCGAATCGGCTCAACCAGTCCATGCCCACAATGACACAGACATCACCCATCGCAATAGGAATCAGATCAACCGGAAACTCGACCCCGAAAATCTCTAACACGCATCACCACGAACTTGTAATGACCATAACGAGTCTGAAACGCGGTCTTCTCCACGTCTTCCTCCCTCACCCTGACCTGATGGTATCCTAATCTCAAATCAATCTTGGAAAACCAAGATGTACCCTGCAGCTGATCGAAAAGATCGTCTATCCTCGGGAGTGGATAACGGTTCTTCACCGTTAATTTGCTCAGCTCCCTATAGTCAATTCACATCCTGTGCAAACTGTCCTTCTTCATGACGAAAAGGATTGGTGCTCCCCAGGTTGAACTACTCGGACGAATAAACTGCTTACCCAGCAGCTCCTGCAACTGGGATGATAGCTCCCGCATCTCAGGAGGTGCCAGACGAAGGTACTCCCGGCACCAGATCAATCCTGAACTCAACCTGCCTCTCCGAAGGTACTCCGGGGAACTCCTCTGGAAATACATCAGCAAACTCCCTGATCACGGGAACCTCTGAAACTGAGGGTTGCTCCCTAACCCACGTATCTACCACATACGCTAAATAACCGGCACACCCGTGTTGAATATACTGCCGAGCCTTGGCTGCCGAACAAAACCTTGATCCCAACCTGGTGCCCTCACCATATACTACAAGTTCTCCCCCTCTTAGGGTTCAAACCACCACCCACTGTCCCTCACAGTCGATCATGGCGCCAAAACGGCTAAGCCAATCCATCCCTACAATCACGCACACTTCCCCCATGGGGATAGGAATCAAATCTATCGGGAAGGACACCCCGAAAATCTCCAACTCGCATTCCCGGTAGACCGGAGAAGCAGAAACCTCATGCTCATTAGCGATCGAAACTCGCAACGGACACTCAAGATCATCTATCGACACCCTGAACCCACTAGAGAAGGTCTGAGATACAAACGACCGACTCGCCCCCGAGTCAAATAATACCAAAGCGGGCAAATAATTCACTAAAAACGTACCTAATCACAGGTACAATCAATAAGCATAACACAAATACAACAACTGAGACAGAGAATAGAAACGTACCTGCAACCACATCCGGTGTTGCCTTGGCCTCCTTGGCCGTGAGCTAGAAGGCGTGACCCTAAGCCTTCGGAGGCTCCACTGTGACTGGCCTCCCATCTCCAATCCTCACAGTAGCTGGCGCGGAACCCTGCGCCGTCTTGGCGGCGAGCTACGGACAGTTGGTCTTCACATGACCAACCTGATGACAATGGTAACAAATCCTCATATCTGCGGGAGGGGCGGACTGACGACAATCCATGACATAGTGTCCCTCTTTGCCACATTTGTGGCACCCACCATCTGCTCTAAAAACTCCCGAATGAACCCTGACAAACTTTCCATAGGTGCGGCTTTGCTGACTCACAAACCATGTATCAGCCGTCTTAGACCTCTTAGGCGCCGGCTGAGACTGTGTCGGTGCCTGACGCTGCTCCTTCAGCTGCAGCTCTATCTCGAACTCACGCCGCCTCGTGGCTTCCTGTAGATCCAGGAGGGTATCACAACGTTGTGTAGCCACAAACTGTCGTATATCCGTCTTGAGCATACTCAGATAACGAGTCATCTAAAACTACTCTGACGCAAACTCCGGGCAAAACATAGCCCTCTTAGTGAACATCCGGGTAATCTCCATCACAGACTCCCCATCCTGTCTCAATGTGATGTGTGTAAAACCAATTAGTTTTAGTCCTACTAACTTAAACACAAAGACAAACACACGAAAGGCAGTGTACCTATCGATTAGCAGTTTAGTTTAGATAAGTATGGTATCGAACACAGGGAACGGTAAACAATTAAAATAAATGCTAATATTATATAAATAAAACAAGTAATAGAAAGGGGGTTTTCTCTAGTTTTGCAAGACTAAAAACTTAAACAATTAACTAAAACTTAAACTAGGAAACTAAGAGCTAAGCAAATAAAAATCAACTAAATTCAATAATTAAGGAGACTATGTTTAGGTTCGAATCATTTATTCTTATGGTTGATTTTATGACAAGTGCAATGGATTAATTGGCATTGGCTACCGATTAGTGTGATTAGGTTCACGTTCGCTATTACTAATCCTTAGAAAACAAATTATTTCAAGCAGTGATCAAGTGAATAAACTAATAAATTCCCTAGTTTAATTATTCGGGTTAAATAAGACTTGTAATTAGCTAATTAAATTGGTGATTCAATTAACCTCTTGTTGATGGTGTATCACACAAGCTCACACATTAATTTACCCATTCTCTAGTTAATCATAGTTTCATATTACTATTCATAGGCATATAGCAATGTGTTCACATAAATCACATGAGATAAGCAATTAAGAGATGTTCATGCAGCTTAATTACTTAGCTATTAACAGAAAATAGTTATGGTTAATGCATAAGGTTCTTTAACAAGCTTAATAAAACAAAGTTAACCAAATTAAATTAATCCAACCACAAAATCAAACCACAATCACAAAATCATCTATCCTAAACAGAAGATAATAGTTTTAGCTCATGATTACAATAAAACTAAGATCAAAAACGAAATCAAACAACTCAAACATAGTTCAACTTAAGAATAAGTAAGAATGCACTTGAATTTGCCTTGATTCTTCTCAAAATTGGATCTAGGGTTGATTCTCTGGCTTCCAGCACCTTAGCAGGTCTTCTAATCGCAGCTTTACCCCCAAGGGTTTCTCTCCATGCCATGGCATCGATCTGAAAGTCCCTTTATATAAATTTTCACAAAACAGAGGTGACTCGTTGAGTCCAGTGACCTAATCGGCGAGTCCGTCACTTAAAACCCGTGAGCGGCAAGTCAGCGACTCCAGAATCGTGAAAGTTCGACGTGACTCGTCGAGTTTATGGATTACTCGTAGAGTCCGTTTGGAATCAACATTTTCTCAAAACACAAAAGTCGTCCGAAATTGTGTCTAGTTTTCAGAACATTTTGAATCTGGTCAATCGGAGTTACGGTTCATGAGATATGGCCAAAACACTGACGAGGGGTCAAGCTGTCCAACAACATCTTTCTTTCTTCAAAATCCAAGATCCAAGCCTCGAATCGCTAGTTCCGCTTCCTTTTCCATCCGAGCATGTCATTATTGCTGAAAATGAAATATTTAAGTTAATTAAGCACCTTTGGTTCATTATTTGAGATAAAATTAACATAAAGTATTAAGATCATGCATGATTTTTATGACTAAATATGGCCATAACACAATGTCAAAAACTCATGAGCAAGCCGCTCCCGTTCCACGTGCAGAACCTAGCAGGTGCAAAACATATCCCGGAACTGCTCCCAAGTAATAGCAGCCCGCTGATCATCAGAATATTAACCTGTCGTCAATCTCCACCAGTCCTTTGCCCCGAGCCTAAGCAGGTTCAGAGCACACCTGACCTTCTGGTCAACAGGACATGAGCACGTGAAGAAACAGCCCTCCACGTCAGACAACCACCGCATAGCTCTAATCGCATCCTGTGTACCATCAAATGTCGGGGGCTTCGTATTATCAAAGTCCCGGTACTGGAAAGCCCTGCCGGCTCCTCCTCCAACCCCTGCCACAGTTACAGCCGAAGTGGCTGCAGCGGCAGCTGTCTCTGCTAGTGCTGCACATCGCTCAACAAAGTACTCAACCATCACGGTCTTAATCGACCCAAACATCTCTGGCAGTTGCGCTCGGAACGCTGCAACAATCTCGTCGTGCATAATCTCCCAGATCCTGGCATCCAACTCCTCGGTCCCTATCTATACCACGGGCTCAGGTGCTACCAGCACCTCCAACTCTCCGTCTCCTGACCTCGATCCTGATCCAGATCCAAAATCAACACGTCTCATCACCACCATACTGTAATATATACAAGTCACCAGATAAATAACATAATGTCGGGAGACCAAAACCCACAAACCATAGGGGTTGTGATTTCCTTGCTACGCGTATGGGTCCTGTGCTTTCAGAAGTACGGGCCCATACTACCTTCCACACCTACCCATATTTGTCTCAAGTATCACCACAACGCCTTAACAATATCATCAACATAGAATGCGCTCAACCCTCACTTCTAGAGGAATACCAACTATCTCGCATCTAGTCTCACCACTTCTCATGACTCACACATCCATGAAACTTCCATCATCCCTTACAGCACTAGTGCATGCTATTGGAGTTCACTGGCCATTATCGGGCTCATTCCTACATCAACATCCATGTAGTTATTGGTAAAGGTATTATTATTGACGAAGTTACCAAGATCCTTGTTATTGAGAGTAACGAAGGTTTCATCGGGATCTTGGATCGTATGGGCTTGCTCTCTTGGATTCGTGTCCCAGGCGGGAACAAAGGCCGGTATTGAGGATCCTATCTAGCGGCAGTTCGTTGAGGACCCCGTGTTGATGAAGTTCAGGATATTAGACTGCAAGATCGAGGGTGTTGCTTCTTAAGGCTTGTGGATCTCTGCCCTCATTTTCTCCACTTCCTTGATTATTTTCCTATTATCCTCCTGCTGTTGAGTGACTTTTCGTTCCAATCTCTTGATCATAACGAAGATTTCGTTATTAGAAATCAATATAGGAGGATCCTGAAATCCTTGGGTAGTGACCAAAGAGGTGTTTTTCTTTGGTACATCAGAGGATTTCTTGGGAGCTCTCACTGGGTATGGAGGAAGGTTTTTAGAGGAAATGGGAGGAACGGAGGAAGAGGATAAGGTCAATTGGGTACACATGATTCCCGAATGATTATGAACACAACGGCCCCACGGTGGGCGTCAAAATTTTTTGGTCAAAAATCGACTAAGTAGAATTTAATGAAATTGTATGAGATTTTGTCGTGTTCGTGGTAAATCAAGTATGAAATGATGATCAAATTGACACAAGTGAGTTACAAGGAAAGCCCTTGATCCTTGATAGGATCTCCGACATAAAACCTTGGGAGGTGATAATAATCACATGCTTTGATGTATGGTAGGCTAACTGTATTATGACGACCAACTGGATCTATCTGCTATGATATGTTATGTTATGATATTGTATGTGACTGGGGTTGCTGATAGTCAACCGGGGGCTGCTAATTTATATATGGCAGGTACTTTGCAGGATCGTGGGAAGGCGAATGTCTGATTGTACACATACACTGAGAATTTACTACTTGGACATGATCTTTTATGTACTCTGATAATTATGGTACTTATGGTTTTGGGATGACCTGTATTTGATAATTGGTTGTGAAAATATGTTTTTGGAAATTTAAAAATGAAAATTTTGGTCTAAAATTTGAGGTGTTACAAGAACACACACAAGAGCTTCTGATGCGTTTGGTCATTGTGTTATTGAGATCTTTATCTGATTCATCAGTTTTTCATCATGTTCTTGAGTTCTTGAGTTTGTATGTGTGTGTGTTAGATAAGAACACGAAGAATACAAAGAAAACAAGAGCTTCAGATTTGAGTATGTGTGTGTGTTATATCAGAACACGAAGAACATAGACTGAGATCAAAACACGAACCCATATCAGCACACAAACCCATATCTTCAAGCTCGTTAGACCTTCAAGCTCAATTTTGGGAAAACCTCCACATGTAAGTGTGTTCATCTTCAAGGAACCCAAAACACACAAAATCGATTTCTTCTTTGTTCTTTGAGATCATTTTATTCTAGGTATGATATCCGAGCATGAGCACATACACACACTCTTCTGGAGTTCGTTTGGTTTTTGGGAAAAAGATGAACATGATGAAGAGGAACACCATCCTGAAATCGACGAACACACCAGGTATGAGGGTTGAAGACGATGAACATCATATATGATATCCGATCATTTGATTTCTTCTTTGTTCATGGAGATCTTTTGGCTTTTGAGCATCAGATATGGGTTGAAGTCGATGAACATCAAATATAGGTTGGAGGTTGAAGACAACGAACTTCAGATTTGGAACAACACTCTGATTTCAAAACCGATGGACCGAACTCCGTGTGTGTTCTTAAACTGAAACCTAAAAATCTCAAAGCTCGATTTCTTGTATGAACTCCATTTCATACCGGCGGAAAAATCATGGAAGTCAGAGTCTTGCCGGAGAAAATGATTGGAGCATCGCCAGAGTTGTCAAACACGCCGAAAACCGACTAAACTTACGATTGAAGTTCATAACGATGTTTTTTGAATGGTTCAACAAGTTCAATGAAAAAATATAGAGAAAAAATTATTTAAAAAAAAAAAAAAAAAAAAAAAAAAAAAAAAAAAAACCCTCCGACTAAATATGTACAAATCAAAAAATAAGTTACCTTTTTAAGTTATTATCCCAGAAAATCATTCCTTAAAATGTTATTGGTCTAATTTTGATTGACATTGTGACAATTGGTCTTATTTTGGTGGACATTGTAATACCTTAACTATGTTGCAATCATTCAGACCGTAGAAATATAAATTGTATTGTATAGTTTTAGGTTATATTTGACCGTACAGAAAAAAAAAATAAATTAGGGCATCACATTATACAATTTACGTGAACTGAGTTATAATGATTACAAAAATATTATTATGCGAACCTATGTTACAAGTGCCCAAGCCACAAAAATTTACATGTTCTACAATTTTCCATGCAAATTGTTGTACAGAGAAAAAAAATAAAAAAAGACATATTCCTTGTTGGATTATTGGCATATCACATATGTATAGCTGTGAGAAAAAGTTCATGGGATTAAAGGAGTTTGCCAATGGGATTAGAGGGTTGTTTGAAAAATGAGTTTATCAGTGGTTTTATTATAAATTAAAAAATATTTAGATAAAAATAACTTATAAGTGACATCTCTACCTTATAATAATAAGCTAATATGAATTTTTTATTTTTTATTTTTTTTTGTCAAACAGCCTCTAAATGTCAAAATTGATAGTGGAAATTGTATGATTATTTTTATACATGCTTTGTCAAAATTCTATGGATGTTATTGTTAAAACACATGAAAAACATGAATCCAGAAAAGCCATGAAAACATCTTTTCTTTTAATACTTATAAATGTTGAATTTCTAAAAGATTGTGCAACAACTCGTGTATGGCTTAAAAATTGACTCATATATCTCAAATAAATACTTAAATTAAAAATGAAAAGTCAATAAAAAATGATACTTATGTACAACGTAAGACCTTTAAGAATCGTTAAGTAAACCACAAAATAGGGGTGGGGTTTCAGCTTTTTAAATTGTCTTAAAATAACATTTTTGTAAAAAAGTTATATTCTAAATAAATATTAGTAGACAAATTTTTTCGTTCTGAATATTTTATAATATAATTGACAACTGATACATCACATGTATTTCACCATAATATCAACAAATTCAGAAGATCTATGACAAAAAAAATTATTACTTATTAGTTTATAGCTTATTGACTTCTAAGCTAGTAAATTAGACGGAGTTAACTTATAAAAAAATAATTTATTAACGGTTTCTCTTTATTATAAACTATTTTTATTCACACTTTATTTTATTTATAGCTGTATGGAACCACTAATAAGTTGTTTTGTCAAACACATCTAATCTAATTTATAAAAATTATTTAGTGTTACTAATAAATTTGAAGTTTAACACGAAACGATTTCAAAAAAATAAAATAATAATAACAATGTTTGATAGTTATATATGAATATAATGATATTAAGGAATTTGACTCTTAAGTTCTTTTAATTTAATCTCGTAGTCTAACTAAATGATAAATTACAATTATCATATTAATTTTACTTATTCGTAACATCTATATTAATGAAATATCTCAACATTTTTAATTAAATTGTTTTTAATTACCGAACAATAACTATAAATATTCTTTATTTTAAATCCAGTTTCACGATTGTTTAATTAAAATTTTATTTAATAAACAAGACTGTTTGACTATTTGTTCAGTATATAAAATATATTTCAAATGAACAACAAATATATTTAAATGTAACTTACAAAATAGTAAAGTTTAAATTCTTAACTTGTTTTTTATTTTAATAAAATGACATTTTATTTTTTAGTTATAGATTTATTATGTTTTTATTGTTTTAGATCCGTGTCCATATGTAGACTTGTAGATAAGCAACAACATTTTTGAAGAAATGTTTTTACATATAAATCAACTAAACATGTGAAGCTCGTTTCTCGTCGATTTAAACCTATAGTTGTATTTTCCTTTAAACCTAAATAAATAAATAAATAAATAAATAATAATAATAATAATAATAATAATAATAATAATAATAATAATAATAATAAAAAAATGGGTAAATAACCAAACTTGAACAATATTATGATGAGGAGCTAAAAGAAACAACATCAAAACCTTGTTTTTGCATAATATTGTTTTTGGGGTAGAAATTGTTATTATGAAAAAGTTAGGGGTGAAATATGCAAATACAAAATTGTAGCATGGTTTTGACGGGATGGAGGTCATAATCAGCCATTCTCTGCAACCTACATCCAACATCTAAGTTTACCCCGTCATAAACCATTAGATCTCATTATAGTTATTTGTGTGCATTTTCTTGTCTTGCGGACGATAGATGGATCGAGAAAGAGGTAAGAGAGAAAGGTAAGAACATGAAAAAGAGAAGTAACAGTAGTGGGAAGGATGAATCGAGAGAAGGGCGCTACTGGAAGACTTTGGGGTGGTGCAATCCCTACCAAGTAAGTGAAAACGATCATATCTTTTTCTTTTCCTCCTAGTGCTTGAAAATCCTTCATCTTTTTCTCTTCATGCGAAACCACCACCGTCGACCACCACTACCATGGAGGCAGTGGGTGGCAGTACTCCGACTTCGTTTGGACTTTAGGTGGTGATAAGGGTCGTTTTGGTGCGAAACCATAACCCTAGTTTGATGATTTTTACTAACAAGGTATTGTACTTTGTTTTGGCCTTTTAAAACAATGTAATTTAAGCTACGGGTTGAGATTCTTATTGGTTTTTGTCTTAATGAGTTATACCACTGTTAAGAACTCTATTTCCATATTATAAGTTGTATTGGTTGTGACTTAATGGGTTAAGAAGCCATTTAACCCTTAATAACCAAAGCTGAAAATGTTATAAAATTGACTGATCTCCCATTATATTAGAAAAATTCTAGAAAAACCACCAGGAGTTAGAATTAGGATCCGTAAAATCTCAAAGTTTATAAATTTAGTCTACTTTGTCCATGATTTTTTCCCTATCCCGATATTGATCCTAACTATGGTCAAAGTGACCGTTTTTTCAGACTGGTCCAAAATGAGCTACAATGATATGAAATTTTGTAAAATTCACCATAAATTGTAGAAAAATCATATGAACATGTGTAAGTAGTACATGAAAAGGTATTGACCTGCGTGAAATTGGTTTCGTAACCTGGTTTAGATGGGCTTAAGAGGGGAAAATGGCCTTGAAAAGGTTGTTGTTTTGGGTCAAAATCTAAAAAATTTAACCAAGAAAACTAATGACATGTTAAGGGTGAAATAGTAGCCATTCCTAACCCTTGATTGCTATTTTTAGGAGGTTTGAAGGGTGACCTGGTGTGAGTGAGCCTAGGGCAACATTTGGAGGTTAACCTTGCTACTTGAGGTGAGTTTCTCACTGCACTATGTGATATTATGCATTCGTTATGTTAGGTCATGTGTGTTATATGTTATTTATATGGGTAGCACTAGGCGGGATCATAGTCTAGTGGGAGTATGGTATTCACTAACATACTGAGGAATATTCATGGTATGAATCAGTGTATCTAAGTTAGGGATCGGGTGTAGCTAATGTGTCCCAAAGGCTCGACGAACTGAGCAAGGGGGATCGGGCTTAGCCAATGTTTCCCATTATGGGTATGTCTGTATTTGATTCGTTCTTTGACATGCATGTGTGGTTATGTGGTTGATACCATTCATATCTGTGTATAGGTATGAGATATGGGTTTATAGATTACAATAACTATGTGTTTGCGGAATTTCACTTAACATTTAAGGGCACATGCAACCTAAATGATCTATGTCTTTAACACTTTGAATGTAAGATGCTATGAACAACCAAATACTTTAAACCATAATGAACTCCTAGTATAATAAAATATAATAGTTAGAGTTACATACCTTTGATTTGTTGTAGTAAACAAATCACTTTAAACTCCTTATAGAAATCTTTGGAAAGCAAACACCATAAATCTTGTGTCTCTAATGGCTCGCACCCAAAACCCTAGAAATCCTAAAATGAAGAGGATAGAGAGAAAAGATGTATAATTTTCATTCCTAAGACTTATATGAAGAGCATGAACGAAATTGAGGCTATAAGGGGTCCTATTTACAGTTTAGGTAACTTAAGGACAAAACAATATTTGAATAATTAAATAATATATTTAATCCCTATTCAATTTCTTTCATTATCTGCATCCAAGAGGCTTCTGGAAACCCCAAGGAGGCTCCCAAAACCGTCCCACCCCATGGATGATTATGGAATTGCTTATTTTGTTTAATGATTAAACAACTACAATTCACCCCTTATACCTTTAATTAATTCCAATTAATCTCAATTTAATTCCAGATTAATTCTGATTCATAATTAATTAATTCTAATTGATTTCTTATTGGTTTATTAATTATATAAATTAACAAATCAATTATATAACAATTTATCTCATGTTAATTTATTAATTACATAATAAATTAACATATCGATTATTTATTTCTAATTAATATATTAATCACATAATATAACAAGAGATTATTTATCTCTCTTTCTCCTAATATAATTTCTAACTATTTCTAATTATGAAGGCAACCAAAAAGGAACATTGCTCATAATTCAAGATTATACTAATTTAGTTATTGGCTTAGACACCTAATCCAACAATGATACCGCATACGTGTGAAATTCACTAAGCTTTGTGATTACCCCTTTCCCCTTAAAAATATTGTTTCAGGTACACAAGATGGCAATGCATAACCGTACACACTGGCTCAAGGCAGATATTTGGAATTTTGAATTTGGATTGTTTATGATTACTTGGATTTTATAATTGTAACAATTACTGTTTGTTTTAAATTGAATTTATCTTGGGGTTTAGCTTAAAATTTATTTTTAAGAAAGATACTGATTGGTTGAATTATGTTAATTTAAAAAGTTCAAATTTTTTGAAATTTTTGGGATGTTACAAAATGTCTATTTAAATATTCCACCATAGCAAAAGTAAAATAAAAAAGGTACATGTAAATTAGTTTAACTCCGATATCGAAGGGCAACATAGTAGGACCGAATTTCTATTATGTATTTATGTTATTCCATGATAATGTATAAATAGAGTAATTTTGTTTTGAGCATTACAATTTCTCCAATATAACAACGTTATAGGCGTGATCAAACCAATTAATGTCATAAGCATATTGCCGATAGAATGGACGCGTAAATCGATGCATAGTTGAAGACGGACCAGTCGACCCAACCAAAAGTCCAACTATCAGGGAGATAGTAATAACAATATCGGGCTTAAACGATTATGGTAATTTAAATGAGTACAATATAAAACCCTAACGATTATCCATTTTAGGGCAAGTTTGGTGCCAACAACCATGATTTTTCTAGTTCCAATATCGTATATTTAAGTTTTGCAGTTAAAAAGCTCGTATTTGGATTTCTTGTTGGCTTGGTTGGTCCGACTTTAGGTATATACCGGTTTACTCGTCTCTTCTGTCGGTGATATGTTTTTGGCCTTAATTGTTCGGTTCGTGCCTCCAACGCTGTTATTTTGAAGAAGTTAGAGTACCCAAAGCAACCTTGCACTTTATTACATTATCATGAGACAAAATCAAAAGATTTTTGTCATATTATACATTTTTATAACATATCACCGTTAAAACTTGTTTACATTGTTTATAAAACACAATCATGACTGGTTATTGTAGTTTTAGCCGGTTTTTGATGTCCCTGACAGCTTCGATGAATCTCCAATAGTCTTATCCACGCAACATGATGTTTATGGTGATCCTATTCTTCATCTAATTTTCCAAAACTCGAGAGATCTATAAGTATCACACACCCATGAAAAAAAAACACATCATTTTTCCCGCTTCGTTTCATCCTATCTCGTTTTCTATATTTTGGGGTTTCTCGAACACATATAAAAGAACATCAAATGTTTGATTTATGATCCATGGGGTTTCACTCAGTAACATCAAGATTCAAAGATACAAACTCAATGTATGATTTTTGGAGTGTGTTTTCAATAACATATTGTGATAAAGAGCACACACACACAATTTTTGGGAGTATTAATGGTTCTTAACCCTTGAGCTCGTGCGTTTTTTTAGGTTTTACACACGAGACATGAGCACACACACACTCGGTTTCTTTAAAAGATCAAATTTGTATGGGTTTAATGGGAAATCGAGTGGGTTTATGAGTTTTAAAAATATTTTAGTTTCAAAACCCTTAATCATTTAGTTATTAGGCATGAAAGAAACACAAATTGTATGCACGTGTGACAACCGTCAAATTCTGGTCAAGTCAAAGTCAGTAAAGTTAACAGGTCAAACCGATAAACTCAATTAGTGCTTGTATGATAGGGTATATTCTCTGTTTTCTAATGTACAACTTTCTATTATAATACAAAGTGTCACTCATAAGTTCAAATGTTCAAAGGTTCTAAACCCTAACCAGGGTGAGTGATGCAATGACCATATAAAGCACCATTAAGCACCCTTCGGGGTGTAAAAAACTCATAACAAGGCTTAATGGGGTTTACGAACCTTGCATTGCGGGCCAAACACTAGCAAAGGTTACAAACAAAGTCTCTCTAAACCACTCCCACTCTATCTCTCTCTCTCTCTCTCTCTCCCAAATCTCTCCTGGATTCCTCTCAAATTTTTACAAATATCTGTACTATCCCAACCCTTTCCTTTGTTGAAAACAACTCAAAACCAAAGGAGAAAACCGAAAAAGGTCCCTTTGGTCCGGAACCCTCTTGGTTCGGACACCCTTGTACTTCGGAACCTTCCCTTCTGATTCAGAACTTCTGATCCAGAACATTGCTGACTGCGAACGATCTGAGGAACCGAGAAATCTTGCATGCTCCGGAAGATCTCGCTCCGTAAAGACTCGCATGCTAGAAACTTCACATATCGGAAGGGTCAGGTGACTTTGGAAGCTACTGAATGACTCCGGAAATTGAATGCCAGCTTCAGAACTCCTCCTTTTGCTCTGGAAATGACTTCTTGACCCCGGAACCCTCGCAAACTTTAACCCCATTCCAGATTTTTGACCATTTCGGACCTTTTAGCAATTTTAGGAGTATTTTACGTTGGGAACACCCCCAAACTCATATTTCTCATGAATAAAATTTTCTAAACTCCTATTTTATGCCAACCTTGAAGAGTTAGAACACATTTTATGAATAATGTCTAAGACTCATTATTTTATTCATAAGGTAATCACCAATTTTATGTCACTATTCACACCATACCTAGTCAAATCAATGTCCCTTTTCAACTCACCCCCACACTCCATCAGATTGCCTTAACCAAATCCACCCAAGAGATCTTATTCTTAACATTTCCCAAGAGTCTCATTTACCTTTATCCAAAGACAAACGTTTTATCCCTCTCTTTCTCTTTTCTTCTCTTTGGGACTCAAAACTCCCAGGAGGTCATGAGTTCTTCCCCCATTTTTGGTAAGTTCTTCATCATTACTCCTAAATATTCTACCTTCCTTCACTCAAATTGTGGATTTCTTACATAAATATCGTCATATCTGTTCTTAGGATTTTCGAATCCTTAAGCTTTCTTCCAGTGTTCTTGACTTGGAAACCCCCTTTCTTCAACCATCCATCTCAGGGAATCACTCAAGGGGAGTTCATACCCCCCCCACCCCATATTTTCATGTTTTATTCAAGTTTTAAGGAGAATACAAGTTACAACACTAAAATACATTCTAACTCAACCAACATCCTTCAATAGAAAAGTGAGGAGCTATTCACGAACTGTTTTGACCAGCTTAAAATTAATTTTTTTTCTAAACTGTTTAATATGCAAATATTTTAGGTTTATACCTTTCTAATGACTATTTGCACACGTTCATACAATTTATGGCGATTTTTACAAAACTGCCTATCATTTCAAAAATGAATTCGGACCAGTATGTGAATATGAACATTTTCGCACTAGTTAAGGACCACTAAAAATCATAATAAAAATCATGAACAAACTAAACACATTTCCTGAACTCTTAGAGTTTACGGATTCAGTTTTCGAATTACAACGATTTTTCTGTGACTTTTCAAAGAACAGTTACCGGAAAGTTAAAACTAGTAAATACAACTTACAAGTTTATTAACACTTTGTAACATGTTGAGCAAAGTGTATAGCAATAAACTATGACGTGTTGAATGTATTTCTTTTTAGTTAATTTCATAAAACGGAATTAGTCATTTATCATAAGGATTTTCATTCACTACAAACATATATGATAAAATATACTATGTATAGTTTATGGTACATTAACACTACGAACATACTAAGGAAGGTTCCAATTACACTAAAAAAGGGTTTTCATTAACACTACACGTAAACTCATTGAATCAAATTTGTGAGACACTGCTTCATTGTATTCTTTAGAGTACTGGTTAAAGTCGTGTATTGTAACCATAGTCTCCTGTAGGGAGAACGTGATACTTGTATATACATCTATATTGTGACTGACAATCTCACACCTTAGTTGTATACAACAGCTAGACCGGAAGGTTTGGGGTGACAAATGTCAAAACATCCTGACGCCCGAAGTACGTCGTAACAGGCTAAGTATGTCAATTGCACGGTTATAATAACTCACATAGGGAAACACGACACATATAGTTTACGAGAGTTCTTACATTCAAGAGCGGTTTTAATTATTTAAAACTGCATTTACTATCTTAAGTATGGAAAAATATTTATACATTTCGATCTTTGGATCTTAAGACTACTACTCATTTTATAAGGAAAATATTGAATTTTTCTTGAACATACACTACATTTACAAAGAAAGGTTTTCAATCCTACATATTAAGCCTTATGCACTCACCAACTTAACTGTTGACACTTTTTCAAAATTACTTGTATTCTCAGGTAATCCATGAAAACATATAACTACCAGCTTTTGAGGATGGAACGCTACGACATTAGACAAACAATTTTATCATTATATTGTAATCGATTCTGAAACATATAACTTATGAAACCATGTAAAATTTTCTATTATATAAATATGATGGTTGTATTTACTTTGATCTTTATTATACTCGTTGTTATGATACTATACATGAAGTCCTACACTCCCGGACGTTTCCACCATCCTTGGTTTGGGGGTGTGACAAATTGGTATCAGAGCATTGTTTATAGTGAATTAAGTATATCGAACCACATAAGATATATCAACTATAAATGCTTTGGGACTAAAACTCTTTGATTAAACATTTTCATACAACTATACTTTTATAAATAAAATATTTTGTTTTGTTAAAAGTATAAGTACATGCATACATGCTAGTATAGTGTCGTAACTAGGAAGAATACAAAGTAAAAGAGGATGAGTTGTACGCTGCGAGTGCGCCTTGGGATATGTAATCAAGTATGGGGTGAATATAGTCGGATCAACTATATTTGTCCGAGAAGTGACTCACATATACTGGGGGATAGTCGTGTGGACGATAAGTCTAATAACCTAACATCATCGTACAAGAAACGTGCTAAGAACCAAACACAACCTTTAAAATACTATAGGAGTATTTTATGTTGCTTTAGCGCAATATTTCTAGATTCATTATATGCCTCTTATACCCCCCCCCCCTTAATTCTCGCACAGACGTCATGACAGGATTCCACTTACCGGGAGACCCCTACTTCCCGAACCAGGGAAACGGGGGATGGATAGAGGAGAAACCAAAAGTAGATCCCGAGGAGGTGTTCGAGGAGGAACCAGAAGAGACCTCGAAGAATCTGAAGAGGGAGAACCCAAAGAAGATGAAATTGAAGAAGACGAATACGAAGAGGAGTCGGAAGAGGAGCCGGAAGTCATCAACCCTCCTTATATAGCCAGGGTTCACGCGAACCGTCTTGGCTACAACGGACCAGTGCCCCGTTAGGCATTAGAAATCGAGAGGTGAAGTCGTCATCATCGACAACGATCACCATTTTGCGATCAACGAGGTTACTATGACCTCAGCCATGGAGGACTAACTAACAAAACCCTCCCAGTCGTGATCCAGCAAATCACGAAACTTGGAGATCAGAATAGGGAAACGATAAATCGAGTTCAAGAGCTCAGCGCGGTTGCAGAAGCCACTGACACACGTACTCGAGACTTGGAAAGAGACTGTTATCCCGTGGACCAACTCATTGAGGACCTTACCGCCGCTCCGACGGATGTAAGGGAGTATCAGGAAAGGCACACGACTCTTGAGGAGAGAGTGATCACGGTCGAGCGCTGGTTAGCAAAACTACAAGGCTCCTCGACTTTGTCTTAAGGGCCGTAGGGGACTGGTCGTCGTGAGTAGGGTTCATACTACTCACAAACCTTTATAGATTAGGTTTTCGGGTATGCGTTGGTGCTACTCTTCTCTATGTGTAGGTTCAATCATGCGATTAAGTGATCACACTAGTCAAAGGATTGTTTTGTTGTCAAAAATTTTCCTTACATTGATGTGATGTAGACCTGCTTCAAGGTCAAATTTTCCAAACAATATGTACTAAATCATATCAATGAAATTAACATGCGTATTATATTTCATTGGGATCACTACTACTAAATTCATAACATTGTATATCGTTACTTATGGTGAATCTACGATTACTTAGTGTATGTAGTAGCGTTGTATGTAATTAAGATTCCATTGATTTAGAAAATGGTGGTTTCCGCTTTAGGTCTTGTTTCTTGTTTGTTTGTGGGCCTAGGGCATAACCATTTGATTCAACGATCTATTCAATCGTAGTCATACACAACTAGCATACACCAGGCGATTGTAGAAGGACCTAGTACGGATCAAGTCACAAGATATCATTAAGACACCACTATTTAAATTCATAAGTTCAATCATATGGGCTTTCATTATGAATTGTTTGCAAATACTTAAGGCTGGGACATAATACAAATAATCTAGTTCAATAACAACCAACTTGTCACTACTATTAAAGGCTTACCATCTTTTCGTCTTTAAAAATTTATGGCGGAATTATGCCACCACGAAAAAAAATCCCAGACCTTCCAACAACGCACCACCACCACCTCCGCCACCACCACAATTTGACCTCGCCATGCTCCAAGCTGCCGTAGCAGCAGCCGTGGCAGCCGTAATGTCACAAATTGGTATGAATGGTGTTGGTGGATCGGGAAATGGTGCCACCAAATCTAACCAAGGGGACGGTCAGGGACACTCAAAAGAGTGTTCTTACAAAGATTTTACGAATGGAAAACCCAAATCCTTAAATGGAAGCAGGGGCGTCAATACCCTGATGCAATGGTTTCAGAAGACCGAATTAGGATTCGAAATTTGTTCATGTCCTGAAGCTAGCAAGGTCAAATTTGCAGCTTGCACTTTCACTGACCAAGCCCTTACTGTCACACCCCCAAACCAAGGATGGCGGAAACGTTCGAGGGTGGAGGACTTCATGTAGAGTATCACAACAACGAGTATAATAGTGCTCAAAGTAAATACAACCATCATAAATATAACTGAAAAAGTTACACCAAAGTATATGTTTACATGATTCGAATCAATTACATTATGAAACAAAATGAACTATTTGACGATTTATCGTCCCATCCTCAAAACGTTGTTGGTTTCCTGTTTTCACTGAATTCCTGAGAATACAAGTAGTTTTGAAAAGTGTCAACACAAAGGTTGGTGAGTTCATAAGTTTTTGTATATAATTATGAAAAAGCTCGTCATGTAATTGTATAGTCGTTCCAGAAAAATCCGATATTTTCCTTAAAATGAATAATGTAGTCTGGTATCCAAAGACTGAAATATATGAGTAATCTTTCTTATTTACAGAAAATAATGTGTGTTTATTTCAACACAAACGCGTATGATATCAATGAAACTCTCGTATATTCTTAAGTTTGTTAATACTTTCTGCGAGCTATTATAACCATACTATGACCTAGGTGGCCTGAATACGACGTTCTTCGGGCGTCGTAGAACTGAAATGACACTTGTCACCCGTAGACCTGCAGGTCCAACTGTAGCTAGCAGCAAGGTGTGGGGTGTCAAACCCAATATAGATCTATATACAACTATCACGCTCTCCTTCCAGGAGACTCTGGTTACAATACAAGACTTATGATTTACGTGAAGAGGATATCTCACAAAGTTATTAACGAATTTACACTTAATCATAATGAAAGTTTCCTTTTTGTAATGTATGCATTTTGAAATCCATCGTAAACTATACCTATTATAGTTTGGCAAAACGAAGGTAGTAACAGTAAAGTACGTAATTTTTACTTAACATAGTTTATTTAACGTTTGTGTGTAATGGGTATACTTCAATAATAACGCTTTGTGTAATCTATGCTTTGTCTAGTAAAAATCCATTTGTTAACAGGTTTATGTCTAGATACTAACACAAGAATGTCGTATATTGCAAATATACATGAACACATAATAATATGCACCCTGCTCAACATGTTACAAGGTGTTATGAAAATTATATGATGTTAACTAAATTAGACCTTCCTGCACTATTTTAGAAAAGCCATAGAAAAATCATACGAAGTCGAAAACTAAATCCGTAAATTCTGGGAGTTCCCAAAATGTGTCTAGTTTACTCATAATTTTTATCATGATTTTTAATGACCTCCAACTTGGGTGAAAAAGTCCACAATCACAGACTGGTCCGGATTGGTGCTTGGAATTATAGGCAGTTTTGTAAAAATCACCATAAATTGTAGAAAAATCGTATGGGGATGTGCAAGTAGTCATTTTAAAGCTAAGAAGTGGAACTACATGCACCTAAAACAGTTTTGAAAACTAAAATGTTTAAGGTGTCCAAAACAGTCCGTGAATGGAGTCTAACTTTTCTGATGAAAGCTGTTAGAAGAATTTAAATATGTTCTTGATGTTTTGACTTGTATTCCCCCCCCCCCCCCCCCCCCCCTAAAAACTTGAGAAAACATGAAAATGTAGGGGTATGAACTCACCTTGTGTGATTTCAGTGGATAAGTGTTGAAGAAGAGAAGTGTTCAACCCAAGAACACTTGAAGAATCGCTTGAAGATTCGAAGCTCTAACACAAATTTAATGGAGTTTGTGTAAGATACTCATGATTTGAGTGGAATTAATCGAGATAATCTTAAAGGAAATGGATTATGCTTACCAAAGGTGGAGGAAACTCTCAAGATCAGCCCTTGAATCTCGGATTTCTAGAGAGAGAAAGTGAGAGAGAAAGGAGTTTGATCTTCTTGTGAAATGAGAACAAATGAGAGAAAAAGAGGAGAGAGGATGGATATCCAGCTCTCAAAACATGGGGATGGCTTGTGAGGAAGGTAAAAAGTACAAGGAAGTGACAAGGTATGGTGGGGAGGAGTGTGAGTTAATCATGGAGTGGGTATGGGGTTGCTTGTGTCATAAAATAAGGTAAAGTCAACACTCTACCTTTGTACTTTACCTACTCTTATTTGGATAAGATTTTATCCTTAAAATATGATTAAATCATTAATTTAGGGGTCTTATAATTAAAAATAAAGTTTTGGGTGAAAATCCTATGTTAAAATAATTAAAAATGGGTTTAAAACGCAAAAATATGCAAAAATGGGCGAAATCCGAGTTGCCCAGCGAGACCCTTCGGATCTCGGCCGAGGCTCGGTTCTCTGGGCCGAAGTTCGGTCGGATGGTGCCTGGTTCGGACGCGCTAGGCTGAGTCAGAAGGCGGGAGGCGAAAGCGAAGCTCGGTCCGAGGAGTAGCTGTCCGAAGCGAAGGCGAGAAGTGCAGGTGGGGTTCGGTCCGAGGTCTGGCTAGAACCGAAGGTACTGTTGTGAACAGTAATGAACAGTACTTTCGGTTCGGATTTTTCCTTCTATGCTGGTTCGGTTCGGACCTTCCTTCAGTGCTGGGTTCGGTTCGGATGAACAGTAACTTCGGTTCAGCTCATGAACAGTACTTTCGGTTCGGACCCTCATGAATAGTGCTTTCGGTTCGGTTCATGAATAGTACTTTCGGTTCGGAGGGTTCGTTTCCTTAAGTCCGTTTTTCGCGTAGACTTCCGTTCTTGGGCTATTTTTCGCCAAATTCGAGGGTCGGGATGCCCCGAGTGATTATAGAAAGTCGGGGAGAGATTTCGAGAGAGATTTGAGAGAGATTCCACATACTCAGAGAGATTTGGGAGAGATCCGACATACTTGGGGAGATTTGGGAGAGATTTGACATACTTGGAGAGATTTCACATACAGAGAGATATTTGGGAGAGATTTCACATACTTAGGGAGATTTGGGAGAGATTTGACATACTTGGAGAGATTTCACATACTTAGGGAGATTTGGGAGAGATTTCACATACAGAGAGATATTTGGGAGAGATTTCACATACTTGGAGAGATTTCACATTCAAAGAGATATTTGGGAGAGATTTCACATACAGAGAGATATTTGGGAGAGATTTCACATACTTAGGGAGATTTGGGAGAGATTTCACATACAGAGAGATATTTGGGAGAGATTTCACATACTTGGAGAGATTTCACATTCAGAGAGATATTTGGGAGAGATTTCACATACTTAGGGAGATTTGGGAGAGGTTTGACATACTTGGAGAGATTTCACATTCAGAGAGATATGTGGGAGAGGTTTCACATACTTAGAGATATGTGGGAGAGGTTTCATTGGTGACCTTTTTGAGTGTCCGGCTACGCACTGCAAGGCCCTTAAACCCCGTTAAGCCTTGATTAGGGATCTTGCATACTCCCGATGAGTATGTAACATTGTTGTATCGGTTTGGCTTTCTACGTACCACCGTTTTAGGTTAAGGAGATTTAGGTGAACGCACTTTTCGATTTATGATCTCTCATTAGAATAGAGAGTTGTTTAGAAGTTACATAACGTAAACTCTAGTTCTCACGGCGAATTGGGTTGACCGGTTTGACTTGTTGACTTTAGTTGACTTTGACTTGACCGAAAATTGACGGTTGTCACATCATCCCCCCGTTAGAGGGAATTTCGTCCCGAAATTCGAATTTAGGCAAGGAGTTGGTAAATGACTAAGGTCGGCTCTACACTATTTTGATTCTGACTAAGAGATGAGTTATTGTACACGAAATCTTAGTTCATACACATTATGATATAACCAATACTGGGCGGATAGTAAAATGTGTGATTCTACTTCAGTTTCACATCCCAACGAGGAAAAGAAACTAAGTCAGAATTCTCACATGCTATTATCTACCAGGTATTCGTTATATATAACTGGGGAATGTATAAGTGAGGAAATCATAGCAAATAACTTAGTAATTCTTCTTACTACGGGGGTAGATAAGCAAGTCACTTACAACGACAACGATGAACTGATTCCTAGTAAGAATGACACATCCTATGAATACTGCGAACGGTTTGGTCCTATCCGAGGGGTATCACTACAGACTTGCAGCGTCCGCATCGAATTTGGAGGGTTGTCCTCGGACATCCTTATCCAATACTCGCGACTGGTGATATTCAGATCTCAGGTCTGATTCCTAGAGGGTACCTCTTTCCTTGTGGTTGGTCGGCCTATTCGCTTGTGTGAGGCAGATAGCGAAGGTTTCTACTGGAGGTATTGTCAGGGCCTCTGAAGTTAATGGAACTATGAGCAATTTGCCTTTCTATTTGATGAATAAGAACAGAGCTTTCCAGGGTGAAAAGCTTGGTTCTTCAATTTTATTGTTGAGTAGTTCGATAGGTTTGACCTAAGAGTTCTTGTAGCTCGGTAGGAAGCATGTGGGTTTGGTTTACACGACTAGGCCTTCTTATATGGTAGGACATTTACTCGCCCTCCTGGGCTACCTTGGTCCGAAGTTCATGGCAGAACTCGTACCATGTCTTTCCCAGGCTTCCGTGCTTGGACCTTGTCTGCTACATGCGTGACATTCCCAAGGGTCTCCTGTAAGTACTTGTGATAAGGTTGCGGAAGTATAACACTCCTCTGATTTGCGTGTTTTGGGGTTCCGTAGCAAAAGATAATCCGTAGGTTTGAGCTGGATGTTTATGAGAGACGAAGGTTTTGATGTTTGGGAGGGGTTAGGTGAAAGGTCCTTTTATAGATGTTAAGTTGGGAAGATGAGGGCTATATCAATGAAGATTGAATGACGACAGCAATATCTTTTTAGATAAAACTAGCTAAGCTGTATTCGCACGAAGAGATTACTGGAGTGATAAAGTATCTTGTGTTTCTTTTTAGGGTGGTAAACTTTGATTGATGTTATCATTATCGTAGATGATTTACACCATAGTGCCTAGCACTGGCGGCAGGTGTGTTTCGAGAATTAGTACTAATATTTGACATCATGACCCCTGACAGGTCTCCCTATGACCGAACGGTATAAGAACGTCGTATGTAAGTTGACGTTTGGGAATCGTCGAGTGGGTGGCCCCACTCGGTTCTTACTATTAGACACGGATTAGGAGTCGGGATGAAATTATTTGTTCCAAAACTTCAGTATTTCGATTATGATTAACCCCGATGTATGTACAAAGTCATCACATCTTAGAGGTAATGATCTTTAGATCATATATGAATGTATTTGGTTCGATTTGAACGAGAGAGTATTTTAACTACTTTTAGAAAGACGGTGACTTTTAGCAAGCATAACAATTTCATTACAAACATATAGTACTTAAACGTTTTTATCGTTGGACACATTACAAAAGTTCTAATATGGTTTCCTACTGATCCTGCCGGTTCGTTTGTTAAGCTCCTCCGCTTTCCCCGTCATTCCTCTCAGTTGGGCAGTTTCTCTTGAAGTGTCCCGCTTCGCCACATAGGAAGCACACTGGAATTTCTTTGGTAATGGGGGTTGGTGTGATGTACTGAGTCGGGGTCCTACAGAAACGGGCGGTGTGTCCTTTCCCGTTGCAGTTATCACATTGTAAAATTCGGCAAGCACCTGTGTGATGGAAGCCACATTGGTTACACTTTGGGAGTGAACCCTTATATGGCCTGGCCGGCGTTTGGGTGGTAGATCCTGTGGCTAGTATTGGGGCATGTGTTGTGACTGCTATTGCGATGGTGGGGGTGGCCATAGGTTGTTGTCTTTTAATGGATTTTTGTGATTGGTGGCGCTCTTTCATGTTCCAAAACTTTCTCTTCTTGTTCGTAGGTTTGAGACCTGAGGTATTTTTGTTGACGGACACCCGTTGGTGTTCCTGAATATTACCACTATCTGTATTGTCAGCACCGCTTCCATTTATGCTGGCGTTGTTAGCATTGAACTGTGCCATGACGGCTGTCACGGCTGCCGTGACTGCAGCTTGAAAAGTAGCAGCGTCTATCTGCAGAGTTGGCACCTTGCTAGTTGGTTGGTTCCCTCTTGGCGAAGACATAGTTCTGTTTCACGATGAAAAACATCTTCGTTAGTGGAAATGGTTATCTTAAGTGCATCCTTACAATTTATATTAATGCATATAAATTTTTGCACATTACTGTACTACTCCTAGTGTTTCCGCTAACATTCTTGAAATAGGGTTACAGCAGTGGGTAGGGGTAGGTTTCATACGGGCGTCAAGCTTTACCCATCTTAGAATCATGTGTGTCCAAACACGCTTGGCTGGGGAGTTCTGATGGGATCCGGTGCATTAGTGTTGGTATGATTTGTACCCGTGAGTCTATGATGAGGGAACTTCTCAACAAAATGATTAAGGGTGAGATGATATTGAGTTTTTAGAATGGCTAAACGTTGTGAGTTTCTAACTAAGCTTTATCTTACATTGATTGGTAACGTAATTTGGTCGTTAAGGGCGTTCTGAAAACAATTCCTAACGGGAGTCTTTACATGGTAACCCATGAATTTTTAGTAGTTTTGCACCCAAGTGGTGCCTTATAGCTGACCCAGGCTGGGCCCTTATCATGACCAAATGGGAGCATGTTCTCGAAGATTTGACTTGCATCCCTATGATGCAATCCTAATACAGAGTAGAAGTATGTTTAGGTAATGATCTTTTGATGTTGGTTGTTTAAAACTGGGTTCCATTGGTTGGTGAATGACATGATCCAACCTTGGAGAGAAGATCAGGAATGATTACGGAGCTAGATTACTCTAGTTTTATAACTTGAGTAGAGTGGGTTGTAGGCAGGCTCCTATCGCAGCATGATGGGAGTGTTTGAACAAAAGGGTGACACAGAACTCGGCTGATTGATACGTCATTGATGTTTAAGATGAAACAAATTAGGGAAGATTGACCTTGTAGAGGGTCTTATATCATATCAAAGCAGGGGTGTCTTGGCCGCCTAAAGGCCTCACTAGAGGTACCTACAGTACAAGATAGTTTCATAGGAAATAACACATAGGGCATAGATAGGGATAACGATTCCTTTTTAACATGAAATGAAATAAGGCGTTTACTACTGGCGGCGGTCGTTTTTCTTGTGATCTCTCAGTTCAGCTAGTTGCCGCTCCATATCAGGCATGTGCCTTTCGTACACCCTCTGGCGTACTCGGAGTTTCATGACATCGGTTTGTGATTCAGCCAGTGTTTGCAGCAGGGTTTCATAGTCTTTCGCAGACTTTTCACGAGTGTGCTCAAGGCGATTGGTGCGGATTGTATGTATTCTTGCATTTGCATCAACCTCTGCGATACTATGGAGAGTTGTTCTACCCCGAATTCTCGTCTCAGGCAACTCTACAGACCAGGATTGGAAAAATTCTATCTGCTGGGGTTCCTTCGTTTATGTTGCAGAAGTTTCGATCTCCATCGAATGACATAGGTTGGTCTTGCTCTTCGCTCCAGATTTCCAAGCACTCTACCCAAGGAGGCATCGGGCCTTGAAAAGCCGGTCGAGGATTGGGATTGGGAACACGGGTCATCGAGGATAGGTTCACCATTTCAGGTTCGGAGTCGAAATCGTCAGCAAGGCCTTCAGCTTGGTGACCATCCATAGGGATTGGGCGATCATTCTCTGGCTCCTCTCCGAGCCATTCAGTATTGTTGTGGCTAGGGTAGTACGAGTCGTCGTGGGGATGAAATCCAACCATGATATCTTCGCGAGAAATGGGGATATAAGAAGTAACTAAGTGGATGTACTAATTAGATAATTATAAGATGATTTTTATCAGGTACTTCAATACATTGTTTAGTGCATACTAGTCATATGTATTTGGGACAGGATAGACCTTCGAATAAGCGACCCTAACTCTAAATCCCCAATCCAACGAGAACAGGAAGTAAAGCAAAGATTCACAGATTCTAAGTCTATGACGTCCTGGCTACATATAATTTTTAATGTATCCACTAAGCAATTATTGACCTATTGATAAAAATCTATTTAGTTCTCAGATAAATAATTATAAAAACACTAAATACCCCTATGGTATTTCATTGTGGTAGTGTTGGTAAGTTTTTAGACTTGTTGCCATATCACAACCATTCTTGGGCATGTGCTAATCACTCCTCGGACGAGCATAGTTGATCAGGCTATGCCAATCCCAAGACTGACCATACATCCCCGAGCTTACCTGTGATATCCAACAATTATTACTTTTGTTTTGTTCTAGAACGACGCGACCCTAGTATGTATGCATGCGTGTATACTTTTAATAAGAAACTACTTATTTCTAAAATTATAGTTGTTTTGAAAACATAAAATCAGAGACTCTAGTCCCAATGCATTTATAGTTTGTATATCTTATGTGGTTCGATATACTGAGTTCACTATAAACAATGCTCTGATACCAATCTGTCACACCCCCAAACCAAGGATGGCGGAAACGTTCGAGGGTGGAGGACTTCATGTAGAGTATCACAACAACGAGTATAATAGTGCTCAAAGTAAATACAACCATCATAAATATAACTGAAAAAGTTACACCAAAGTATATGTTTACATGATTCGAATCAATTACATTATGAAACAAAATGAACTATTTGACGATTTATCGTCCCATCCTCAAAACGTTGTTGGTTTCCTGTTTTCACTGAATTCCTGAGAATACAAGTAGTTTTGAAAAGTGTCAACACAAAGGTTGGTGAGTTCATAAGTTTTTGTATATAATTATGAAAAAGCTCGTCATGTAATTGTATAGTCGTTCCAGAAAAATCCGATATTTTCCTTAAAATGAATAATGTAGTCTGGTATCCAAAGACTGAAATATATGAGTAATCTTTCTTATTTACAGAAAATAATGTGTGTTTATTTCAACACAAACGCGTATGATATCAATGAAACTCTCGTATATTCTTAAGTTTGTTAATACTTTCTGTAAGCTATTATAACCATACTATGACCTAGGTGGCCTGAATACGACGTTCTTCGGGCGTCGTAGAACTGAAATGACACTTGTCACCCGTAGACCTGCAGGTCCAACTGTAGCTAGCAGCAAGGTGTGGGGTGTCAAACCCAATATAGATCTATATACAACTATCACGCTCTCCTTCCAGGAGACTCTGGTTACAATACAGGACTTATGATTTACGTGAAGAGGATATCTCACAAAGTTATTAACGAATTTACACTTAATCATAATGAAAGTTTCCTTTTTGTAATGTATGCATTTTGAAATCCATCGTAAACTATACCTATTATAGTTTGGCAAAACGAAGGTAGTAACAGTAAAGTACGTAATTTTTACTTAACATAGTTTATTTAACGTTTGTGTGTAATGGGTATACTTCAATAATAACGCTTTGTGTAATCTATGCTTTGTCTAGTAAAAATCCATTTGTTAACAGGTTTATGTCTAGATACTAACACAAGAATGTCGTATATTGCAAATATACATGAACACATAATAATATGCACCCTGCTCAACATGTTACAAGGTGTTATGAAAATTATATGATGTTAACTAAATTAGACCTTCCTGCACTATTTTAGAAAAGCCATAGAAAAATCATACGAAGTCGAAAACTAAATCCGTAAATTCTGGGAGTTCCCAAAATGTGTCTAGTTTACTCATAATTTTTATCATGATTTTTAATGACCTCCAACTTGGGTGAAAAAGTCCATAATCACAGACTGGTCCGGATTGGTGCTTGGAATTATAGGCAGTTTTGTAAAAATCACCATAAATTGTAGAAAAATCGTATGGGGATGTGCAAGTAGTCATTTTAAAGCTAAGAAGTGGAACTACATGCACCTAAAACAGTTTTGAAAACTAAAATGTTTAAGGTGTCCAAAACAGTCCGTGAATGGAGTCTAACTTTTCTGATGAAAGCTGTTAGAAGAATTTAAATATGTTCTTGATGTTTTGACTTGTATTCCCCCCCCCCCCCCCCTAAAAACTTGAGAAAACATGAAAATGTAGGGGTATGAACTCACCTTGTGTGATTTCAGTGGATAAGTGTTGAAGAAGAGAAGTGTTCAACCCAAGAACACTTGAAGAATCGCTTGAAGATTCGAAGCTCTAACACAAATTTAATGGAGTTTGTGTAAGATACTCATGATTTGAGTGGAATTAATCGAGATAATCTTAAAGGAAATGGATTATGCTTACCAAAGGTGGAGGAAACTCTCAAGATCAGCCCTTGAATCTCGGATTTCTAGAGAGAGAAAGTGAGAGAGAAAGGAGTTTGATCTTCTTGTGAAATGAGAACAAATGAGAGAAAAAGAGGAGAGAGGATGGATATCCAGCTCTCAAAACATGGGGATGGCTTGTGAGGAAGGTAAAAAGTACAAGGAAGTGACAAGGTATGGTGGGGAGGAGTGTGAGTTAATCATGGAGTGGGTATGAGGTTGCTTGTGTCATAAAATAAGGTAAAGTCAACACTCTACCTTTGTACTTTACCTACTCTTATTTGGATAAGATTTTATCCTTAAAATATGATTAAATCATTAATTTAGGGGTCTTATAATTAAAAATAAAGTTTTGGGTGAAAATCCTATGTTAAAATAATTAAAAATGGGTTTAAAACGCAAAAATATGCAAAAATGGGCGAAATCCGAGTTGCCCAGCGAGACCCTTCGGATCTCGGCCGAGGCTCGGTTCTCTGGGCCGAAGTTCAGTCGGATGGTGCCTGGTTCGGACGCGCTAGGCTGAGTCAGAAGGCGGGAGGCGAAAGCGAAGCTCGGTCCGAGGAGTAGCTGTCCGAAGCGAAGGCGAGAAGTGCAGGTGGGGTTCGGTCCGAGGTCTGGCTAGAACCGAAGGTACTGTTGTGAACAGTAATGAACAGTACTTTCGGTTCGGATTTTTCCTTCTATGCTGGTTCGGTTCGGACCTTCCTTCAGTGCTGGGTTCGGTTCGGATGAACAGTAACTTCGGTTCAGCTCATGAACAGTACTTTCGGTTCGGACCCTCATGAATAGTGCTTTCGGTTCGGTTCATGAATAGTACTTTCGGTTCGGAGGGTTCGTTTCCTTAAGTCCGTTTTTCGCGTAGACTTCCGTTCTTGGGCTATTTTTCGCCAAATTCGAGGGTCGGGATGCCCCGAGTGATTATAGAAAGTCGGGGAGAGATTTCGAGAGAGATTTGAGAGAGATTCCACATACTCAGAGAGATTTGGGAGAGATCCGACATACTTGGGGAGATTTGGGAGAGATTTGACATACTTGGAGAGATTTCACATACAGAGAGATATTTGGGAGAGATTTCACATACTTAGGGAGATTTGGGAGAGATTTGACATACTTGGAGAGATTTCACATACTTAGGGAGATTTGGGAGAGATTTCACATACAGAGAGATATTTGGGAGAGATTTCACATACTTGGAGAGATTTCACATTCAAAGAGATATTTGGGAGAGATTTCACATACAGAGAGATATTTGGGAGAGATTTCACATACTTAGGGAGATTTGGGAGAGATTTCACATACTTGGAGAGATTTCACATACTTAGGGAGATTTGGGAGAGATTTCACATACAGAGAGATATTTGGGAGAGATTTCACATACTTGGAGAGATTTCACATTCAGAGAGATATTTGGGAGAGATTTCACATACTTAGGGAGATTTGGGAGAGGTTTGACATACTTGGAGAGATTTCACATTCAGAGAGATATGTGGGAGAGGTTTCACATACTTAGAGATATGTGGGAGAGGTTTCACATACTTAGAGATATGTGGGAGAGGTTTCATTGGTGACCTTTTTGAGTGTCCGGCTACGCACTGCAAGGCCCTTAAACCCCGTTAAGCCTTGATTAGGGATCTTGCATACTCCCGATGAGTATGTAACATTGTTGTATCGGTTTGGCTTTCTACGTACCACCGTTTTAGGTTAAGGAGATTTAGGTGAACGTACTTTTCGATTTATGATCTCTCATTAGAATAGAGAGTTGTTTAGAAGTTACATAACGTAAACTCTAGTTCTCACGGCGAATTGGGTTGACCGGTTTGACTTGTTGACTTTAGTTGACTTTGACTTGACCGAAAATTGACGGTTGTCACACTTACCTGGTAGAAGGGTCATGTAAAGTCTTTGACTCTCCCAGTAGCGAATGCAATGATTTGGGAGGATTTGAAGGCCCTAATGCTCACCGAATATTTCCCACGGGGCGAAGTTCATAAATTAGAACAGGAACTTTGGGGCCTCAAGATGACTGGCTCTGACATCGCATCTTACAAAGCCATGTTCAGCGATCTGGCCATACTATGTCCCGGTTTGGTCACCCCGGAGAGTAAAAAGGTGGAAAAATACATCTGTGGACTAACCCACTAGATTTAAGGAGTGTGTTGGCCTCAAGAGCAACTACATTTGACAGTGCCAAGTAGTTGGCACAATAACTCATCGACCACAGGGCCAGCCATGGAACTGTGGCGGCCACCCCTGGATCAAGCAAAAGCGGGAAACAACAAAAGAAAGTTCTGGAATAACAAGAAGAGCCAACTGACCCAGGATTCTGCCAAGAAACATCAAATACTAGCAGTTCGCGTTGCCACTACCCCCGCCGCTCCAGCACCCCTGAGGCAGTATGCTGGGACCCTCCCCAAATGTAACAAATGCAGCTTTCACCACACCGGCCCTTGTCGGGAGATGAACTGCCACAACTGCAACAAGCTGCACGACGCCAACCCAACATGCCACCTCGGACGCCAGCACGAGGCAAGCCGATCCTGCTACGGCTGTGGGGAGACCGGGCACTTCAAAAGAGATTGCCCAAATGCAAAGAACGTAAATCCCGACAGTGTCGGAAGGATCTTGGCCTTAGGGGAAAAGGAAGCCATGGAAGATCCCACGGTGGTTACTGGTACGTTTCTCCTCAGTAACTCATATGCATGCATGTTATTCGATAGTGGAGCAAAGAGGAGTTTCGTTAGCCACAAATTCAAGCAATTACTGAAAGAAAATCCCCAATCACTAAAAGATACATACGTCGTAGAAATAGCAAATGGAAAGACAGAGAGCACTAACGATATATACACAAGGTGTACCCTTACTCTAAACAACCATTTATTCAAAATTCGGTCTAATGCATGTTTAAATAAAAAGCTTCGACATCATCATTGGCATGGATTGGGTAAGTTCTAATCGTGCCGACATTCTGTAACAGCCCGGATTCCCAGGTATTATTCATTTATTTATTTTGTTAATTTGTGAGGATACTCGGCGAGTTGGAGCCTAGACGCGAGTATGATCGCGGATTTGGACGCGGGTTCGCGCCTGGACTCGGCGAGTCCGTGCTGTTTAATGAAACCCTAATTTCCCGGCCTTGAGCCCTATTTAAAGGACCTTAAACCCCTCCATTGCGGCTACCTTCGACCTTGAGAGCACCAGAGCAGCTGAGAGTTCTTGTGAGTGAGATAAGAGGCCATTATTCACCATTTTTGTGTGTAATTGCAAGAAAGGAAGAGGAAGGCCAAACTAGAAGAGTTGGGGATCTTGGATCTACTCCCATTTCGGCAAAAGAAGCTATTTGAGGTAACATTCAAAGCTTATTCTCGTGTTTTTCTTGATATGGTCAAATCTAGGGTTTCTTCATGCCTTGTTTGCCTTGTATTTGGAGTGTGAGAGGTCCCATGGGGATATGGTACCTAGATCTGGACCTTAGTAGGTCCAGAGAGTCCCAAATGCCATGCTTTATGCCTTTCCTTTTGAGTTGGAGACTTAGGTTGCCATTTTAGATGACATTTTTTCAAAAGAAGCCTTGTAGGCGTTGCATGGTAGCCAAGACTGTGACTTTACGTGATGAATGTGCTTGGGAGGGCCAGATCTATGAGTTGTTGGAGCGGATCTGACCTCAGAAGCAAGATTGAGTTGATGCATGGCATGGACTCGCCGAGTCCGAAGAACAGACTCGGCGAGTAGCATGAAGATTGTCCTTAACCACTCAGCGAGTGGTCTTGCCGAGTTAAGGGTTGACTCAGTGAGTCAGGGAGAGTTAGAGAGGGTTGTCAGATGGACTGAGTCGAGCTGGAACTCGCCGAGTTGTTCTTGAGACTCGGCGAGTTGAGTCGTGGTGGCCCCGCGATTAATGCCAGGTGGAACTTGTCGAGTCAGTGGAGTACTCGACGTGTCAAAAGAGGATCCTAGGGAGTCAGTGAACACGTATAGACTCGCCGAGTCGCTCTAGTGCACTCGCCGAGTCCGGTCAAAGTTGACCGTTGACCATAGTTGACTTGATGGGGGTAGTCAACCTTAGTTGAGAAAATGTTAATTAGAGGTATATTGTGTTATAGGAGGATTATAGCTCGGAGGATCGAGCGCGAGTGATTTCCGGGATTTGCGAGTTATCGAGATACGCGAGGTGAGTCTTCTCACTATACTTTACCTTGAGTAGGTAATCAGAGTTATGTGACAGAGTATTTGTATGCTATATGTATGTTATGTGTTGTACTGCATTATTTCTATGTGATTTATGTTGTGCATGTTTACAGAGTTGGAACCGGAAGGTTCCCAGAGTTAGAACCAGTGGGTTCACAGAGTAGGGTCTACGGACCCACAGAGTTATAGCCTCGAGTGGCTAATATGTGTTATGTGTGGTATTTTGGGGAACTCACTAAGCTTTGTGCTTACAGTGTTAGTGTTGTTTGTTTCAGGTACTAGTGATGACCGTGGGAAGGCGCCGGCTTGATCTGTACACACGCATGGGATTTTTATGATATGTGATCTTGGGATTTTGTATGATATGGATTGGAGTTTTAAACTTGATGTTTTATGAAAATTAAATGAAAATGTTTTTATATTATGCGAAAAATTATTTTGAAATTCATGGTGTTACAATTTGGTATCAGAGCCTTGGTTTGAGGGATTCGAGTACACCTTCGGGCGTATTTGAACTCAAACTGAGGATTTGAGAAGTATTTTCAAAAAGAGTAAAAGATTTTGGAAAAAACGCAGAGCAGAGTGTGTGTACGATCAGTCCGCTCCCGAACGGTGATTTCCCAAAGTACCCTCATGTTATGTGATATTGATATCGATATAATGTATTCGCATGCTAGAGTAGGCTAGGTATTCCTATTAGGACTAGAGTGGCCTGATTTGTGATGCCTTAGCCTAGGAAGAGGTGAGCTGCTATGAGATGCTTGAGAGTGAGTAGGTAGCAGCGAGGGGCTTATGAGAGATCTATTGGAGAGTGGCTTATGCATGATAGAGTACTTGGAATTTGGGATCCGAAGAGGAGGACTCGGGGTGTATTATGATACGGTGCGGACAGTAGTATTGGGCCCGTACTACTGAAAGCACCGGAGCGGTGTACAGCCCAAGTAAGAATCTTCAGAATACCAAGGATCAAGGAGGGATGAGTTGTCGAGTGTGAGTATGCTCGAATGGGTTCTAATTTATCGTATGTTGTATTTTAGACGTAGATCATGGTGAGGACACGTTTGATGCCTGAGAGCAGTGATACCAGTGATGAGGAGATCCGCCGGATCATCCATGAGGAGGTGGCTGCGGCCATCAGGGCAGAGATACCAGAGATGTTCGGGTCTATTAAGACCATGCTGATTGAGACCTTTGACGAGCGTTATGCCGCTCTTTCTGAGGCTGCTGTTGCAGCGGCCACTGCGGCTATTGCTGCCGCGAGGCCGCAAGGTGGTGATGCGTTGCTGTTCCGGGAGTTCAGCAACACAAAACCGCCATAGTTTGATGGGACCCAGGACCCGGTGGCAACTATGAGGTGGATTTCTGACATAGAGGGGTGTTTCTTCACTTGCTAATCTCCCGAGCATTTGAAGGTTCGGTTCGCGCTGAACTAGCTTCGCTTGGGAGCGAAGGACTGGTGGAAGTTTGTGACGGCGCACTTTACGCCTGCTGAGCTTGCGGCAGTGACCTGGGAGAGGTTCACTGCCATGTTCCGAGATGAGTACGTTCCCCAGGTGGAGAGGGAGCGTTTGGCCCAGGATTTTCTGACCCTCAAGCAGGGTACTGAGTCGGTTACAGCGATTACCAGGATGTTCCATGAGAGGGCGATGTTCTGCCCTGAGCACGTGTCCACCGAGCAAGCACGTATGAGCCGATATCTGAGTATCTTGAGGCGAGACATTCGGGAGTTCGTGGCGAACTCCTCGTACCGGACATTTGCTGAGCTTCAGGCAAATGCCCGGAAGAGGGAGATTGAGCTAGAGACTCAGGCCAGGGAGGAGGCGGAGTCTCAGGGGAGGGATCGGCGACCGGCACAGTCTCAGCCGGCAGCCAAGCGGGCCAAGCCCGCTGATCCCAAACCAGGGAGCCAGAAGGGACGCACTTATGGGAAGTGTGGCAAGGGTCATGATGGAGTCTGTAGAGCGGGATCTTCCTACAAGTGTGGCAAGGAGGGGCACATGGCCAAGGACTGCCCCAAGGGGTTTGCGGTGTGTTTTCACTGCAATCAGACCGGACACCGGAAGGCAGAGTGTCCGCAGTTGCAAGGATCATCTCAGGGAGCACCTCAGGGATCTGCCCCTACCACCATCAGAGCTACCGAGAGTCGGCCAGTGAAGGCCGAGGCGCCGAGGGCACGAGGGAGAGCTTTTCAGCTGACCGCGGAGGAGGTCCGCGCAGCGCCCGATGTCGTGGCTGGTATGTATTCTTTTGTGTATTTATTTTGATGTTGAGATATTATGCTTATATTATGTTGTGCGTAGGTACTTTTCTTGTGAATTATGTACCTGCCTTGGTGTTATTTGACTCGGGTGTGAGTCGGTCTTTTGTATCTTTGGCCTTTAGTCAGCATATCAGTGTTAGTCGTGAGGCGTTGAGTCGGCCTCTGAGAGTGTCCATAGCTGATGAGAGGGTGATATATGCCACGGAGGTTCTCCGAGGGTGCGTAGTCGAGATTTTCGGTGTTGAGTTCCCGATTGATCTGGTTCCTATTGCGATGGGTGATGTCTGTGTCATTGTGGGCATGGACTGGTTGAGCAGATTCGGTGCGGTTATCGATTGCGAGCGACAGCTGGTGACCATACGAGACCCTAGTGGGGGAGTTCTTTTGGTGTACGGCTAGGGTACACGTTCAGGATCAGCATTTTGTTCGGTCGCTAGGGCGAGGCAGTGTCTACAGCAGGGCTGTAAGGGATTTGTGGCGTATGTGATGGATACGCGGGTGGATTCCGAGAGGCCGAGTTCAGTTGAGGAGGTTCCGGTGGTGCGTGAGTTTCCGGATGTATTTCCCGAGGAGTTGTCGGGTGTGCCTCTTGTGAGGCAAGTGGAGTTCAGTATCGATTTGGTTCCGGGGGGCCGCGCCTATCGCTAAGGTGCCTTATCGCCTTGCACCTCCAGAGATGCAAGAGTTATCCTCGCAGCTTCAGGAGCTGCTGGGGAAGGGGTTTATTCGGCTGAGCAGCTCGCCGTGGGGAGCGCCTATCCTGTTCGTCAAGAAGAAGGATGGTTCACACCGGATGTGCATTGATTACCGGGAGTTGAACAAGCTGACAGTCAAGAACCGTTACCCGTTGCCGAGGATCAACGATTTGTTCGATCAGTTGCAGGGAGCATCTTGGTTCTCCAAGATCGATTTGAGGTCTGGATATCATCAGGTGAGGGTACGGGATGAGGACGTCCAGAAGACAGCATTCATGACGCGTTATGGGCATTACGAGTTTGTGGTGATGCCTTTCAGGCTCACCAATGCCCCGACAGTGTTCATGGATCTCATGAACCGAGTGTGTAGGCCGATGCTGGATCGGTCGGTGATTGTGTTTATCGACGACATTCTGGTATATTCGAGATCTAGAGAGCAGCATGAGGAGCATTTGAGAGAGGTTCTCGGAGTTCTGAGATCGGAGAGGCTTTATGCCAAATTCTCCAAGTGTGATTTCTGGTTGCGGGAGGTCCAGTTCGTAGGACATCTCGTTAACCAAGAAGGGATATTGGTCGATCCGGCCAAGGTTGAGGCGGTGATGAGTTGGGAGGTGCCGAGGTCACCCTCCGAGATCAGGAGTTTCCTAGGGTTGGCAGGGTATTATCGGAGGTTTATCAATGATTTCTCTAAGATCGCAGTGTCACTCACCAGATTGACCCGGAAGGGTGTTGCTTTTTCATGGGGCCCTAAGCAGCAGGCCTCCTTTGAGACACTTCGCCAAAGGTTGTGCGAAGCCCCGGTGTTAGCCCTCCCGGAAGGGATGGAGGACTTTATGGTATACTGTGATGCATCGATTTTGGGGTTGGGAGCGGTGTTGATGCAGAGAGGGCATGTGATAGCATATGCATCAAGGCAGCTGAAGTCTCATGAGATGAGATATCCCACCCATGATCTAGAGTTGGGGGCAGTGGTGTTCGCCCTCAAGATTTGGCGTCACTACTTGTATGGGGTTCGGTGTACGATATACACGGACCATAAGAGCTTGAAGTATTTGATGGATCAGCCCAACCTAAATATGCGTCAGAGAAGGTGGTTGGATGTGGTCAAGGATTATGATTGTGAGATCCTGTACCACTCAGGCAAGGCTAATGTGGTAGCCGATGCATTGAGCCGCAGGGCGGAGAGCACCCCGTTGCGGGATGTATGTTTGAGATTGACCGTGATAGCTCCAGTGTTGGACGCCATTCGTGGGGCACATGCCGAGGTTGTGCAACCTGAGATGCAGAAGAGGGAACGGGTTGTTGGTTTGGTTTCAGAGTTCGTTACCGATGGTCGGGGGCTTATGACATTTCAGGGGCGAATCTGGGTGCCGTTTGTGGGAGGAACGCGTACCATTTTGATGGAGGAGGCTCATCGGTCGAAATTTTCGATCCATCCGGGGGCCACTAAGATGTATTTGGATCTGAGAAAGGAGTATTGGTGGCCCTGTATGAAGAGGGATGTCGCGTGGTTTGTTGAGAGGTGCTTGACCTGCCGTAGGGTTAAGGCCGAGCACCAGAGGCCGCATGGTAAGTTGCAGCCATTGGAGGTTCCCGAATGGAAGTGGGAACAGATCACTATGGATTTCATCACCAAATTGCCGAGGACTGCCAGAGGAGTTGATGCGATTTGGGTGATTGTGGACAGGTTGACGAAGAGCGCGCACTTCCTTGCTATCAGCGAGAGTTCTTCAGCAGAGAAATTGGCGGAGGTGTATGTGAGGGAAGTGGTATCTCGGCATGGGGTGCTGATCTCGATTGTTTCAGACCGTGATGTGCGCTTCACTTCCAGATTCTGGAAGAAGTTTCATGAGGAGTTGAGTACTAGACTGCATTTTAGTACCGCATATCAACCCCAGACAGACGGTCAGAGTGAGCGGACGATTCAGACGCTCGAGGACATGCTCCGGGCATGTGTGTTGGATTTCGGGGGTAGCTGGGATGCATATTTGCCCTTGGCAGAGTTTTCCTACAACAACAGCCATCATTCGAGCATTGGTATGCCACCCTTTGAGTTGTTGTATGGGAGGAGGTGTCGGACCCCCATTTGTTGGGGAGAGGTTGGACAGCGGGTGATGGGCAGTACAGAGACCGTGCTTCAGACGTCAGAGTAGATCCAGCAGGTCAGACAGAGGTTGTTGACCGCTCAGAGCCGACAGAAGAGTTATGCAGACAGACGTCGGTCCGAGCTTGAGTTTCAGGTCAGCAACCTTGTACTCCTGAAGGTCTCTCCTTGGAAAGGAGTGATTCGATTCAGGAAGAGGGGCAAGTTAGGACCCCGATATATTGGTCCTTTTCATGTGATCGCAAGGATAGACCGGGTAGCCTATCATTTGGATTTGCCAGCAGAGTTGGGGCAGATTCACGACACTTTTCATGTGTCGCAGCTGAGGAAGTGTATAGCCGACGAGTCGGCAGTGGTTCCATTAGAGGATATTCAGGTGGATGCGAGCCTGAATTATGCTAAGAGACCAGTGGCCATCAGAGATCGGAAAATCAAGGTTCTGAGGAACAAGGAGGTACCCCTGGTTTTGGTTTAGTGGCAGCATCGGAAGGGGTCCGAGATGACTTGGGAACCAGAGCGTGAGATGCGTGAGCAGCATCCAGAGTTATTTGCAGAGCGAGACTTCGAGGGCGAAGTCTAGTTCTAGTGGGGGAGAATTATAATAGCCCGGATTCCCAGGTATTATTCATTTATTTATTTTGTTAATTTGTGAGGATACTCGGCGAGTTGGAGCCTAGACTCGCCGAGTATGATCGCGGATTTGGACGCGGGTTCGCGCCTGGACTCGGCGAGTCCGCTCTGTTTAATGAAACCCTAATTTCCCAGCCTTGAGCCCTATTTAAAGGACCTTAAACCCCTCCATTGCGGCTACCTTCGACCTTGAGAGCACCAGAGCAGCTGAGAGTTCTTGTGAGTGAGATAAGAGGCCATTATTCACCATTTTTGTGTGTAATTGCAAGAAAGGAAGAGGAAGGCCAAACTAGAAGAGTTGGGGATCTTGGATCTACTCCCATTTCGGCAAAAGAAGCTATTTTAGGTAACATTCAGAGCTTATTCTCGTGTTTTTCTTGATATGGTCAAATCTAGGGTTTCTTCATGCCTTGTTTGCCTTGTATTTGGAGTGTGAGAGGTCCCATGGGGATATGGTACCTAGATCTGGACCTTAGTAGGTCCAGAGAGTCCCAAATGCCATGCTTTATGCCTTTCCTTTTGAGTTGGAGACTTAGGTTGCCATTTTAGAGGACATTTCTTCAAAAGAAGCCTTGTAGGCGTTGCATGGTAGCCAAGACTGTGACTTTACGTGATGAATGTGCTTGGGCGGGCCAGATCTATGAGTTGTTGGAGCGGATCTGACCTCAGAAGCAAGATTGAGTTGATGCATGGCATGGACTCGCCGAGTCCGAAGAACAGACTCGGCGAGTAGCATGAAGATTGTCCTTAACCACTCAGCGAGTGGTCTTGCCGAGTTAAGGGTTGACTCAGTGAGTCAGGGAGAGTTAGAGAGGGTTGTCAGATGGACTGAGTCGAGCTGGAACTCGCCGAGTTGTTCTCGAGACTCGGCGAGTTGAGTCGTGGTGGCCCCGCGATTCATGCCAGGTGGAACTTGTCGAGTCAGTGGAGTACTCGACGTGTCAAAAGAGGATCCTAGGGAGTCAGTGAACACGTATAGACTCGCCGAGTCGCTCTAGTGCACTCGCCGAGTCCGGTCAAAGTTGACCGTTGACCGTTGACCGTTGACCATAGTTGACTTGATGGGGGTAGTCAACCTTAGTTGAGAAAATGTTAATTAGAGGTATATTGTGTTATAGGAGGATTATAGCTCGGAGGATCGAGCGCGAGTGATTTCCGGGATTTGCGAGTTATCGAGATACGCGAGGTGAGTCTTCTCACTATACTTTACCTTGAGTAGGTAATCAGAGTTATGTGACAGAGTATTTGTATGCTATATGTATGTTATGTGTTGTACTGCATTATTTCTATGTGATTTATGTTGTGCATGTTTACAGAGTTGGAACCGGAAGGTTCCCAGAGTTAGAACCAGTGGGTTCACAGAGTAGGGTCTACGGACCCACAGAGTTATAGCCTCGAGTGGCTAATATGTGTTATGTGTGGTATTTTGGGGAACTCACTAAGCTTTGTGCTTACAGTGTTAGTGTTGTTTGTTTCAGGTACTAGTGATGACCGTGGGAAGGCGCCGGCTTGATCTGTACACACGCATGGGATTTTTATGATATGTGATCTTGGGATTTTGTATGGTATGGATTGGAGTTTTAAACTTGATGTTTTATGAAAATTAAATGAAAATGTTTTTATATTATGCGAAAAATTATTTTGAAATTCACGGTGTTACACATTCTGTGTTACAAAAGGGCCATTCGCCTTAATCTGCCAAATGGAAAAACTCTCGTCGTTTATGGCGACAAACCTAGTATGAAACTAAAAATAATCTCTTGCGTCAAAGCCCAAATATATCTCCGCAAGGAATATCACGCCTTCTTAGCCCACGTAGTGAATAAGAAGCAGGAGGTGAAAGACATCAAGGACATTCCGGAGGTCTGTAACTTCCCTGACGTATTCCCAGAAGACCTTCCAGGAGTTCCACCCGCACGACAGGTTGAATTCCGAATCGACCTAATTTCCGGAGCTACCCCCATAGCCAAAGCGCCATACCGCCTAGTGTCAGCCAAGATGCAAGAACTATCCAACCAACTAAATGAAATGCTAAGCAAAGGGTTAATCAGACCAAGCTTCTCGCCTTGGGAAACGTCGGTTCTGTTTGTGAAAAAGAAGGATGGATCGTTCCGCATGTGTATCGATTACCGCGAGCTAAATACCCTCTACCCCGGATCGACGACCTTTTCGACCAACTCCAAGGGGCAACTTACTTCTCAAAAATCGATATGAGGTCGGGATACCATCAACTACGAGTCCAGTAGAAGGATGTTCCTAAAACGGCGTTCAGGACCCGGTACGGTCACTACGAGTTTGTAGTGATGCCCTTCAGATTAATAAACGTGCCTGCGGTGTTCATGGACCTGATGAACCGTGTAGTCGGCCCTACTTAGATAAGTTTGTGATTGTCTTCATAGATGGCATACCGGTCTACTTAAGGAACAAGTAAGAGAACAGCCAGCACCCACGACAAGTGTTAGAGACATTAAGGGCGGAGAAACTATACGCAAAATTCTCAAAGTGCGAATTTTGGATCCGAGAAGTGGGCTTCCTCAGACATGTGGTTAGCAAGGAAGGGATACACGTGGATCCTTCCAAAATTAGGGCGATCGAGAACTGGTCAGCACCAAGGACACCTACAGAAATCCGTTAATTCTTAGGCCTCGTTGGCTACTACCGAATGTTCGTTCAAAACTTATCTAAGATCGCCAAACCACTTACCACCTTGACCCAAAAGAGTGTAACCTTCGACTGGGGATTGAAGCAAGAGGTCGCGTTCCAAACATTAAAGCAAGCTCTATGCAGTGCTCCGATTTTATCCCTACCAGAAGGAACTGAAGACTTTGTTGTCTATTGCGACGCATCAAATCAGGGTCGTGGATGTGTGTTAATGCAACGAGGAAAGGTCATTGCCTACACCTCGAGGCAGTTAAAAACGCACGAGGTCAACTACGCCACACATGATCTCGAATTGGGAGCCATAGTATTCTCCATAAATATTTGGAGACACTACCTCTACGGAACAAAGTGTACCATATTCACCGATCATAAAAGCCTTCAGCACATCCTCAATCAAAAAGAGCTCAACATGAGGCAAAGATGATGGGTAGAGCTACTGAATGATTACGAGTGCGAGATTCGTTATCACCCAGGCAAGGCCAACGTGGCAGCTGACGCTTTAAGCCGAAATGAATACTTGGGTCGCCGAGTAAAGTCATTAACCATGACAATCCATTCGCACCTGTCCACACAAATCAAAGAGGCTTAACTGGAAGCTTTGAAACCAGAGAATGTGACAGGAGAGGCGTTAAGAGGAATGGATAAGAACCTCAAAGTCATGGATGACGGAGTTCGTTATCTCACGAATCGGATATGGACACTGAAGTTCGGTGGATTCAGGGACGTCGTCATGAATGAAGCACACAAAACTTGATATTTCGTATATAACGGTTCGGACAAGATGTATCTAGATATTAAGAAGTTTTATTGGTGGCCGAACATGAAAGCCGAAATTGCTACCTTTGTAAGCAAATGTTTGACTTATGCCAAGGTCAAAGTGGAATATCAAAATCCCTCAGGCATGTTGCAACGACCATAAGTACCCGAGTGGAAGTAGGAGCGGATCACAATGGATTTCATTACCAAGTTACCCAAGACAACGGGTGGTCTTGATACCATTTGGGCGATCGTTGACAGGTTGACAAAATCCACACACTTCCTACCAATAAAGGGAACTGACAAGATGGAAAAACTTACCAGAACATACATTAAGGAGACTGTATGGCTGCATGGTGTTCCAATATCCATTATCTCCGATAGGGATAGCCGATTTACCTCACGGTTCTGGTAGTCATTCCAGAAATCATTGGGAACTAGGTTGGACATGAGTACAACGTATCACCCACAAACCGACGGGCAAAGTGAGAGAACTATACAAACGCTAGAAGACATGCTAAGGGAGTGTGTGATAGATTTTGTTAAAGCTTGGGAAACCCATTTACCACTTATTGAATTCTCATACAATAACAACTATCACACTAGTATCAAGGTTGCTCCATTCGAAGCCCTCTATGGCCGCAAGTGCAGATCACCGCTGTGTTAGGATGAAGTGGGTGACACACAACTAGCTAAGGGACAAGTTCCTAACAACACTCTCACCGTACCAGAAATCATAAGAGAAATGACCGAGAAGATTGTCCAAATCCGAGAACGATTAAAGGCTTCTAGAGACAGACAGAAGAGTTACGCGGATAATAGACGGAAGCCCTTGAAATTCCAAGTTGGAGACCGGGTGCTGCTTAAGGTCTAACCCTGGAATGGATTGATACGTTTTGGAAAATGTGGGAAACTAAACCCAAGGTATATCGGGTCATTCGAGATCCTCGCCAGGATTGACCCGGTAGCATACAAGCTCCGATTGCCGCAAGAACTCAAAAATGTACATTCTACCTTCCACGTGTCCAACTTAAAGAAGTGATGGTCCGATGAGACTCTTGTCATCCCTCTTGACGATATTGAAATCAACGAGAGTATGCACTTCGTGGAAGAACCAGTAGAAATCATGGATCAGGAGATCAAGAGAACAAAACAAAGTCGCATTCCCATTGTGAAGGTCCGATGGAACGCTAAACGAGGGCTCGAGTTCACTTGGGAACGTGAAGATCAGATGAAACAAAAATACCCGCATCTCTTCCCCAACCCTTGAAGTCCCAGTCGAAACGCTAATTTCGGGACGAAATTCCTTCTAACGGGGGGGGGGGGGGTGATGTGACAACCGTCAAATTCTAGTCAAGTCAAAGTCAACAAAGTTAACGGGTCAAACCATTAAACTCAATTAGTGCTTGTATGATAGGGTATATTCTCTGTTTTCTAATGTACAACTTTCTATCATAATACAAAGTATCACTCAAAAGTTCACATGTTCAGAGGTTCTAAACCCTAAGGGTGAGTAATGTAATGACCATATAAAGCACTATTAAGCACCCTTCGGGGTGTAAAACACTCATAACAAGGCTTAATGGGGTTTACGAACCTTGCATTGCGGGGCCAAACACTAGTGATGGTTACAAACAAAGTCTCTCTAAATCACTCCCCCCCCCACACACTCTCTCTCCCAAATCTCTTTCTGGATCCCTATCAACTTTTTTTATAAACATTCGTACTATCCCAACCCCTTACTTTGTTGAAAACAACTCAAAACCAAATGAGAAAACCCAAAAAGGACCCTTTGGTCCGTAACCCTCTTGGTCCGGAAACCCTTGTACTTCGAAACCTTCCCTTCTGTTTCGGAACTTCTGATCCAGAACATTGTTGACTCCGGACCATCTGGGGAACCGAGAAATCTCGCATGCTCCAGAAGATCTCGCTTCGGAGAGACTCGCACGCTGGAAGCTTTGCATCTCGGAAGGGTCAGGCGACTTCGAAAGCTGCTGAATGACTCCGGAAATTGAAGGACTGCTTCAGAACTCCTCCTTTTGATATGGAAATGACTTCTTGACCCTGAAACCCTCACATACTCGGACCCCTTCCAGATTTTTGACAATTTCGGACCTTTTAGCAATTGTAGGAGTATTTGACGTCGGGAACACCCTCAAACTCGTATTTCTCATGACTAAAACTCTGTAAACTCCTATTTTATGCCAACCTTGAAGAGTTAGAACACATTTTATGAATAATGTCTAAGACTCATTATTTTATTCATAAGGTAATCACCAACTTTATGTCACTATTCACACCTTACCTAGTCAAATCAATGTCCCTTTTCAACTCACCCCCACACTCCATCAAATTGCCTTAACCAAATCCACCCAAGAGATCTTATTCTTAACATTTCCCAAGAGTCACATTTACCTTTATCCAAAGACAAACGTTTTCTCCCTCTCTTTCTCTTTTCTTTTCTCTGGAACTCAAAACTCCCAAGAGGTCACGTGTTCTTCCCCCACTTTTGGTAAGTTCTTCATCATTACTCCTAAATATTATACATTCCTTCACTTAAATCATGGATTTCTTACATAAATATCGTCATATTTGTTCTTAGGATTTTCGAATCCTTAAGCTTTCTTCCAATGTTCTTGACTTGGAAACCCCCTTTCTTTAACCATCTATATCAGGGAATCACTCAAGGTGAGTTCATGCCCCCATCTTTTCATGTTTTATTCAAGTTTTAAGGGGGAGAATACAAGTTACAACACTAAAGTACATTCTAACTCAACCAACAACATTCAATAGAAAAAGCTAGGGGCTATTCACGAACTGTTTTGAACAGCTTAAACTTAATGTTTTTTCTAAACTGTTTAATATGCAAATATTTCAGGTTTATACCTTTCTAATGACTACTTGCACACATTCATACGATTTTTCTACAATTTATGGCGATTTTTACAAAACTGCCTATCATTTCATAAATGAATTCGGGCCAGTCTGTGAATATGTACATTTTCGCACTAGTTAAAGACCACTAAAAACCGTAATAGAAATTATAGTTAAAGACCACTACATACTAAAGCTTATGAAATCAACAACTTAATTGTTGACACTCTTTCAAAATTACTTGTATTCTCAGGTAATCCATGAAAACAGATAACTACTAGTTTTTGAGGATGGAACTCTACGACGTTAGACAAACCATTTTATCATTATATTGTAATCGATTTTGAAACATGTAACTTATGAAACCATGTAACTTTTTTGATTATATATATGATGGTTGTATTTACTTTGATCTCTATTGTACTCGTTGTTATGATACTATACATGAAGTCCTCCACCCCGGATGTTTCCGCCATCCTTGGTTTGAGGGTGTGAAAAATTGGTATCAGAGCATTGTTTATAGTGAATTAAGTATATCGAACCACATAATATATATTAAATATAAACGCTTTGGGACTAAAACTCTTTGATTAAACATTTTCATACAACTATACTTTTAGAAATAAAATAATTTGTTTTATTACAAGTATAAGTACATGCATACATGCCGGTATAGTGTCGTAACTAGGAAGAATACAAAGTAAAATAGGATGATTTGTACGCTGCGAGTGTGCCTTGGGATATGTAATCAAGTATGGGGTGAATATAGTCTGATCAACTATATTTGTCCGATAAGTGACTCACATATATTGGGGGATAGTCGTAGTGGACGACAAATCTAATAACCTAACATCATCATACAAGAAATGCGCTAAGAACCAAACACAACCTTTAAAATATTATAGGAGTATTTTATGTTGCTTTAGCGCAATATTTCTAGATTCATTATATGCCTCTTATACCCCCCCTAATTCTCGCACATACGTCATGGCAGGATTCCACTTATCGGGAGATCCCTACTTCCCGAACAAGGGAAACGGGGGATGGATAGAGGATGAACCAGAAGAAGATCCCGATGAGGTGTTCGAGGAGGAACCAAAAGAAGACCCCGAAGAAGCCGAAGAGGGAGAACCCGAAGAAGATGAAATTGAAGAGGAAATAGAGGAAGATGAAGACGAAGAGGAGTCGGAAGAGGAGACGTAAGTCATCAACCCTCCTTATATAGCCAGGGTTCCCGTGAACCATCTTGGCTACAACGGACCAGTGCCTCGTTGGGCATCAGAAATCGAGAGGTGGAGTCGTCATCAGCGACAACGATCACCATTTTGCAATCAACGAGGTTACTATGACCTCAACCATGGAGGACCAGCTGACAAATCCCTCCCAGTCGTGATCTAACAAATCACACACCTTGGAGACCAGAATAGGGAAACGACAAATCGAGCTCGGGAGCTTATCACGGTTGCGGAAGCCACCGACGCATGTACTCGAGACTTGGAAAAAGACTACTATCCCATGGACCAACTCATTGTGGACCTTACCGACGCTCGAGCGGATGTAAGGGAGTATCAGGAAAGGCACATGGCTCTCGAGGAGAGAGTGATTGTGGTCGAGTGCTGGTTAGCAAAACTACAGGGCGCCTCGACTTCGTCTCAAGGGTCGCAGGGAACTGGTCGTCGTGAGTAGGGTTCAATAATAATTCATGCATTTTACTTGCTTTTGGGACAAATTTTGACACATTTCATTTCCATAATTTTATGCCATTTTCAAGTGGTTCCGGAGGTTGGAGGTGATTCAAAATGGTGAAAAAGGGTCGGAAGCAAAGTTGCGGATTTTCAAGGAAAAAATGAAAAAATCGAGAATTCATCACACAACATTTGACACGGGGCATGTCAAATTGGGCATGAAGCTATACACGGGTCGTGTTGTTCAAGTACAATTCGACACGGGGTCGTGTCAAACAAGGATTTGTGCCAATTTTGTCATTATACTTTGGAGGCGGGTTAAAAGAAGGCAATATACTTTGAAACCACATGGGGTCGTGTCATATCAACTATATTTGACACGGAGTCATGTCAGATGTGTAACTGCTTTTGACAATTTTCTTTTATGACCTATTTCGGGACATTTGGCCATTCTGAACATTATTTCTCATTCTATGCGACCAAGGGGCGGTTTTTGAAGAAGGGTTTAACTATTTACTTCAAGGATATCATTTGGAAACATTTTATTTCATCTTGTAAGCAACTTTAGTACTTTAATTTCATTTTTATACTTGTTAATTTTGTTCTAGTCATGTGTGGCTAAAACCCTATGTTTTCCAATTCTATGTCTTGACTTTTCGTTTGTGGTTTAATCATAAGAATTGATGTTTATATTCAATCTATATCTAATAATTTCGATTTTGTTTCAACAAATAGATTGGTTTTAATTTTGATTATCAATGGTCAATTGAAGTATGGTTAGATCATTCAAGTTATCTAAATTGCAAAATTCATAATTGTTTTGTGAAATGGACTTAGTAACATGCATTAACTTGATTTCCAATGAATGATTTTTAATGTAAATTTTATTCACACATCCTTACACTCCCACGCTTGTGAGGAGTACCAAGTGTTGTTTGGGAACATTCACATAAAGTTTAATGCGGTATTTTGGTTTGTTTTTAAGAGCTTAGATAGACTTGAATTCAAATATTAGATTAGTTTTAAAGAGCTTGTTTTAAATCTAATAATTTGGTGAATGAGAAGTGTTAGAGCTTGTTAACATTTCCAAGTACCAACTTGGATAGAATCGAGTGAATGTTATTTATTAATTAAACCACATTAACAAGACAGCCAAACATATAGTTGAAATCTTTACATTTTCGAATCTTATTACTTCATGTTAGTAATTGTCCGGTGTCTCGAGGATCGACCCTACCTCCGTTTATTACTTTATAGTGCATATTAGAAGTGTATTCGGAGTCATTTTATACCCATATTATCTGATGGGTTTGAAACTCCAACACTGATCGTAATGATGTTTTTTGAACATGATAAACAGGTTTAATGGTGATACATGTAAAAAAAATAACGTGATTGATTAAATGTGTACATGAGTTAAAATTCATTACCCTTATAATTAATTAATCATTAAATATACTTAACACTTTCGTAGATTGGCCTACTAGTTTCATGTTCATACCTCCCCATTTGTATGAGATTGAGGTAATGTCATTGTTATTGCTTTCAAGTTCGTAAGTGTATATATATATATATATATATATATTAAAATCAATGAGACACTAGAAAAAAACATACAATTACAACTTTACAAGAAAATAAAAAACATTGGATTTTGAATAGGGGTGGGTATATGGACCTGATACCGGTTTGCATTTATCATCCTGACTATAGGTTTTCGTTAATCCATATTTTCGGTTCCAAATTTTTACCAATTTGGTTCCACCTTTTTACGGGTAAAAACCAATTTTAACCGAGAATTATGTGAAATTCTTCTACTTGTTATAACTCATTAATTTGAATTCACAATAACATGATATTTTTTCCCCAACATGTAATTTACTGTTTTACTTTATTTCACAATACAATATCATCTTATTTGGTTACATGTTTATTGGGTTTCAGTTTCTTGAAGTTGGGGTATCCGATTTGGTCAAAATGCTTACCCTTGGTTTTGGAATAACTAAGTCACAACTACTCCTAGTGCGAAAAAAATGAAAGAAAGAAAGAGACGATAGTGTGTTGTGGTCGCGTACCCTTTACACAATGTTATATTTTGACCGCTCCATCTGCCACCATTCAATATGCCTGATTTTCTAGCTTTTTCTTGCGTGAGTTAAGCACATAAGCGAAGCCTTCAGTTACTTATTGGTAGACTTTTCTGGGATCTCCATCTCTGGTTGCACTTGTCAATCTGTCTTTCAAAAATATTTTAAATAAGAGATCCCTCCATAAAAAAAACCCGATGGAACAACCACACCACCCTAATCATGATGAAATACGATATGTGCTAATATCGACCAAAGAACTTCAACATTAGCTTTTGCAAAACTTATTTTCCCTTTCCTTTTTACACAACCTCTTATATTACAAAGTCCAATCGCAAGAGTCTAAACTTTGTTGCACTGGTCCGAATTCGCCTGCCTTCGACTCAATTGGTATGATGGGTGAAACGAAACGAACCCTATTAGATTAGACGGAGCTTCGTTGACTGTAATAAAAGCACAAAAAGTTGCTTTACACAAGGAGTCCTTAGTATGTGTCAAAACCGTTATAATACTACTACACCGAAGTTTTGTACTCAAATAGGTAAGAACGGCCCAGTTTCTTGGCTGAGTGTTACCTACCTACTAGCTGACTTGAGAACTGCCTTGAAATCTTATTCCGATGGTGAATAGTGACGATGGTTTCTTCCTAAATAAGTTATTTAAAAATTACTTAATTAGTCTTTCTAATACAACCGACTTAATCTCATGATAACATTTAAACAGAACAATTAATTTATTTTAAGTACCATAACTGTATATATCACATGTTTAAACCATTATAATTTAAATAAAGCTTTATATCCCATGTTTAAACCATTATAATTTAATTAAATTACGAAAAATATTTAAACCTAAAAAGGTAAAAAGTAGACAAAGTTGCTTGGGTAAAATAAACATACACTTTATTGTACTTTCACATATGTTTCACTTAATCTATTTGAATAAAAAAATCTATCAATAAGATTACATTATTTTTGTTTGATCAGATTTAAATTTATAAAATTATGATGCTTTTTTTTTTGATTTTTTTTTTGGATTTAGTTTTTAATTCATAGAAATTAGAAAGGATCAGTTAACTGTTTCTGTCGACTTGTAAGTTGCTATTTGCTGCTGTAAAAAACGTGGGGTTTGAAACGGTGGAGTTCCATGGACAGGGTTATACGTAACTGAAGAATTAATCCTAAATTCCCATCTTTCCATTAAAATAGTCGATTACTGTATCTGTATACCATCAGCCCCTTTTGTAGGACCTTTTCTCTTTCATTTTCAGGGCGGGAACTCCAAATTTACTCCAAATTCTTTCTAGGGTTTCTTCGAATTTCAAATTTGGTTCAAGGGTTCTATTGGGGTTCTGGATATTGAAGACCTAGATGATTTGCTTGCTATGATGACCAATAGCAACACTACGATGAGTCTTCGTAAGGGGTCCAAGGTGTGGTTAGAGGACAAAGGCACAGCCTGGGCCGCCGGAGAAGTCAGCGGTTTCTCCGGCAAACAGGTTCAAGTAATCACTGAATCCGGGAAGCAGGTAATGAATTTCTTTTTTTTGTTGATTATTTATTTCTGTATATTTTTCTACAGAATTCGTCAACTGAGAGGGATTTGACTTGTTGTTTAAGCAACTCCATTGAAATAATATCCGAATATATATGGTTCAAGACGGTTTTGTTGTTTGTTTTTTCTAAAGAACTGTACATTTTCGTCGACTTTAAAAACGATTGAGATCGAAACATTTCAACTTTGAAAGAAAGGTTAGGTTATGTTGAGAACAGTTTTCATTGATGGGAGTCGTGATCTTGTTGTTACCTTATTGGTTCGTGTAAAACTGAAAAAGACCTTAATTTGTCAACTACTGGTGGATCAGATAGAATTACAAGATGCCTAAGCCACAATATGAACAGTCTAAACTAAAGTATATCGAACATTATTGGATTCTGACTGACGTGGCTGCTTTCTTTAAATTCCTTCTGGACTAGTTATGATTTCAGTTTCCTTAAATGGCATAGAATACTACACTACAATGATGTTAAATGGCCTAATTTTTATCTCTAGAATGGAATCTAAAATATGAAGACTGATAGTTACATTTATGTTTTCTTGCAATCTACCAACAAAGTTTTGCTCCACATTTGGAAATACTACTTTAAATGTGGAGAAAAAGCTGCAGTGCTTTAACTGGAAGCTTGGGAATATTAAATTTGTACAATTGTTAGGCGATCTTATCTATTGGAGAATATATTATCCACAAGCTAGTAACATGATGAATAATGAGTGATTTATTGGATTATGGAAACTATGGTATTGTGGTAATTATCAAATATATGAACTGTTTGATAAACCGTTTAAGGTTATTAGCTACATAGGCAAGTTGTTTGACAGAAAAAAACAATGCAAGAAGTGTAATAGTAACTCAACTGATTACCTTAAGAGGTAAATTGGCATTGTGAGATCTCTAGGCATATTGTCCTCTACTATTTGATAGTAGGTGACAACCCAACTTGAAATTATTGACTAAGCCATAGTTTGAAATTTTATGAAAGAGAATTATCTGGAAACTGCTAAACCATTTAGACAACATAATGTGACAAGCTGTAACTTCAATTTTTGATCACTTTGTAATTGCATGTCATTGTGAAGGTGTTGACTTTCGCGGAGAAGCTGTTACTAAGAGATGCTGATGCAGAGTATGGTGGGGTGGATGATATGACCAAATTGGCTTACTTGAATGAACCAGGAGTGCTTGATAATCTTAAGAAACGTTATGCTCTTAACGAGATATATGTAAGTGACATTTTATTTTGATTTCAAGCTTTACTTTCTAATGAATTAGACTTGGTTAATCTCCTCGTAATCATAAAAATGACTGGATGGATTTCATAATGTGTATGTTTATAATTTTGTATGCATGTGTGTATGCTCTCATACTTCTTGTCCTGTTTTTGTGCGTTTAGTTTGTTTATGTTATGCGCTTCAATGCTTGTTAAGAGCCGATATCTATGCCACTTGTATGACTTGTTGCACAACTACTGCTTATTGCACAATCTGGTAGCCACCTAGTACAGGTCTGTTAGAATGTCTCAGGCATACTCAATCTTTTAGATATGTTTCCACTCTGTGTGTAATTAATAGTAATTTGAGCATTATCCACAGCTTAATAACCAGTACATGAGCATGAAGAGTGCTATTTGTTAAGTTTGAATACGACAACATTAACACAAGCTATTAGCTTATATTGTTGCTTTTTTTACTCATATTCATGAATTCATTTGTCCTATGTTCTCTGACACATTGGGATTACATATGTTCACTCTCCATATTTCTAGATGGATCTCATGTTTATAGAGCCTCGATGTAGTCTTGGATCGGTATTTCACAAGAAGCATTTGCTTTTGCTGCATAAAACACAAACTTTGAATAAGGTGTAGGAAAATAAGGACAATATTATGGTTGAAATTTAGGCAATGCATAGAGGCTTCTATGAATTAGTTAGAAGAACGGGTGGCCGAGACCTATTTGGGTTTAGGGAATTAAGGACCATTTTATGGCTGATTTTTTTTCTCTGACTAGAATCTCAGCTAACAATTTAAGATGTTTTGAAGAACTTCTTAGGCATTGAACTGTCAACAGATCATACTAGTCATCTTTCTGTGTAGTAGAGGAGGTATGTTCATGATATTCTGGCACAGTGGGTATGTTTGACAGGCAGGTAACTGTAGTTACCCTACCAAGAATTTTAGAGGTCAAGCTTTATCTAGATGATAAGGAGCTTCTAAAGGATCTATGGTGATAGTGATACATAAAACAGTTGAGTAAAGTGAATTATTTCACAAAGGGATCAGCTAATTTGCTATACATCACTTGATGTACTTCTTCTATAACACTCTTTTACTTTTGTTCATACTACATTATCCTTGATCTTTTGCATTGCTTCATTTTGAATTGGTTCTTGGTGTTTATATTAGACATACACAGGAAGCATTCTAATAGCTGTCAACCCGTTCACAAAGCTTCCTCATCTTTATAATGTCCACATGATGGAGCAATACAAAGGTGCTCCATTTGGTGAGCTAAGCCCCCATGTGTTTGCTGTAGCAGACGCATCTTACAGGTGTGCTTTTTGTTGTCATTTCATCAATAATTGATGATAATATCACGTTTTAGTCTCTTTTTGATCATGTACAACTCTATATTCAGGGCAATGATGGGTGATGCAAAAAGCCAGTCCATATTGGTCAGTGGAGAAAGTGGGGCCGGAAAAACCGAAACCACAAAATTAATCATGCAATATCTTACATATGTTGGTGGTCGTGCTGCCATTGATGACAGAACAGTTGAACAACAAGTCCTAGAATCAAACCCTCTTCTAGAAGCTTTTGGAAATGCGAGAACAAGTAGAAACGACAATTCAAGTCGATTTGGAAAGTTTGTAGAGATTCAGTTTGATTCAAATGGTAGAATATCTGGTGCTGCAATTAGAACTTACTTACTTGAAAGATCTCGTGTAGTCCAAATCACAGATCCAGAAAGAAACTACCACTGTTTTTACCAGTTATGTGCATCTGGAAGAGATGCTGACATGTACAATCTAGGTCCTCCAAGCAACTTCCATTACCTGAACCAAAGTAACGTTTATGAGTTGGAAGGTGTAAGCAGTGCAGATGAATATGTAAAAACCAGAAGGGCCATGGATATTGTTGGAATCAGTAATGAAGAACAAGAATCTATATTTCGGACATTGGCTGCAATTCTTCATTTAGGGAATGTGGTATTTAAACCAGGGAAAGAGCATGATTCATCAGAAGTGAAGGATGAAAAATCAAAATTTCATTTGGAGACAGCTGCCATGCTTTTCAAATGTGATTTGAAAAATTTACTGGAAACTTTATGCACGCGTTCTATTCAGACTCGTGAAGGGGTTATAGTCAAGGCTCTTGATTGTGATGCTGCTGTTGCTAGTCGTGATACTTTAGCAAAGACTGTTTATGCTCGGCTTTTTGATTGGTTTGTTACAAGTTTTAATCTTTTTTACTTTCTATTGGTTTTATTATATTTTGATGACCTTTTGTGGTTTGTTTCAGGCTTGTTGAAAAGATTAATAGATCTGTTGGGCAAGATCATAATTCTCGCATGCAGATTGGAGTTTTGGATATCTATGGATTTGAATGCTTTAAGCATAACAGTTTCGAGCAATTTTGTATTAATTTTGCAAATGAAAAGCTTCAACAACATTTCAATGAGCATGTGTTTAAGATGGAGCAGGAGGAGTATCGGAAAGAACAAATCACATGGAGTTACATTGAGTTTATAGATAATCAAGATGTTTTAGATCTCATTGAAAAGGTTATCTCTTATTTTCTCTTATATCTTATGTATTATTTTTTGCATTGTACAAGATCTTATTTATCAATACTTAATATCATCATGCTTTTGCAGAAGCCTATTGGAGTAATTGCTCTATTGGATGAAGCTTGGTACGAATGATTTACAAGACTTTAGATTATCAAACTTTTTATCTGTTATTTGTCAGTAGATTATGCTTTAAATATCTTTATGTTTTTTTTGCAGCATGTTTCCAAAGTCAACACATGAAACATTTGCAAACAAGCTTTTCCAGAATTTGCGGGCCCACCCAAGGTTAGGGAAGGCAAAATTCTCCGAGACAGATTTTACCATTTCTCACTATGCTGGCAAGGCAAGTAATGCACAGGTGTTACTAACATAGCTTATAAAACACATTGTAATATTCCATCATGATTCTTGAAATGCAGGTCAATTATCAAACAGATTCCTTCTTGGATAAAAACCGTGATTATGTGGTTATTGATCACTGTAACCTAATGTCTTCCTCCACGTGTCCTTTTATCGCTGGTCTTTTCCCAGCAATGCCAGAAGAATCTTCTAGATCATCATACAAGTTTTCTTCTGTGGCATCTAGATTTAAGGTATGATTTTTCTCTTCTTAAAATTTTTGTTCAACTTTGCTAATGTTTGTTGTATTCATGTTGTTTCTGTATGTTTCATAGCAACAACTACAAGCTCTCATGGATACCCTAAGTTCAACAGAGCCTCATTATGTCCGCTGTGTCAAACCAAACTCAGTCAACCGGCCTCAGAAGTTTGAGAATCAAAGTGTGCTACATCAGTTACGTTGTGGGGTCAGTGACTCCATACATGATTTTTTTTTTCTTTTTAATTTTCAATTTCTTTTATTCACTTTTCAACATTTTTTTTATCAGATTTTGCTTGTTTCATTTCTGTATAGGGTGTTTTGGAGGCTGTTCGAATCAGTCTTGCAGGTTATCCTACTAGGAAAACCTATCATGAATTTGTAGACCGATTTGGGCTCATCGCCATGGAAGTTATGGATGGAAGGTGGTGTGCTGAGCTGGACATTATTTCCTATTTTTAGTAAAATGTAAAATCTCTTTTTTACCCTTGATCCGATGTGCTTGCAGTTACGACGAACGTGCCATGACTGAAAAAATCCTGCAAAAACTAAAACTTGAGAATTACCAGGTCTGTATCTGTTCACTCAAAAGCTACAACATGAAATTTGAGTTTACCTAACACTTCTAGTAAAGTAAAACTGTTATTATTATTATTTTTTTACAGCTGGGGAAGACCAAAGTGTTCCTGAGGGCTGGTCAAATTGGTGTATTAGATAGTCAACGTGCTGGAGTCTTGGATTCTGCTGCAAAGCGTATACAGCTTCGAATGCGAACATTTATTGCAAGAAAAGATTTTACATTAAAGCGAAAAGCTGCCATTTCTTTTCAAGCATACTGTAGAGGTCATCTTACTAGAGTTATATATGCTAGAAAACGTGAAGCTGCAGCTGCTGTTTTGATACAGAAGTACATTCGTGGATGGTTGTTGAAGAATGCTTACACACAACAATATGTTTCTGCTGTACTTTTGCAAGCAAGCATCCGTGGTTTCATTACTAGACAAAGATACCTACACATAAGGGAACACAGAGCTGCAACTGTAATTCAGGTAAACTTTCAAGAATTAAACAAAAAAGTCTGTGTGTGAAATGTTAAGACTTGAATTAATAATCTTATTGTTTTTTAATTTCACAGGCTCAATGGAGATCGTATAAAATCCGTTCCACTTTTCGTCATCGTGTGCATGATATTACTAAAATACAATGTCTTTGGAGAAGAAAATTGGCAAAGAGAGAGTTTAGGAGGCGTAAGCAGGTAGAATGCTACATTTATTGTTTTCTTTGTTTAGTTATTGTTTCTTGTTTTGTATTTGTATATCAGTTATCATTTCCTTTTACATCTGACAGGAGGCTAATGAAACTGGTGCCTTGCGCCTAGCGAAAACTAAGCTAGAAAAACAGCTGGAGGATCTGACGTGGCGCTTGCAACTAGAGAAAAAATTAAGGGTATTATTGGTTTCTCTTTGCTAAAATTTAGATGCCTTTAATATAACGAGACAACAATGTAATTAATGCAGGGGTCAACTGATGAGTCAAAATCTGTTGAAATTGCAAAACTTAAAAAAACAGTGCAATCTTTGGTTCTTGAGTTGGATGCAGCAAAGTTGGCTACTGTGAATGAATGCAACAAAAATGAAGTGCTGCAGAACCAACTGGAAATGTCAGTGAAAGAAAAATCTTCTTTGGAAAGAGAACTAGTTGGAATGGCTGACTTGAGAAACGAAAATTCTTATTTGAAGGTAAGTAGATAAATTATTTTGAATATGTAAATATGGAACTTGAAGCTACTTATTTCATTTCCATGTAGAGTTCACTGAGTACATTGGAAGAGAAGAACTCAACACTGCAAAGCCAACTTACTGAGGCTAAAGAAGATGCATCCAGCAACCTTAAAAAGTTGAGGGAGGTTGAGAAAACATGTGCACTACTCCAACAGAAGTTAAAAAGGTATTGTTCTATTTAGTATTTTTATTTTTATATACGCGTCTATTTTATGCTTGATTTTATTGTGTAGCTTTGAGGAAAAGCTAACAAGTTTGGAGAAAGAGAACCATGTTTTAAGACAGAAGACATTAAGTGCCACTTCAAGAGGGAACTGGCAAAGCAACACCAAGCCGTTTCTTGAGGTATATTAATAGTTTTTATTTTTATTTTTAATCACATTCAGTCTGAATACAACACATAATAACTCTTTCATGTGGTTGATTATTTTTGTACACAGAAGTTCTCTGGTGCACTTGCTCTTCCCTTCACAGAGCGAAAATCTATATATGTAAAGACCAATTTGCCTAATCTTCCATCCAAACATATTATTTTAATTTTATGTATTATGTATCATGTGTGTCACATTGTAATTCTTATGCAGGAAACCCCTACTCCTATCAAAAGCGCAAATCCAAATTCCCAAGGTTTGACCGATTCACGTCGGTCAAAGATGACATCTGAAAAACAGCAGGAGAACTCTGAAATCCTGTCACGGTGTATTAAAGAAAACCTGGGATTCAAAGATGGAAAACCTGTGGCTGCTACTGTTATATATAAGTGCCTTCTTCATTGGCATGCCTTTGAATCCGAAAGAACTACAATTTTCGACTTCATTATTGAGAACATCAACAGTGCTCTTAAGGTGGTCTAGTTTCTCCACTTTCTGTTTCTTAATTCTTATAAATAATAAAAATCTCATTTTTATGGGATGGGATGGTTTTGTATTTCAGATGGGTGATGAGGGACTTACCTTACCATACTGGTTGTCCAATGCTTCAGCTCTTCTATGCCTTCTGCAAAGAAACTTCAGGTCCAATGGTTTCTTGACACCTCAGCGTTCCGGTGTGTCGTCTTTTTCGAATGGGAGGGTTGCACAAGTAAGCTTTGGTTTTGTTTTCTTCCAGTTTTACCCTTTTTGCCTAATTTAAATTTAATTGTATATTGCTCAGGGGTACACTCCGCATAAATACATTGTTGATGATGGGATTTCACCCATGGAAGCTAGGTATCCAGCTATATTATTTAAACAACAGTTAACAGCTTGTGTGGAGAAGATATTTGGGCTGATAAGAGACAACTTAAAAAAGGAAATATCACCGCTCTTGAATTCATGCATCCAGGTTGGTTTTTCTGTATAGTATATATATAGTAAGTTTAAATGGAAAAAGATTTATTTATAAAATTAAAATGTTGATTTTTTTTTTGTATAAATAAAGGCACCCAAGAACCAACGAGTACATGGTGGTAAACCTTCAAGGTCACCTAGTGGCATCCCTCAGCAGGCTGCTGGTAGTCAGTGGGAGAAGATCATAGAGTTTTTGGATTCCCTGATGGATCGCCTACGTGGAAATCATGTATGTAAATTGTAGTTAAGAAAATTGAAGAAAATATAGTTTTATAGAATAAAGAGTTATTATATATAAACATATTATATGCATATGCTATGTGACAGGTACCTTCGTTTTTCATTCGTAAGCTTACAACACAGGTGTTTTCATTCCTCAACATATCACTTTTCAACAGGTATATGTATATTATAGTATGATCCAAATATTGGTATTATTAAGTCATATAAATATAAATACTGAGGTGGAAGTTTCTTGTAGCCTTTTATTGCGGCGAGAATGCTGCACATTCTCAAACGGGGAATATGTGAAATCTGGTCTAGCAGAACTTGAGAAATGGATAGCCAATGCAAAGGAAGAGGTGTTTTATTTTATCATTATAAATTATAAAGTCTAGATTGTGTTTGTGGAGGCCTACTAACTAACTCAACAACCAACAATCAACATTTTGGATTTGGTGTAGTTTGCAGGAACTTCTTGGCATGAATTAAATTATATCAGACAAGCGGTTGGGTTTCTGGTAAACTTTATTTCTCTCTCACATCTCACATGACATGACAAACCAGACTCTAATTTTTGACATGCATTAGACTTACCTTTTTTTTTTTTTTATTTTTTTTTTGTAATTCTTAAATAGGTGATACACCAGAAAAGAAAGAAGTCTCTGGAAGAGATCAGACAGGATCTATGTCCGGTATCTCTCTCTCTCTCTCTCTCTAGATATATATATATATATATATATATATATATATCTTAATCTAAGCTTAATGATGGATTTATTATCATCTTGTTATCTCTGAGATCACATTTAATTTGATAATTTGTGATTTTGGATTGGATAGGCGTTGACTGTTAGACAAATATATCGCATAAGTACAATGTACTGGGATGACAAATATGGGACCCAAAGCGTCTCAAATGAGGCTAGTATTTCTTTTCTACTTTCGCTACTCCTCAATACTCAGATTCATTTTGTTTACTAATATTTATATAATACAATGACAATGTTAATGTTTGTTTGTTTTTTCAGGTTGTTACTGAGATGAGGGAAATGTTGAACAAGGACTCTCAGAATCTTACTTCCAATTCATTCTTATTGGACGATGATCTCAGGTAATTCATAATTCCAATCATTTCATATATATATATATATATATATATATATATTGAAATTTAATTCATCTTTGGTGTGTACATATACATGTATATATTGCAGCATTCCATTCTCTACAGAAGATATCTACATGGCAATTCCTGGCATTGATCCTACAGATATTGAGCCCCCTGCGTTCTTAGCTGAATATCCTTCAGCACAATTTCTACTTTCAAATCCCAAGTGACTTTGTCAATAAAAGACCATTTGCATGCTTTTAGGGTAGGGGAAATATATCGTTTCTGTAGGGATATTTAATTAGGAGTGCAAGCAAGGCAAAGTTCCATGTAAAGTAATAATACTACTAGTTAATTTCTTTTCTTTTTTTATTCTTTTGTAAAAAGCTTGTCTGTTGTGCACATTGTAATCGATTCCAGTGGATTCTCATTCTCGTAGCCAAATCAAATCCAATTAAATTATTTTGAAATGGTAGAGTGAGGATGATACATGGTAAGTTATAGGGTCTATTTCGTTTGGTTGATGGAAACACTTAAAAAAGTTAGATGTTCATAGTAAGCAATTTACAACATGAAAGTTAAGTTTGGGCTAACAGTTTTCAATCTTTGTGGGATTGCATTGATGCAAGTTGACCATTGAGAATGATCTCAGCGACAATTGTGGTCTGTTGACTTGAGATTGCTGAAATGTTGTTATTGTTGTGGTTTTCGGTTTCTTGGATACCCTTCCAGTGTTTATGTTTGATAGTTTGAAAGCTCCAAGATTTTTTCGTTTTCTTGTGTAAGCATTTTCTGGTTTTGCAATGTCTTGTATGGAATTGGAACTCGAATTGGAAGATGATGTTGATGGCCACGCATCCGCTAAGCTCGTGAAAGATTTTGATTTCCCATTGTAGAATGATGATATTCCCCTCCTGTAACAATATCAATATCTATTAACAATCGTGAATTCGAGTTGTGTTGATAAAATTTTGGCAAATTAACTGCAACTTTTATGGTTTACTTGGACAATGTGATAAACACCTCCAATGAATCGGAGAAATCTAATAAACAGATCGTTTTTTTCATATATTGTTGATTACGATTTGGTCATGGCAGATGATTATAACGAATTAGAGATCACAAATTTATGCAGAATTCAAAGTTTTCTGAAAAAACGTGAAGAAAGTAAACCTGATTGGTAACGCTTGTTCCAGGGCTTGAATTGCATCATCGAAGGATCCATTGTTGTTATGATGATCATATGCGTAATGATTCTCGACATCTCCTTCCCGATCGTCGTCACTGTCGTCTCCGATCGAAGAACTACTTGATGAATTACATTCCTCTTCCTCTTCTCGTACGATCCTCATCGACTTCGTTGACCCTTCAAACATGCTTCCATTTTCCCCTCCTCCGCCAACTTGTGTCTCCGGCAGCAACGCCGACGTCCGGCAATCACCGCCATATCCATCGCCATCTTCTTTTTCCCAGATCGTCTTCATCTGATGGACCCAATGTAACAAGAGATGGAATTTCACAAATCCAAGAATCGATAACCACCTTCCGAGTTCCGAATTTGCAATCTCACTGTTTATATTTATATTATAAAAGAAAGATATGGGAATTGATGATTGCTGAATCGGATCCTATTCAGATTAGTGGATAAGATTTATTAAGCCACACGACTTATTATTACTTATTTCCACTAATTCTTTCTTATTTTATATCAATGATTGAATTTTATTTTATTCTTACAAAACCGATTGCCTACAGTTTTCTATTTTTCCGATGTTATTTAAACCTTTTTTATGTTGGTTTTTTGTATGACATGATAAGGTAATAGAGTCATAGCTACTAAAAGTTATATCATAGTAGCTATTTGGATATACGAACTATTTAAATAATGTATTATTTTCTATAAAAAAATTGTTATAAAAAAAGAATGGGACACATAAAGCATGTTAAATATAATGAAATTATCTATTATAATGATATAATATCGTAATTATGTTCAAGATACTAAATATTTATCAAAATTTTTGAAAAAGAAATAAACAAATTCTAATATGTCAATCCAACACATATCGGTTCAACCTATACTAAGAAGTAAGAACTTACTTATTTTACCTAAACCCAATAGTATTCCCTTAAACATGTTTTACCACCTTGACCTCGGAATTATGCGTTGTTTCTTCTTCTTCTTCTTATTTTTTCCTTTTAAATCTTGTATTGATAAAGTAATTGAATTAATGATTATATTTGTTTGTGTATACATAAATAATATCATTTTTATTAACCGTCTGAATATAAATAAATAATTCTTTTTAGGCCAAAGGGTATGGGATGTTTTTTTACGCGTAAGTGGTGACGTGTAGGGGGGTTTTCATGCGTGAACACCCCCCCCCCCCCCCCCCCCCCCCTACCGGTGAATGTGACGCGGATTGATGTGTGCTACGGACGGTCACGCAAATGTTGATTGGTTAATTTTTTTGACCGTTTTTTTTCTTCTTTTGACCGTTACGTTAATTAAACAAAAAAAAAACTTTTCAATTTATTTCCTCTGCTATATATACACAAATACATAAACACACTAAACACATCTTTCTCTACAAATAATATCTCTCCACTATCTCATTATCTCTAAAAAATATGGAGCAAAATCAAAATACCTCTACCACTCTAAATGATCAATATCAATGTTACATTCAAATGCTAACATCCCCAATCCAACATTAACCTCTATTTACCAACATTCCATTTCAACCAAACTACTTCCAACAACAATTACCACAATCTCATTTCCAAGGTTTTCAACAATTTCGACCCCAACAATTCCAAACACAACCATCTCAACAATTCCAAACACCACCATCTCAACAATTCCAAACACAACCATCTCAAGTCCCTTGTTCTCAATCCCCAACTATAAATTTGGACAACGACGAGGACGATCGGGTCGAAGAGACACAACCATCTAGGCGTAGGAAATTAAAAGGAAAAGCTACAAATAGAAGAGGAACAACTTGGATCGAAGAGGAGGAGGAAGCTTTAGCTAAAACTTGGATTTCTATATCGTGTGACTCAAGGATGGGCAACGTGCAAACGGGAACCAGTTTTTGGGTTCGTGTTTTAGATCACTTCCACTCGCTTTTGGGAAGGCAAACGGGTCGAACGTACGACGCGGTCAACGGAAAATGGCGTGAACTACGAGCGGCGTGCACCAAGTTTAACGGCATATTTGAAAATCTGAAAAATATGCATAAAAGTGGTAGCAACGATTTCAATATTTTATCAACCGCATGCCAACAATTCAAAGTTACCACCGACGGTAAAGCGTTCGGCCACCAAAAGCGTGAGAAATTTGTCGTAAGGGTCCAAAATGGGTCCTTAACCCGAAGACTTTGCATTCGGAATCAACCATCGGCTCCAACAAAAGGCCAATAACTTCGGAATCTGATGTGGGTTTTGGCGTCGACCTCAGTGACGACTTCGATGGGACCGAAGGGGAGGGTCCACCGGAAGTCCAACTTCGTCGGCCACCGGGAAGGGATAAAGGGAAAAAAGCGGCATCTTCAAGCGGAAAAGGGATTAACGAAGACGTGATTGCGGACAAAATTGACAAAACTCTAAGTTTTTTACAACAAAATACGAGTCAACGGAGAATGCTCGGCGCCGGAAACAAACACTCACCGATCTTCAAATTTTAAACATGAAGCCGCAACCAGATATCGACCCGGAAAATTTAGCCGCATTTCTGAAAATCCAAAAAGAAGTTCGGGAAAAGCATGGATTTTAGGTTTTAACGTTTTTAATATTTATGTTTAATTTCTATGTTTTTTAGTTATTTAGGTTTTAAGTTTTATTTTTTATGGTTATTCGGAATCTAGATTTGAAATTTTATGTTTTATGTTTTTATGTAACATGAAATATCTAATTATGTTATTAATTTAGTTTTTATTTTATTTTAATCTAAATATATATAAAAAAAACATTGTCTAGTGATAACCATTTCCAAGACTAATGAATGTGTAGTGAACATATAGTGGGGGGTGATGTGGCGCATATGTGACATCACTTTTCTAGTGAACATCATGTGACCATACCCTTTGGCCTTATATTCCGTTTAGAAATTGACAATAAAAGTTAATGTTTGTCATTGAAAAAACTATTTATGATATGTTCATTAAATTAATTTATCAACGAAAAATATAAAATTATGTATATTATAATATAATATAATAAAAAATGTATATACTATTAATATATAAAAACTAAAACTTAGGGAACTTTTTAATATATGTTACAAATTTTATTAGATGAGTATTGAAATACCCAAGCACAACCTAATTTGTAACCTTGTATTCCCCATATTTCACCATCACAACAACTATAAAATCTGAAAGTTTGTATTAAGAACATATGATATGGACAACGAGAAGTGATATTTTGGTTGATGTGGCATTTCATAACATGGTCATAACACCATGAAAACCATTTCCCCTTGATGTTATGACATACCTTGTTGGCATTATGACATATTAAAACGGAAACATTGGTTGGTTGCACATTTCTTCTTTCTCTATTTTTCTCCTCTTAACATTTTCATAACATGGTCATAACACTATGAACACCATTTCCCCTTAATGTTATAAAATATTATAACATCATCTCAATAGACCCATAAGTGTTAACCATGACATTTAAAAGATATGACGTGTTATATGTCAATATCATAGATTTATAAAAGACAAAGAAGTGTGTATAATGTATTATTGCAAGTACTCTCAAACAATTTAACTAAATTTTAGGGTGATGCCGGTATTTTTTTAAAGAACTAAAATAGTTTAATTCAAGAAAATATCATAATAAAATAATTTAAATATATATGGTTTATATAAAAAACATTACATATTCTAATCATATATGTGTAAATACCATGATTTATAAATGACAAAGAAGTGTGTAACTATGTACAATGTATCATGCATGTACTATCTGTTGGAAATTTTAATAAAAACAATGTGTTTTTGTTAAATTTTAGAAACGTGTGAGTGTGTGTATATATATATATATATATATATATATATATATATATATATATATATATATATATATATATATATATATATATATATATATATGAGTATGATCAAATGAGAATACCTAAAAAGTTGAGAATACGAGAACAGATCTGGCCCATCAATATATTTAAATCTAAAGCTATCATTAGACGGACCATTTATATAAAATTTAAAATTGTTGGTATTATAGTGTAACTTTCAAAAAGTCAAAAGGGTATAATGGTAATTGTAACTTTAGTCCATTCCTATAATTTCTCAGTCTCTCTCATATTTCCTTTCAAAATTCCCATCTACCTCTTCATCTCTCTTTCTCTCCATACCTAGGGATAAATAAATAATAAATCGCCTCCATCATCTATACACCACGATCTCTTCCATTGCACCATCATTTTTCGCAGTCTTAGAGCCCTAATCGGACCATCGTATGTTTCTGACTTAAGGCATTTCCAGGTCGGGCATCTCTTCTTCTTCTTCTTCTTCTTCTTCTTCTTCTTCTTCTTCTTCTTCAGCCGACAACGCTTCTTTCGTTTACCTACACTCCACCACTCCAGATGAAAAGAACCCTAAATGTGCCTTCTTCTTGATCCAGCATCTTTGTTTTAAAAAAAATGACAGACCATCACTGCTATCGTCATTGTTCCAAAGCACAACCACTACTGCTGACCACTCTCTAACAATCAACACAGCCCAAGCACCACCATTCCAGACCTACATCTAGATTCAAGAGGCGAAATTCTTGTGCTTTTGTATGTTTCTCAGGTACGGTACTTTACTCATTTAAATTGGCTAATATGGGATGAAGATAAGTTATGCACATAAGGTGCTCGATGAAATGCCCAAATTCAGAAAACTGGAAGTCGAATGCTTCCTCGATTCTTTCTCAATCTTTTTTTGTGATTTACTTTTTCTGATATTCAATGAAAGAAAATCAAAGCTAATCTTTGATTTACTAATTATTATAAAAATTTTAAATTAATTTCAAGAAAATGGCATTCTGGTCTTCAGTTTTCATTTATGTTTTTTGAATCATGGTATTAATATATGTTAATCTAGTTTTATTCATCTATGAATTTGACTATGTTAATTTATCAATAAAAATTCAGTTGTAATCTTATATGAATATAATGTCAAATGTCTCATTTGTAGTTAATCATCAATGAATAGAAGTATATTATAATTGCATGATAATATACCTTAATGATTTATGTTTTGAACAAGTGTAATTTAGAGCTTGATGTTTCGAATAATGATAACCGTAAAGCATGGAAATTGATAGCATGATCAAGGGTGTCCCTCTTCGTTTCTATATGTATGACAGTAACAAGAAAATTTGAAGAAAAAAAAAACAATGTTGTAGAAATTCATTATGATTCACATTCATTTATGAATATAACTACTGAAAATATAGGAATTTAGATGTATTTTGTATTCTTGTAAATGTATTCATGCATGATTAGAGTTGTATTCATTTACGATTGTAATTAGAGGCATATTTATTTGTAATGAAATGATGAATTCTTAAAAAACTGATATCAATTCATGAACAAAAACAAAAGACAAATCCAGTCATGATATTTTCAATTATGAATATGATACTATTTGATAAATTAAATCATAAAATTAGTAAATTGTTATATATTTTTAGTCGACTGTATACTCAATAAATTAGTTTTATATTTATTCATTTATGGACAAGAATCACGTAAAGCAAGATAAAATCATTTGAAATTGAATTTTTTTTCATCTTTCATTAATGATATAAGAAAATGGAAAAAAACCCTTTTTTTGGTAACAGGAAAAAAAAATCCTTTTTTTTGGTAACAGTCAATTAGAATCTCAAAAATTTAGGAAACTATCATTTTATTTTATTTTTTATAATTTAATTAAAAGATAAGTTTACCTATATGCCCTTATATATTGATTGGTTCAGAATTGTTTTCACGTTCTCAACCTTTTAGGTGTTCTCATTTGATCATTTCCCTATATATATATATATATATATATATATATATATATATATATATATATATATATATATATATATATATATATATATATATATATATATATATATATAATAGGTTTACAAGTTTGTATGATTTTACTCCAACACAATGTGTGGGGGGACAAATTATGGATTTTGTAGACAAAAAATCACCAAACTTATGTGTGGGCGCGACCTACAGAGACGAATATAGTTCAGAATTACGTTTTAATTCAAGAAAATATTATAATAAAATAATTTGGTTTATATAAAAACATAAAATATTGTTGGTCCCTAAATTTGTGAATCAATAACACAAATAAAATTTGGTTTTATTTGTCAGTAAGTTTAATGATTTAGAAATAACATATTTTCTGAATCTTTTCTAAAAACTTATAAATAACTCTCAGAATATATATATATATATATATATATATATATATATATATATATAAATATATATATATATATTACACAATCATAACAAACGGTAAAGGATGATTGGATGAGGTGTACAGTCAAGCCTCTTCCTTCCCACGATCATCTGAAGTATCTTAAACATTTAAATCCACAACTGTAATTCAAAGCATAGTGAGTTCTCCAAAATACCCCACACAACAATACCCACACTATGCATGAACATGAGACTTCCGTCTTACTGGAACAAGGCCTACAGTGCACATGGACTGCTCTCCTGAGCCTACAACACGTGGATAGACCGCTCTCCTTGGGCCAACAATATCAACTGGACCGCATGTGTCTCTTGACCTACAACATAGAGCCAAACCGCCTCAACCCGACCACAATATGTTGACATATGCAAACAAACAAACAATAACCAACAAACACATATAATCATAATAGATAAACTAACATATCACTATAACATAACAACATCCTAAACACAAGGATACATACCGTAGTACAAAGTACATGGAGAAAACTCACCTCGCAGGCTAGCAGACAATCAACACAACTCACATGAAACAAAGATTGGTGCTACGAGCCACCTATACAACAATCATAGATACATCCTCAATCTATAGCCTAAAAATCCTCAGGTTGACTAAAAGTCAACTTGGTCAAAAAGTCAACGATCAACGGTCAATATCAATAGTCAAAAACCAAATCAGCTGGCCACTATGTCGTGGCCAAGCATCTCCCACATCGTGGTAGTCTCATGACAAGACTGTTGGATTAAGGTGTCTAAACCAATAACTAAGTTGGTATATTCTTGAATTAGAAACAAAGTCCTCTGGCAAGGTCAAGATCAGAGCCTCGCATGACTTCTGCCTCATGGTCTCAAACGCCGCCTGCTGCTCAGCCCCCCAATGGAAAGTAGTAGACTTCCTCGTTAACCTAGTCAACGGAATTGCGATCCTAGAGAAATTCTCGATGAAACTCCGATAATACCTAACTAAACCAAGGAAACTACGAATTTCGGATGGAGACCTTAGAACGTCTCACTGCATCACGGCCTCGATCTTGGCCAAATCGACCAATATATACCCTTTTGGTTGACAAGGTTCCCCAAAAAATGCACCTCACACAACCAAAACTCACACTTAGAGAATTTGAAATATAGCCTCTCCCTCCTCAGAGTCTCCAAAACCACTCGTAGATAATCCTCATGCTGCTCCTTTGTATTAGAATAGACCAAGATGTCATCAATAAACACGATGACTAACAGATCCATCATCAGTCTGCAAAATCGGTTCATGAGATCCATAAACGCTGGTGGTGCATTGGTGACCCCAAAAAGCATCACCACAAAATCTTAATGACCATAACGAGTCCCGAAGGTCGTCTTCTGAACATCCTCATATTGAAACCTCATCTGATGATAGCCTGATCGCAAATCAATCTTGGAGAACCAAGACGCACCCTGAATCCGGTCGAACAAATCGCCAATCCTCAGACATGGATAACGGTTCTTCACCTTCAACTTGTTCAGTTCCTGATAATCCATGCACATCCTGTGGGAGCCATCCTTCTTCTTCACAAATAATATTGGTGCTCCCTAAGGTGAACTACTCGGTATGATAAATCCCTTATCTAACATCTCCTGCAGCTGTGTAGACAAGTCTTGCATCTCCGGCAGTGCCAACTGATAAGGTGCCTTGGCTATCGGAGCTGCACCAAGAACTAAATCAATACGAAAATCCACCTTTATCTCGGGAGGCACTCCGGGCAGGTCCCTTGGGAACACATCCACATACTCCCGAACAACCGACACACCATCAATTGTACTCTTCTTCTCCTCTCTGGTATCCAATACATAATCCATAAAACCAGAACATCCCTTTTATAAATATATCCTAGCTCTCCCAGCTGAACAGAGAGCCGGTCCACACTGAGCTCCCTCGTCATGAATAACTAGTTCTCCCTTACTTGGGGTTCGAACCAGAACTAACTGATTCCCAAAGACAATAATTTCCCCATTAGGGCTTAACCATTCCATTCCCATGATCACCTTGCTCTTGCGTAAAGGAATAGGAACCAAGCCAATCGGATATTGCTCGCTAAATAACTCTAGAACACAACCTCGATGTACCCTTGATACTTACACTGGAGATCATCAAAAATCTCTACCTCTAGTGGATAATCAAGCTCCCATGGAGCGTCACCGAACCTCTTGCTATGTGCAAGAGACACAAATGATCGGGTGGCGCCCAAATCAAACATAACTAAAGTTGGAACACCGTTTACTAGGAACGTCCCTATATAACAACAATTATGTAACGACCCACAAATCAGGGGTCAAAATTTCATTTTTAATATAGCTAAAACATTGATACCGTTTATTTCAAACATTTCAAAACATTCTTAATTAAATCATTTCTCAAAGTTCATCCCAAAATCATTTAATATGGAAAACATAGGTGTGTGCACTACGATCAATCCGAGCCCTTCTTTTCCCAATCGATGATACCTGAAACCATAAACAAAACTGTAAGCACGAAGCTTAGTGAGTTCCCTAGAGCATACCCCACATAATCCACATAACCACATAATCCATATCAGCTATAACAACTACATAAATCATAACAATCACATAAACATGCATCTACACATATGAAGATGCCATGGAAACCCTCCAAGGTCTTATTCACATAACCACATAAATCATATCAACTACACAAGCCATGCATACAAACATATAGGGAAGCCATGGAAACCCTCCAAAGTCTTACACCAGGTGCCACTGGAACCCCTACGTGGTCTTAGCCTATTGCCATGGTAACCCCCACATGGTCTTAACTAGGAAAGCCATGGGAATCCCCACATGGTCTTATATCCACCTGCCTTGGGAACCCCCTCGGGGTCTTCCATACCAATATCATTGATGGGTTTTAGTATAATACAACATCCTATGGTGCACATATAATCCTAAATACCTTGGATCTATGTTTTCACTAATTATACATGCAAATGGTTTCCAAGGCATTAAACCTATAACTAGCATGCAATTGTAGGGGTGAGCAAACCCAAACCAAAAAACCGAGAAACCGACTAAAACCAACGAAACCAAAACTGAAAAAATCGAAACCGAAGCAAAACCGACGGTTTGGGTTTGATATTTTTAGAAACTGAAAATCGGGTTTGGTTTCGGTTTTTAACCAGAAACCGACCCATCTAACCCGAGAAACCGACCCATACTTAAAACCGACAAAACGCCCCAAGAAACTGACCTATCCAACCCGAGAAACCACCTGTACTTGATTGTGTTTTGGTTGTAATAGACTATTTCGGGCTTTAGTTTTTACTTGTAATGGACTATTTGTTGTAAGACTCATGTTTTTTGAAGTACTTAACTTCAATTTGTTATTTTTATAGTATCTAACTTGTTGCTTCATTTATGGAAAATGAGTTAAAACCCAAAACCCATGGGTTTAAACCCAGAACCCGTGAGTGTATGGGTTGAACCCAAGAAACCAAAAAACCGCCCTAACCAACCTTAGAACCCAAGAAACCGAACCGACCAGAAACCGATCCTATTGGGTTCTGAAAACCAGAAACCGACCATTTATGGGTTGGGTTGGGTTTGGGTCCAAAACCGACCCAAACCGACCCATGCACAGTCCTAGAAATTTGTCATAAACAATACAAGATACTAGTTAGAGTAACATACCTTTTATGTGGCTTGAAGTCATGATGTATTTGATGTTGCTTGAAACACTTTGGCCTTTAAGAACTTAGTGCCCAAAGTGTTGCACCTCAAATGGAATCACAACTCACCTAGGGCAAAGGTGACTCTTGAGAGAGAATTCCATGCACCCAAAACACCTCCAAGGACTCCAAGAACTTCTAGTGGTGATTTTAGGCAATGTACTACATATTTATTTGTGGGATTTCAAGAGTCATGGATATAACCCAAATCCATACCAATGGGTTTTATGATCCATGGTTCATGTGGCCCAACTCTTTATGTATCCATACATAAACTTGGTTCAACATGGATCATAATCCCAACACATATAAATATAACTAATTACCATAATTAGTCCCCATATATTTAATTAGTCTCTTTTGATCACTAAATTAATTCCAAATTAATTCTTGATCAATACTAATTAAAACATATGATTTCGTATTAATATATTATAACTTATAATATATTAACAAATCATATATATAACCTTCTCTCAAGAGTCCATCCTAACAAATTGTCCTGGTGTTATGCAACCCAAATGGACCATGCTACTCTCGGGTCGAGTACATACCAATAATAGTTATGGGCTTAGACACCTAACCATCAATCATATCAACATAACACATAATGAATTAACAGTACACATATACAAACCCTATAAGCCATACATACAACATATAAAGGTGCCATGGAAACCCGCCATGGTCTTACACCGGATGCCATGGGAACCCCCACATGGTCTTAGATCACTACCATGGGAACCCCCAAATGGTCTTAGTCTGGAATGCCATGTGAACCTCCACATGGTCTTATATCCAACTGCCTCGGGAACCCCCCGAGGTCTTCCATGAAAGCAACACAAAGTCAACTAGCACACCGCATATCACAGAAATATCTAGCATACCATATGTCACATAATAGCTAGCATACCACATAACACATATAACTAATTACCATGGGAACCCCCACATGGTCTTAGTTTACTGCCTCGGGAACCCTAGAGGTCTTCCATGTAAATGTCATACTATCATAACACATATCATAAAATGGGCCGTCCTTGGTGCCTTAGACCCATTGGTATGGTGAGGAGACTCACCTAGCACTGCTGAAGTACTGCGAATAAAACTCTAGCTGCTGGATGACAGATTCCCAAACTTTCAACACCAAACAATACCCAATTAATAATTGGGTTCCAAGCCCAAGGTCCAACTCACACTCCAAAGACCCAATAGACAAGTAATGGGCCAAAGCCCAACATATGGCCTAATTTTCCAAATTGGTCCCAAACCTCTACATGGACTTACTTTAAGGCCCAACCAATTATTACTTTAAGGCCCAACCAATTATTATAGCCCAATTATAGCTAATAATTCCATTGGGCCCACCAGGGTTTCATTGGGCCCATTTTGTCCAAGCATCCCAAATGAGTCAAAACGCGAACGAGGCACACTGCCACCCAACACGGTGACTGGTGGCGGCAGGAGGCGACAGCCATCACCTCACGGTGGTGGTTATGGATTTTTCTATTGATTATTCTGGCACGATTACAAACAATATTACAATGAACACAAACACACATACACTCAAAATAACATAATAAATACACACCACAACCACCCTTGTGGTGACAGGTGGTGGTAGATGGTGGCAGCCACCACCTCACGGTGGTTGTGGTGGCCCTCTTGTGATTCTGGCTAAGACAACCACCCACCCACACATGACACACACACAAAATTAACACCATACAACAACATACACACCAACCATGGCTGTCCTTGAGGCGGCAACCACCATGGCCGACAGTCGTGGTGGTTTTTCCTTGGGTTTTTCTGGCAGCAACAACAACATAACGACGGTCATGGCGTTTGGTAGCCGCCCACACTGGCGTCTCTTCCCTGCTACAGCCACACGACGCATCTGCTTCACAACTCCACGAGCTAAGCCACCATTTCACAGTGGCAGAAGAGCATCTCTGGCGACAGCTTAATCTTCAACGAAAATGAGCAGCGACGGCTACGTCTTCACCGTTTCAACGCAACATGGCAGCAATCCCGGTGGTTCAAACTATCAGTTCTTGTTCCCGACAATGGTGGCGGTTGGAGGTTCGTAAGGTGGCAGATTAAGAAGGAGAAAGAGAAGAGTGGCAGACCTCTAGTGGTCGTTGTCGTTGTTTGCTGATCGGGAATAACATGGTGGTAGCGCAGGTGGTGAAGGGGGCATAAGGGTGGTGCGGCACCGAAGTTGAAGAAGGAGGGTGAAGGATGTGGCGGTTGGTTAACATGTCTAGGGTTAGGGTTTAGTGGCGATGCATGGTGACAGGTTTAATAACCGATCATCTCCAATTTTCTTCAATGTACACCTTTGGCCCCTCCTTCCCAACTCCTTTTCATTATAAGGATATAATTTACAACTTAGTCCCCATCATCCAAGATTTATAACAATTCAAGTCCCAAAAGTTACCATATAGCCCCTCCATGACAATTTCTTTTCAACTTAGGTACATAATTTACCCTTTTAACCCCAGCCATCCAAAATCCTTTCATATTAAATCCAAATGATACCAAGCACACATTTTCTTCTAAAAATCTTTACAAAATAAGCCCCGAAATGACGCTTTAACCCCCCGAATAATCCAAATTATAACATTCGGTTTTCCAAAACCAACACTCCACTAAATAATATGGATTTAGGCGACTATTCGTTCATCAATTTTATCTATTTATTTATTTAATAAACAAGATGTTACAAATTATATAATAATAAGCATAAACATCAAAAAAATAATGAAATAAGGAGGAAATACATACCATTAACAACATCTAGTACTGCGCGAGCCTCCTCGGTTGTCAGCTGGAAAGCTTGGCTCTTCACCACTGCCGCCTCCGCCTTGACCTGGCGGCCGTCGGTAATCCTCAATGTCGTCGGAGCAGGTGCTACCGTTGTTTCCTGTGATGCCAAACTCATACAATTGACCTTCTTGTGGTCCCTCTGATTATAATGAAAGCAAATCAGACCCGATCCTTAGGTGGTAGTGGTGACAGTACAATCCCTACTGAAGTGACCGGTCTTGTCGCACTTGAAGCAGCCAGAACCACCCGCCTTACAAACTCCCTCGTGCGTCCAGCCACACCGGCCGCACCAACCCCGGCCCTTCTGGCCCTCGATCTCGAATCCATAGTATTAGGCTTCTTCCCCCAGCCCTCTAATACCTGTACCTAAACCGAATTCCTCTTTATCATAGTATCCATATCAATCTCCCACTCGTGATCCTAAGTGATCATATCATCCAATGTCTTGCAGCTATACATACTCACAAATTCCCGAATCTCATCCTTCAACATATCATGGTACTGAGCCTTCTTTATCTCCTCGTCCGCCATATAATGTGGAATCAACAAAGCCCTCTCATAGAACATGGATGTGATCTCCGTCACAGTCTCGACTGTCTGGAAAAGGTCCTGAAACTCTCTTGCCAACTGCTAAAATTCAATCATGGGCGCAAACTTAACTCTGAATCTAGTAACAAAATCATCCCAAGATATCGTCTCAATTGCCTCACCTCCCAAGGCATAATCCACCTCATCCCACTAATCGTGCGCTCTGTCCTTCAGAAGACATGATGCAAATCTGACCTTCAAACCCAACGGGCAGAAGCTAGTCCGGTAGGCCTTTCCGATGTCTGTCAACTATCGTCTGCTCGCAATAGGGTTCTTCATTCCAAAGAACTCAGGAGCCTCACAGACACGAAACGCTCAAAATGTTAGAGAGCGTGCACCCATGCACTCATCTAAAATCTCCATGATACCCTTCTTGATCATACCAAAGATCACACGAGTCTGCTCCAAAATGCTGCAGGTAATCTCAGTTGAAATGAACTCCCGCATCTGATCATCCAAGGGTCCGATTCCAGAGCCCGAACCCGATCCCTCACGAGGACCCAAACCAACTCAAGTGACCACCATATTGAAAATAAACCATACAAACCATCAGAAAACACTTTAAGAATCTCACACCAAGTGGGTCCCTTAGTATCCTCGTGACTCCCGTGACTCGAGTATGGATCCTATGCTTCAAATAGTACGTGCCCAATAGTACCTTTCATACCTATCCGTACTTTCTTCAAAATTCGTCCCAATTTCTCTAAGTAACCCCCAACATTCCATATTACGCTAACCCATGCATATGCTAATGCTAACATGCTTCCTAGGTTCTCCTAGGACTCCCTTCCCACTACTCTATGCTACTAGCTCCAGAAGAAACCCCTACTAACACCCTCTAACTACCTCGCGAATATAATTACATGTCACAGATGATAGATAATTCTTTAACTTTAAGGTCTCACACTATAAAGGTTGGACTTAAACATGAGTTGCGCAATAGAGTTAAACCTGACCTTCTACCATTATCTAATTTCCGCAACACGTAACCTACCATATTCACTTGATAGTTAACTAGTATTAGCGGTGGTTCCTATAAAGAACAAAACAAGCAACATTCGAGCATCAAGTTCTAACCAGAGCACTGCCTAACATGCCATCTGTAATCCAACTAGCATGCAGTTCTAGGGGAACATACAATAAGCATACAATGCATCTCTCTTATCATAAACATTCTGAGCAAATCGTTAGCCCAAATCTAGCATGTTATTCAAATATTCATATACTGAATCAAACAAACATGTATGAGTATTTTGGGAACGCTTGCTTGAGCTCGAACGATTGCATACATCACACCCCTTCTTTCTACTAATCCTTTTTAGAAATCATTTCTTTTTATGAAAATTTTATCAAATCCTCAGTTTTAGTTCAGACACACCCGAGAGTGTGTCCGAATCCCTCAAACCAAGGCTGTGATACCAACTTGTAACATCACAAAATTCATAAGTAAAAATTTCACTTTTAATTCAACCAAAAATCATCAAATATTCATATCAACCATTCGAAAATATATCAAAGTAAAAATAATTATCAGAGTACAATTCCAAAATCATAAAAGTGCGGAAACATGGGTGGATGCACTGCGATCAAGATGGTTCTTTCCCCTTCGAACTGGAAGTACCTGAAACAAAACTTAAACCGTAAGCACACAACTTAGTGAGTTCTCCCCAAAATACGACATACCATACATATAATGGGCCTCACCATGACATCAATCGGGCCTAACCCGTCATTGGGCCCTGCCTAATATAGATCTGTCAATAACATACGACAGGCCCTCCCAACACACTCATCTGGCCTAGCCTGACATCGGCCCCACCCGGTATACATTCAAACACATACGATACATTCAAGAGTCACACAGACAACTAGCATTCTAATAACAATAATTTATGGGCTGACATTAGTGCATTTAACTTGCTAACACACTTTGAGAAGACTCACCTTAATCAAATGATGCACAGACACACACTCACATGCTGTTGCTACGATGGATCCTTAACTGAACACATACAAACTAACTCTAATAAATAATCGGTGTAATTACCACAACTAAAGTCCAATCAAAATCCTCTTATAAATAGTAAAAGACCCTTTTACCCTTCCTACCCTAGGACTAACAAGCTATAGCCTAAGCCCAAAAGACCTAAAGCCCAAGAAATTGCCCAAGATGGGTTCTGGTGAGTATTCCCCGCATACAAGTTACACAACAAAAGAAAATCAGGGCTTAAACGCACTATGCTAAGCGTACCCCTTTGTACGCCCGCGTACTCCTCAGAATGCCAAAACTCACATTAAGCACTTAATGTTTAAGTCCAAACGTCCAAAACACAGATCTTCCTCAAGGGAAACATCTTAAATGATAAAGTCATCAACTTGATGCCTTTGCATGGCTCAAAGAGGCCTAACATGCATTTCTAGCACTCTAACCTCATATTAAGACCATCACCTCATGCATGGTTGAGCTTAACCCATCAAGATGGCATTTTTAAGATTCTACAACTAGGCCCGTCAATGGAGCAGGTTTTTGACCCTGATTCACTGCAAACCCATAAGAATTTTACGGATTTGGATTTTAATTTTTGAATTGTTTAGCCGTTTACGATCCATACCCTTATACCCTTTTATTAGATGGGTTGGGTATGGATCATTGTCGATTCGCTCCACTTAAAACCCGACCGACACATACACACACGCACACAACAAGTATGCAATTCTATGTCTAAGTAAAATGAAATTCTTTTGTATTGGATTTTGAGTATTAAGTAATGTATATTTGTCTATATGGAAATTTTATATTTTTGTTAAATATTACTTTATAACACACATCAAAATTGTGAAATTTTAATATTGTAAAAGGGTCAGGTTAATGGGTCGGGTATTCGTTGATTTGGTGGATACAAGTATGGATTTGATTATTCAAAACCCTGAGGGTTATTAAAGCGGGGCGGGTCATGTTTTTAGATTTTTTTAAAGGGTTTGGATCATTGGTGATTCGCTCCAAACCCGCTCCATTGACAAGTGTATCTACAACTCCATAAATACCAAGAAATGACCAATACAAGTTCTGGAGTAACTTCTACTCACAAGAACAAAACCATGGGACCAAAACATAATCCCAAATCTAGATCTAAGCTAAGGGGTCATAAATTTTGAAGCTTTATACCTCCAGAAGCTTGAAAAGGTGGAGGGAGTTCTAGATCTTCAAGCTCCAAGCAAACTAATCCTCCTCCAAAGAGCTCTTCTTCTTCTAGATGCACGACACACACACACCAAAACACACTGAAGGCTCAAATTTATGTAAAATGGGATTATGGTTTTGAGATAATACTTTAGGGACAATGGAGGACGGTAATGAGAGAAACCATGGGATATAAGGTGCTTAAATAGGGTCCAAACCCTAAAATTTAGGGTTTTCCCCTAGCTCGAGTACGCCCAACGTACCATAGGTACACACAACGTACTAGGGGAAAGTCCCGTGTCCATGAATCGCCATGGTACGCCCAACGTACGTTGATTATGCCCAACGTAATAGACTAATTTGCAAAATGGATAAACACTTTATATTTTAAGAAATTTTCCTGAGAACCGAGCGTTACATAAAGGCTTAAGGAGTACTTCATATAAGAAGGGAACAATCATTCCTATGAGACTTACTCTTGTTGGTGGATATATTATAGATAAACTATACTCTTGAGTTTTTGCCATCTTCATCAACTCCCCAAAATCAAGTGGGATCAAAGTCTTCAAAGGTTGTATTCTTAACATCCTTTGGTTGTTGTAATCTTTCTAGTTCATGTAATTGGACCCTCTTGTTGGTTTTGTTAAAATGGTCTAAAAATAAACTAGTTATTTTTTAAAGTCTTCATTTTTCCGTTTTTAAATTGTTTAATAAAAAATATCGTTTTTAGCTTCCAAAAACCCATCATATTCTTGTTGATGTCTGCTTTCCTTTGGATGAACACTAAAAATGTTGCAGACCTGATAAGTATTTTCTCTTTTTTCTTGACAACATCAATAACATCATAAGGTATAATCTTGTTTTTAACAGAAAATATAAAATGGAAGAGATTTTGGTGTCTCACATAAACTATGTTGCAATAGTAAAGATCACTAACACAAAATGTGGAACCTGTATCTCAAATTGTTTTAAACCATTGGCAATTTATGCATTGTTAGAAAAACCCACCCTAAATTATTCCTCAAAAAAGTTCTTCGGCTTGTCATACATAAATCGTAAAGCTTGGGGGTTGAATTTGCTGTTAGGTGATGCCTCACATCATTAGAATCTTAGTTAAATATAACCTATTTTGATATGTTACATGACCCATTTTCTATAACATATACAACTTGTAGCGAAGCTAGAAGTAATTGCTATAGGCAACTAGGTCATTGCTGTAAATATACGGAGAAACCATTTCATCGCTAATGGTCTACTCATTGCCTTTTGTGTTCGTTGGTTAAAAAATTGTCGCTAAATGTTTCCTTGTTATAAACTGTCCTTACTGAAGACATCTCACCACATACTTTCATCTATGGATGGGCATTTGGACCGGACCAGAACCATTGAAACTAGAGTTGGTTAGGGGAAATGAGTGGACCAATAAATGGACCGTTAAACATATACCGATGTCGGTGCTGAGTTTTTTTCGGTTTTTAGACAGGTTGGAAGTGATACAACATGCAATGTAGAGGGTACAAGCCGATGAAATAGTTGCTGCCCAATAGTTTAGATGAGTTATTTGAATGTTTGCACGTTTAGATGAGTTGTTTGTGTAACACCCAAAGTTTTGAAGACCAAGAAAGGAAAGAAAACCCTAAGTTTAGGGGTCGACTCGGCGAGTCCAAGGAGGGACTCGGCGAGTCCGAGCGGGATCCGGGTCGAGGTGTAAGTGACCAACTCGGCGAGTCGGCCAAGTGGACTCGGCGAGTCTAGTCTGTGCAAGGAAAACCCTAAATTCGGGACTTGGAGCCTATTTAAGCGCCTCATTCTCTCCCCTAGGGTTCCTTTACTGCCTCTTTCACCCAGAACATTAAACCCTAGCCGCCATATCCTCTATTTGAGCCATTTGTTGCCTTGGAAGGTGCATTAAAGCTTGGAGAAGGAAGAAGGAACTTGGAGGAGCAAGAATGGGCCATAGATCTGGGATTGTGAGTTCATTCTAAGCATTTGGAGGTAATAAACTAGTTCCTGGACCCTTTTTGCACCTAGATCTATGTGTGGTTGTTGGGGATTTTTAGCCATAATGTTATTATTTTGAGTTAGAAGCCAGATCTGAAGTTGCTACTTCAGATCTAAGCATATTATGGTCTTGAGAAGCATAAAGTAGCAGCCCTTGAGTTGATTATGGAGCCTCCTTGCCTTAAACCCTAGTTTGTGGTGTATTTTGCCTATATCTCCTTCTCTACACGTAAAGTTTGCAACTTTACGTGAGGAATGGGCTTGGGAAGGGTAGATCTACAGTTTGGAGTCCATGCATGACTCAAAAGTCCTCTGCATGTATGGAGATCTGAATGGACTCGGCGAGTAGCATGAAGATTTGGAGAAACTCGACGAGTGGGATGAACAGCTCATCGAGTCAGATGAAGTTGGGCAGGAACTCGGCGAGTTGGATGAACAACTCGGCGAGTCTATTGAAGTTTGTCTTGGACTCGAAGAGTCTGTTCTTGGACTCGGCGATTCAGGTCGCGAAAACCCCAAACCCTTCGAGTTGAGACTCGAATCAATGAGTCGAATGGAGACTCGGTGAGTTGGACAGGTCAGGACTCAGAAATCGGTAGACTCAGCGAGTCATGGACTGACTCGGCGAGTCGAGTCGCGAATAGAAGGACTCTGAACATATGAACTCGGCGAGTCAATAGGGTGACTCGGCGAGTAGGGTTGACCTGGAAGGTTGACTTTGACCGGGACTTTGACCTTGACCAGAGTTGATTTGGTTGTCTTTCGGGGGTCAGTTAGACTCAGTTTTGCATTGACATTGGTAACTCGGGGAGCGAGTGGAGCAGGAGTTCAGAGAGTTGTCGGGCAGCAGCTAGTGGGTTCATCAGCCAGTTCAGCCAGTGCAGGTGAGTTTCCCTTTGTTTGAATGGGTCTACGGCCACAATGCCGGCCCATGTAGTTATGAGTAAAAGACCCGGGGGTTAGTCCTAGGCATAGTATGCTAGTATGATATTCGGGACGAGGTCCAATGACAGAGGGCGGGTGCCCAAGGAATGGTTATGTGATAGTTTATACTTGTTGTCTGCGTGATACTTGTATGTGCCTGGTAGGGAGGTGAGTGTGGGCGAGGTCCTGTGTCTCACCAATTGCAGAGTGTGGATGGTGTTCCGCATCTCATTAGCAGCAGATCAGGGGCGAGGCCCAAGTTAGGGAAAGAGTGAGTGTGGGCTGGGCCCGTATCTCACTATCAGTAGGAGCATGGATGGGGTTCCATGACTCATCAGTAGAGTTCGGTTGTTAGGACCGGAGGGTAGTCAGACGCCCCAGAAATGTCTGACAGTATGTGATGATATGTTTATATGCTGGCAAGTTATGTTATATGTGATAGTGGTAGTAGGAGGGGGAATAGTCCCCAAGTTCGGTCGTTAGGACCGAAGGGTAGATCGAACACCCCAGATATGTCTGATAATATGTTATGTTATGATATTTGTGATAGTAGCTGAGTGTGGGCGAGGCTCGTATCTCCTAAATGATTAGTATATGATTGTATATACTTGTATATTATGAGTTAGCGGTTGAGTGTGGGCAAGGCCCGTATCTCTCCGAGAGTGGAGTGTGGGCTGGGCCCGTATCTCCCAGATAGTAGAGTGTGGGCGAGGCCCGTATCTCCCGGCTAGCGAAGTGTGGGCAGGGCCCGTATCTTCACGAGTGTGGGCGAGGCCCGTATCTCCCGGCTAGCGAAGTGTGGGCAGGGCCCGTATCTTCACGAGTGTGGGCGGGACCCGTATCTCCCGGCCAGCGAAGTGTGGGCAGGGCCCGTATCTTCACGAGTGTGGGCGAGGCCCGTAACTCCTAGCTGAATGTTGTATGTTATATGCTTGCATGGTATGTGGTAGGGTGGGGAACTCACTAAGCTTCGTGCTTACGGTTTTCAGTTTTGGTTTTAGGTACTTCCGGTAGCGGAGGGAAGAGCTCGGGGTGATCACATGACACACACCATAGTTTAGACAGCCTGGGAATGTTTACTCTGATAACGAACATGTATTTTGGAAACTAATACTCTGTTTATGTTTTGAAATGATGAATTTGCTTAAAGTAATTTTTTATTAAAAGAAATTTTTAGTCTGAAATTTTGGGACGTTACAGTTTGAGTTGTCATATTGAATGAATTATGATTCATCATAATGCAGAAAAACAGACAATAGAAAAAAATAGAAAAAACAGAAAATATTTCATCTTTGATACACTGTCTTCGGTGGACTAAAACTCAATGAATATATAACCACATAATGTTAAATTGTAGTGTAAAATGAAGTACAAACAATAAAATACATGCTGGAAAAAATATAATATAATTCCAACTTCAAACGAATGAGTTATTATAGTTTAAATAGTTTCATAGATTCAACAGTATGCAAAAAAGCTGAAAACAATCGAACTTTGATACTTTATCTTTGGGGGACTATAACTGATTGGTTTTGTTAGTAAATAAGGCGAAGTTATAGTCTAAAATGAAGTAAAAATAGTAATTTACATGTTGGAAAAAGTATGATGACATTCTAAATTTAAAGTATGAGTAATTACACTTTAAAGAATTTTAGAGATTCAATATTATGCAAAAAAGCCGAAAATATTTCAAGTGACTGTAACCCAATGAATATGTAGCCAAATAAGAAACTATAGTATAAAATAAATTAAAAATAACAAACTACATGTTGGGAAAAATATGTCATTCCGATTTCAAAGAAATAAGTTATAACAGTTTAAAGAACTTCATAGATTCAACATTATGCATAATCGGTAAAAAATCGGAATCGGAAATGCGAATTAATAAGAACCAATAACCGGCCTGATGAATGCAAACCTGGTCTGGTCCGGTCCAATCGGTTCATATGCTCACTACTAGTTTCATTGATATAATCATTTAAAAAAAAAGATTATGTAACCAAATAAGATGAAATTATTGTATAAAATAAGGTAAAAACAACAAACTATATGTTGGAAAAATATGTCATTCCGATTTCAAATATACCAATTAAAGAACTTCATAAATTCAACATTATGCATATTCGGTAAAAAATTGGAACCGAAAATGCGAATTATTAAGAACCAATAACCGGTCCGATGAATGCAAACCGGTACTAGTCCGGTCCGGTCCAATCGGTTCATATGTTCACCACTAGTTTCATTGATATAAAAATTAAAAAAAAAGATTTACTAAATGCCTATATTAGGCATGGAAAATATTGGAATTTTAGGTATTTTCAATTTAATTTATTACTTACATATAAGTACAGGATATAAACATTGTTCCTGATCATTTTTGAACTCTAATTTATTATTTTTGCTATTATTGTTTTTTATATGTTATACAAAATTTTAATACTAATACATTAAAATGTTATTATCTAATACCAATATTCAAATTTCCGTAAGAACATTTAAACTTTAATTCTACAACCAAACCATTTAAAGTTTAATATAGAACCATTCAAACATTTAAAGGCAAATATAAATGTAATCATTCAAAGTCTAATACCAAAAATAATGCTTCTTTGCAGGTTTCCTAATCATCATGCGCCTCACTAAAAAAGCGCTAAAAAGGGGATGCAACAACTTTTTTGTAACTCTAATCCCAAAATCTTCCAACCCTCTTTGTCTTGCAGATTATAGACCAATCAACCTGATTGGGTGCATCACCAAGATCAATTCGAAGACTCTTGCAGAACATTTAAAGATGGTGATCAGCAAAGTCATAGGAAAGGAGCAAACCACATTCATAAGAGGTCACAATATCATTGATAGCACCTGATCGTGAACAAGGTCATCGCTTGGGCCAAATGAACTAAAACAAGTTTACTCCTGCTTAAGGCGGATTTCGAGAAAGCCTTCAACGCTCTCAATTGGAACTATTTAGACCACTAAATGTCACAAATGTGGTTCGGGGACATGTGGTGAGCTTGGATCCGGGATGTCATTTCTTCTGCTAGAGTCTCTATTCATGTTAACGACACCCATACCGATAAGTTTAGAATGGAGAGAGGGATCAGACAAGGGGACCCCATCTTTCCATTCTTATTCATTATTACTGCCAAAGGGCTCTGGGTTATGATGGATGAAGCCATTCAAAAAGGCTTATTTCAACGGTTTAAGATCCATGTTCAGGCCCCCATTATTTCTACCTTTCAGTATGCGGATGATGCATTCATTCTTGTAGAGTGTCAACAAGTAACTGCCAAAACTTAATAAGAATCCTTTCCTATTTTCACATTACTTCGTGTCTTAAAATAAACCTCAAGAAGTGCAAAGAATCAGAGTCAATTGAGGAGTGGTGGAAGACATGACGGTTAGTCTTAGTTGTGAAGGAGGCATCACCCTGTTCATCTACCTCGTTATGCCTATCAGGGGACATATGAAAAATAAAAGTAGTTGGCTCCCTCTCATTGACAAATTCAGCAATATCCACTTTTCCTGGAAGTCGAGAGCTCTATCTATGGGAGGCTGGCTCACCCTTTGCAAGTATGTTCTCGGAGCGCTTGGGTCCTACCTCTTCTCCTTATACAAGGTCCCGTCTTCGGTGATAAAGAAGTTTGAAAGCATCGGAAATAGATTATTTTGGGGAAACAGTGGTAAGCCCAAAAAGATTACTTAGATCTCTTGGGATAAAACAATGAACGATGATAAAACAGTGGCCTTAAAATCGAAGTTCTCAAGGCTTTTAACTTGGATCTCTTGAGAAAATGGTGGTGACGCTTCAAAGCTTGCCCGAGTGGCCTTTGGAAGGAGGTAATCAAGGCTTTTTATGGGGTAAAAAGTGGTTTGGGTGAGAATTTGCCTTCATAACGAAGGTCTGGTGTGTGGGGGATAATATGTGGTTTGGATAATGACTTGGCCAAAGTTGGGTTGCATTTAAATGAGACTCTCTTCTTCGATGATTCTCGTTCTTGCTTGGATTGGGATCTAGAACTTGATGGGAAATTCTCGGTGAATTCTCCTATAAGGGTGTATGACTCATGTACCTTGGACAGTAGCACCACAATCACCTTACGGTGTAAAGTTGTTCCCAAGAAAATTAACACTTCTGTCTAGCGTTTGAGACATAACAGGTTGCCGACCATCGATATATAACATGATTCATATAGGGGTGGCTATTCAATCCATAATAGGTTGTCGACGATCGATATATAACTTGATTCATAGAGGGGTGGCTATCCAATCCATCACAGGCCCAACCTGCAATCGCCACCCGAAATCCTCTGAGCATTTGTTCCTTAGATGCTCGACTGCTCTAGAGCTTTTGGCTAACTTGAAGAGGAACTTGTCTTTTCTTCTTGATCTTAACCATTGAAGGGACGTTGACTTTCTTTTTAATGGTGTTGCCAAGCCAAATTGGTCTAATTTCGACAAGATGAATCATAAGGTGGTTATAAGAGTCTTCTTGTGGACTCTTTGGTGTAACAAGAACATTATCTGTTTTAGAAACTCTGTGAAGAACATTCCTAGTTTAGTTGTTGATGCTAAATGTTCTTCCTTTTTTTGGATGAGCATTAGAAGCAAACTATTAGACTAGTTATGTATCTGTATAAACTTTTCTTTATTGTTGTATACTTGAGGGTCTTATGTGTGTTAGGGTGCAAAGTTATTCATTTATGACTTTGTAAATGTTTGACTTTTGTAAAACCCACTTGCATGTGGTGCTTTAGCCTTTAGACCCATTTGTTAGTGAGAGTGAGAGAGAGACATGTAAACACCTCTATAAATAGTGGGTTCATACCACTTGTAGAGGTGTGCTTGAGAGATGTAAAAGTGAGTGTGTAAGTGTGTGTTATTTATGTTGTCTAGATCTAGATCTTTTTTGTAACACCATATACATTCAATATATCTCTTAAACACCCAAATCACCATGTTCAATTGTGCAAGCTTTAATTCCGCATGCCAAACCATGTTCTTTGTCACTACAATTGGTATCAGAGCTTGGTTTTCACGATCAACGTGACTTTTGAAGAACGATTCTCGATTTGGCAACATTTGTCGCAATTTGAACAATTTTGGTGAGTCTCTCTCTATGATCTCTCTTAATTTCATTGAATTCGTGCTTTGCGTTTTTGATTTGTGATCATTTGACTCGTTGGATCAAATTTTTCTTGAAAAACCCCATTGTTGATCCAATAATTTTTAGATGATCAAGCCCGATCCAATCATATTTGTTGTTTGATTCGATTCTTGAATTTTTGAAATTGCTCACTTGAATCCAAATTTTAATTCTAAATCAGTTTGATTCTTCGATCCTTGTTAATCAAAATTTAGAGTCAAACAAAATAAGCCCAAGATCGTTTACTGTTCATGTCCAAATCTTGAGTCCAATCTCACTGTTCATTGATAAATCAGTTGGGGCCCAATCGTTCAATTAAAAGATCCGATCTATGTGAGTTAATCCAAAAGAAATACGATTCTCAGTCGACTTTATCATACGCTTTACTGAGTTGTACATTCTTGATTCTCATCGTGTTCGTGTTTCATGTGTTCTGATTTCATCAACTTGATAATCCGTTGAAATTGATTAATCTGGTTTGAAATTCCAACTTTGTGAATCGATCATAAGTATTGAGTTTATCTCTTTGATCGATCATGATCAATAATACAATAGAAATACGTCGATATGTAAATCCATGATTTTGTTGAAATTGGACAAGATCTGAATTCTCGATCAAATGGTGTTCTTTTATTCAGTTGGAATCAAATTGAAATTCACACTCAGATATTGTGTTCAACTCAATGTTCGATCGATTAATGACTGATGATTTTGAGATTTCGAATGTTTGGAGTCGATTATTCGCTGAGTTCGTGATTTGAATGATAAATGCGAACTCTGAAAATTGGATGATTCGATTGTCAAAGAACGAAGTCTTGTTATTGGGTTGATTTTAAAATCGATTTTGGTGTCAATGTTCAAACAGTTAAGCGGATTGTGATGTCAATTTTGAAGTTATCAATTTGATTACATAGTCGATAGTTTGATGAGTTGGGTTACACGAAAACGAAGTTTGTGATGCATTAATCTTTGATGATCTGGGGACGAAGAAAACTTAGATTGGGAATGAAATGCGAACAATCAATGGGTATAAGGATGTGATATGGAGTTCGCGTTTGTCTTCAACAGCAGTTCGCATTTGATTAACTGGATTGAATGTTCGCAGATGGTGATATGGTTCACATATGAGATCAATTTTGAGTTCGCATTTGGTTACAGAGATCACTTGGGTTCGCATATGAAATCAGTTGAGTTCGCATCTGGATCTTCATTGAGTTCGCATATGAGGTTAATTGATTTTGATTTCGCAAGCTTGGAGTCGGAGATCTGGATTGTGTTCGCATCTATAGAATGCGAAGAGAATTTAAATGTGATATTCAGTTCGCATTTGGTGAGACAAGTATGTGGTTGATGATTTTTGGTTGGTTCGCATTTGAAATCAGTGGGTTTCGCATCTAGGTTTCTCAAACAACTGAAATGCGAATCTCAGACAACTGATTAATTTCCGAGTTAATGCCAATGAAGACAACTGAAATACGAATGAACTTAAAGACGGATGGATACAAGATGCGAAAGAGGTGTGAATGAAAATGCGCAGTGTTTACTGTATAAATGCGAATTGGGGAAGAAAGCTAATAGTTTCGCATTTGTTCCCTCATCTTTTCATGAAATAATTCAAATGGACTAACTTCGCAAATGGGTAATAAAAGCTGAAAAAATGCAGAATTTTCAGTTATGGTCCTTGCAGTTTGTGCGAATTTACACATTTTACCCAGTTTCGCAAATGGGAGTGTGTTTCGCATATTTGGCTGTTTTTGGCGCAACGGGTCACAACAGAATTTTGAAATTGACAATTTCTACCCATTTTTGAGAAATTTTGTTAAAGGCGATCCGTGAACGAAGCTAAAAATTGAATATTTTTTGGATTTTCCGGATTGAAGCACAAAGTTTATGCCACATGTTAAGGGGGAGTTTTGACACGAAAAATTCCAAATAGAGCACGTTCTTTTTTTCCTTGGAGTTTTATAATCAAATTTCGATTATAAAAAGGGGGAGAAGTTTTATATGGAAATTCGAACTTGAATTTTTCATATTACGCGGATTTGAAGACCGAAGTGATCTTGAAGTTTTGAAGTCACGAGATGATGCAATTGGAAGTTTGGAAGTGATGTATTCGAAATGGGTTTGGAATTATTGAAGATTTTTGGGGTGTGTTTTTATGCGCAACTTTTGGGTGATTATTTGGAGTTTGGAATGCTCTTAATCATTCGTTGCTGCTCGGATTGTATGGTCTTGCATCCTAGAGCCCAAATTGAAGAGTCATGGAAGAATTGAAGATTGAAGTTCGTTTCGACATGTGTCACCTTTGAGGCTCGAACCGCGTAGTGCTTGATTTTGGAAGATTTGAAGTGGGTCATTCATTCCTAACTTTGAGGGGGGAGAATGTTAGGGTGCAAAGTTATTCATTCATGACTTTGTAAATGTTTGACTTTTGTAAAACCCACTTGCATGTGGTGCTTTAGCCTTTAGACCCATTTGTTAGTGAGAGTGAGAGAGAGACATGTAAACACCTCTATAAATAGTGGGTTCATGCCACTTGTAGAGGTGTGCTTGAGAGATGTAAAAGTGAGTGTGTAAGTGTGTGTTATTTATGTAGTCTAGATCTAGATCTTTTTTGTAACACCATATACATTCAATATATCTCTTAAACACCCAAATCACCATGTTCAATTGTGCAAACTTTAATTCCGCATGTCAAACCATGTTCTTTGTCACTACAATGTGTATCTTTATTTATTATATATATGTGATAACTCCCATGCCTCTTGGTATGGAAACCCATTATATCATGGTATCAGGCCAAAAACCCCTCCCTTCATCTCCCTTTTCTTAGCCGATCATTTTCCTCTTTTCTTCTCCTATCTTTTAGTTTTTTCTTGTCACCATCACATCTTCATCCATGGCTGGCTCCTCCACTAATGCTAATCTATCCATGAACACTCTCCTTCACCTCATTACCATCCGCCTCTCCTCTAACAATTATTTCTTGTGGGTGAACCAAATGACTCCCCTCCTTAACTATCAACAACTCCTTGCTCACGTTGATGGCTCCTCTGCAACCCCTTTTTCCCACCTTCTGGTTGACAACAACCAAGTTGAGAACCCCGCTTTTGAGGAATGGCATGCTGCGGATCAACGGGCAGTCATCATTCTTCAAGCCTCTCTCACGGAAGAATCATTTTCTGAGGTAGTGGGCCTCTCTTCTGCTTGTGCGATATGGACCGCTCTTGAATCCGCCTATGGGAACTGTAGCACCTGGTTCTTGGTACATATTTCTTTTTATTTAATTATTTAAATATCTTGCATTTTGGCCCTGGACTCGGCGAGTTGAAGGACCAACTCGCCGAGTAGAAGCGGGATGGGACGCGGGATTTAAGCAATGGACTCGATGAGTCAGGTCTTGGACTCGACGAGTAGACCCTGTCTGGACAAAAACCCTAATCTAAGGGTTTGCACCCTATTTAAACAATGTTATGTCTGCCAAAACGTCCCTTATGCTCCCAGAACACCTCTCATTGAAACCCTAGCCGTTATTGAAGCAATCTAAGCTTTGGTGGTGGATTTTGGTGCTTGTGGTCTTAAGAAAGAAAGAGAAAAACTTGAGGAAGCAAGTAAAGACCAAGGGAACTCGAGTTTGTGCACCTTCTATAGTTCATTGAAGTTAAAAAGCTGTAACCTTGCTCTTTCATTGGTTAGATCCCTTTTTGGGGAGATCTAGGGCTTTTATAAGCCATTTTTGATGGCCAACCATGATTGCAAACATGGTTGGGGGTTGGAGCTTCTGAATCACGTAGTTAAGGGAGTCACAAGGTAGTTGGGGGCTGCTTTTGCACCCATGAAAGGTCTCATGCATCATAAGAGCTTGATTTATGTCTTTTTGAGCTCAAAGTCCCATGAAAGCACGTAAAGTTTGTAACTTTACGTGCTAGATCGATTGTAGAAGCTTGGATCTATCTTTTGATCAAAGGTTGTACATCAGAAAGCGAGGATTTAGAGTGTGGACATGACCGACTCGACGAGTCCGTTCCTGGGACTCGACGAGTCCAAGGCTTTGAGCCCCATATCTGTTGAGGGTCAAAAGAACCCAGTTAAGTGTCAGAAGGGTTGTAACTGGACAGAAAGAGTGACCCAACGCATTGGACGTAATTTTAGACCTAGAGTTCATGGGACTCGACGAGTACTAGAATGGACTCGGCGAGTCCAAGGCAATATCCTTAAGATTGACGATGAACTTGAAGAGTTGTTCATACAACTCGACGAGTCAAGGACAAGACTTGTTCATCAGATGAAGGTGGACTCGACGAGTGCTCATACAACTCGTCGATTCAGATGAGTTTCATGCGATGTTTATACAAGGGAGGAACTCGTCGAGTCGATGCCAAACTCGACGAGTTGAGACGTGGATAAGGACGAGTAAAGGGTGAGGGACTCGGCGAGTTGACGGCCCAACTCGGCGAGTCGGGTCAACTTGAAGTTGACTTTGACTGGACTTGGACTAACCCTGTTTAGGGTTGCACGTGCTGTGTGTTGACTTGAAGGTTGTCGTGTAGGGATCGAGGAGTCGAAGGGAGTCGACTTGTGCGCCGAGGATAATTCAAACACTGCACGACATTGAGGTGAGTTACCTTTTAGTAGGGGTGGGTCTAAGGCCACAATGCTGGCCCACCAAAAAGGGGTATTTAGAAGATAATGGTCTTTGTGATAATTATCTTGGTCTTGTTATGTGTTTTGGTCATGAGATTTATCTGTATGATATGTTATGTGTATAGTAGGGATTAGTTTCCCTGACAGTGGTCCTTAGGACCAAAGGGTAGGTCAGTACGCGGATATGCCTGACTGTATGCTTATATCTGTTGTTGTATGCTAGTGGTAGGGGTGAAATAGTCCCCAATTACCGATTGAAAGATACCGATGACGGTTACCGGTTGAAAGATACCGATGACGGTTACCGGTTGAAAGATACCGATGATGGTTACCGGTTGAAAGATACCGATGATGGTTACCGGTTGAAAGATACCGATGACGATTACCGGTTGAAAGATACCGATGAAGGTTACCGGTTGAAAGATACCGACGATATTGTATGGTATGTGGTATGATGGGGGAACTCACTAAGCTTTGTGATTACAGTTTTGTTTTTGGTTTCAGGTACCTCTTCGTCGAAGGGGAAGGAGCCGGTGGTGTAGCACCGCATCACACACACATGGTTTCCGCATTGAGTTTCTGGGACTGTACCCTGATTTTCATTACTTTTGATGTTATGGTTTGAGACACAACATTATGATTTTGTAATGTGATGTTTTATCGACAATGTTTTGGTAAAATGTTTATTAAATTTATTAATTCAAAAATGAAATTTTTGGCCTTGAAAATTGGGTCGTTACAGGAACTCTTCCATGGAACGTGTATAAAATCTTCGTGATCAACTACGACTTCTCTTTAAAGGAACCTCCAGTCCTGTTGAACCGAGCCATCAAGACGAAGTGAAACAAAACATGCCCTCGGGCTGATGGGACTGTAGAGCGTCACAAGGCTCCAGTCCTCTAAATGAACCTCCAGTCTCTCTAAAGGAACCTCCAGTCCTGAGAAACAAACACATGACCAAGTTTATGAATATAGAAATAACATCAAAAGATACATGCCCTAAACGAGAGTGCCATAATTCAAAAGATGCCTTGGGTCGCTTCTTAGCATAAAATGCACAAGCCACCGACTTATTTGGAAGAACATAAAGCCCCCGATCATACGTTCGTTGAGCCAGAAGGCTCGTCTCGGGCTGATGGGACTGTAGAGCGTCACAAGGCTCGTCTCGTCGCTAAAGGGTTCAGTCACGTGCCGTGACTTGATTATTCTCACACCTTCAGTCCTGTTGTTAAGGCGGCTACCGTTTGTATTGTTCTCACTCTTGCGACTATTAACGGATGGCATTTGCGTCAACTTGATGTCAATAATGCTTTTCTCCACGGTCATTTGGGTGACGTTGTCTTTATGAATCAACCTCCAGGCTTTGCGGATGCTCGTCATCCTGATTATGTTTGCAAGCTCAATAAAGCTATCTATGGTCTTAAGTAGGCTCCTCGTGCGTGGTTTCATCGACTCAGCTCGTTTTTTGTGCAACATGGTTTTTCCTGTAGTCATGCGGATCCCTCTCTTTTTTGTGTTTCGTCGGGAATCGTGTATCATGTATCTGTTAGTGTATGTTGATGATTTGATTGTTACTGGCTAGGATGATGTTGTTGTGTTATCTTTCATTTCTCGACTACACGCTGAGTTTCGCATTAAGGATCTTGGGCGTTTGAACTATTTTCTTGGGCTTGAGGCTACTCATCACCCCACAGGCTTGTTTCTCAGCCAAGCCAAGTATGCTCACGACATCGTCACGCGCGCTGGTCTTCTCAATGCTAAGCCCATGCCTACTCCTCTTGTTATCAACGCCTCCCTTGTTAGTGGTGACCCTCTTTATGAGGATCCGACTCACTATCGGTCCTTGGTTGGTGCCCATCAATATTTGACGATTACGAGACCCGATATTTCTTACGCTGTTAATCAAGTTAGCTAATTTCTTGCCGCCCCAACAATTGCTCATTTTCAAGTTGTTAAACGACTTATTCGCTATGTCAAGGGAACCCTCTTGTTTGGTCTCACTTTCTCACGGCCTCCGACTATTAAGCTTGTTGGCTACTCTGATGCCGACTGGGCTCGTTGCCTTGAGAATCGCCGCTCCACCTATGGATACTCGATATTCCTGGGGGGTAATCTTGTGTCCTGGAGTGCGAAGAAGCAGCCTACTATCTCTGGCTCCAACTGTGAGTCTGAATATCGAGCCATGGCTAATACGACTGCCAAGATCATTTGGGTCACTCATCTGTTGCAGGAGCTGCATGCCTTGCCCACCGATTGCCCACACTTCTCTGTGACAATCAAAGTGCGTTATTTCTTACCCGGAATCCGATGGCTCATAAGCGTGCTAAGCATATTGATCTTGACTATCATTTTGTTCGTGAGCTCGTTGCCTCAGGAAAATTGTTCACTATGTTTGTTCCTACCATGCTTCAAGTCGCTGATATCTTCACTAAGAGTCTACCTCGGCCACGGTTTGAGCAATTCCGTCGCATGCTTCATCTTGGTCCACCTCCTCTCGCTTGAGGGGGGATATTAGACTAGTTATGTATCTGCATAGACTTTTCTTTATTGTTGTATACTTGAGGGTCTTATGTGTATCTTTATTTATTATATATATATATATATATATATATATATATATATATATATATATATATATATATATATATATACACACACACACACACACACGTGATAACTCTCATGCCTCTTGGTATTGGAAACCCATTATTTCACAAACTAGGAAAATACCTTGTTAAAATGGATCCAAGTGAAACCTTATTGTGTTATGTTGTATTGAGATTGATGTTAAAGTTGATATCATCATTGATCATACTTACAGTAGTATAGACAACGGTAACATATTTCAAATGAAAATATATTCACCTTATATACAACATACTTTAATTATTAATAACGTATTTAAAATTAGGAAACAGACTTTAAACAACAACAAACTTAGAATTTAGGCAATAACCAACGTACACACTAATCAAACATAAACTTAAATAAAAGCATAAATAAAAACACCATATTCAAGATTTAGGCAAATAACTAACATATACACTAATCCAATCTCTAAAAAAATCATGTACATCAAAACTTCAAAAATTTACATAAACATCATAATTTCACCTATAAATTAACATAATAAACTGTTGATTACCACAAAATTTGGCCATAATAACTAATCTAAATTTTATAAACTCATTCAATGGTTAAACAATATATTAACATGAACTCATACATAAATTTACAATTAGCATAATATCGTCACTATAAAAATATTATAAACCGAGTAGGTGGATCAGGTGCGAGGGCCGGGGCCATTTTACCTCATGATTTTGCTGGAGATGAATGGGAGATATAAATGACACCCGATCGAAGGTGGGAGTACTCATGCTAGGGGGAGAGAGAGCTCCAATTAAGTGTGGATATTGGGAGCTAGGGAGAGACCACGGCCGAATTCGCCTTCGAAGCCGAGAACCAAATGTTTACATGAGAAAACTTATGGTAATCGTACGTAACTAGTAATTTACATATGGAATATATTTTCTGTACGCCTCAAAAAAATTAATTACAATATAAACGAAGATCTCTATCATCTTGCCAATAAACATCTATTGCTACATAGGCCCAAAGAATCCCTAATTTTGGGTTCCATTAATAATGTACAAACACACACTTTGACCATGCATGATCATGGTTTGCCATATTGTTTTGCCAACTTTGCAAGAACCCCAACCGCACATGAATTGATATACGTACATGGCTCGGTCATGGAGGAATTAACCCGTGCGTCCACAAATCTATCTGCCCTGTCTGGTCCACCAAGGATGGCACCCGTTAACTCATTAGGGTTTGGTTTATCTGTGTTGTACCAATAAACAAAGCTCATCCCACAGTTTACATCATCCTTTGCATCCACCGGCACAGATGCACCTCTATGATGCGCATGCAACGGTGGGTCCTTTCCGAACCCTACCATCATCGACCGCTTTACTGGGTTATTCCCCAATAAATAATCCATCTGCATGAAATTTCATAAAACTCAACCATTTAGCACTGAATGATTACATCCTCGATCTTAATGGTTAAGATAATGTTTCTATATATCTATCAAACACTCTGAATGCTGATTGATTCCGAATTCAGAGGTTAATTAAGTTCAAATTAAATTGTATGCAATCACTTAGTAAATAGAGACGTTTATACATATATATACCTGTTTCTTGGCGAAATCCATGATCTGTACACAAGTGAAACGTTTGTCACCACAAGTGACTTGCATTTTGTGTCTAGCTAACAAATCACTGTAAACACTGAAAAGAAACGCTGTGGATGTCACATATTGCGAATTTGCACCATCTCTTAAGTGAATCAAACCTCCTGCATGCATGCATGCAAACATTTCTTACGATTTATCTATATGAGTATTAATTTGGGTGGATAAACTTCGAGCCGAAAACTGATTTTGTAAAAGTGTGATCAGACCTGGGGTCATGAAAACTTGACGATAAGGGCTTCCAGGAAGAATGTTACATACAAATCCATCAGCTTGTTGCTTGAACGTCTGTAAATCCTTTTGCCCTTCCCAATACAACTGTTACAATCCATTATCGAAACTGTCTTGTGTCAAAACATCATGCATAACGTTACAGATAATAATAATAATAATAATAATAATAAAACCTAGTAATTTATTATTCGTTAAGATCGATACCTGAGAAAGAAGGATCTGAGCTCCAGCAAATTTGAGGTCCCAGCTGAATTCAGTAACAACGGCGGTGGTTGACTCGTCTTGTATAAATTTCAAGTATATTGGCCTCTTTGTTGCAATGTATAGCCATGTTGCCCCCCATAGTAACTCATCCTGCAAATTCATTCATATATCTTACATATATCAAATCCGTTTTCTGTAATTATTTATTATCACCCCACAATATTTGTATACTGTATTACGTAAGAAAGTCGATGGAGAGAGAATATACACGATAACCGGAGAATGAGCAATAGAAAGGGCATTCACCATCGAAAGTTCCCCTATGTTCTTGAGCAAATTGAAACAGCTGCAAATTAATCGAATCGATTTCTTTTATATTAATACAAATAAAAACACGTATACCGAAATTAAAAAACTTGAAAAAGAAAACCTTTTTGGCTCCATTTAGAAGCTTTTGAGAATAAGGTTGATCTACACCCCGAAACACAATCGCTGAAGCAGCCAAAGCAGCAGCAGTTTCGGCTGCAATTTCAGTTCCAGGTTTTTTTTCATTAAGTTCCAAAACTGGTCTTGCTGATTTCATCTTTTCAGGCCTCATCCAACACTTGTGATCTGTCACCGGATCTCCGACCTATTAATTTCATTTCAGAAAAGTCAAGAATTCTGATCGAGTGAACAACATAAAACGTATGTTTGAGAAATTAATTAATTATATAAATATACGTTGATTATACCTGAACAAAGAAACGATTACGTAGACTACTGGCTTTAAGAAAATAATCGGTACCCCATCGGATAGCATTACGAACATTATGTATTTCTCCGGCTGCGGTAAGCTCCGGCTGATAAAAGTATGCAGCCCATGCCAATGTGGTCACGGTGAACGCCATCGGGAAACCATACTTGACATTATCTCCGGCATCATAGTATCCGCCGGCCAAATCAACCTATAAACACGTCAAAACCAAAAAAGTCAAAACATTATAATTATGTGTATCTATGTGCATATGTATTGATGCTTCCGATCGAAGGCTTACGCCGGCTGCTTTTCCATCATCAAGAGCAGAATCTCCTCTCCATGGAGGCCTATGGTGTGGAGGAAGCTTCCCGGACCTTTGAGCTTCCAAGAAAATTATGGATTTCTTGAGGGCGTCTTTATAATCAAAGTTGGCGTTTATACACACCAAGAAGCTTGAGAAGAGAGTCAACAAGACCATCAAACTGCATGAATATTCCGCCATTGAAGAAGAAGCTCAATTCTTCAAGAACAAAAGATTATGGTACGTGGTTTTGGCGGGAAGGTTATGAAAGAAATGAGTTTGGTTGTTTTTGGTGGTTGAATAAAGGCCGGGTTTGAGAGGTTTACTTTTAACAAATGTTTTTGTATGGCTAGTAAACGTAAAAATGCAACATCCACACATACGTCCTACTTTCATTTATTGCCGTTTATTTATATTAAGCCTATAAAGTTAGACTTTTGTTTAATTATTTGTCGTTTTAAAAATTAGATTTATATGATTAATTAGTTTGGTTATGTTATTCTCCTAAATTTGTCACGTGTTTTTTTTTTCAGTTACAAACTGAACAAACTTGAATATTGACATTTGACAGTTATAGACGTTTGAGTTTGCCTTTTGATATGCATGAGTTATAGACGTTTGAGTTTCTCTTTTCATGTGGTTATAAATTAATATAAAAGATAAATTGGTAAATTTACTATAAGTTAGCAAAAGACCGAATTATTTACTATAAGTTAGCAAAAGACCGAATTACAGTTTAAATATAATTTCACCTCTATATATAAGACTTTCGGCTATGCACCTTTACATGTGGTTAAAAGTGGCGAAATTTGTATCTATTACGTAAAGTTGGATCTTATATAATGTTAGAAGCATAAGAAAGTAAAATGATATTGGTAAATTAATTACTTGATAAGGACGTTGGTGGCTGTGATTGCATTGCATGCATTTAGAAGTTAAAAGTGATGTTGAAATTACGAAACGAAATAATCGGATTGACGGAAGAACGCAAGTAACTAAAATCTTTGTTCTCTATAAACATTAAATTCTAATTCTAAAAAAGAAACAAAGGTTTTACTTTTCGCTTCGTAATTTCAACGTCACTTGTAACTTGTAACTTCTAATTAAGTGCATGCAAACTTGGCCGCCAACGTCCTTCATCATTTCATTATTTCGATTTCATAATTTCTTTAAAGTTTTTGGAAAAATTATCTAAATTGTACATAAAATATAATAAATAATGATGAGAGAGCAAGGGTAACCACACTAATAGTTACACGTAAAAATAACAACTGACGAGTTCAGGCTGGATTTTGGTATCCTTTTCCTCGACAGAGATAAGATTCTTGTCCATGAAAACTGGATTGATCCTCATTAGGGATCTTAAAGGGGATTCTTATCGGGTTTAGGGATTGTTTGAGAGGATCTAGATTTTTAAGATCTAAAATTTTAAAATGTTGTATTTTTAAAAGAATCTTAATTTTTAAGATGATGTTTGGTTGGAATATATGAATTGATGTGGTGAATTATAAAAATGATCATACCGTTTTGTATTAATTTTTTGCTGATGTTTATGTTTATAAAATAATCGAACCAACGTCTTGAATATATAAAAAGAATCAAACATAAATATTCGACAAATCTATTCAATTCTAACAATCAAAATTTCTTTGTTTTGGATGATATTGCTATAACTAAATAGATTTTTCTAAATACAATGATCTAATAGGAGAAAGTTAAAGTATAATGCTATAATAAAGTAATCAACAAAAATACATTGCTATTTCTTGTATTTAGCCATGAAAACAAGTACAATACCGGTATATAACAATAACTACGAATCACATTACATGTATACAGCCTACTTCCCTTACAAATCATGACAAGTACAATACCCTTATGTAACATAACACACAAATAACTTTATAAATCAGAATTTGAAACCTTTCCATGAAATGCCTTGAGCTTCCTTTTCATCCAACAAGCCCGACACATCTTAAGAATAACAAATGTAGATTTTCATCAAATCATATCAGATTTCAACCATACGATTTATGCATCAAATTTTCAAGCATATGATTTCAACATTAGATGATACATATTAATTGCTTAATATTCTTGTTTCATGATTTCAGTCAAGCATTTTATTAAACACATAGGGTGCATGTGAGCATGTGAACCAACAAATAACAAGTTTATTCAACTCTTATTATAGGCAAAGAAAATGAAATTGATGCTACTAATAACAAGTATTATCAAAACCATTAGCATATCAGATTTCAACCAAAACATATGCTTCATCAAGCACAAAAAACTAGCATATGATTTCAACTTCCGAAAACTCAACATCTATATGTAACGTCCCAAAAACCATAGTAAAATATTTTATTTTTCAAAAGACGTTTTCATAAACCCATAAAGTAATCAATCATTGTTTCAAAACAAAATCATAAAAATTAGAGTATCAATATCATCTCTCAAACATAAATCAGCAGGAGGATGTGTAAGATCATGCATTCGCTTTGCCCCGATCATCTAAAGTACATGCAAACATTTAAATCCATAATTATAAGTCAAAACCTAGTGAGTTCTCCCAAAATACTCCACACAACAATACACAATTGTAAGCTAAATGTAACATCCAAAAAATAGTGGTAAAATTTCTTGTTTTTATAACTATCAAATCTATGCATCATATGTTTCAAAACCAATCATAGTTGAAATGTATCACAATCATCAGAGTAAAAGAATAAACTTCAATGCGAAAATCCTAAGGGGATGTTGTGCAGTTAAACCGGGCCATTTCTTTGGAACTGGAAGTACCTGAAAAATATTTAAACCACAAATCGTAAACACAAAGCTTAGTGAGTTTCCCAAAATACCACATACCATACCATTGGGCCCAACCCCACATGTAAATGGGCCCAGCTCAACATACATACAAATGAGCCCAACTAAACATACATATAAATGGGCCCAACCCAAAGTATAATAAATGGGCCCAATCCAACATAAAAATAATGGGCCTAGCCTAACATATAAATGTAAGAGTCACCAAGACAACTAGCATCATACGCAATATAGTGAGAAGACCCACTTTCTTACATGATTAGACAAATCTCAGCTCGGTGTCTAAAAAAAGGTGCTACTACCCACCTATTGAATCACACAAGGTCCTACCATAGTCTACACTAGAATACTAACAATTTGACCAAAAGTCAACCTAGTCAAAAAGTAAACGGTCAAAGTTTTACTTCGATAGGCCCCCACATCGTGGCCAACCCATGGCCACGACGTGGCTGATGAGTTTGGACTCGAATCAACTTCTTAGTCACAAAGAAAACCATCGCTACGTCGTGGAACACAAATCACCATGTCGTAGCAACAAAATTCTAGAACAATCATGAATTCTACAGTCCCCACGTCGTGTCGAACAGGTTGCCACACAGTGGGAGATGAATTTTCACAACTTAATGGGTTCAACCACCAAATCATTAATCCGACCCTTCATCCTTTCCAAAGAGCTTCCTAATAATCATTAATACCTAAATATTGTTGTTCTTTTCGGCCATGCATGCCCAATACATGACTAGAGTTCAAGCCAGGTCAAAAGTGAAGAAAAACACCAATATTTCATGCAAGGTGCTCCAAAACCACAAGACACTTCAGATATGGACTATAAGATACTCCAAGGACCACAAGGATCCATAAAGTTGCTAACTTTATGGACCCTTCCATTCTAACTACATCATCATGAAGAAAATAGGACAAAAACCTAGATCTAGTGACATAAAGCAATAAATGTTGAATCTTGATCACTTATAAAGGTCCAAAATATGAGGTTGGAGATGATGATGTGGCTTGCAAGCTAGATATACTCTCCAAATGTGCTTCCTTTTTCTTGAAAACACAAAAATACCTACAAAAGCTCAAGATCATCAACATGGAGGCTAAGGCTACAAAGAAAGTGAGAGGGAGGTGATGGAGGCTGAGAGTGATTAAAACCCTAGCCATAACATCCCTTATATATGGGCACAAAACCCGAAACTAGGGTTTTACACAAAACGGATGCCACGGCGTGGCCAATATAATGCCACACAATGACACTCATTAAAGATGCACGCCCCCAAAATGTACTGCCACGTCGTGATTATGCCACCACTACGTCGTGGCCAACCAAAAATCCCATGAGTAGTAATTGGTTCATGCATGATTGTGGAATATGTTGGTGAGATTGTGGAAGTAGGAAATGATGAAGGGATATGAGAAGATAATGGTGGTAGTGAAGTTGAGGTATCAAGAGTTGTGGTTTCTATGGTAGATGAAAGAATTAGAGATGTGGAAACAATTAATGTTTCGGGATGGGAAGTACCAAAGGCTTCATTGTTCATCACCTTTTCACCCATGGTGACATTTGTGTTTGTATTAGACACGCACACAATGATGCCTGAGGTGTGAACCTCCTCCGTATAAGACTCGACTTGCGAAACCTCAGGTGGTATGACTATTGACTTCTCAGGGATGGAAGTAGATGGAGGATCACTCAAATTGGTGTTTATCCGTATTAGATACATGTACATTGACACCAGGATTTCCAGTCTCCTCGAAAATTGACTGAACTGGAGAATCCCTTTGAGGTGACCCAAAGCCAGTATCATCAATGTGAATATTCTATCATTCGCTATCACTGCCATGATTTGATTCGACAATGACTTTATCAAGCGGGTCTTCAAGTTGTCTATGTTTCTTCTTAATCTTTTTAACCATCTCTTGTGCTTGGCGTTTCTTGGAAGCTGGTAAAACAGGAGAAGGAATGTCTCAAACAAGCACACCTCGTCTGTTAAGTTGAGGTTTGCGAATTTTCTTTACCCCCTTAGAAGAAGAATGACTGTGTTGGGATTTGGTAGGGGTTTCGACTTCAACTTCTAGAACGAATGGCCTAATAGGAGAATGTTGAGGCCTTTTAGCCGACTTCTTTGTACATTTGAGAATGCATGTCTTCAAAGGAATGACTTCCTTAGAAACTTCCTTCTCCACATGCTCCTAAACAAGTTTTGAAACTTCCTTCCACATGCTCTTGAACATGTTGTAGTTGTTTAGTCTTCTTCTTTTTATTTGTGCTTTAAAAGCCTTTGATGAATGTTGACGAAAACGCGTACTCGCAAGTATACGAGGTCGTGCAAGTAATATAGTCGTAAGACCAGATATTGAACCCACAGGGACTATCCTATTCTAAGGAAGAGTGAATTAGGCAATTGATTGCTTAAGTGATTGATTTTATTAAACTAAAGAAATAATTAAAATAAAATTAAACTAAATTTACCAAGGTAAAAATGAAAACTAAAATAATCGAACAAACAAAGAAAACAATTTAACAATTTAACAATTATGAGAAAAATGAGATTCGGTTGACTTATACGGGTTCAATGATTCTTCTAATGCAACTAATTTGTCAAACCATGCAATTATATAGAAACGAATAACTTAACACCAACAAAAATTATCAATTACCTCTCGGTCTCATGATTCGATTTAAAAAAAAACATTCACTCATATCTCTATGTAGTTTATGATTTAAAAAAAAAACATTAAATCCAATGGTTTTGTTAAAAATGCCCTAACACACGTCTATGTTAAGTTGAAGCGAGATAACGAAACCGCACATTCATATTCAAACGACGTCACAAATAAAGCTTCTCTCGAAGTCAATATAAGCATGTAAATATTAAATTTAAACCAAGAAAATTAACCCTAACTAACGTTGATCAAGTGTTAGCCAAAATCAAAGTTACCCATCAAAATTTATATTTTTAAAATAAGAACACATTTGAATATGCTATTCGATTTCAACAAAATTGGTTCAAACAAAATCAACTACATTAAAATTATCATCTCACCCTAGTCAACCAAACCCTAAAGATTATTACTCCATAAAATTAAAATTGATAAGAGTGGATAAACAAAGTTTAAACAACATATTTAAAACAACCATAAAACTAACACACAATGAAAAGCAAGTTATGAACCAAAAGCAAGTTACGTAGCAGGAGAAACAAAAGTAAATAAATAAACAAAATAACTAGAAATTCAAATAGAGGACCAAATTGATTTACTTCGTATATGTGATTGCTGCATACGTAGCCTCAAGAACGAAGTCATATGTCCTCTGCAATCGCAACAATCGTGGTGGCTGAAGGAATGGCGGCCATCTTATCTTCGTAGGTATTTTCCGTGCGTATTTTTTTTTATTCGTGCCACCCCCCATTTGATCGCCTAACAATTATTATATAGATCATAATTACATGAATGATCCTCCAACTTTCAAGCATTGCACAACTTTATCCCTTTGCTTTCAACTTTCAGCATGTTACAACTTTAGCCCTTTATCTTTCAACTTTATTTCAAAATTTACTTTAGCTTTTGATTTTCGTCCAGCAAACTAACTTCAACTTCCAAGTCGATTTTGAACTGGAAAACGACTGAATTAGTGAAAACTCAAAACACGAAACTTGTAGATAATTGTGTCTAGTTTCCGAAACATCTTGAATCGCCTAAGTCGGAGTCCCGAGGAGCCGGATATGATGAAAACACCGAGACTTGGTCAATCTGCCAAACATCTTTTATTCGCCTTATTTTCTCGTGATGAATTTATCTTCTTTCAAATCCGTCAATTCCTTGCAGAAACCATTTGGACATTATAATATGAGTCCAACTCCCACCAAGACTCGTTGAATAAGTGGTGGGGAACCCATGAAACATAGGTTGCACTTGCATTAACAAGTAAAATAAATATCGTCAATTCCGATGCAAAGCACAATGTGCTATATTATGGATTTCGTGCAAGAAAACCATCTCCCATCAACCTGTAGAATAGGAGGAGGGGAACTCAAGAAACTCGAGTTGCACTTGTGATGACAAGTTAATGAGTCGTCAATTCCTTTAAGAACTTTGGACTTAATAAGAAGAAGCCTAACTCTCATCGTCCTGTAGAATAAGAGATGAGGAACCCATGCAAGACAGGTCAAAAACCCAACTGAATAGGCACAAAAATACCAACAGGGAAATATTAGGTCTATTATATTCATTAACATAAATTTATCTTTTTAAGCTAAAAAAAATGATGTAAATTGTACAATCCGGGGACAAAAATAATATTTTTAGTTCATTTAGTGATCGAAAAACGAGCACTAAACAATGAACCCTCAGCCCCCTTTGGCAAAAGAACTCCAATTATGACATTTGTGTTGATAAATGCCAAATATTGAACCGTAATTGGGTTTGCAGAATCAATTCGTCTTAACATTGCGTCTGGAATGCGAGAAACATTGGGAAAAAAACTGGATCATCAATAACCACTTTAGGAACCTGCAAAGTAGAAAACTATGCCTTCTCATCTTCTGAGGGAACAAAAATCCCTTCCTTTTCATACACATATCTAAGGATTAAACTCCAATATCTTGCACATAAAACACCATTCGCTACATTGGTGTTGGTGATTGATGTACCAAACTCTTCCCAAAGTTAAGTAACATAATCAACATTTAAATCATAATAAAGACTAGAAATCATATCATAGACCTCCAATTTCGATCTGTCTAACTCTGAACGGTTTGTTAGGTATCGTAGTATAATACCAAAAAGAAAATTACGCACATAGGGAAGATAAGATTTGCGAAATTGACTTATCCCAGTAAGAGGAGGTTGATGTCCCATCTCGTTAGACATAAAAAGAACCTGTTCATTTGTAACTTCATAGAAAGGACATGTGTATGCTAACTTCATGATCTGAGCAAACTGTCGCTTTGTGATCTTTTGGAATTTATTGTTCGTCAGTTGAAAAGTAACGATCTTCGTTGTTTTATTGAAAACTTCTGTTGAACCCACAAGTGATAACCAGGTCATTGGAACAACAAACGATGATGATAAGACAATTTAGAGAACAAGGTGATTTAGGGCTACAATCAACATCTGCAAGTGTTCTGAATATTGGCAGCAAAAAAGATTGAAACTCTAAATCTTTAATAATGGCTGAGACGTCTCTTCATCATTTGTGGTGTTGGAAGGATCAAATTTGCAGTAGGAGCGACCATTGTTAGGGTTTGCAAAAGTTGTTTGAGGACGGTACGCTTTGGAGAAATTTAGGGAAAATTTGACAAGAGAGCATAAAGTCTTCAAATACCACCACCAAATTCCTTTTATAGTCGACGGATAATTTGAATTTGAACCGGTAACCAATCAGATTCTGCCACGTGTTACATTATTTATGGGACTGGTTACCGTAAAAGTCGCCACATCATATAAAGAGATCATCATGATTTCCTAAAATCCCGTGAAATACAAAATCATCACATCCGCCAAGCTTCTCGTTGTTCGTAATAGGATAAGAACTGTCATATGTTTCGCACTGTAGATCAAGTACACCATTTGGTTATGTCATCAAGAGAACACCGGACCTTAAAATTGAGGATAGGCTCATTTGTTTTTGGGATTGAAAAGAAAAATCATATGCCAAACTTTGTGAAATCTAGGTTTCGAATTGGTAGTACCCAAAACCTCATGGATTCCAGCGCAAATGTGTGCCAAAGAATAAGTGGGAATCCAATTAAAAAAATGTGTGATTATTAATATCAAATAGCATTTAATATGAAAGCAGTAGGATCCCAGGCAAATATCTCTTCATTCGAAATCAAGAGAGATGAGGAACTGATTGCTTGGTTTCCTGTAAAGTACAATCGAATACTCATCAATGAGCAAAGAAAGGCCTCTTTTTCTATAGGTTTCGCAGGTAGGCATAATTTTGCTCAATACCACAACTTAACATAAGTGTGAGTTGATTGAAAAAATTACTCGAATAACTAGTGTAGTCAAGAAAAAGTAAGGTTAGATAATGTGCGAAGTGACAAGAGTTCAAAAAGATATTCAGACGGAAATCATATTCCAAAAAAATTTTAAGAGTTGGATCTTGTTGGGAAAAAATGTCTTGGTTATAGAGCATTTTGTTAAGATCATGCATGACGAAAGGAATATGATTTTGAATATTAAAAAATGGTACTGAAACAAATGTTTCGTTATAATCTTGAACAAAAAGTTCACCATCAATTCCTTAGAAGTTGGCATTGTTGGGTTTCACCAACATCACAGAAAAATGAATCAGAATCATAAACACGTATTGGTGCAATATCTACATTCTGATTGGTTTCGACCAGAGATGTCAAGGATATACAAGTGATGTGTATGATCGTGAAGAAAATGTTGCTGAAAAAGATTGGTTAAAGAAACGTATTTTACCTCTACAAAAGATATAGACATTATATAAATCTCTTTACTTAGAATGAGAAGAGAAAGTTAGCTCTTTGACTAATTTGAATATAGTCTGGTTGGGAAGGAACACTCGTAGTAAGAGATCCATTAAGACTTTGAACACATAAACTCTTTGAGGCTTGAGGTCAACATACAACAACATGCTTCTAGGGACTCCTAACTAGGACATTAGTGTGAAATCATACATGTACCCCTTTTGAATGTGACCGTTGAGCATTCGCCACCAAAGCATGTTATTACAATGAGCCACAAATAGTTAAACACAATATGAAATAAAAACAAGAAAATCTTTTCAGATTTTTGTTTTCTAAAAATAAAGACAAAAATACAAAAATCTTTTTGAATTTTTGTTTTTGCAAATGAAAGACAAAAATGAAGAAAATCTTTTTGAGTTTTTGATTTTGAAATTTAAAGACAAAACATAATAAACTCTTTTTGGATTTTTTTTTTTGGAAAACTAAAAACATAGACAAAGTAATAAAATGTTACCAGTGACATTCGATGTACAAAGACACATGTAGCATACCATAACAATAACAACTAAGGGGTCCACCTTGGTGTCGTAGACCCTATCGATATAGTGAGGATAACTCACCTTGAAAATGTCGACTCGGAAGATAAACTCCAGCTCTTGGGTCGCTTGACACAGGCTCCACCACCTATGATCATAGTACAATATACTCATAAGTCCTTAACCTTATAAGGTACTCTATAACCCACCAGTTAGCCCCTGGTCAAAGTCAAAGTCCTCAGTCAAGGTCAACAGTCCATGTTGACCCCAACTCGCCGAGTACCCTCGGTTACTCGCCGAGTTCCTTGAAGTACAATCCAACTCGCCGAGTCATCGGGTGACTCGTCGAGTTCCTTCGATTCTCGTTCAAACTTTAAGGCTACCCGTCGAGTTCCCTCCTTGCAACTCGACGGATACACACACATACATATTCTAGGGAAAACTCATCCGACTCGCCGAGTTGTTCTTCAACTCATCGAGTCTTATGGTAATCTTCATCGGACCAGGGGCGGAACACGAACACTAGAACTAGGGGGCCGAAGGCCAAGTTCAAAATTATATAAACAAATTTTATGTGGTTCAAAATTATGACATATCAAAAATCTAAATACCAAAGGGTTTCTAGCCTAGCGGTATCAGGTGGTACCCTCCCTTCTTGAGGTTGAGGATTCAAGTTCAGAAAACAAATATAAAAACAAGTTCTTTCAAAGTAGAAAAGAAGGGAGTTCGTAAAAACTTATATTCTATTTTCTTCCGTAACATTTTTTTAAAGAGGCCTATTTCTAAAAATGACCACTACTTTATTTTTTAGTTATACTAACTTACTTCCCTTTCATATTAGGGATTATTTTAGTGGTTCCTATTTACACTTTACAACTAAATAAACAAATAACAAGTATTAAGCATCTAGATATTTCAAACACCAAAATTGATTTATACTATATACGATAAAGTAATAAATAAAAAGTAAATTGTTTAATTCAATAAGGTAGTAGGTGTCAGCTTTACAGGGTATATAGTCTCTTTATAAAGCTAAAGGATAGGATTAATCACAATTTTCTTCTCTTCTTTTATGCCTTATAACGGAGAAAAATAATAGAGATAGAAAGAAAAGGAGACAAAGAGGCTACCAACAATGGGACTTCAGAAAAATTGGCTCCGACGATCGGCGAAGAGGATAGAGAGAGCGAACAGGTATGGATGGGACGAACAATCCGGCGAACGAAAATTATATGAAGGCGACAACAATGTAGCGGATGAAATTGTTCTTCAAGTGAGCTACAAGAGTCTTCCCCGACGGCAAGAATAAAAATTTGGCTTTACATTTATAATTTTCTCGACTTCAAAGTTAAATCGTTGTAAAATTGATTGGATTGGATCTTTGGATTTTTATAGATTTTATAAGTATATAGTTGCCTTATTTACATATTCCTAAAAAAATAGAAGGTTAGTTTTGATTTGTTATTCTGTTTAATGATTTCTGAAACCTTTGTAATTGTTTATTCATTGTTTTAGTTAGTAACAAATTGCATAAATTAGATGTATTACGTGCACAAAAGATCTGAAAACTGGGGGCCTAATTTGACATTCTGACAATATTCATATGCAGATGTATTAGGAGCTTAAAAAATGGGGGGGGGGGGGGTATGGCCTCCCCTGGCCCCTAAGAGGGTCCGCCACTGCATCGGACTCGCCGAGTTGTTCATCCAACTCGTCGAGTTCACGACCATCTTCATGTGACTCACCGAGTCAACCTTTCGACTCGCCAAGTCCATTCAGTCCTCTTTCCATACAGACTTGTTTTGAGCCATGCAGCGGCTCCGAATCATAGATCCAAGCTTCTAGGGCATGCTTATCACGTAAAGTTTCAAACTTTACATGCATGCATGGCTATAAAGGCTCTAAAGGCCTAGTTTAAGTTCTTAATGGAACTTCATGCTCAAGTGGGACCTTAATCATGACCAAAACTGAAACTTTATGCTTCTGGAATCCAAGGAGGGTCCATATCTGAAGTTACAACCTCAGATCTAGCCCATAGCTCATCTTTCCAACTTATTATCTCACCAAAAACCCTAAAACTCAACCACTAGAAGAGATTCACAAGGAAAAAGGCGATGTGGTTACCTCCAGAAGATGATAACCGAGATAAGAGTTGATTCCCACACTCTACTTGCTCCAATCTCCTTCTCCTCCAATCCTTCTCCCTCCAAAGATCCCCTTTCAAGCTTCAAACACACAATGGGCACACACACGCGCGTATTAGGGTTTTAAGGGGCTCTCAAAGACTGCAAAGAGACCAAAGGAGGCTGAGGCTCCTTTAAATAGAGGTGCAAACTGCGGGATTTAGGATTTCATCTGCCAGCTCCTACTCGCCGAGTCCCAATATGGACTCGTCGAGTAGGTCACTTAACACACGATCCCACCCCGCTGCTACTCGACGAGTAGGTTAACCAACTCGTCGAGTAGAGCTTAACCCAAAAAAACCTTATTTAAACAATACCTAAGAATCGAGGTGTTACAACTCTCCCCCACTTGAACTAGACTTCGCCCTCGAAGTTCGCTGGAATAAACAATGTGGGGTAATGCTCGCGCATCTCCGCCTCCATCTCCCATGTCCACTCGGATCCCTTCTGATGTTCCCACTGTACCTTTACTAAAGGTATTTCCTTGTTCCGCAGAATCTTCTTCTTTTCCAAAATAGCCAAAGGCCTCTCCACATAGTTCAAACGCTCATCGACTTGAATGTCATCCAACGATACCACTGCCTCCTGGTCCATAATGCATTTTCGCAATTGCGAAACATGAAATGTGTTGTGGATCCGACTAAGCTCCTCCGGAAGCTCTAGCCTATAAGCCACCCTGCCAACCCTGACAACAATCCTGAATGGACCAATGTAACGGGGACCCGATTTTCCCCTCTTCCTGAAGCGGATCACGCCCTTACAGGGTGAGACCTTCAGGAGAACCATGTCACCCACCTGAAATTCCAACTCAGATCGGCGTCGGTCGGCATAACTTTTCTGCCGAATCTGAGCGGTCTGCAATCGCTGTCTAATCTGCTGTATCATCTCGGTAGTTTGCAGAACTACCTCTGTCCGACCCATCACCCTGTGCCCGACCTCGCCCCAACAGACTGGGGTCCTACACTTCCGCCCATACAACAGCTTGAAAGGCGGGGCGCCAATACTGTAATGATAACTGTTATTGTAGACGAAATCTGCAAGCGGTAGGTGGGAATCCCAACTCCCACAAAAATCAATGACGCACGCCCTCAACATATCCTCGAGGGTTTGAAGGGTCCGCTCACTCTGCCCATCAGTCTGCGGATGGAACGCCGTGCTAAAATGCAGTCGCGTACCTAGTTCCTCATGGAACTTCTACCAAAAACGGGAAGTAAACCTGACATCTCGATCGGAAACGATAGAAACTGGAACCCCATGGTGAGAGACAATCTCTCTGACGTACAAGTCGGCCAACTTCTCTGCCAACGAACTCTCCCGTATGGCTAGGAAATGGACACTCTTGGTCAATCGATCCACGATGACCCATATAGCATCGAACCCCCTTGCCGTCTTCGGCAACTTCGTGATGAAATCCATCGCGATCTGTTCCCATTTCCACATGGGAATCTACAGAGGCTGCAACTTACCATGCGGCCTCTGATGCTCGGCCTTGACCATCCTACTGGTCAAGCACCTCTCAACAAACCAAGCGATATCTCGCTCATGCCAGGCCACCAATAACTCGAACTCAAATCACGGTACATCTTGGTGGCTCCCGGGTGAATCGAAAAACGAGACTTATGAGCCTCCTCCATCACTGTCTGCCGGACCCCTCCAGACATCGGAACCCAAACCCGACCGTAACGGGTCAACAATCCGCGACTATCTTGAACAAACTGAGCGCTTTCTCCCTTAATCCTCTCCAACTTCTAGTTCTCTGGTTTCATTCCCTCAATCTGAGCATCCCTGACCAAACCCGCCAGTGGGGAATCCACCGCTATCCTCATACACCTGGCTGAGGTCGAGGACCCAGCTGACTTGCGGATCAGAGCATCCGCAACCATGTTCGCTTTACCAGGATGGTAAAGGATCTCGCAATCATAGTCCATGACCACATCGAACCACCTGCGCTGCCTCATGTTGAGGTTCGGCTGATCCATGATGTGTCTCAAACTCTTGTGATCCGTGTATATAGTGCAACAGACCCCGTACAGATAGTGCCTCCAAATCTTGAGAGTGAAAACCACCGCTCTCAACTCAAGATCGTGCATAGGGTATCTCGTATTATGCGGCTACAGTTGCCGCAATGCGTAGGGTACCACCCGTCCTCTCTGCATGAGGACTGCCCCCAAGCCTGTGATGGATGCATCACAAAATACCATAAAATCCTCCACTCCCTCGGGGAGTGTCAACACCGGCACCTCGCATAAACACTGCCAGAGGGTATCAAATGCCCTCTGCTGCTCAGGGCCCCACCGAAAATCCACCTCCTTCCTCGTTAGACTAGTGAGGGGTACGACAATCTTGGAGAAATCACGAATGAATCTCCGATAATACCCTGCTAAACCCAAGAAACTCTTGATGTCTGAGGGAGATTTCGGAGTCTCCCACTGCATAACCGCCTCCACCTTGGCCGGATCGACCAAAATCCCCTCCTGGTTAACGAGATGTCCGAGGAACTAGACCTCTCGTAACCAAAACTCGCATTTCGAGAACTTGGTAAGACTTGACCCAACCCGGCATGGTACATTTGGGTTGCATGGCATCATGCATTTGGATAGACTATAATGAGAGAAATAACACTTAAGGTTTGTTAATATATTATAAGTTCTAATATATTAATAAGATTATTTAATTATTATTGATCAAGAATTAATCTAGGATTAATTAAGTGATCAAAAGAAGACTAATTAAATATATGAGTTGATTGTGTAAATCATCCATACTTGTATAGTGGGCTAAGACTCCATGGATTATCAAGTTGGGCTAAAACCCATAGGATGCTCCATAGATGCTCCATGGTGTATTTGAACCCATGGATCAAAGTAAATGGAAAGCCATGTCAATTAGGGTTTACCCTAATTGTGATACTATATAAAGATCTTATTGGTGACAAAATCGACACTAGAATATATGTGAAAGGGCTAGCCGATTTTATGAAGTGTGGATTTCTCTTTAATCTATTCCAAGTGTATTTGGTGTTGTGTGAACCATTTGAGGTGTCACACTTGGGGCACTAGGCACTCAAGCTTCATGAAGACATTCTACATCAAAGAGGTATGTAATTCTAACTCGATATATTCATATGAATCAATGGTATTATGCTAGTTAGGATGAATACCTTGGAAAGTTCATATTTGCATGTATAATAGAGAAAACATAGATCAAAGGTATTTAGGGTTGCATGTACACTTAGGTGTGTTAGAATGCTCAAAACCCAACAGTGGTATCAGAGACTAGGCTTGCTTTCTCTTATACTTGATGCAAATGTGTTTTTTCAAAGTTGAATCTGTCCAGACCATAAAACTCGACGAGTTTATGCCAAAAACTCGACGAGTTCATCATTTTGGGCATGAACTCGACGAGTTTCTTAAGGAAATCGACGAGTTTTGGGTGCTGACAACTTGCTGTTTTGGTTGGAATTAGACTAGGAACATTACCCTAAGCTGTTTTTGAACTTATAAACTTGTTTTTGATGTGGTAATGTTCATTCTAATCCAATTTCAAAGATAATTGTCAATAGATTCATGTTTTGTATTAGTTTAAAAGTTATGCTAATTACATGGAAAAGGTTGATGTGAATTATCTTTGTTCATATGAGTTGCTTAGATTAATAGATAAGTTAATTGATTATGTGTTTTCAATCCATTTTAATCTAAGAGTTGATTCTAAAATGTGTTTTTGTAACTTGTCCTCAAGTTATATGAAAAGTCACATTTAAGTATCATAAAACTCATAAAAGTTGGCAATGGTTACAAAAATGAAGAGTCTTGTCCTCAAGTTATGGAGGTTCAAGAGTCACTTCATTAAGTAATAAAATGTGTAACCTTAATTAATTCCATAAGCTACAAAATAAAGAAAAGTTACATTCTTTGATTAGTTTAAAGTCTTCCATAACTTGTCCTCGAGTTATGGAACTTGAAAAGTATTTTAATTAAAACTACTTTAAATGCATAAGTTATGGAATTAATTGGTTTTGAACTTGCCCTCAAGTTTTGGAATTTGAAAAGTTTTCACTTATGAATACTTTAATTCCAAGTTAGTCCTTAGAATTTTAAAAGTTAAAATTCAAACCTTATACTTTATAATATTATAAGTTAATAATACATATATATATATATATATATATATATATATATATATATATATATATATATATATATATATATATATATATATGTATAAAAGTAAAGTCAGTCTTACCGTTAGTAGGCCTCATTCACGAATCCGGTCTATAAGGGGGTATAAGGTTACTGCCTATAAAATGGCAGTTTAATGGGTGTCCACTCTCACCCACCGCTTCCTTGACTGGTGGAGGGTCGTTAGCCAAATGGGTAGGACATGGACTAGAATTCTCCTTTCATTAAAAGTATTAATGAAAAATACTAAGTAACTAAACTCTTATTAATACCCAATCTTAGTTACTTAGGAAAAAGTGAATAAGGTGCTAATCCATGAAATTACACTTTTTACTTTGTTCAAGTAGGTTAGTGGAGCGTGTGTGGTTAACCGGCACACTAACTCGTATTTAACAAAAGGGCAACTTAATGTTTATCATAGTATCGATGGAGCGTGTGTGGTTAACCGACACATCGATTGAGGGGTAAACACTTAAGGGTACCAAGTATATTTGCATGGTTACTTCACACCTTGTTTTCTGATCCTCGGCATCCTAGTCACAAAACCTGAAGGGCACACCCGAGATTGAAACATGCCATTGAACAGTTCAATGAATCTCAAAGATCTAGGAGTTTCAAATCCAAGTAAAACCTAATTAAATTATTTCGTTTTCATGGTGGAAATTGGTGAATCGTCATTCACCTACCTTTAAATATTTTATAGCTTGGATTACGGCATCCCTCTTCCAAGTTATAAAAGTATTGTGTTGGGTCCTAGCCTTAATATTTCATATTGGGTGTTATATTAAGGACTTTAAATCAACTATCTTGAATATCTCCCACAAGATGTCTGGTTTAGACATTTATGATCTTCCCAAATCTCTTGAAACAAGCTTTCCTAAATGAAGATGATGTCCCATAAAAATCATACTTCTTTCACCTCCTCCAATTATTCTCTCTAACCCACAAGTTCTTGAAAATTTTAAGGTCACTCAAGCCATATTGGCAAGCAAAGGTCTATGTGTGATCACATCTTTGAGATGTAGTCACATATTGACAAGCCGGGAGAGTTGGGTGTCAAAATCTTGAGAAAGTTGGTGGCTCAACTACTTTCTAATTCACATAGTGAGTTCCTTTGGGACTCCTATGAAACAGACTATGACAAGACCCATAATGATCTTATCTATTTGCTAAGATCAACTTCCAAAACTTTATGGACATTGACAATGATGACATTGGATATCCAGTAAATCTCTCTCTTCCCAATGGAAAGGGATCGGCCATTGTCAACTCGGTTGACCAAATGGTAAAGAGAAAGGCTAAGTCTCTGATATTCCCATGTTCCATTACCAAAGCGTCCATATGTTAAATTACCAAAGGAAGGGGCATTGGTTGCGAAGCTGCCAATTTACCTAAGGGTGGTAAAGTCAATAAGTTTGACTCTACTTCAGGTAAAGTCCGCTATCTAACTCTGCTAAGTTTCTATTATGAGATTCTTGATACATGATGTGACTGGGTCACATGGTGATGTTTTAAGAATCAAAGAAAAGTGAAGGAACTTAAAGAAAGAATATGTTGAATCTGATTGCATAGATGGATTTCTATCGCATAGTTTGAAGATCGTATTCTTGAGCTACTTCTTAGGAGTTATGAGATATTGCTTAGGAATAGATAACAACAAGTTTTCATATGGATTGTAAGGATAAGTTTTTCCGCAAAGTCTTAAAATAAAAGGAAATTTTGATTTTATTTATTTTATGTATCCTGACAATGGCGTTTGTGGAGAATTGTTGTTTATAAGATTCCACTGATAGCAATATTGGAAAGTAAATTTGATTCTCTCATTTGTGGTAATGTCTAAATTTATCAAATAAGGAAAGATTCTTGTTACCCAAGTTTCAGTTGGATAGAAACTTGGAATCATGCAAGTTGTATAGCATGATGGATGAGAACTTTCAAGCATTGGAAAAAATTAAGACTAACTACTTGTTCACATGGATGTGTGAGTCAAGTAAAGGACTAAGGGATAGAGTACACATTCTTGTGCACTGGCTAAGTCCACCACAAAAGATCGATAAGACTATTCGTCATAATTTACTATAGCTCAGTAAATATGGTTATACTTACACGTTTAAGTATAATTCTGAAACATTGGAAAAGTTTCTATGTAAGGCAGAATGAATTAGAAGAGTCAAATTAGGCAGAAAGATAAAAGTTTCTCAAATCTGAAAAGATGGGAGAGTACTTTAACATCAAGTTTTGTGATCATCTTGATGATTAAGAAACCATATCACAATTGGTCTTCTAAGGACATCTTAGTGCATTCTTATGGATGAGAAGAGGAGTCATGAATTGTTGAAGTGGTTGAATCAAGAAGATGATTCATACTTCGTTCCAAAAACAATTCTTAGAGTTATACTCTATGATTGTAACTTGAGTGACATGTCTTAAAGAAGGTTTAAAACACTTGTCAAATGTAAGAATAAAAGTTTTCTACTCTTGTACATTTGAAATTGGTAAGTTGTGATGTTTTGGATAAAACAAAGACCAACTAAGGCCAATTGTGTGAAGTGTTTGTCTTGATTAGAATCAACACTATCTCTTGAATATCTGACAAGAGAGTCTTATATGTCAAGAGGACAGTGAGAGTCTTACAGGTCTTGAAAGCCTCAAGAACTAATCAAGAATAAAACCTGAAGTTCTTCACTAGCACACGACTTGAGGTTTATAACCTATCGTGTTGACATATTTTGTGCCCATTCCAGTTAAAGTTGGCTTTGCATTTGAGTTCTTATAGTTCTTAATTGGTTGCATAACAACTTGGAAGCAATGGTAGGCCCTTGAGCTGCCAGGTGGCAAGGAATTAAGATTGAGTTCAGTCCATATGAGTTTGAATTTGTCATTATCCTTGTTTTGTGACTATGGTTTTGACAATTCACATGGATAAGAACACATACGCCATTAAATCTAAGTGTCATAAGGTTTCTTTCTGATTCATGAAAATGATGGTGTGGAAACACTTTCACTAAGAAGATTTTAGCTAGATAGCAATTGTGATATTTGCAGTCTCACAGTCGTTAGTGGAGCGTGCATGTGTGGTTAACCGGCACACTAACATGGACTTGTGAGAATTAACAAAGGTCTAAACAATCGAGACTATGATTACGACATCCCTTTTCATAGTTCTCAAAATTGTTTAAGACACACCTGTAAGCTATCTAAGATAAGGTGTATGATATTGATAAAGTTTTATCAAAACAATCTATTATCATAAATCTGAACTTTGGTAAGAAAGTCAATAAAGTATTGATTTCTAGAAGTCCAGCCGATTTCTGAGTACATGTCAGAGCTAGTGGGAGCATAAGTGTTATGCTAATAATCATCATGTTAGTGGGAGCATGATAATTATGATACAAGGTTGCAAGTTAGCAATGTTATTTATAGAAAACAAAAGGTTTCAATTGGGAAAAAGTTGTTTTGCTATAATTAAGAGAGAGAAAATTATACTTCATCTCAAATCTAAAAGATTAGATTGAGGGTTTAATCGTATTTAGTCAAGGATATATATATATATATATATATATATATATATATATATATATATATATATATATATATATATATATATATATATGAATTTCATGTTGGAATGGCTCAACATAAGGAAATTATGTATATGGGTCTATTATTTGCGTTCTCAAATTCGATTATGATTATGACATCCCTTTTCATAATCTGAATTATGAGAACTTGGCAAATTGAAATGGAAATAGTATAGCAAAAGACTGGTTTAGTCTTTATGTGAGACATCATGAATCGTGTCCCGTATGCTTCGGATATAGGATCGATTACATGTGCTATATTCATCATTTCTAAAATTTTCCAAATGCTTGGGGCATTAAGAAGGGAAAAGGTCTAGAACTGGATATGACTAAAAGGATTAAGCAATTGTCAAGGACAATCTAAGGTTTACCAAAGATTGGTTGCTCAAGGACAGTTGGAAGTATAGTGTTGATTCTGGAAGGACCATATTGACATAATCTGTAAGGAGGCAACTCTTGTTTAGAAGTGATAGTCAAAATGGAATATGGAAATGTTTCAAAGTTAGAAATTATTCAGTTTGTGTAAGATTAGGAAACTTAATGCAAGAAGGATGTTTCCAAGGAGTTGATCTCCTTTGGAATGCTCTGTAATGGTTGTTGTCAAGTCTTTCTGACTTTGTGCATAATCATTACAAGAGGTTCAATGCATATAAGTTTAGAATCTAACAGATTTCAGTAAATGGCATGAATTTGGAATTCTTGCATTTGTAGTAAGGATTAGGGACTGTGAAATGAGAATCATTGAAGTTATGTTCAATTGATCTATTTCACAAAGTAAAGATCATAGACAAACATAGTATGCATACTTGGTGTATGGCATGACTAGTGCTTAGAAAACATAGTGTACATGCTTGGAGCATGGGACAACTATTGTTTTAAATTCAAGAATAAAGTTGATAGCTGAAACAGTATACAATGAATAATGTGTAATCATATGGTGATAAATAAAAGGTGTTTTATTTATGTTCATAGGTTTTGATACCATATTAGATTCAATTATTCTTGTGTTTCATTTTGCATGTTTTGACTTCGAGAATAAACTAGGTTATTCTTCCGGATTGACTAAGTTATTCAAACCATCCATAGTCGGTCATATGTTGGAAGTAGATATGAATTAAGACTGTCATGGGTTGGCTTGTAGAGGTCTAAGATGTTGGACAAAGGGCTACAACACTCATGAGTGCTCATAATTTCTGAGTATTGGATTCAACCCGCGCTCATTGGAATCACGTCCTGGATTTTATCATGAGTGATCATGAGACAATAATATCTTATATTCCTCAAACGTAGAGATATGAGTTGTTACTATGAGTTGGTTGTACATTGATTGCACGAAAACGCATTCGGTAACTCGATGTTATAAAACGTGCCTTTGTGTATGATTCAACAAGTAGTAGAACAAGCCATATGAGTCGAAGTTTATCCATTCATTTTATCTTCAGGATAAAAGCGATATCTGTGGGCCCCTCGATGATTTGGTGATGACAAATGTAAGTGCTCGGCCGGGCCTGGACTGATTTGATTTGTTCAATTAGTCAGTCGTCATAAATCGGAAATCGGGAAACAACAAATGGACAGAGAGAATGATTATAATCCATGTCTCAGTCCATATGATATCTAGAATGGAGGAATATATGATCCCTTATCTAATGGACAAGTCATTGATAAAGGTCAGAGATCATCGGCAAGGTCAGAGTTCGACAAAAGCTTTTGAGAGCTACGATTGCCAGTCGGTTCTGGAAGTCATACTTGCAATAATAGTTTTAGACTTATCCAAGTGGGAGACTGTTGGATTAATGTCTAAGTCCATAACTATAATTGGTAAGACTTGACCCGACCCGACATGGTACATTTGGGTTGCATGGCATCATGCATTTGGATAGACTATAATGAGAGAAATAACACTTAAGGTTTGTTAATATATTATAAGTTCTAATATATTAATAAGATTATTTAATTAGTATTGATCAAGAATTAATTTAGGATTAATTAAGTGATCAAAAGAAGACTAATTAAATATATGGGTTGATTGTGTAAATCATCCATACTTGTATAGTGGGCTAAGACTCCATGGATTATTAAGTTGGGCTAAAACCCATAGGATGCTCCATGGTGTATTTGAACCCATGGATCAAAGGAAATGGAAAGCCATAACAATTAGGGTTTACCCTAATTGTGACACTATATAAAGATCTTATTGGTGACAAAATCGACACTAGAATATATGTGAAAGGGCTAGCCGATTTTATGAAGTGTGGATTTCTCTCTAATCTATTCCAAGTGTATTTGGTGTTGTGTGAACTATTTGAGGTGTCACACTTGGGGCACTAGGCACTCAAGCTTCATGAAGACATTCTACATCAAAGAGGTATGTAATTCTAACTCGATATATTCATATGAATCAATGGTATTATGCTAGTTAGGATGAATACCTTTGAAAGTTCATATTTGCATGTATAATAGAGAAAACATAGATCCAAGGTATTTAGGGTTGCATGTACACTTAGAAGTGTTAGAATGCTCAAAACCCAATAGTAATGACCATAACGAGTCTGAAACGCGGTCTTCTCCACGTCTTCCTCCCTCACCCTGACCTGGTGGTATCCTGATCTCAAATCAATCTTGGAAAACCAAGATGCTCCCTGCAGCTGATCGAAAAGATCGTCTATCCTTAGGAGCGGATAACGGTTCTTCACCGTTAACTTGTTCAGCTCCTTGTAGTCAATGCACATCCTGTGTGAACCGTCCTTCTTCCTGATGAAAAGGATCGGTGCTCCCCAAGGTGAGTTACTCGGACGAATAAACTGCTTACCCAGCAGTTCCTGCAACTGAGATGATAGCTCCTGCATCCCCGGCGGTGCCAAACGGTACGACGCCTTGGCGATAGGGGCCGCACCTGACACTAGATCAATCCTGAACTCAACCTGCCTCACCGGAGGCACTCCGGGTAACTCCTTCGGAAACACATCAACAAACTCTCTAACCATTGGAACCTCTAAAACAGAGAGCTTCTCTCTAACCCGCATATCCACCACATACACCAAATAACCGGCACACCTGTGTTGAATATACTGTCAAGCCCTGGCTGCCGAACAAAACCCTGATCCCGACCTGGTGCCCTCACCATATATTACCAGTTCTCCTCCACTTGGGGTTCGAACCACCACCCGCTGTCCCTCACAGTCGATCATGGACCCAAAACGGCTAAGCCAATCCATCCCTACAATCACGCATACATCCCCCATGGGGATAGGAATCAAATCTAACGGGAAGGACACCCCAAAAATCTCCAACTCGCATCCCTGGTAGACCAAAGAAGTAGAAACCCCGTGCTTGTTAGCGACCGAAACTCGCAACGGACACTCAAGATCATCTATCGGCACACTGAACCCTCTAGAGAAGGCCTGAGATACACACGACCGACTAGGCCCCGAGTCAAATAATACCAAAGCAGGCAAAGAATTCACTAAAAACGTACCTAACCATAGGCACAATCCATAAGAATAACACGAATACAATAATTGAGACAAATAATAGAAATGTAACAGCAACCACATCCGGTGCTGCCTTGGTCTCCTCGGCCGTGAACTGGAAGGCGCGACCCTGAGCCTTCAGAGGCTCTACCTTGATTGGCCTCCCATCTCCAATCCTCACAGTAGCTGGCGCGGGACCCAGCGCCGACTTGGCGGCGAGCTGCGGACAGTTCGTCTTCACATGACCAACCTGATGACAATGGTAACAAATCCTCATATCTGCTGGAGGGGCAGATTGACGGCAGTCCCTGGCATAGTGCCTCTCCTTTCCACATTTGTGGCACCCACCTCTTGCTCGACAAACTCCCGAATGACCCCTGCCACACCTTCCACAAGTGCGACTCTGTTGACTCCCAGATCGAGTATCAGCGGTCTTAGACCGCTTAACCACCGGCTGAGACTGTGCCGGTGCCTGATGCTGATTCTTCAGCTGCAGCTCTATCTCCAACTCATGCCGCCTCGTGGCTTCCTGTAGATCCAGGAGGGTATCACAACGCTGTGTAGCCACAAACTGCCGTATATCCATCTTGAGCATACTCAGATAACGAATCATCTGAGACTGCTCTGACGTAAACTCCGGGAAAAACATAGCCCTCTCAGTGAACATCCGAGTAATCTCCATCACAGACTCCCCATCCTGTATCAATGACAAAAACTCCTGAGCAAGCCGCTCCCGTTCTACGTGCGAACTGTAGCGGGTGCGAAATATATCCCGGAACTGCTCCTAAGTAATAGCAGCCTGTTGATCATCAGAATATGAACCTGTCGTCAATCTCCACCACTCCTTTTCCCCAAGCCTAAGCAGGTTCAGAGCACACCTGACCTTCTGGTCAGCAGGACATGAGCACGTGAAGAAATAGCCCTCCACGCCAGACAACCACCGCACAGCTCTGATCGCATCCTGAGTACCATCAAATGTCGGGGGCTTCATATTATCGAAGTCCCGGTACTGGAAAGCCCTGCCGGGTCCTCCTCCAACCCCTGCTGTAGTTACAGCCGAAGTGGCTGCAGCGACTGCTGTCTCTGCCAGAGCTGCATATCGCTCATCAAAATACTCGACCATCGCGATCTTGATCGACCCAAACATCTCTGGTAGCTGCGCTCGGAAAGCCGCAACGACCTTATCGTGCAAAATCTCCCGGATCCTAGCATCCAGCTCCTCAGTCCCTATCTGAACCACGGGCTCAGGTGCTACTGGCACCTCTGACCCTCCGTCTCCCGACCCTGACCCTGATCCGGATCCCGATCCCGATCCTGATTCGGACCCAGCAGCAAAACGTCTCGTCACCACCATATTGAAAGGTACACTCAAGACATCAGATAAACAACATAATATCGGGAGACCAAAACCCACAAACCCCAGGGGTTGTGACTTCCTTGCTACGCGTATGGGTCCTGTGCTTCTAGTAGTACGGGCCCATACTACCTTCCACACCTACTCATATTTGTCTCAAGTATCAACACAACGCCCTAATACTATACTCAACATAATGTGTGCTCAACCCTCACTACTAGGGGACATCACCTATCTCACAACTGATCCCATAGCTCTGCACAACTCACACCTCCATGGAACTTCCATCATCCCCTACAATGCTAGTGTATGCTAATCGCACATAATGTTGGACCCGATAGACTTTCGAATATCCAATCCTACCCTAAGGTCGAATCAGACACTCTCAGGTTATAAGATCTTGACTATGCACAGCCGTGATGCATACACTAAACTTCTACAGTTATGATGTCAATTCCATATACAAGAAATCCTAGGCTAATAGGTATCATATAATTAGGCAAATCTATCATGCGATTCCTAAAGATCCCTAGCGTAACACTAGCATGCTGTTCTAACATATCAGAATATCAAATAACTGTATGGTGTTTTGGGGTTTACTTACAGGCTCCGGCTGATCGTACTCTCTGCCTCCTCCATCCTTTTTTTTGAAAACCATTTTTTTAAAACTTACTTTCCGAAAATCTCCTTGATTTGAGACTGGATTCACACGAGTGTTCCTCCAATTCACTCAAACCAAGGCTCTGATACCAACTTGTAACATCCATAAATTTTACACCAAATTTAAACTTTTTGGTCATAAATAAAAATCAAATAGCATTGTTTACAAAAATGTTTTCAAATCAATATCCATCAGAGTGTCCCAAAATCATAACATAAGGATGAGGAGCGGTACAGTCACACCTTCGCCTTGCTATGATCTCCTGAAGTACCTGAAATAATAAACTGAAACTGTAAGCTCGAGGGCTTAGTGAGCTACCCCCAAAATACCAATACCAAACTGGCAATGCCATATCAGTAACAATCAATCAATCAACATGCATACTGGCCATCGGCCTGACTGGAGCGCCCTACTGGGCCTACAGTCTATCTGAATATATCCCAAGCCTTCGACATGACTGGTCCGCCTCGTGGCCCTGCAGTCTCCCCTGACCGCTCATAGGGTATGTTGGCCTTCAACACAAAGCAGGACCGCCTCAACCCAACCAACAAGCAAATAACCATGTGCACATAACTATCATATACTGTCATATATAAACATCAAACATATCTATCACACTGATCATCAATCATAGAATTCTCTCGTAACTAGAGTACTGACCTAGCGGGTCACTAACATACCAATCCTTACGGATCGTAAGAGCATAGCATACTGTCTACTCTGATTCCGATCTAACAGATCATAACCACATGTAGCATACCATAACATTAACAACTAAAGGGTCAGCCCTGGTGTCGTAGACCTTATCGATATAGTGAGGATAACTCACCTTGCAAATGTCGACTCGGAAGATAAACTCCAACTCTCGGATCGCTTGACACATGCTCCCCCACCTATGATCATAGTACAATATACTCATAAGTCCTTAACCTTATAAGGTACTCCATAACCCACCAGTTAGCTCATGGTCAAAGTCAGAGTCCTCAGTCAAGGTCAACAGTCCATGTTGACCCCAACTCGCCGAGTACCCTCGGTTACTCGCCGAGTTCCTTGAAGTACAATCCAACTCGCCGAGTCATCGGGTGACTCGTCGAGTTCCTTCAATTCTCGTTCAAACTTTAAGGCCACCCATCGAGTTCCCTCCTTGCAACTCGACGGATACACACGCATACATATTCTAGGGAAAACTCATCTGACTCGCCGAGTTGTTCTTCAACTCGTCGAGGCTTATGGTAATCTTCATCGGACCAGGGGCGGAACACGAACACTGGAACTAGGGGGGCCGGAGGCCAAATTCAAAATTATATAAACAAATTTTATGTGGTTCAAAATTATAACATATCAAAAATCTAAATACCAAAGGGCTTCTAGCCTAGCGGTATCAAGTGGTACCCTCCCTTCTTGAGGTCGATGATTCAAGTTCAGAAAACAAATATAAAAACAAGTTCTTTCAAAGTAGAAATGAACGGAGTTCATAAAAACTTATATTCTATTTTCTTCCGTAACATTTTCTTTAAAGAGGCTTATTTCTAAAAATGACCACTACTTTATTTTTTAGTCATACTAACTTACTTCCCTTTTATATTAGGGATTATTTTAGTGGTTCCTATTTACACTTTACAACTAAATAAACAAATAACAAGTATTAAGCATCTATATATTTCAAACGCCAAAATTGATTTATACTATATACGATAAAGTAATAAATAAAAAGTAAATTGTTTAATTCAATAAGGTAGCAGTTGTCAGCTTTACAGGGTATATAGTCTCTTTATAAAGCTAAAGGATAGGATTAATCACAATTTTCTTCTCTTCTTTTATGCCTTATAACGGAGAAAAATAATAGAGATAGAAAGAAAAGGAGACAAAGAGGCTACCAACAATGGGACTTCAGAAAAATTGGCTCCGACGATCGGCGAAGAGGATAGAGAGAGCGAACAGGTATGGATGGGACGAACAATCCAGCGAACGGAAATTATATGAAGGCGACAACAATGTAGCGGATGAAATTGTTCTTCAAGTGAGCTACAAGAGTCTTCCCCGACGACCAGAATAAAATTTTGGCTTTACATTTATAATTTTCTTGACTTCAAAGTTAAATCGTTGTAAAATTGATTGGATTGGATGTTTGGATTTTTATGGATTTTATAAGTATATAGTTGCCTTATTTACATATTCCTAAAAAATAGAAGGTTAGTTTTGATGTCTAGTAAATGATACAACGAGGGATGAATCGTGCATGTTTTAAAAAAACGAAGGATAATCCGAGTAAATTTTTGAAAATAAAAACTTTACAGCCTTTTTTTTAACATGAGAAGCATGAGATACGATTCATGTAAATTACTCTATTCAAATTGTCTAAATGACGTTGTTTAGAGAAAAATTGAAAACTATGTATCATAACTTACGTAAGTCGTAAGGTGACCTATAAAATTAACGGTCGACATGAGAAGTGCTTAAAATAGTTTTCTACTCCTAACACGAAATTGTTAAGTTAACTATTCATGACTTAACTCATACAAAAGGTAAATAAAATGATTTTTTGACGTGAAAATGGTTTTGAAGATTTATTCAAAAAAAAAACTTCCAAAAAATGTTTTCTTTATAACAATTCATGATTTTCCATAAAACAATACACAATTTCGCAATATATTGCGACAATACATTTTTTAAATTCTTTTTTCCAAAATGAAATTGTTTTAGATTTTTTGTAGGTTAAATGGTAATTTCAAAAATCAACCTGCGAAATTTACAGGCTAGCCGATTTTGAGAAAATATTAACATTTTGATTAATCTTATCATTCATTTTTTAAGTTAAAAATACTTCACCAACAATTGACGAAGTAATACTCTAACTAATAATATTTGAGTATCATTGAGTCTACACAAAAATTTATTCACCACATGAGATTCGAACTCTTGTAGGGAATCCTCTTGATACCATAGAGTGCATAGAGTTGTGCCAATTTGGTCCTGACTTTGGGATGATATCGGTGGTACCATCGATACCATTGTTCTACTCGTATGCGATACCACAAAAATGTGGATTAGACGGGTTGGAGAAGCCGCTCCTCCCACCTTCCTCTCCTTTCTTTGACCGGTCAACAACTATAAATCTAAATTTGTATTTTTTTTTTAATTATTTTTCTCGATTTAATACCTATATAAACTATTCTTAACTATTTCAAAAGCGACACATCTTTTCATTTACACTCAAATTTCATTTCAACCTTCTCCAATTTCATTTCAATATGGTATTAAAAGATGATGATGTTTCTATATGTTCGATTCGTGATACCAACATCCCTACTCATGTAGAAGCAAATGAAGATATGCTTCTCGAATTACATGACACATAAAGTCATCCGTCATCACTAATTTCGTTCAACTCTTGTTGATCACATTAACTATACCTACATACATACCCTGAATAACTAGTTTATTTTAATTAACGTTTTAGGTTTTGAATTATTCTTTTAGGATTTTGATTAACATTTGTACTTGTTTGTTTCTTAATGAAATGTTATTTTTAATTTTTGTTTTATTTATTAACTTTCAAAATAGTAAATGTTTTAATTTAAAAAAACAAAATAAAATTATATGGTTGGAAGGGATATGAGAGAGAAATTTCCAAATGTTGCGTCTTGAAAGATATGTAATTGAGAGAATAGTAAAAAACTCATATGATTTATAGGTGACATATGGATTGGAAGAGATACGATAGATTTTTAACATTCATAAAATTTCAAAAAATTTAAAACTTTTACATAATTCCAAAAACCATCATGTATTACATATTCTTTTCAAAATAGATTTCACATCAGAGTTTTTCCCAGAAATCATAACATGAAAATGTGAGGAGGTGCACTAACAAGCCTTCGCCTTTCCGCAATCATCTGAAGTACCTGAAACACAACCAAAAACTTTAAGCTCAGAGCTTAACGAGTCTTCCCCAAAATACCACCACATAACATACAGACAACAACAAGCATAAATGAGCCTTCAGCCTGACTGCACCGCCTCACAGGACCTTCAACCTGTCTGGACCGCTCCCGAGCCTTCGGCATGACTGGACCGCCTCGCATGGCCTACAACCTATCTGTACCACTCGTCGGGCCTTTGGCCTGACTGGATCGCCTCGCAGGCCTGCAGTCTATTCGGACTGCCCTGGGTCTGTTGACCTTCAGCACAAAGCAGGACCGCCTCAACCTAACCACACACACACATGTCGACATATACATAACTCATAAACACATAATCAATCAACAAGCAAGCACATATCATACATATCAATAAGCATAACATCATCCTATCCACTAGGATACCAATCTAACAGATCGTAACAACATAATAGCATCCTAAGATAACCAGGATAACAATCTAAAAAAGGTCGACATTGGTGCCTTCGACCCATAAGTACAGTGAGGAAAACTCAACTCATAAGTAGCTGAACTGATAAGATCTACTCTGAATCCTAACTCCTGACCCAAAGCCTACAACCAGCATGACCCACCCATCAAAACCTCAAATACCCAAAATGCCCTCAAAGTCAAACTTGGTCAACCATGGTCAAGGTTAAGGTCAACAGTCCATGCTAACCCAACTCGTCGAGTGCATCTACCAACTCGTCGAGTTCCTTTATCACTTAGAGAAAACGATGAAAAACCCCAACCAACTTGCCAAGTTATCAAGACAACTCGTCGAGTCCATATAGTATTCAGAATAGCGGGAAAACTCGAGCCAACTCGCCGAGTTGCCAGGACAACCCGTCGAGTTTTCCCAACTTAACTCATTCAGTCCCATTTTCGCCCCTTCCAACGCTCAAGAATGTAGATCGGGACCCATGAGCTGGAAAACCACGTAAAGTTGCTAACTTTACATCCATGCATAACACAAGGAGGCTAAAACACTCAAAGAAGGCCTAGCAAGGGCCTAAAGTATGAAGGGGGGCTATAACATGATAAAGCTTGAAGCTTTAAGCCCAAAGAGGCCACAAGCATCCAGATCTGAAGTGGAAACTTCAACAAATGGCCAAACCCAAGAATGACCCTAATATGAGCCAAAAAATAACAATAAAATTCCAAAGGGAAAGATCTAAGTAATAAAAGATCAAGGTATCAACTTTATACCTCAAAATGGTTGCAACAACAGAGAAGATACCATATCTACAACCTTCCTCTCAATCAAAACTCTTCAAACTCCAAGTTCCTTCAAAACATCACCAAAAACTCACTCTACAAGCTCACACACGCACACAAAAAGGGAGAGAATGCACGAATTAGGGTTTCTCTGGACAAAGGGGCGGACAAAGAGGCCATCCAAAGGCCATAAGGTCTTAAAATAGGGTGCAACACCCTAAAAATTAGGGTTTCATAAACAGCCATCAACTCGTCGAGTTTTCCTCAACAACTCGTTGAGTTGGTTCAAAAACATGCGCGGCCCAAGAGCTTCAAACACGTCAAGTTCAGGCTATCAACTCGATTAGTTCAAAAGGGAAAATTTTCTTTTAAGCCATAAATCTCATACCTGGGACTCAAGATGTTACAATATTGATTCTTCCCATAGTAAAACTTTGAACGTTTTTTTTAAGGTAACAAATGTTTAAATCATTCTTGGCTTTTTTTTGTTTATATTATGGTTGCTGATGGCTTAAAGAAAACATATTCTCTTTTTAATAATAAACCAATGGAAAAACATTGAAAAAATTAAAGATATTGCTTTTAAGTAATAATTGCAAAATGTCACAAAAATAGAATATATCCTAAAATGTACCTTACAAAATATCGTTTCTCCTTTAATATGGATGAAAATAAATAACATTCTCCTTAAAAACCAAACTTAAATAATGATACTTAGATAAAAACATAAATATGTATAATATTTACTAAAGTTACTTATAAAACCATCTTCCTTCTCAATCTGTCCTCTCACTATCCCGCATGATGATCATTTCCTCCAAAAACCTAATTTCCATCTTCTTCATAACCCCAACAATTCCATGTGTCTCACCTTCGTCATTCCTGAAATTCATAAATACCACCACATTACTATTTGTTCGACCCCAATAATTACTTGCATGTCACCTTCCAAAGGTTTTCGTTGTTAGTAAGTTTTTCTATTACTTGCATGGGGGTTAGTGTTTATGTCTAGGAGGAAAGAAAGGTGAAGAAATATGAGAACGAGATAGAACTGGAGAAGAGATGAGAGATGAGAGAAGATGTGTGGGTAATCTAGGTAGGTGGGGAGTAGGTTTGTAACATTCTGATGATGAGTTATTTCCAATTTAAACCCTAAGTATAAAGATTAATTGTATTTTATCCCTTGTGTGTGAGAAATGTTTCAAATTGGCCCATAGTGACATTTTTGTAATTTCTGACCTGAGGTCACGTACGCTGGGCATACATAGCATACGCGGGGCGTACATGCATAATCCTTAAACCTTAATTATTAGGGTTTGGACCCTTTATATACATCATTATCTCCCCAATTCTCATTCCCTCATCATCCTCCAACCCACTTTTACCTCCCAAAAGCAAACCCTAATCCATCTAGAGCCTTGTTGAGCATTTTGTGTGCTTTTTGGTAGCCTTGAAGGAGAAAGGAAGAAGAGAAGAACATCTTGGAGAAGGGGGATCTTTAGATCTAGAATAGAATCATCTGTTGGCATCATTTGGAGGTATAAAGTCTTGGACTTGGCTTGCATTTCTTTAGATCTTGTTAAGCTTGATTCATGGAGCATTTTGGTCCCAAGTTTTAAACTTTATGAGTATGGCTTTCTCTAGCCCTTATAAGTTGTCCTTTCAGACATTTTGAGATGTTTATAGGCATAAAAATGTGATATTGTCTCTTAGTTCTTCCCCATGCATGTGTTAGGATGTCCTAATGGATTATGAAGTTAGGGTTTGATGGTATTAACAACTTCTAGCCATGCAAACTCATAAAGTTGGAAACTTTTTGACTTACAATATTATTTTGGGCATAGATATGGTTTTGGCCAAAAATACTTAATGTATTAAGCTCTTTTGAGAAGGGTTGTTGACCAGGTGCGTATGTTGGGTGTACCAAATGGTACCATGCACGTACACGGTCTTCGTCCTAACTCCTCGGTCAAAATGGTATGTTGCGCGTATGCGGTCTTCTTCCCGACTCCTCGGTTAAACAGAGTATGCCCCGCGTACGAGGTCGGGTTGACTCGGCTGGGTTGTTGAGTTTGACCAAAGGGTATTTTGGGTAATTTGATATTAATTTTAAGTTGGGCAATATTTTGAATAATAGGTGTCGGGTAAAGCCGGTTTTCAGAGCAGAGATTAATTTAGCTTTAGTTCGGACTGAGGGGTGATTTTTCCTCACTATACTCGTGGGTCGAAGGCACCAATGTCGGCCCATTAGATTATGTATCATGGTTATAGGATAATGTTATGATAGTATATGATTAATTAGTAGATCTGTATGGTTATTTGTATTTGCTAGTTCTATGTTTATGTTTGTTTGTTACATATGTTGACATATTATGGTTGGTTTGAGGCGGTCATGCTTTGTGCTGAAGGCCAAGACAATCGGGGCGGTCCAGATAGGTTGTAGGCCCTGCGAGGCGGTCCAGTCAGGCCGAAAGGCCCGTAGAGCGGTCTAGATAGGATGTAGGCCTTACGAGGCGGTCCAGTCAGGTTGAAGGTGATGGGTTTTGAGCACTACATCATTCCTATGGTGTACATGCAAACCCTAATAGCTTTTGGATCTAGTTTTTCTAATGAACATGAAATTGAATATCCAAAGCTATAAACCCTAGATCTATCATAATATGAACTGAAATAAGGGTTTAGAAATTAACTTTGGTTGTTATATAGCAATAACAATCAATTCCGTGACTTCAGAAAGCTTAGTGCCTCAAGTGTTGCACCTCTAATGGAGTCACAAACACCACTAAGCAACTGGATGAAGAGGAGAAGAAGAAGAGCACCCAAAAGACGTCCAGAAACCCTCTCAAAAGGATAACACTATTTTTGGGTCTCAAGGGGCCTTTAAATAGGTAGGCAATTAGGGTTATTAAACAAGGAAACCCTAATCTGACTGCTTAAGCCCTAAGCAGCCCATGGACTCCTTCTGGAACATGCCTTGGACGAAAATCATATGGGCTTCCCATAGATTTCGTCCAACCCATATTCCAAGGTGATCCATAGCCCAATTGCAATTATCTTATAATTACAATTCCAGTCCCCTAAGTTCAATTAATCTCTTTTAGCTACAAAATTAATTCTTAATTAATTCTTGACTAATATTAATTAAACTATATGATTCCTCCTTTAATATATTATTCTCATAATATATTAATAAATCATAATTAAACCTTTCTCCTCTTAATTCATCCTACAACTTGCTATGGTGAAGGCAACTCAAAAGGACCATGCTCATAATCAGGTCAAGTACATTCCAAAATAGTTATGGACTTAGAAACTAATCCAACAAAAGGCTCATATTTGCATCCTATATTTGTTATGTTGTGTGATGGTACATTGGGGAACTCACTAAGCTTTGACTTACAGTTTTAGTTTACTATTTCAGGTACTTCAGAGGATCATGAGAAAGCGAAGGCCTGATCATGCAAATCTTCCTATTTTCATGATATTGACTTTTGGGACACTCTGATATGATTTTACTTTTGAAACAATGGATTTTCTTGTAAACAGGTATGGATAATGGCTTTTTTTTTATTTTTTATTTTTATGATTTTTGGGATATTACAAGGTTAGGGGCTTTATCCATTTCTATAAGAAAAGTAATAAAATATATATTAAAATTGTAAAAAATAAACAAAATGTGTAAAAGGACAAAATTACCCTTACATGAGGGTCATATTTTTCACTTAACATGTGAATTCGAATGAGAGTTAAATGCATGGACTTAAGGCTCGTTTGATTTGCCTTTTAAATGCATGTCCACAGTCCCAAGTCAACTTGGTCGTTTTCCCTTTTGCAACCATGGACTCGGTCCAAATCAAGGATCTGGTCCCCACCTTTGTGTTGATTCCATCCAAGGAAAAACACCTCCTAGTCGAGTTTGTTCTTGGTTTGCCTCTCAATCAGTGCCTAGTAAGGACTGGAACGTTAATTTCCCTGGCACTCATATGGACCAAATTGCATTTTATCGTAAATAAACAAATCAATGATTGTTTTATTTAATAAATCCAATCCCCAAATTTAAAACCATAATCATATAATGAAACAATTATTAATTCAAACTACAGACCACTAGATACAATTATCTCTAGAAGTCAGCTTTTTTATTGTTATTAGAAATTAGGCTATGAAAAAATATTGGTAATTAAGAATTTGTATTTCATCACATATCATATATGAAGGGTCCAATTAATGTTTTGGTCTAGGCTTTCGTTGTAATAGGTTCTTTTGGGTCGATATGCAGTTTTGGTAGTCTTGTTTGTAGTTTACGGCCATGTTATGAGTTTACGGCCGTAAGCCTGTTTACGTCCGTAAACCCAGAGTCGGCCCAAGTTCACTATATATAGAGGCTAGGTAGGTCATTTAATAGTTGTTGATGCCACAGAGTTCATGGTCGCTATAAACAAGTTGTACCAGACGTTTTTGTTAATAGAAGCGTGTGCAAGCTTGTTCTGATTTCTGTTTCTACTTCATTCTCATTATTATTGATTGTTTTTTTGTTTGATCACTGGTAAGATCCATTTCAGGACCTTACAATTGGTATCAAAGCGAAACCAGTGTCAAAGCACCTTACAATCGAATTTTTGGTCATATTCTTCACTGTTTGAGATTGGAATTGGTGTTTGCTGCGAAGGGGAATCAGGTTTAACCCAAAAATTGTGATTTCTTGAAGTTCGGGGGGTTTACTGCCTAGAGTTTACGGCCGCTAGCTCAAGAAATTTCTTGGACCGTGAACTCAATTCTTAGACCGTAAATTAAGTTCCATCAATAACTGCAAGCTTAGGTTCATAAACCGTATTCAGAAACCGTAAACTCTCGACTGCAAACTCACGACCGTAAACTCTCGACCGTAAACAGAGTTTACGGCCGTGAACACACCCTTGACCATAAACGCTTGTGTTGACCGGAAACTCAATTTTTTTTAAAAAAAATAATTTAATTTTTATTTAAATTAATATTTAATGAAATCACAAAGTCAAACACATCACCATGAGCTGGACTCTGTCATGGGCACAACTATTCGCATTCAAAGACTCTTATCTACGGATGTTTTTCCTGAGTGGAAATACCGAATAGAGAAGTACATTAAAATGAAGGACTTCAAAATTTGGAGAAGCATCATCAAGAATCCCGTCAGAATAACCACAACTGTTGCAGGGCAAGTAGTTGACAAAGCGATTGAGAATTACACTGATGAAGATTTTGAGAAGGTTGAGGAGCAAGAACGGGCTTTGGCCACTCTGACCATGGCCCTGTCTCCGGATATAGCTCAAGGCTTTAGGGAGTATACTTCAGCAAAGGCTTTGTGGGATGCCCTAATTGAGGTATATGAAGGGAATGAACATATGAAGGACAGTCGCCAGGACATGCTGCGCCAAAAATTCAACATGTTCAATTAGGTTCCTGGTGAGACCATGGAGGCATAGCTACAAAGATTCACAACTCTCACCACTGAGATGAGCATACCTGGAATCTTCTTGACAAAGTCTGAAATAAACAAGAAGCTGCTAAATGCTCTTCCAAAGTCATGGGACATGAATGTAGCTGTTATCAAGAAGACCAAAGATCTAAATCACCTTACTCTTGTTGAAGTGATGGCAATCATCAAGGCTTGTGATATTGATGATAAACAACGGGAGATAAACCATGTGAATTTGTATTCAGCTGCAAATCTTGGAATTTCTTCTAGCAATGCTCTTTCATCTCTCACTTTTCCCTCTACAGGTCAACCTTATGCTGCTCAGCAAGTTCAGACTCAATCCTTTTCCACTTCATCAGCTACTTCACTTCCTGCTGCATCATCCATGTCTCTCCCTCAGAACCCATCATTTGCTGCTTCTCAAGTTGCTTCTTCTTCTAATGGGCTTCTTCTTCAAGTGCTAAGGAGTGTGATGAAAATCTTGCTCTCACCACAGGGCTTGTTAACTGCTACAATGCTCTTGTAGCTGGAGATCTTCCTCCACAATTGTCGTTTTTTAATCTGGATCAGATTCATCCAGAAGACGTGGAAGAAATGGATATTACATGGCAAATTGCCATGGTAGTATTCAGGCCGAAGCAGTTTGCTAAGAAGACCGAGAAGAAAAACTGGGGTATGAGTGCCAATAAGAAGGTAGGGTTCAACAAGGGAAAGCTATGTTGTTTCAATTGTCACGAGCCAGGTCATTTTGCTCGTGAGTGCCTGATGTCGGATCAAAGATTAAACAACGACAGGACAATGGTTGCGATGGGAAACAACCGGGGAGGTGCTTAGGTCAACAACGAGAAGGCTATGGTTGCTCAGTCATTTAACTGGGAGGACCAGATGCAGGCCTTGAATATTTCAAAACCTGAAAATGCTCACCTAGCCCAAGTCAAAGATGAAGCTTCTATGGAGAGTGTTGCTACTGAAGAAAAGATGATGGAGCTTCAGTTTGCATTGATTGTATCTTCTACTTCTGAACCGAAGAAAAATGAGGTAAGTTTGCCTTCCTGCTCTCAAGCTTGTATTGATTATGTTAAAATTCTTCATGAAGAAAATAGAAACATTATGTAGAGAAGTAGAGGACCTTAGATATGAGGGTTATTAACTTAGAAAAGGTCAAAAACCCCTTAAGGCCCAGTTAGAAACTAAAATAAAGGACTTTAGAAGACTTCAAGAGGACTACATTAATAAATGTGAGAATTATGACTACATAAAGAGACAGAACGCTGAGTTAATTACTGAACTTGACACATTAAAGAGCAAATTTGAAACTGCTGATTTCGATCTTAGAAAGTTTGATGTATCAAGTGAAGTAGTTGCCAACATGATAGACCACTACATGCAATTTAAACATAATCAGTCAAAGGGTCTAGGGTATGATAAAGTGCCTCCTCCTTTCAACCATTCATATCAGTTTCAACCTTTGTCCAAGGAAGAGATTGCTAATGAACCATTCATGGTTTATGGCAAGCCATCTGGTTTTGTTTTGGGAGGATATATTAATGTTGAAAGTACTAACATTTCTACTTCTCCTGCGGATCAATCCTTAAATCAGTCAAAGCACGAAGTTGAAGGATCTGTTTCTGAAAATAAAACTGAGTTTGAACCTGAGGTTTTAGTTTTAAATAAAGACTTTAAATTTTCTGATGTTAAAGGTGACAATGTTTTTTGTGATTTTTCTACACCTTCTGATACTGGTTTGAATGTTTTTAAAGTGTTTGATGAGATGGTTGACAATTCAGATGTTTGTGATGATACTAATAAAAAACCACCAGTTTCACAAGTATCTCCATCTGATACACCCTCGCTTATCTCACAACCTACTTCTTGTTCATGTTCATGTGAGAAAAGCAAGGGTGTCAGTATGGAAAACAAATCTGAAAAGAGCAGTACATGTTTTAACAGTAACAAACAAATTTGTTTCAATTGTGGTATTGGTGGTCATATAGCTAGGAATTGTCCTAATAGAATGTTTGTGCATTATATGTCACCAAGAGGAGAGAACGAATTTAGAGGAAGGTCTTCAACTAGAAAGTCCTCTAGAACTTGTTCTCGGAATGATGATTGGAAGGATGATCGTAGTAGAAAACGGGGAGTTTTTAAAAATAATAAAAAGGTCTTTCATAACAAAGTCCCGAATAGTTTGTCAAAACCAAACATGGCTCAGCCAAGATTGGTTTCGTTAAGGAGCAGCTCTGGGTCTTCAACCAATTCTGGTAGAAAACCCAGGTGCTCAAGGCAAACTAATAAAAATCCTATTTCAAAATCATCGGTGACTGTTAGAAAACCTAATTATCAATGGCTGCTCAAAATAAGTTCCAATCAATCATCAGTATCATCTGGAAAATTAGTAAATAATGATAAATTTGAAAAAGCAACGGGTCAACCCAGGAAAATGATGACCTGGGTTCCCAAATCTGAATGATCCCGCACATTTTGCAGGGACAGTTGCAGGGGAATGTCTTCAGACCTTGGTTCATCGACAGCGGCTGCTCTCGGCATATGACAGGAGATATCTCCCAACTGACCAACATTCAATCTTTTAATGGGGGATATGTTTCCTTTGTGGGTGGAGAAGGTGGCAAGATCACTTAGAGAGGAACCGTTACAAATGGAGTGTTAAGTTTCGAGAATGTCAACTTTGCTCCCGAATTAAAGCATAGTTTGTTGAGTGTGTCTCAGATATGCGACAAAGGCTATTCTACACATTTCACTGGCAAGGAATGCATGATTCTCAAGCCAGGCTTTGTCATCCCAGAAGAGTGGATTCTTGTTAAATCTAAAAGGGATGGAAATGCTTACGTTATTGATATGAATAGCAATCCTCCAAAACAAGTTACGTGCCTCTTTTCAAAGATCTCAGAACAAAATGCAATGTTGTGGCACCGAAGACTCGGTCATGCTAACGCCAAAAACCTAAATCGTCTTTCAAAGAATGAGATGGTTCATGGTTTACCTGTCAGAGATTTCATTACGTTTGAAAATTATGTGTCATGTGCCCAGAGTAAACATCACAAAAAACCACACCTGCCAAAACAGGTTAACTCAATCAGCATCTGCTTCAATTATTAGATATGGACTTGTTCGGTCCATTCAACGTCCTTAACATCAAAAGAAGTTCATACTGTCTGGTTGTGATTGATGATTTCTCTCGTTTTACATGGGTCTTCTTCTTATCCAACAAAGCTGGGGTTGCAGAACTGATAAAGAAGTTCATAGTGATAATTGAGAACCAAACCAACAATCGAGTGAAGGCGCTTCGTACCGACAACGGAATAGAGTTCAAGAATTCCATTCTTGATCATTTTTGCACTGAAAAGGGGATTATGCGTCAATACAGCTCCGCTCACACACCTCAACAAAATGGTGTTGCTGAAAGGAGAAATAGAACCTTAAAAGACGCTGCAAGGACGATGATGTGTGACTCCAAGTTACCATTTTTCTTTTGGGCCGAGGCGATGAACACTGCTTGCTACGTTCAGAATCGTGTGTTGATCAGCAAAGCTCAGATGAAGACTCCGTATGAGATTCTATATGGTCACAAGCCATCAATTAGTCATTTTCGCGTATTTGGCTGCCCTTGCACCCTTCTTCACCTAGATTCCAACCCAAATTTTAATGCCAAATTCGATGATTGTTACTTCGTAGGGTATGCTGCACGCACCGCATATAGGGTCTACAACAAGAAGACGAAGCAGATTGTGGAATCCTATGATGTGCGCTGGTTAGAGGAGAACGAAACGGATGCTCGAGTGGGTCCGGATTGGTTATTTGATTACACATCGCTTTTCAAGTACATAAATGTGTCTTCAGATAGCTCATCTGGGTCTTTCTTTGCTTCGAAGAATGTTTCTGAAGATGAAGACGAAGAAGTTGTCTACAGACCTCAAACGGTATCCTCTTCACCATCTGACGGGGAGTCCTCTACTTCGCCCGAGGAGGAGTCATCTGTACCACCTGATAGTCCAAAATCTCCAGTTCAGAATGATACTCCTGATTCTGAGGCTACACCACTCACTCCTGTTGAAATGGAGTTCATGTCTAGAGATGCTTTCGCTGTCACTTCAACTTTTTTGGAACTACTCTTTCCTGAAGACATTTCTAATGAGTTTGTAGCAGAGTCATCCGGTGTGGAACAATCATCAAATGAAGGAGGTGTCAATATTCACAATCTTCTCGTCTCGCTTAATGATATCAGCCAGGAGATACCCTCAAGAATTCAACGCGATCATCCGATCGAGAACATCATTGGCCAGTTGGGCGATGGCGTTAAAAACCAGAAGTCAAAGTGGAGATGTCAATACATGTCTTTACTGTAACGCCCGTAGATCAGGGCTAGTCAATTTAGAGACAATAAACATCAAAAATGACTTTTTGATGAAAGATTATTTAGAAGGATTAATCTTAACCAAATTTTAGTATATGTCACAAGGTTTCCGTGCATATAAAGAACGCCAAAATCCGAGTTATAACGAAGAAGTTATGACCTGTCGAAGTTTCGCGACAGAACCGGCACGACCTAGTGCGACCCAGCGCAACGTAAATAGTGAATTTAAGGTAGATAGATATCTATCCTTATTGATTTAAATGAGAATTGAAGATCTCATCGATAGTAGTTCAACGATGGAAAGACGGACGAAAATGGAGTTCAGATGAAGGAGTTATGAATTTCGAACGGAGTTTTCCTGTCCCGGCCTACTAAAGATAATATATAAGTAATATATTTATAATATATTAAAAATAAAGTCAAAATTAGCCAATGGAGTCTAAACGATAGTTGTAGAGCATAATCTCACCTTCGCGTCGATATAAAGATTGTCGAAAACGGAGTTTGTATGCGAAAGTTATGAATTTCTGAAGTTCGGGGCGCGAACCCCAAAGCTGTGTCAGAGACCACGACATGGCAAGCAGTGTCACGACGTGGCAAGTCTCCTGACACCTCCGGGAGTCCCCCAGATGCAACTTCCAATGACGTATGCAGTGACGACCAAGCCCACGACGTGGCAAGGGCCAAATTTGCCCTATAAATAGATTTGAAGGGCCAGCCGACTATGGTTGCTCCATCCCTTCTCTCCCACTCCCGATACACCCTCTAAGCCCTATTTTAACCCCCGAAGCCCCGGTATCAACCCCGAGACCCAAAGCGAGTCCCGAAGCCCCAAAGATCCCAAGAAGAAAAGAGTTTCCGAGCCGAAGCTCTGTCCGTGAGAAACCCGGTGTGTGAAGATATCCCGGTTTCACCGAAGAATACTACTCTTAGAGCTGTAGTGTTGTCCGATCATCTTCTGATAAAGTGAGTGTATAGTCACTTTCATCTTACACATAGATATGAAGTATTTTATAAAATACGTGCTATGTGTATATATATTGTTGTTCATATGTTACAGTGTGTGGTTACTTTCTTCTAACACATAAATATAAAGTATTAGCTATGAAATATGTGCTATGTGTTATATATTATTTGTCTATTTGAAGTGGGCATGGAATTGATGTTTTATACAAGTGTTAAATGATTTAAACTATGTAAGTATTTATATCTACAAAAATGTTGGGTAGAACAAGGGTAGATGGGATAGTTGGTGACTATGCGACTTAGTGCCTATCGAGTAAACCTTGGTGACGATGTGACTTCATGCCTATTAAGTAAACCTTGGTGATGATGTGACTTCGTTCCTATTAAGTAAACCTTGGTGACGATGTGACTTAGTGCCTATCGAGTAAACCTTGGTGACGATGTGACTTCGTGCCTATTAAGTAAACCCTGGCGACTATGCGACTTACTGCCTATCGAGTAAGCCTTGGTGACGATGTGACTTCGTTCCTATTAAGTAAACCCTGGTGACTATGCGACTTAGTGCCTATCGAGTAAACCTTGGTGACGATGTGACTTCGTGCCTATTGTATAAACCTTGGTGACTATGGAGTTAGCGCCTACTGTTAAGTGAACCTTGGTGACTATGAAGCTAGCGCCTGATAACTATGGACTTAGTACATGATAGATAAACTTTGGCAGCGATGGACTTCGTGCTGATTCCTTAGGTAAATCCTTAGGAACGAATGAATAAAGGATAGTTGATTCTTAGGGTAAAACCTTAAGAAATAAAGAAGATAATGGGGATGGGTAATTGGGTTGATTGTTTGATGATTGAATATAATAATTATATTATTATGGGTTGAAAAACCTATATGCTCACCAGGCTCCCAAGCCTGACCCACTCAGTTTTCTTTGCATTACAGGTAATGGCACAAGAGTATAAGTTGGTGGACTTGACGAGAGATTTTGGATTATAGATCAGTAGTTATAAATACCTGTTGTAAGGTCTATTTTATATTGTTTATGCTTATGGTCTGTATCGGAACATGACATCCCGAGGTTTTATTATTTAATGCAAATACATTCTCTTTGAGAAACGTTTTGATAAATTTTATCCTATTTTGTTTTTGGGACAAATCCCGCAACTATTTTCCTTAAAAAGGATTACTCTGATTTTAAAACAAAGCATAAACAAATCGGTCTTTTCTGGCCGCGAAATTGGGGATGTCACATTTACTCTTGCTTTATTTATCAAATAGAGCCCAAGAATGTTGAAATGGCTCTGAATAAACCCAATTGGGTATATGCTATGCATGAAGAGTTGAATCAGTTTGAAAAACTCGGGGTTTGGAAATTGGTTGAGTTACCAAAGGGCAAAAAATCTCTTGACACACGCTGGTTGTATCGAAACAAGCAGGATGATTCAGGGGTTATAGTGCGAAATAAAGCTAGATTGGTGGTTCGCGGGTTTCGACAAGTTGAGGGTCTTGATTATACTGAAGTTTATGCTCCAGTAGCTCGCTTGGAGGCTATTCGTATCTTCCTTGCATATGCCTCTTACATGAACTTCATGGCTTATCGAATGGACGTCAAGACTGCCTTCTTGTATGTCAAGGTGAAGGAAGAAATCTATGTTGATTAGCCCCCCTGGGTTTGTTAACTCGAAGTTTCGTAATCATGTCTACAAATTGGATAATGCATTGTATGGGTTACATAAAGCTCCTCGAGCATGGTATGCGACTCTTACAAAGCATTTACTCGAGCATGGATACTCTCGTGGCACTGTCGATCAAACTTTGTTTATCAAGCATGTTGGTAATGATCAGATTCTAGTTCAAATCTACGTTGACGACATTATCTTCGGGTCTACCAGTCAGCAGCTATGCAAGGAGTTTGAATGTGTTATGAAAAATCAGTTCGAGATGAGTTCGTTGGGAGAAATGACCATGTTTCTAGGGCTTCAGTACAAAAAAAATTCAACCGGAATCATGCTACATCAAGCCAAGTATGTGGAGGATATTCTTGAGAAGTTTGGGTTTCAAGACGCTAAGCCTGCATCGACGCCGATGGCTGAAAGACCTCTTCTGACTCCAGATACTAATGGCGAGTACGTAGATCATACACACTATAGATCAATGATTGGATCGTTGGTGTATCTTACTGCAAGCCGACCAGACATCATGTTTGCAGTTTGTCAATGCGCACATTATCAGGCTAATCCTAAATTTTCAAATCTTATTGCTGTCAAAAGAATTTTTCGGTATATTAAAGGCAGCCCAAAATTGGGTCTTTGGTATCCGAAAAATTCTGAATTTGATTTATATGCTTTTGCTGACAGTAATTATGGAGGCTGTGAGCTTGACAAGAAATCTACTTCAGGAGGGTATCAATATCTTGGAGATCGGATGGTGTCATGGCAGTGCAAGAAGCAACACACTGTTTCAACTTCAACAGCTGAAGCGAAATACGTTGCTGCATCTGCTTGTTGCTCTCAAGTCATCTGGATCCAACATCAGCTATTGGATTACGGTTTGAATTATCTAGAAACCCCTATCTACTTTGATAATGAGGTTGTGATTCAAATTGCTAAAAAACCTATCCAACACTCAAAAACCAAGTACATTAATATCAAAATTCATTTTATCAGAGACTGTTATGAACGTTCACTTATCCGGCTGGAACAGGTTCCACTGCTAATAATGTGGCGGATCTGTTCACCAAGCCTTTAACAAAGTTTGCTTCGATGTGCTTGTGGGATTTTTGAAAATGATTTGTTTTGAGGATTAATTTTATTTTTTTTATCTTTTTACTTAGTTTAAGTTTTTTTTTTAATTTTTTTAATTTTTTTAATTTTTTAATTTTTTACTTTTTAATTCTTATCTTCTATTTCTTTTTATTTTTGGTTAGCTTAGTTTAAATTTGCGCATTTTTAGCGATTTCATTCTCACCCATGCACCAATTTAGGGGGAGAAATAAACAAGAAAAAAACAAACAAAAAAATAATTAAAAATTTCAAAAATCCAAAAACAATAAAAAAAATCAGAAAATAAAAAAAAATATGTTGCTGATTATCTTGTTTGTAGGTGATGTGTTGGGAAGTGATATGATCAAGTGATAACGGGCAATCTGAATCTGCGTAATGTACCAAAGTTAAATTGTCTACGCTCTGTGCTTGATGTGTCGGTAGGCATGAAAGATTCTAAATGGACTTGACTAGGAAGATTTGAACGTAAGGAATTCAAGGACTTGACAAATATTGAACTAGTTAGATCCGTTTAGCCTGACCATACGAGGCTCGGATAGGTTGAGCAGGGAGATATACATGAGAATCTACTGGTCACACTAAAAGAACCCGTATCTAGAACTGTGGATTAACTTTTCCTCGATGTGCGGATTATGTCCTTAATTCCGGTATCGATGGGGTGACTGGGGAATTCCAATAAATTAGGTCTGTAGAAGGTTATTTTCTTTCTTTCTATCTGTTAGCCATATGTTTCCTCCTCTGCGTGATCGAGAGATCCGACTTGGACTGTAACATATGCAATTCTATCTCTCTACATCTTCTTTCTATGCAATTCTTTCTATCTGTAAGCCATATATTGTCTCCTCTGCGTGACTCACAATCTGACCTGGTACATAGTATATGCATCATTCTTTTTCTCAATCCCTCCAAAACTTCAGTTAGCCATATGTTTCATCCTCTGCGTGATTGGAAGAGATCCGACCTGGGTGTATAGCATATGCATTCTGAATCTATCTTCTCTCTTAATAATTGTCTGCTCACCCTGTGTAAGGAGTATTCTGGAAATTCTTGATTACTGGAGAATATCAGGAAGCGGGAAACATGTTCTAGTACAATTAAAATTAAACACATACAAATTGTCTGTAGATCTTGCTGCTCAATTTAGGTGGATAACAATATCCCTGGTCGTCGTCAGCTAAATGGTCCCTAGGAAATCTATCTAAGAATATAGGATCAAAATGTCTTGTCATTCTTAGTTTGACCAAAATTATCACAAATTTTTCGTGTTTAAGTGAACCACAATACCGACGATTGATCAGACATAGACATGAAGATAAAGGTACCGATAAGTAGACTAAGGTTGTCTTACAACTTTGATCCCAAAGTCACAAAAATTATATTCAATGTTTGTTTAGATAAAGTTTAGTCTATTTTGTCTTAAATTTTATTTTTGTTTTATTTTATTTTATTTTGTAATTATCAAAATTTAAAACTTTAAATTTTGGAAATTGTTTTGTTTTGTTTTAATTTTAATTTTAATTTTAATTTTAATTTTAATTTTATCATTAATTCTATTTTTGTGTATGTCAAAATTTTAGAAATGTTTAATTTATAATTTTATTTTTATTTGTTATTTTAATTTTAATTTTAATTTTATTTTTATTTTTATTTCTAATTTTTATATTTATTTTTGTTTAGTTTTTATTTTTAGTCTTATTTTAATTTTTAAATCCTCAAAATGTTATTTTTTGAAAAATTTTAAAAATATTGGACTGTGCCTTACACAGTGTGGACAGCAGATAAAAGGTCAAAGGTATTTAAAGAGGTTTACAGCCGGAAACCCTCACTTCTCTGATTCCGGCCACAAACTCCTTCTATTCTCTCTTAACCTCGAAATTTTTTTGTTTGTTTTCGTGAAATTGCTTCGTTCATCTTGTAGGTAAGAAGATTCCGACCAAGGATATGCATTTGCTTCTTGAAATCGATGAGTTTTGAGGCCAAAATCGATGAAAAACAAACTGTTGGAGCTTACGGCCCAAGCTTACGCCCAAGAGTTTACGGTCGTAAACTCAGTTTACTGCCTATAGCTTACGACCATGGGTTTATGGCCGCAAACTCCAGTTTGACCGTAAACCCTGTGTTGACCGTAAACTTGATTTTGGTCAAAATGATTTACTATTTTAGGCTTAATTTGAAATTGATTTAATTAAATTAAAAAAACATTCATTGCTCAAATGTCTTTCGTTTCTTATTTGGTATGTTTTAGTGCATATTAAATGGCAGCTTTAAAGTTTGCAAACATGCACAATCTGGCAATGGTACTGGCAGATCCTCCGGTGGCACATAGAGAATTCAAGTTACTGATTCATGGACTGTGGAATGCTGCTTGGCCTCCACCATCACCATGAACACTGTCGTTTATCAGAAAATCATCAGAGAGTTCTGGCAGACTGCCAAAATGAGAAGAGACGATCATGGAGCAGTGACAGTAGATGCAGTCGTAAAAGGATGCAAAATTGTGATCGATGAGCAGTTCGTCAGAGAGATATTCCTGATCAATGAACTATCGAGCTTTCCCACTGAAATTGGTATTGAAGATGCTCAGAAGATTTTAAAGAAGATGGGGTATGAAGGTGATTCTCCTCCTACAGTGAAAAAGCTTTTGCCGCCCTATTGGAGATTTCTAGCCCATGTGTTCGTGAGCTGCATCTCCGACAAAAGGTCTGGTGCGGATGAAATATCCCTGAGAAACACTGGAGCTATTGTTTCTCTTGCTACAGGAATTGGCTTCAACTTTTCAAGGTTTATCCTGGACGAGTTTGTGGTCAACATCAATGCCATCACTCGGGATACCTTCTTGATGTATCCTAGATTCGTTCAGCTCTTCATCAACAAACAATTTCCTGACATGGTAAAGGAGGGAGAAGCGCTTGATATGAAGTCCTTGGGCCCTCATACTATTGGGCTCATTAAACAAAATTGCAAAGGGAAAGTTATATTTCAAGGATTGTATCCACTAGTTAAATTCGGACGATTTGTTGAGCCGAATGAAGCGTCTGAGTCCCACGGATCCTCTGATAAGATATCTTCGGAGCCTACTTCATCAAAAAGGGTGATCTCGAAAGGAGATGTGATCACGATATCAGCTCAAGAAGAGGAAGAGACAGTTGCTCCTAATGTATCCGTAGCTGAGGAGCATGACCTGCGATCAGTCCAAGTTGAAGGTAATTACAATGAAGGGTCTTCCAAGAATGCAGTTGAGTCTAATCAGTATCAAGACCTTGATCTTACAGGTTTTGATAGAGATGAGATTCCAACCAACTTTGGAAGCAATGATGACTTTATGTCAAATGTCAACCTCAAATCATTGCTTGATAATATCGGTGATGTTGCTCACACGGAAACGGAGATAAGGGATCATAAAGACATTCTCGAGTCGACACCCATTTCTACAGATCAAGTGGTTGATTCTACAGCTCCAATGGTGACAGTGATGGGTTTTGGTCATAAGAACATCATATGTGCTCATACAAACCTTAATGCTTGGATATAGGTTTCTCTATTGTACATGCAATACATCCAAGACTATAAACCCTAGATCTAACATATGATAATCAATATAACATATAAATTAGGGTTTAGATCATACCTTGATTGTTATGTAGCAATAACAATCTCAAATCCTCCTTGTAATGACTTTAGAAAGCTTAGAGTCACAAATGTCACTCCTCTAATGGTTCACAAACACCAAGAGCAAGAGGATGAAGAAGAGAAGAGAAGGAGGCTGCCCAAAACGTGTGGAAACCCTAGACAATAAGTTCACCACTTTTTTGGGGCATAAGGGTTCTTTAAATAGTGAGGCTATTAGGGTTATCTAACAAGGAAACCCTAATTTGGATGCTTAAGCCCTAAGCAACCCATGAACCCCTTTTTAATAAGCCTTGGACGATTTCTAATGGGCTTCCCCATAGAATTCGTCCAACCTTATATTATAAGGTAATCCATAGCCCAATTGCAATTATCTTATAATTACAATTCCAGTCCCTTAATTTTAATTAATCTCTTTTAGCCACAAACTTAATTCTTATTAATTCTTGACTAATATTAATTAAACAATATAATTTCTCCTTTAATATATTATTCTCATAATATATTAATAAATCATATTTAATCCTTTCTCTCCATAATTCATCCTATCAAGTTGCTTTGGTGAAGGCAACCCAAAAGGACCATGCACCATCGGGTCAAGTACATACCAAAATAGTTATGGACTTAGACACTAATCCAACAGACAGTGTAAGGGATTCCTCCCCTTGATGTTGCCTCACCTAGTATTGAAACACTTCAGGGTGATGATACAACAGACCAGACTTTATAGCCTCCATCTAAGAGAAGAAGATGTGATCCTAGGTTTGGGCCTTTGGATTTTAACTTGTCTCATGACATACCGATTACACCAACTACTACACCTGCCATCGTATCAAGAGAACCGTTTTGTGGAGGTCCTAGCACCTCTTTTGAGGTTGGTGGCTCCTCTGCTCCACCAGGATTCTCTCCTCCTAGGATAGATCCTGATGATGCCTCTGTGCAATTAGCTATGCATCTCACTCAGAATGAAAATGTAGATCCTTCTTCTCGTGGCAAAGGAATTTCTTTCCAAGAAGGTCACCAAGGAGCAGATAAACCGTCAGTTGATGAGCTTCAAAAGAAGATCAGTGTCCTGGATCAGAAGAACATTGAACTTGATATTCAAGTCAATGAGTTAATGAATGAGAATGCCAAACTGAAGTCTCAAGTGTCTGATCTTCAGTATGATCGAGCGATAAAGACAAAGCAAATCTTTGATCTTCAATACCACTTTAATCTCCTTACCTCCAGTTACTTTGAGTTGATGAAGAAGCTTGAAGGTGATCTTGGTGACAAATACCAAACATCTGCAGACGAGTACAGGATCAATCTACATACTCAAGCTTTTCCTGTTACCATGCCAACCGTTCAGACTTCACGGGTCGTTAATCGTTTTGATGAGGAGCCTGCTCATGCTCCCCATGTTGCAGCAATTATACGTGATAGAAAAGCTGAAGCTGCTAAAAAGGGACAACTCTTGTTTAAGAGGAATTTGACAAGAATGCACCTGCAGACCAACCAACAATCACCATTACGGATCTTGGAGTTGTTCGCTTTAGAAATACGTATGGTGATAGGTTTGGGATTATTTCTTGGGGATTTCATGATACTCTTAACTTGTGGATTGTGCGAAGAAAGAGTGGCAACACTGAGCTATACAAAGACTGTCATGATTTCAGTTCATGGACTAGCGTGGATCTATCAGAGTTATCACGATCTCCTTTTTCAAATCTCTCGGATAATCCACAGTCAACTCAATTCAAGCACTTTCTAGAAGACCAGGTGAAAAGGGGTTTTCCTTCGATGAAGACTGCTGAGTCTGTTATCAAACATTATCCTGATGTCATAGATCCCAAGACTAGTCATCCTCTTCAGGTGGTGATGTGGCCTGCAACCAATCAGGTTAAACAAAGTCCTGTCCTTCAAAGTTACCAGATAGATCTCTAAGTTCCATGGAGTACTGGGTTTTCGAAGAGACTACAACGTCTGCTGTTATCAAGCTTAAAAATGGGTGAGTCCGTCTTTATGATCGAAGGGATTTGTTCCAGTTCAGGAAGTGGGACATTCATCATCTGAGTACTTATCAAATAAAAGTTGTTGAGGACATTCATCATCTGAGTTCTTTTGGGTCAATATGCAGTTTTGGTAGTCTTGTTTGTAGTTTACGGCCATGTTATGAGTTTACGGCCGTAAGCATGTTTACGGCCGTAAACCCAGAGTCGGCCCAAGTCCACTATATATAGAGGCTAGGTAGGTCATTTAATAGTTGTTGATGCCACAGAGTTCACGGTTGCTGTAAACAAGTTGTACCAGACGTTTTTGTTAATAGAAGCGTGTGCAAGCTTGTTCTGATTTCTATTTCCAATTCATTCTCATTATTCTTGATTGTTTTGTTTGTTTGATCACTGGTAAGATCCGTTTCAGGACCTTACAATATAAATTCACTTTAATTTTGTGCTTATATTTCTCTTATATAATGTATGGTTTACCGATAAATCAAACTTGGGATAATTTGTTGTTGAATCTATATGCCCAAGAATCATTAAGGAGTGATGTTGCTAATAATATATGATCCTATAGGGTCACACCTTTATTAAGTTGGCACATTTTATATATTTATTATTAATGTGATTATTAATAAATAATATCAATTAGTGTATTTTAATTAGGGAATAATTATTGATTTATGAAAATAATAATTATAAGAGAGTATTACTAGTTATTATTTCATATGGTATGAATTAATAAGTCATGCACAACTTTTTGGACTAGTTGAATCTTTTTTTTTCTTTTACCTAATGACAAAGTTTATATTTTATAAACTTTGAGTTTATAAAATTTAAACTAATTCTTTTGTAGCATGATGAAGTTAGGAGACAGTTTTTGTCTCTTTCTTGGCCTCATAGCCATGACTTTTTAGGAGAGTGGGAGGTTGCTTATCAACCTCCCTTCACATGTTCCCCATGCTTGCTTTTACTTTATGTTACTTTACAATATAATAAAAGTTCGACCTTACTTGCATGGGGGTATATAAGAGTGTTGTATGCATGAGAAAACTAGCTCTTTTCTTCTTGCGAAAATCTCCAAAAACCGTATCCTCTCTCTACACACACATGCTCTCTTTTGAAGTTAGTTTTGGTGTTTAAAGCTCATCTTGAGTTGTCTCCTTTAGTGCTGATTTTAGTTAAATACTTAAAGGATTAATACATTCAAGAATATAAGAAGGAACTAGCATTCCAAGTGCCTTAATCTTTATGATGGATACTTATAAAGAAGATCATGTTCTTTGATCTTTACATCTTCATTAACACCCCAAAACCAAGTGAGTTCAAAGGCTTCAAACGTTATCTCTAAAACATCCTATGGCTATTTTTATTAAATGGATCCATGATGGTTTGGTTTGTTATGAACTAAAAATAAACTTGTTATTTTAAAGTCTTCCGTTGCCGGTTTTCGTGAAAAACGAACTTATATTTCGTATCAAAACCCAACTGTGGTTTCAGAGTAATCTTTTATATGTTAGAGTGATTTTTTATGATTGATAATCTTTGGTTTTTGGAAAACAAGCATGTATTTCTTTTGGTTAAGAAAATTCCATATTTGTCTTCTTTGACAACTCCTTGGTTAAAATTGTTTATTTTTATATATAACCATTTTTCATGCATTTTGGTTATCTAAAAGTTGTCTTAGAAAAAACAAAGAGTTATTTGTTGTAATATTTGATATGTTGTTGTGTATAAACAAGCCATTTGGACATTTGTGTTGTGTTTGGTTGATATTTATTTATTCATAAGATGTAATAGATAAATAGGTAGTTTTTCATTTGTTGATTTGTTGTAATAAATTAGTTAGACTAGTTGTATTCCTTTTAAATGTAAAAAGATGAAGAAATGACCTCTTTGAAGATGACTTAACCATTTAAGACCATAATCCCAACTATAAGCTTCTATTTTTTGGGGGGTTTTATTATAGTCTTAATGGTTTAATTGTTGCAACTTTCATAACATGAAGAATTTGAAGTCCTTTTGCAAGCAAGAGTTGACTTGGCAAGTGGGAGCTTCAAGAACTTTTGAAGTGTCTTCAAGTCCTTTAGGAAAGACTTAATAATTTTTGTAATGGCTCATAAAAATTATTACTAGACATAACTTGGTTTATACTCATTATAATGCATGCTTGTGATGTTTATTTTATGTTAAATATATGTTATGTTTTATGTATAAAAATGGTTTTTACATGTCAAATAACATTTTTTCATAAGATAATATCACTTGGAGTTTGAGTAAAAAAATTAAAACATAACATAAGATGTTTATAAACGGATATTTATAAATTGATATTTGTAAAAACGTTTTACCGGTTAAAACTCAATTTTTTGTTGAAAATAAATTTATTGTAAAACTTATAAATACTCAACTTTAAAATATTTGAAATGGTTTAAAAGATGTTTAAACATTATATAAACTCCATGTCCTTATAATAAATAAGAAGTTTCTATTAAAAAGACTAAAATCGGTTTATAGCGTTATAACGACAAATAATAAAACTAGTGATTATTTTTTGCGTCGAAACTTAATATATGATATTGGTGTTTTAAACATAAAGCAAAATGTTGATATTATATTTTATGCATGCTAAATGAGATTTAAAACATAAGTATCATCACCCAAGTTTTGGTTTATCAAAATATGACTTTTATCATAAGATGCATAAAATTGAGTTTATAAAATAAAATGAGTTTATTCTACAAATTCATGAAGTCATAAGTTTTTTTGATTGTTAAAAGGAAGTTTAAAATAGTGATTTTATAACTCATCCAAAACTCCAATTCTTAATTATAAAATAAAGTTTCATTAAGACTATTATCGGTTCTTAAAACCGATCTACGACTAAACGTTAAAATACGGAATTTTAGTTTATAATTGATCGCGATTAATGGCAAATAAAATAAAGCTTTATTTGGCACCTAAAGAACCTCATAACAAGTGATAGAATTTTACAAAAGGGTACATGAATTGTTGGATACATGCAATATTCATGAGACCATAGGGACCAAGCGTGCAACAAAAGCAAACAGTAGGGACCTTTCGAGTTAAAAAAATAAGTTAGGGACCAAACGCGCAAATTACCCTAAACCATAGGGACCATTCGTGTAATTTACTCTTTTATAAACTATAAGTGTAAAACATATATAAAACCTTTTCTAAAAATGCAAGTCATTGCCATCCTTTTGAAGAACACTCGTTATCATTTGTATGGTCCTAGTGTCACAGGGTCACCTGGTCCTAGGATTGGATTATGATGTTCGGGGTAGTTTTGTAGTTTCTGGTTTCTAAAGGGACACCTTGTTACTGGTTTGTTACAATGCTACAAGTTGTTTCAAATAGGATGACTTGATCATAATCTTATGTGATAAAGGTCACCTAAGCATAAGAGGTCTGAGGTATAGATGGGATAAACATGCCAAGCTAAGCAATAGTTGTTTAGGATCCCATAATCTAGGAGTTACATATCGTATGCAATTGGTAATCGCTACCTACCGAGTTTGATTAAGTTTATGGGATAAAGGTCACCAAACCATTTACTTTTTTGTTACTTGGATTCTATACTAAATGAAACTTTGTTAAATTATGTTGAAAACTGTTAATAGTTTTACGCCATGCAAAATCTCTCTCTTGTTGAGTTTCAAGAGATAGTAACATTTGATGGTTATAATTTCTATAACTGGTATAATATCTTGAGGTTCTACCTTTAAGATAAATAGAAATTATATATACTGAAAGATCCCATACATGAATAACCTCTTCAATCAATTAGTTTGATCATGATACTTTGATGCAAGTATTATTGTGATGATATTGATGTGTCTCAAATCATACTGAAGAAATTAACCTTGACTTACAGAAAGTCTAGGATACTTATGAAACATATAAGATGTCTCATCAAGTAAAGCAAATATTCAAGTCTGTTCAAGCATTGAATAAAAGGAAGTCTAAGAGATTGTGCACTCATATAGACTTATAGTTCAGTTAAGGAAAATACAACATAACCCCAGAAATCAAGAAATGACCAAATGATTAGTGTTGTTTCTATTGTGGAAGAAACTGGACACTAAAGGACGAATTACTCCTCTCATCTCATCGAGCTGAAGAAGTATGACTTGGACAAGACTTCATATATCTAGATGATAGAACTATTTATTTTTCCATCATTCACTTGAGTATGTAATACTTCGTGTGACACTAATAATTGATATTATGTGTTGATGATTGGAAGCAATAATCAACTGATTACAAACAGATGATATTTCGTGTTGAAGATATAACAAGTGTTGTTATAGTCTTTTATTTAAACAATAGATGTATTGTATCTATCCTTATAGGGACATGTAATAGTTGTAATTTACGAATAAATCTAGATTTACTTATCGTTTAATGGATGTTCACATTCATGATCTAAAACGATGTATTTTGTGTTAAAGAATATTTTCTCATAATGTTTATTATGAAGTAAATCTATAAGCTTTCATTAAATTGATAGTTCTGATCATAAAACCTAAATGATCAAATGATATTGAATTAAAACTTATCTATGTAATAATCATCATGACAATATAAATAATAAATACATATACCAACATCAAAAGGATGGAATTTTTGAAGGCAAATGAGCTTGATCCATTTGATATATGTGAATCATATTTATATGGGAAGATGATTCACAAGTATCTTTATCTATTAGTAGTTAAATAGCAAAAAGCTTGACAAAGAGTTATACGTAAGTGATGTATGTAATCTTTTTCAATCCAAGAATAGATTTGGTGATTGATACTTAATCAACTTCACCGATGACTTTTATTCATTGTTGATGAAACCTTTTGATTCGATCAAATTTTTCGTGGTGAAGATTGAAATACACATTAATGAGATCATCATTGCCTTTCGTTGTGATAAACGAAAATGAGTTTTGTAAACCAAGTCTTCTTGGAACATCTTAGGAGTTATGGAATCAATTCACAGCTCATTCTGACAATAACACTCACTCATCATTAGTATGTTCCTTGTGGCACAGGATCACCTGGTCACTTGAATATATCTTTTGATATTCAAGGTAGCCTTTGTATTCTCTAGTGGGATAGGGTCACCTGGCTACTAGCAGAATGTCGATAGTACAAAATTTCAAAGAGGATAAAACATAGACCTTGCAGTCAATTATATGATGTTTTAAAATAACTATTGTAACATCTCGAAATTCAGGTTCAACCATTTAACCCTTCTTCTTTTTCAAGTTGTCATGTTAGGTCCCTTTGTGTAAATGCTAAGCTTGTGAGTACGCTGGGCGTACTAAGGAGTACGTTGCGCGTACTCGCGCACTTATTTTGAACGCGGATTCATACAGGTACGTTGGGCGTAACCGGCCCAGATGCAAAACCCTAATATGACTTGAGGGATATAAAAGGAATGAGATGGTCTTGTCTCTCAGCCACCATCTTACAGAAAGAAACCTAAGAGAGTATTCCCTTCGTCCTTAGCTTGTGTGCGAGTATTCTAAGCTTCAAAGTGCCATTTCAAGGTAGTGAAAGAGAAGAGGAGGCCATTGTAGAAGCTAGAAGTTGGTGGACAAGAGTAGATCTGAGGTCAACAAAGGTTGGAGCTTCTTCCTGAGGTATAAAGTTCAGAACTTGCCTTGTTATTTGTGTTGTGTGCTTCTTGGACCAAATTCTAGGGTTTTTGGTCCCAAGATGGAGACTTTATGAGCAAATAGTCTCCATTGGCCTAGATCTGTCATATTTCAGGACTATATGGGTTGTGTGTTCATAAAAATGCAATCTTGGATGTGAATGTTGAGCCATGCATGAGATCTACACTTTTGGAGGAGAAAGGAAAGGTGTTTGAAACACCGTAAAAATTAAAACAATTTTTCACTTTTGAAAAACACATTTTTAATTAAACAATTCGTTCACAAAACATCATAACATCAAGTTTTCAAATCACAATGTCTCCCAAGATCAAAATTCATCCAATTCCCATATGTGCGTACGAATCAAGCCGGCGCCTTCCCGCGGTCATCACTGGTACCTGAAACACATAACATTGAACACTATAAGCATAAGCTTAGTGAGTTTCCCCAAAATACCACAATAATCACATAATAGCCACTCGAGGCTGTAACTCTGTTGACCCTCTGGTCAATGTGTCTTGGTGGGGCCCTCCAGCCCCAACTCTCTGTGGGCCCTCTGGCCCTAACTCTAGGGACCCGAAAGTCCCAACTCTGTAACTCTGAATCATGCATATCACAATAAATCACAACACATAATAACATGCAATCACACTGGCATATAACTCTATAATATTCTGTCTCTTAACTCTGTTACCACACTAGGTAAAGTATAGTGAGAAGACTCACCTCGGGTATCTCGGTAAATCTCTGACTCGGTAAATGCTGGCCTAGCCTCTGTCTAATCATATAAAAATAATATTCTATTTAGTATAACTCTCAAGGCTAGACTATGCTCTCTTATGACACTCTCGGAAGAGTAAAAGACCATTTTACCCCTCCCATAGCTCAAAGGCCCCACAATAGACCATACCCTAAAAGTCAACCAAAAGTTAACTCTCCGGGTTACGCTGCGCGTACCAGATGTGTACGCTGGGTGTACCCGGCTGCACCACAGAATCAGGGAGCGCCTCCCAGTACGCGGCGCGTACTAGGAATTACGCTCGGCATACTCCCCTGCATCAGCCCTCTTGCTCTTGAGGTCTTAATCAGTTAAGACCTACGTCCATATTTTAGATCTGACCCCTTCTAAGCCCCTTCATCCATAAAGTTGATGACTTTAAGCCTTTGCATGGTTGAACAAGTCACTAACTCCCAAAATGATCCAACCTTCTGATGGGTTTTCGCCAAAAGAACTTTCCTATGTGCGCATGCAAAACCCTAATGCTTGGATCTAGGCTTTCTAATTAAACATGCTTTGAATCCAAGACTTCTAATGACTATTTAGGTGTAATAACAATATTGGAACAGATCTAGAATCATACCTTTGAATTCCTTGTTGATCTTGTTGTCTTGGAGCTTCTAGAGTCACAATTGTCACTCCTCTAATGGCTTACAAACACCAACTAGCAAGGAGGATGATTTGGGAGAGAGAAGAGGGGAGGAAATCGGCCAGAGTTCTCTTACTTTAGATGAAGTGCCGATTTTCTTATGCCATAGGGTCTATTTATACTTGTAGACTCCTCAAGGGTTACAACCTAAACCCTAATTGGATAATCTTCTCTTAAGGCTATCCAAATCCATTCCTTAGATAAGCAATGGACGATTCAAGCTATCCTTTAGCTTCTAGAATCCGTCCAATCCATATCTATATGGATTTACAGTCTAAAGTTTAACTATCAAACAATTGACAGTTTATACCCTCTTATTTAATTAATCTCTTTAAGTCACCAAATTAATTCCAATTAATTCTATGACTTATATTAATCAAATAACAATATATTATTCTTTATATTATTCTCATAATATACTAATAATATTTACTCTCTCTTAATAAATCATCCTATCAAGTTGCTATGGTGAAGGGAACCCAAAAGGACCATGCACAACCGGGTCAATTACTTGCCTAACATAGTCGCAGCCTTAGACACTATTCCAACAGTCTCCCACTTGGATAAGTCTAGTAACTATATGCACAAGTACAATTCGGTTTGCAATCGTAGCTCTCAAAGACGTTGTCAAACTCTGATCTAATCAATCTTGTCCTTTAGATAAGGGATCGTACAGTCCTCTGTTAGATATCATGCTGACAATCCTATGGAATGGTTAGTCAAGCATTTAGGTTTCTCGATCTCTGATTTATTCGACATAGAACTTAATCGAACACATCAATTCAGTTCTGACCGGGCCCGGCACATAAGTCAAATCAAATCATCGAGCGGCCGAGATATCGCTTTTACCTTCTTAGATAAAAGTTACAGATAAACTTCGACTTATATGCATTTACTTATTTAATGATCAACTATACACAACCATGCGTTTTATAACATTGAGTTACCAATGCGTTTTCGCATTATCAATGTACAATCAATTAGCAAATAACAAACCATATATCTAGGTTTTAAGACTATATGATATTATCGTCTTGCGATCACCCTTTTATATCATATTCCATAAGGTGATTCCAGCAAGCGCGGGTTTGTTCCAATGCTCAAAACCAGTTCATAAGCACTCATGAATGTCGCAGCAACCCTTTGCTATGTCTAATACCATTTAGACAATCTACGCACCGATTCATAACAATCTTCATTCATATCTACTTCCAACATATGAACGATTGTGGACAATTTGAACAATTCGATTATTCCTAATAAACTCAATTATTCTGGAAGTCAAAACATGCAAAGTGAAACAATAGCTAAACAATTAACATAATATAGTAACATTACTCATAAATAAAACTCCTTTATTTAATCATCAAATGTTAATTACATTTATCTATTACACATTTCTAATACTATCTAATCTATTCTAATATCACCTTTCAGCCCAATACTCCTAGCATGCTGCAAGTGCTTAACCCTACTCAGTCCCTTCGTAAGCGGATCTGATGGGTTATCTTCTGATGATATCCTCTTCACTACGAGTTGTCCTTCTTCTACACGATGTCTAATGAAGTGATATTTTCTGTCGATATGTCGTGATCTACCATGATCCCTCAGTTCCTTGGTCAAGGCAACCGCTCCTTCGTTATCACAGAAAATCTCCATGGGCTCCTTTATGGCAGGTACAACTCCAAGATCACCGATGAAGTTCTTCAGCCATATTGCCTCCTTCGATGCTTCGCTCGCTGCAATGTACTCTGATTCACATGTTGGATCAGCTACAGTTTCCTGCTTGGAACTCTTCCATGTCACTGCTCCTCCATTTAGGGTAAAGACCCAGCCCGACTGCGAACGGTAGTTGTCCCTGTCGGTCTAAAAACCGGCGTCACTATACCCTCGCACCTTCAAGTCATCACTCCCTCCGAGGACTAAGAACCATTCCTTCGTCTTCCGAAGGTACTTAAGGATATTCTTCACCGCAATCCAATGTGCTCTGCCAGGATTCCCTTGATATCTGCTAACCATGCTCAAAGCGAAGGCTACATCAGGGCGAGTACAAGTCATAGCGTACATGATTGAGCCAACTGCGGAAGCGTATGGTACTCGGCTCATTTCTGCTATCTTAGCTTCGGTACTCGGACTTTGAGTCTTACTCAACTTGGCATTACTTTGTATCGGTAATTCTCCCTTCTTCGAGTTTTCCATACTAAAACGCTTTAGTACCTTCTCTAAGTAAGTATTCTGACTAAGTCCAATTAGTCTCTTACTTCTTTCTCTTACTATCCTTATTCCCAAAATGTAGGAAGCCTCTCCGAGGTCCTTCATAGCGAAGCACTTCCTGAGCCAGGACTTAACTTCCTGCAGAGTCGGGATGTCGTTTCCTATGAGTAATATGTCATCGACATATAGAACGAGGAAGCCAACTATACTCCCACTGGCTTTGACATATACACATGATTCATCTTCGCTTCGTACAAATCCAAACTCTTTGACTTTCACATCGAAGCAAAGATTCCATCTGCGAGACGCTTGCTTAAGTCCATAAATGGACTTCTCAAGCTTACACACTCTATTCGGATGCTTCGGATCCACAAACCCCTCTGGCTGAGCCATGTAAACATCCTCAGCCAACTTTCCGTTAAGGAAAGCGGTCTTGACATCCATTTGCCAAATCTCATAATCATGAAATGCGGCAATAGCTAGCATCACTCTAATAGATTTAATCTTCGCAACTGGTGAGAAGGTCTCATCATAGTCAACTCCGGGAGTTTGAGTAAAGCCCTTCGCAACTAATCGCGCTTTATATGTGTGTACGTTTCCATCCACGTCGGTCTTCTTCTTCAAGATCCATTTACACCCAATGGTCTTACGTTCGGGCACATGATCAACCAAATTCCAAACTTGGTTATCATACATGGATTGGATACGCTATCCATTGCCTCTTTCCATTTCGCAGACTCCGGGCCTGCCATGGCTTCCTTATAGCTATTAGGTTCATCAAGATTTATTAGTGTACCATCACTAATATACGTGTCCCCTTTGGTAGTAATATGAAAACCATAAAACTGGGGATGAACTCTAACTCTATCAGAACGTCTAAGAGGTAAGGACTCGTCAATCGATTCAACCGGAGTTTCCTCCTCGGGTTGAGTGCCAGCGGTCGAGGTTCCTTCATCTATCGACTCTTGAATCTCTTCAAGCTCGATTTGCCTCCCACTTTCTCCTTGGCCTATGAGTTCTCGCTCTCGGAAAACTCCTCTCCTTGCAACGAAGACAACATTGTCCTTCGGTCTATAGAAGAGATATCCAAAGGATGTTTGCGGGTAGCCGATGAAAATACATCGCTCACTTCGAGGTTCGAGCTTGTCGTGAGTATCTCGTCTTACGAAAGCCTCACAACCCCAAACCTTGATATGTGCCAACGAGGGAGCTTTCCCTATCCACATCTCGTGAGGTGTTTTGGCAACCTTCTTAGTAGGGACTCGGTTAAGGATATGGGAGGCATTCTCTAAGGCATACCCCCAAAAAGAGATAGGTAGTGAAGCACGACTCATCATAGAGCGAACCATATCCAATAAGGTTCGATTACGCCTTTCTGCCACACCATTCAACTGCGGTGTCCTAGGAGGCGTCAATTGCGAAACTATTCCACACTCCTTGGGATAATCGTGGAATTCAAGACTTAGGTACTCTCCTCCTCGATCGGATCGAAGCATCTTGATTTTCCTGCCCAATTGATTCTCCACTTCATTCTTGAACTCTTTGAACTTTTCAAAAGTTTCTGACTTTTGATTGATTAAATAGATATACCCATATCTACTATAATCATCGGTAAAAGTCACGTAGAAGCGGTTCCCATCCTTCGTGGTTGATCTAAACGGTCCACATACATTGGTATGTATTAAGTCCAATAGATCCTCACCCCTTTCACACGTACTCGTGAAGGGTGATTTAGTCATCTTTCCAAGTAAACAAGACTCGCACGTGTCATCTTCCCTAAGGTCGAATGACTCCAACACTCCATCCTTTTGGAGTTGGGCTATGCGTTTCTTGTTGACATGTCCAAGACGACAATGCCACAAGGATGCTTTATCCATACTAGTGGAAGAATCTATGTTCAAAACATCATTTCCTAATTTATCAACAATCATAACAGTTTCATAAATTCCATTACATGGTATAGCTTCAAAGTAAAAGACACCATTTAGATAAGCCAAAATAGAACCATTCTCATTATTAAAAGAAAATCTAAAACCTTGTCTATATAAACCATGAAATGAAATGATGTTTCTAGCCATTTCTGGCGAATAGAAACAATTTTTCAAACCTAAACATAAATTATTCCTAAGCACTAAAGAATACACTCCAATCTTGGTCACAGGCGACGATCTTCTGTTCCCCATGATTAGATTGATTCTTCCTTGCTCCACATCCCTACTTCTTCTTAGTCCCTGCACATTAGAACAAATGTGATAACCACAACCGATATCAAGAACCCAAGAAATAGCATGATTAGAATCGTTAGATTTGATTGTATATATACCTGCGAAAGATGGCTTAAAGGTATTCCAGGCAGCTTCTCTTCCAATGTCCTATCTTGTGGCAGTGGTGGCACTCTGCCTCCTTCGGGTTAGGGTAGGGTTTAGCGGGATCAACTTTGGTCCCACTAGAAGAGACACCATCTCGGGCTTTAACCTTGCGATAGTTCTTAGACGAAGCCTTCCTCTTCTTTCCCTTTCCTTGACCAATAGCCAAGACAGGAGCAGCGGGTGGATTGGGAGTTGGTGCAACAGACTTGTCTTTGAAGTTGCTTTCAGCGACCCTCAAGAGACCTTGGAGTTTGCTTAGGGTGACCTCCTCTTTGTTCATGTGGTAGGTCATCCTAAATTGATTGTACATCGGAGGCAAAGAATGAAGCACCATGTCGATCGCCAAGTCTTCCCCAAAGTCAACATTTAACTTGCGAAGGCGGTCGACATACATTTGCATCTTTTGCAGGTGCACGGTAAGAGATTCTCCATGACCCATCTTAGCGGAAATCATGTTAGTGAAAATCTCATAACGCTCTTGTCTCGCGTTTTGGTGGTATCTCTCCAATAAGTCTTGATGCATCTCGTACGGGTACATGTCCTTGTAGGACTTTTGGAATTCGGAGTTCATGGTGGCTATCATGATGCAATGTACCTTCATTGCATCTCGCTCATGAGTTTCAAAAGCGGTAATTTCAGCCGGAGTAGTGATTTCAGGGTTGATCTTCTCGAGCTTCTCATCGAGGACATACTCCTTATTCTCATAGCGAGCAATGGTGCGAATGTATCTTATCCATTCGCTAAAGTTCGTTCCATCGAAGGTGACCTTTTGGCAAAGGCTCATCAACGTGAAAGAACTAGCAGCAGCGTTGTTTGCGTTCGACATCTATAAATAGAAAGGACAAAGATAGATTAGAATATGAATCCCTAATTATCACCCAATAAGAAAAATTAGGGCTAGGATCCAACAACAACATTTACATATTAGAAAAGGGATGTCGTAATCTAACATGAAAATAAATTGAAGGTAAGTGAATGGCAATTCACTAATTCTCCACCATAAAACCTAACTATTAGTTCTAAATGTATTGAGAATTCCTAGGTTCAGATGAGATTCATTGAAACTATTCAATGGCATGTTTAAATCTCGATATGCCCCTCTAGTTTGTGACTGGGATACCGAGGATCACAAAGCGGGTGTGAATTACCATGCAAATTCACATGGTGCCTTCATTGTAAGGATCACCTATTCGATGTGCCGGTAAACCACACACGCTCCATCGAACTATGATAAACAATGAATCACCCTTTGCCACCTTTTCTTAGAATCAATTAGTGTGCCGGTAAACCACACACACTCCACTAACTTCTTAGCAAGGGTGCAAAGTGTAATTTCATGGGATTGCATCAATTCACTTTTCCTAAAGTAACTAAGATTAGGAAATTTTAAAAATGTGTAGTTACTTTGTATTACTTATTATACTTTTAATGAGAGGATGAGGTTGCCCTATCCTACCCGTTCGGCTAACGACCCTCCACCGATCAAGCAAGCGGTGGGTGTGAGTGTACACCCATTAAGCGCCATTTTATAGGCCACAACCTTATACCGACCTTATAGATCGGCTTCGTGAATGAGGCCTACTAACGGTAAGACTAGCATTTTAGTTATACATATATATATATATATATATATATATATATATATATATATATATATATATATTATTCTAGTAATATTATATTAGTATAGGGTTGTATTTTAAACCTTTTAGAATCTAGGGTTTGAAATTTAAGTTGTCTAAATTAAACTTTTAATCACAAAATATAAATTTCAAAACTTGAGGACAAGTTTTAAACATTTAAAACAAGGAGGATCAAATAACAAATAATTTCAATTAACAATTAATATCATAATTATCTATATTTGATTTATTCAAGATTTCTTTCAAGATAATTACCAAAATAATCAAAATAATTAATTAATTATCATATAAGGAAATTAAATATTTTATCAGTTGATAAATATCTTTAATTAGATCAAGATTATAGTCATATATATCATAAAATCGGATTAGGGTTGATCTAATATGATTAAGGTAATTTTCCATAAGATAACCATGAAGAAATCCCGAATCTGGCCATTCCTGACGCTTGGACTCGCCGAGTTCACCAATGGACTCGCCGAGTCAGGCCAACTCGCCGAGTCCACTTTGGAACTCGCCGACTCCATGACTCAGAAACACAAAAATCGAATTTTGCAGTTTAGTTTCAGACAGTTAAGCAATAATTTAATGAAAACCAAGCTAGGCTCTAATACCACTGATGGGTTTTAGCCAAAAGAACTTTCCTATGTGCGCATGCAAAACCCTAATGCTTGGATCTAGGCTTTATAATTAAACATGCTTTGAATCCAAGACTTCTAATGACTATTTAGGTGTAATAACAATATTGGAACAGATCTAGAATCATACCTTTGAATTCCTTGTTGATCTTGTTGTCTTGGAGCTTCTAGAGTCACAATTGTCACTCCTCTAATGGCTTACAAACACCAACTAGCAAGGAGGATGATTTGGGAGAGAGAAGAGGGGAGGAAATCGGCCAGGGTTCTCTTACTTTAGATGAAGTGCCGATTTACTTATGCCATAGGGTCTATTTATACTTGTAGACTCCTCAAGGGTTACAACCTAAACCCTAATTGGATAATCTTCTCTTAAGGCTATCCAAATCCATTCCTTAGATAAGCAATGGACGATTCAAGCTATCCTTTAGCTTCTAGAATCCGTCCAATCCATATCTATATGGATTTACAGTCTAAAGTTTAACTATCAAAAAATTGACAGTTTATACCCTCTTATTTAATTAATCTCTTTAAGTCACCAAATTAATTCCAATTAATTCTATGACTTATATTAATCAAATAACAATATATTATTCTTTATATTATTCTCATAATATACTAATAATATTTACTCTCTCTTAATAAATCATCCTATCAAGTTGCTATGGTGAAGGCAACCCAAAAGGACCATGCACAACCGGGTCAATTACTTGCCTAATATAGTTGCAGCCTTAGACACTATTCCAACACCTTCAACTCTAGAAGGCTTAAAACACATGCATGACTCCAAAGTAACATCCAAGATGGGAACTTTATGGCTCTACATCACTAATAACACTGAAAAGGGACAGATCTCGGACCATGGAGTACTTTACACTCATAAAGTCTCCACCTTTGGGGTTTTTAGCCCTAAAAATGACACATACAACAACAACCAAAATAAGAGGAAAGTTTTGAACTTTATACCTCCAAGAGTAGCTCTTTCCTCTGTAGATCTCAGATCCAAAATGGCACCTCAAGCTTTAGCCTCCAAGTTCTCCTTTCCTTCTTCTTCACCAAGCCTCTAAAGCACCAACAAGCTCAAATCAACACTCTCACACACTAAGAACGATGGGGCTCTCTTTTAGGGTTTCACTCACTGATATGGAGGCTAAGGAATGAGCCATAACACCCTTTAAATAGTGCACAAGGAGGATTAGGGTTTTTGCACCTGGGCCGGGTACGCCCGGCGTAACTCTAGGTACGCCCAGCGTACCTTGCTGACTCCGCGTCCAAATTAAGCACGTGAGTACGCGCAGCGTACCCCCTTGGTACGCCCATCGTACTCACTTGCTATACATTCTCCACTCAAGGACTAAACATGACAATACAATAAAGAACAAGGATGAAAGATATGCACCTGAATCTCGGGGTGTTACAATTCTCCCCCACTAGAACTAGACTTCGCCATCGAATTCTCATTCCTCGAACAACTCTGGATGTTGCCCTCGCATCTCCGACTCTGACTCCCAAGTCATCTCGGATCCCTTCCGATGTTGCTACTGAACCAAAACCAAAGGCACCTCCTTGTTCCTCAAAACCTTAATCTTCCGATCTCTGATTGCCACCGGTCTCTCAGCATAATTCAGGCTCGCATCCACCTGAATATCCTCCAATGGTACCACTGCCAACTCATCGGCTATACACTTCCGCAATTGCGACACGTGGAAAGTGTCATGGATCTGACCTAACTCTGCAGGTAGCTCCAACCGGTAGGCTACCCTGCCTACCCTTGCAATTATCCGAAAAGGACCGATATAACGGGGCCCCAACTTGCCCCACTTCCTGAATCGGATCACTCCTTTCCAAGGAGAGACCTTCAGGAGTACAAAGTCGCCGACCTGGAACTCGAGCTCGGACCGGCGCCTGTCCGCATAAATCTTCTGACGACTCTGAGCGGTCAATTACCTCTGCCTGACATGCTGTATTTGCTCAGTCGTCTGCAGCACAATCTCTGTACTACCTAGAACACGCTGCCCGACCTCACCCCAGCAAATGGGAGTCCGACACCTCCTCCCATACAACAGCTCAAAGGGTGGCATACCAATGCTCGAATGATGGCTGTTGTTGTAGGAAAACTCTGCCAAGGGAAAATATGTGTCCCAACTCCCCCCGAAATCCAACACACACGCCCGGAGCATATCCTCGAGCGTCTGAATTGTCCTCTCATTCTGTCCGTCAGTCTGGGGGTGATATTCGGTACTAAAATGCAGCCTAGTACCCAACTCCTCATGAAACTTCTTCCAGAATCTGGAAGTGAAACGCACATCTCGGTCTGAGACAATCGAGATCGGCACTCCATGCCGAGATACCACTTCCTTCACGTATATCTCTGCCAAATTCTCTGCGGAAGAGCTCTCACTGATAGCAAGGAAGTGGGCGCTCTTTGTCAACCTGTCCACAATCACCCAAATTACATCGACTCCCCTAGTAGTCCTTGGTAATTTGGTGATAAAATCCATGTTAATCTGTTCCCAGTTCCATTCGGGAACCTCCAACGGTTGCAACTTACCATGCAGTCTCTGGTGCTCGGATTTAACCCTACGGCAGGTTAAGCACCTCTCAACAAACCATGCGACATCCCTCTTCATACATAGCCACCAATACTCCCTCCTCAGGTCTAAATACATCTTAGTGGCCCCAGGATGGATCGAGAACTTCGACCGATGAGCCTCTTCCATCAAAATGGTACGCGTCCCTCCCACAAACGGTACCCAGATACGCCCCTGAAAAGTCATAAGCCCCCGGCCATCGGTAACGAACTCCGATACCAACCCAACAACTCGCTCTTTCTTCTGCATCTCAGGCTGCACAGCCTCAGCCTGTGCCCCACGAATGGCGTCCAACACCGGAGCTATCACGGTCAATCTCAAACATACATCTCGCAACGGGGTGCTCTCCGCCCTTCGGCTCAGTGCATCGGCTACAACATTAGCCTTGCCCGGGTGGTACAGGATCTCACAGTCATAATCATTGACCACGTCCAACCACCTCCTCTGTCGCATGTTTAGGTTGGGCTGATCCATCAAATACTTCAGGCTCTTGTGGTCCGTGTATATCGTACACCGAACCCCGTACAGATAGTGACGCCAAATCTTGAGGGCGAACACCACTACCCCCAACTCAAAGATCGTGGGTGGGATACCTCGTCTCATGAGGCTTCAGCTGCCTCGATGCGTATGCTATCACATGCCCTCTCTGCATCAGCACTGCTCCCAACCCTAAGATCGATGCATCACAATACACCACAAAGTCTTATATCCCCTTCGGGAGGGCTAACACTGGGGCTTCACATAGCCTCTGGTGAAGCGTCTCAAAGGAGGTCTGCTGCTCTGGTCCCCATGAAAAAGTGACACCCTTCCAGGTTAACCTGGTAAGTGGCACGGGGATCTTGGGGAAATCCCTGATAAATCTTCGATAATAGCCTGCCAACCCCAAGAAACTCCTGATCTCGGACGGTGACCTCGGCACCTCCCAACTCATCACTGCCTCCACCTTGGCCGGGTCGACCAAAATCCCCTTCTGGTTAACGAGGTACCCTAGGAACTGGACCTCTCGCAACCAGAAATCACACTTGGAGAATTTGGCGTAAAGCCTCTCCGATCTCAGAACTCCGAGGATCTCCCTCAAATGCTCCTCATGCTGCTCTCTGGATCTCGAATACACCAAAATATCGTCGATGAATACGATCACCGACCGATCCAACATCGGCCTGCACACTCTGTTCATGAGATCCATGAACATTGCCGAGGCATTGGTGAGTCCGAAAGGCATCACCACAAACTCATAATGCCCATAACGAGTCTTGAACGCTGTCTTCTAGATGTCCTCATCTCGCACCCTTACCTGATGATACCCCGACCTCAAATCGATCTTGGAGAACCAAGATGCTCCCTGCAACTGATCAAACAAATCATTGATCCTTGGCAATGGGTAATGGTTCTTCACCGTCAGCTTGTTCAACTCCCGGTAATCAATGCACATCCGGTGTGAACCATCCTTCTTCTTGACAAAAAGGATAGGTGCTCCCCACGGCGAGCTGCTCGGCCGAATAAACCCCTTCCCCAACAGCTCCTGAAGCTGCGAGGATAACTCTTGCATCTCTGGAGGTGCAAGGCGATAGGGCACCTTGGCAATAGGCGCGGCCCCCGGAACCAAATCGATACTGAACTCCACTTGCCTCACGGGAGGCACACCCGACAACTCCTTTGGAAATACATCCGGGAACTCACGCACTATCGGAACCTCCTCAACTGAACTCGGTCTCCCTGAATCAACCCGCGTATCCATCACATACGCCACAAAGCCCTTACAGCCCTGCTGTAGACACTGCCTCACCCTAGCGGCCGAACAAAACGTTGACCCAGAACGTGTACCCTCGTCGTACACCATAAGAACTCCCCCACTAGGGTCTCGTATGGTCACCAGCTGTCGCTCGCAGTCGATAACCGCGCCGAATCTACTCAACCAGTCCATGCCCACAATGACACAGACATCACCCATCGCAATAGGAATCAAATCAATCGGGAACTCAACACCGAAAATCTCGAATACACACTCTCGGATCACCTCTGTGGCATAAATCACCCTCTCGTCAGCTATGGAAACTCTCAGAGGCCGGCTCAACGCCTCACGACTAACACTGATATGCTGACTAAAAGCCAAAGATACAAAAGACCGACTCGCACCCGAGTCAAATAACACCAAGGCAGGTACAGAATTCACAAGAAAAGTACCTACGCATAACATAATATAAGAACAATATCTCAACATCAAAATAAATACATGAAAGAATACATACCAGTCACGACATCGGGCGCTGCGCGGACCTCCTCCGCGGTCAACTGAAAGGCTCTCCCTCGTGCCCTCGGCGCTTCGGCCTTCACTGGCCGACTCTCGGTAGCTCTGATGGCGGCAGGGGCAGATCCCTGAGGTGCTCCCTGTGCTGATCCTCGCAACTGCGGACACTCTTCCTTCCGGTGTCCGGTCTGGTTGCAATGAAAACATACTGCAAACCCCTTGGGGCAGTCCTTGGCCATATGCCCCTCCTTGCCACATTTGTAGCAAGACCCTGCTCTGCACACTCCGTCGTGGCTCTTGCCGCACTTGCCACAAGTGCGGCCCCTCTGGTTCCCTGATCTCGAATCGGCGGGCTTGGCCCGCTTGGCTACCGGCTGGGACTGTGCCGGTCGCCGATCCCTCCCCTGAGACTCAGCCTCCTCCCTAGCCTGAGTCTCCAGCTCTATCTCCCTCTTCCGGGCATTTGCCTGAAGCTCGGAAAATGTCCGGTACGTCGAGTTCGCCACGAACTCACGTATGTCCCTCCTCAGAATGCTCAAATATCGACTCATACGTGCCTGCTCGGAGGACACATGCTCTGGGAAGAACATCGCCCGCTCATGAAACATCCTCGTGATCACAGTAACAGACGCAGTACCCTGCTTGAGGGTCAGAAACTCCTGGGCCAAACGCTCCCTCTCCATCTGGGGAACGTACTCATCTCGGAACATAGCAGTGAACCTCTCCCAGGTCACTGCTGCAAGCTTAGCAGGCGTAAAGTGCGCCGTCACAAATTTCCACCAGTCCTTTGCCCCCAACCGAAGCTGGTTCAACGCGAACCGGACTCTCAAATGCTCAGGAGATGAGCAAGTGAAGAAACACCCCACTATGTATGAAATCCATCTCATCGCCGCAATCGGGTCCTGGGTCCCGTCAAACTCCGGTGGTTTCGTGTTGCTGAACTCTCGGAACAGCAACGCATCACCACCCTGTGGCCTCGTCGCAGCAATGGCTGCAGTAGCTGCAGCAACAGCAGCCTCAGAAAGAGTAGCGTACTTCTCATCAAATGTCTCTATCAATGTGGTCTTGATAGACCCGAACATCTCTGGTATCTCTGCCCTGATGGCTGCAGCCACCTCCTCCTGGATGATCCTACGGATCTCCTCATCCCTCGTGTCACTGGTCCCTGATGTCTGGCGAGTCCTAACCATGATCTCTCTCTCTGAAGTACAACATAAGAATAATATCAGGGACTCGCTCGAGTATACTCACACTCGAGGACTCCATCCTACTTGTTCCCTGGTACTCCAAAGATTCTTACTTGGACTGTGCACTGACCCGGTGTCTTCAGTAGTATGGGCCCAATACTACTGTCCACACCGCATCAGCATCCACCCCAAGTCCTCCTCCCAGAGTCCCAAGTCCCAAGCACTCTACTCTCTCTAATCATATGATACTCGCAACAGATCTCTCAAAATCTCCTCGCTGCTACCTAACCACTCTGAAATATTCATAGCAGCAAGACTCCTAGACTCAGGCATCACATATCAGGCCACTCTAGTCCTAATAAGAATACCTACTCTACTCTAGCATGCATATCATAGCTCATCAGATCATATATTATAACACTTATAATGATGGTATTTTGGGAAATCACCGTTCGGGCGCTGGCTGGTCGTACACACGACTCTGCTCTGTTTATCTCACAAGTTCTTCTTTTGAAAACTTGTTTTATTATCAAAAATTTTCTCAAATCCTCGGTTTGAGTTCAGATACGCCCGAAGGTGCACCCGAATCCCTCAAACCTAGGCTCTGATACCAACTTGAAACACCATAAAAATTAAAACAATTTTTCACTTTTGAAAAACACATTTTTAATTAAACAATTCGTTCACAAAACGTCATAAAATCAAGTTTTCAAATCACAATGTCTCCCAAGATCAAAATTCATCCAATTCCCATATGTGTGTACGAATCAAGTCGGCGCCTTCCTGCGGTCATCACTGGTACCTGAAACACATAACACTGAACACTATAAGCATAAGCTTAGTGAGTTTCCCCAAAATACCACAATAATCACATAATAGCCACTCGAGGCTGTAACTCTGTTGACCCTCTACTCAATGTGTCTCAGTAAGGCCCTCCAGCCCCAACTCTCCGTGGGCCCTCTGGCCCTAACTCTAGGGACCCGAAAGTCCCAACTCTGTAACTCTGAATCATGCATATCACAATAAATCACAACACATAATAACATGCAATCACACTGGCATATAACTCTATAATACTCTGTCTCTTAACTCTATTACCACACTAGGTAAAGTATAGTGAGAAGACTCACCTCGGGTATCTCGGTAAATCTCTGACTCGGTAAATGCTGGCCTAGCCTCCGTCTAATCATATAAAAATAATACTCTATTTAGTATAACTCTCAAGGCTAGACTATGCTCTCTTATGACACTCTCAGAAAGGTAAAAGACCATTTTACCCCTCCCATAGCTCAAAGGCCCCATAATAGACCATACCCTAAAAGTCAACCAAAAGTCAACTCTCCGAGTTACGCTGCGCGTACCAGATGTGTACGCTGGGCGTACCCGGCTGCACCACAAAATCGGGGACTGCCTCCCAGTACGCGGCGCATACTAGGAATTACGCTCGGTGTACTCCCCTGCATCAGCCTCTTGCTCTTGAGGTCTTAATCAGTTAAGACCTACGTCCATATTTTAGATCTGACCCCTTCTAAGCCCCTTAATCCATAAAGTTGATGACTTTAAGCCTTTGCATGGTTGAACAAGTCACTAACTCCCAAAATGATCCAACCTTCAACTCTAGAAGGCTTAAAACACATGCATGACTCCAAAGTAACATCCAAGATGGGAACTTTATGGCTTTACATCACTAATAACACTGAAAGGGGACATATCTCGGACCATGGAGTACTTTACACTCATAAAGTCTCCACCTTTGGGGTTTTTAGCCCTAAAAATGACACATACAACAACAACCAAAAGAAGAGGAAAGTTTTGAACTTTATACCTCCAAGAGTAGCTCTTTCCTCTGTAGATCTCAGATCCAAAATGGCACCTCAAGCTTTAGCCTCCAAGTTCTCCTTTCCTTCTTCTTCACCAAGCCTCTAAAGCACCAACAAGCTCAAATTAACACTCTCACACACTAAGAATGATGGGGCTCTCTTTTAGGGTTTCACTCATTGATATGGAGGATAAGGAATGAGCCATAACACCCTTTAAATAGTGCACAAGGAGGATTAGGGTTTTTGCACCTGGGCCGGGTACGCCCGGCGTAACTCTAGGTACGCCCAGCGTACCTTGCCGACTCCGCATCCAAATTAAGCGCGTGAGTACGCGCAGCGTACCCCCTTGGTACGCCCAACGTACTCACTTGCTATACATTCTCCACTCAAGGACTAAACATGACAATACAATAAAGAACAAGGATGAAAGATATGCACCTGAATCTCGGGGTGTTACAGTGTTAGAAGGTGTGGGAACCTTTATAGCCATGCAAAGGCTTAAAGGTTTCGACTTTATGGATTAAGAGGTATTAGAATGGCCAGATCTGGAATGTGAGATCATGTCTTAACTGTTTAAGACACTAAAATGAGGAAAGTAAGAAACTGGGATTTACGCTAGGCGTAATCCCAGTACGCGTCGCGTAGGGGGTCGTGTTCCCCGATTCTAGAGTGCAAGGGTACGCCCGCGTACAGGAGTTGGTACGCCCTGCGTACTGCTTGTTGTTGACTTTTGTTGACTTTTGGGGTTTTGGTCAACATGTGGACTTTTGAGTCAGGGAGGGGTAAAATGGTCTTTTAGCCTTCTGTGGGATTGTAGAAAGGGGTGTAGTATAGCCTTGAGAGTCGTTAATGATTTGGAATGATTATTTGTTGTGATTAGGCGAGGCTAGGTCGTTGTTTCGAGATTCAGAGATATCGAGCACGTCGTGAGATACTAGATATCATACGAGGTGAGTCTTCTCACTATACTGTACCTGGAAGGGTACCTATGTTTGACCGGAAGGTCTGGTATGCTATGAGATATATGCATTATATGCTATAAATTGTCTGTTTCGTATGCACTATGTATATGATATGTATGCTATGCTTGATATGGGCCGGAAGGCATTATGATATGGGCTGGAAGGCATTATGATGTGGACCGGAAGGTCAGGGAGTTATGGACCGGAAGGTCGACACGGGTAAGACCAAAAGGTTTACCGGGTTGGGATGGAAGTCCCGTGAGACACATGGACCGGAAGGTCATGTGGAGTATGGACTGGAAAGGTGTATGTGTTGGAATAGTGTCTAAGGCTACAACTATATTAGGCAAGTAATTGACCCGGTTGTGCATGGTCCTTTTGGGTTGCCTTCACCATGGCAACTTGATAGGATGATTTATTAAGAGAGAGTAAATATTATTAGTATATTATGAGAATAATATAAAGAATAATATATTGTTATTTGATTAATATAAGTCATATAATTAATTGGAATTAATTTGGTGACTTAAAGAGATTAATTAAATAAGAGGGTATAAACTGTCAATTGTTTGATAGTTAAACTTTAGACTGTAAATCCATATAGATATGGATTGGACGGATTCTAGAAGCTAAAGGATAGCTTGAATCGTCCATTGCTTATCTAAGGAATGGATTTGGATAGCCTTAAGAGAAGATTATCCAATTAGGGTTTAGGTTGTAACCCTTAAGGAGTCTACAAGTATAAATAGACCCTATGGCATAAGGAAATCGGCACTTCATCTAAAGTAAGAGAACCCTGGCCGATTTCCTCCCCCCTCCTCTCTCCCAAATCATCCTCCTTGCTATTTGGTGTTTGTAAGCCATTAGAGGAGTGACAATTGTGACTCTAGAAGCTCCAAGACAACAAGATCAACAAGGAATTCAAAGGTATGATTCTAGACCTGTTTCAATACTGTTATTACACCTAAATAGTCATTAGAAGTCTTGGATTCAAAGCATGTTTAATTAGAAAGCCTAGATCCAAGCATTAGGGTTTTGCATGCGCACATAGGAAAGTTCTTATGGCTAAAACCCATCAGTATGTGTGTAAGTGGTATATTGGGGAACTCACTAAGCTTCTTGCTTACAGTGTTTAAGTGTAATGTGTTTCAAGTACTAGTGAGGACCATGGGAAGGCGCCGGCATGACTCGTACACAATCACAAGTGGATTTGGATATGTTTGATCTTGGGATTGATATGTTTTGTATTATGATAATGTTACATTGGATTCTATGGTTTGTCTTGAACGAAATTATGTTTTTAAGAAATGAAAAATTGTTTTGAAAATTTACGTTGTTACAAGTTGGTATCAGAGCCTTGGTTTGAGGGATTAGGATGCACCTTCGGGCATAACTAAACTCAAACTGAGGATTTGAGAAAATTTTCAAACGATAAAAACTAATTTTTCTAAAAAGCAAGAGATTTTGAGACAACCAGAGCGGAGCAGTGTGTACGGTCAGCCAGCGCCCGAACGGTGAACCCCCAAAATGCCCTTACGTTATGTGTTATGAGATATGATATGTTATATTATGCATGCTAGAGTTGGATAGGTAGTCATATTAGGACTAGAGTGGCCTGATTTTATGATGCCTTAGCCTAGGAAGAATTGTGTTGCTATGTGATGCTTGAGAGCGAGTAGGTAGCAGTGAGGGGCTGATAAGAGGTCTACCGAAGGGTAGCCTATGCCAGTGAGATATAGAGTACTTGTGATCTGGGATCCAAGGAGGAGGACTTAGGGTGAATACTGATGCGGTGTAGGCGGTAGTATAAGGGCCCGTACTACTGAAGACACTGGAGCAGTGTGCACTCTAAGTAAGAATCCTTTGGGTACTAAGGAACAAGTAGGGTCGAGTTATTGAGTGCGAGCATGCTCGAATGAGACTTTGATATTATTATGTTATATTTCAGAGACATCATGGTTGGGACACGCCACAGAACTGAGGCGAGCGGTGTGAGTGATGAGGAGCTTCGTCAGATGATCCACGATGAGGTGGTTGCGGCGATCAGGGCCGAGATTCCGGAGATGTTTGGGTCTATCAAGACCACACTGATTGAGACTTTCGATGAGCGGTACGCCGCGGTGACTGAGGCTGCAGCTGCTGCAGCTACAGCAGCTGTGGCTGCTGCCAGGCCTCAAGGAGGTGACTCGTTGTTGTTCTGGGAGTTCAGCAACACGAAGCCACCTGAGTTTGATGGGACTCAGGATCCGATCGTTGCGATGAGATGGATTGATGATATTGAGGGATGCTTCTATACGTGTTCATGTCCGGAGCATCTGAGGGTACGGTTCGCTTTGAACCAGCTTCGCTTGGGAGCGAAGGATTGGTGGAAGTTTGTGACAGCGAGCTTCACTCTTGTAGAGATTTCAGCGGTGACCTGGGAGAGGTTCACCACCATGTTCAGAGACGAGTATGTTCCCCCGGTGGAGAGGGAACGGTTGGTTCAGGAGTTCTTGACCCTCAAGCAGAGTAATGATTCAGTTACTATGGTCACCTGGAAGTTTCATGAGAGGGCGATGTTCTGCCCTAAGCAGGTGTCTACTGAGCAGGCACGGATGAGCCGGTATTTGGGAATTCTGAGGAGGGACATTCGGGAGTTCGTGTCGAACTCGACGTACCGGACATTTGCTGAGCTCCAATCAAATTCCCGGAAGAGGGAGATTGAGTTGGAGACTCAGGCCAGGGAGGAGGCCGAGTCTCAGAGGATGGATCGGCGGCCGGCTCAGTCTCAGCTGGCAGCCAAGCGGACCAAGTTCGCTAATTTGAGGACTGGAGGCCAGAAGGGCCGTACTTGCAGGAAATGCGGCAAGGTTCATGAGGGGGCCTGTCGATCGGGTGCTTGCTACAAATGTGGCAAGGAGGGGCATATCGCCAAGGATTGCCCCAAGGGATTTATGGTTTGCTTTCATTGCAACCAAACTGGCCATTGGAAGGCCGAGTGTCCACAGTTGTATCAGGGGTCATCACATGGATCTGCACCTGCTTCTAGGGTTACCGAGGTTCGATCAGTGAAGGCCGAGGCTCCGAAGGATCGTGGGAGAGCTTTCCAGTTGACTGCGAAGGAGGTCCGCGCAGCGCCCGATGTTGTGGCCGGTATGTATTCTGTATTTATCTTTTTTGTTGAGATATTGTGCTTATATGATGATATGCGTAGGTACTTTTCTTGTGAGTTCTGTACCTGCTTTGGTGTTATTTGACTCGGGTGCGAGTCGGTCATTTGTTTCCTTGGCATTTAGTCATCACATTAGTATCCGTCGAGAGGCGTTGAGTCGACCTCTGCGAGTTTCCATAGCTGACGAGCGAGCAGTGTATGCTACGGATCTGATTCGAGGATTGATATTGCCATATTTATACTTATTTTTAGGCAATATTTAAGTACATTTTTGTTTAGAATAATGATACTTATGACTTTAAATTGTTATTTTCTGTCAATATAAAGGATTTTCGAAGAGAGGGACCAAAAATGCCAAAATGTGGAACATGGGAGGCTTGGAAGACAAGAAAATAATAAATTCACGATAAACACTCAGTTCACGACGTGGTAATCAAGCCCACGATGTGGCACGACTGTTCTAGAAGATAAACATCGCGACGCGGAGGATTTCCTTGAAGGATACGGATTGCTTGAAGCCCACGACGTGGCACATCTGGCCACGACGTGGTGCGGGTTTTTGAGGATTATATAAGTCCTCCTGATTATTACGAAAAGGGAGGCTTTTAGCAGAAGAAAAAGAGTTCCAGGAGACGAATAAGAACGAAAGAAAGGTTCTGGAAGAGGGTTTTCAACACCAAAAGAAGTAAAGGTTTATTTTTTAGTTAAATAAGAACACGTCTTTCATTAGTTTTAGATGTGTTGATTTATCTGCTATGATGAGCAGCTGAATCTAGCTACTCTTGTTTAGCTAGATGAAGCTTTGAACTTATGAATAGTTATATGTTTATGGATTGAATTTAGTTGGTAAAGAAATTGCTTGTGTTTGATTTGTATAGCCTAGCATGTTATTACTCGTTTATCTAATTGCTTGATTGCATGTTCTGTGTAGCTTAGTGACCATTAAACTGCATGAACCTGTTTACCTAATAATTTAGTGAACATTGAATTGTTAGAGCTAGGATTGACCAATCTTAGTTAGCAATTAGAATAAATAAAGCTTAGCTGTGCTAAAGAACGTGTATTGTGACCATAATTGCGTTTATACAACAAATCTTACATAGCATATTTACATTCATAATTAGTTCTGTGTTTAATTATGTGTGAACATACATGGTTTGACATGAATTAGTTAATTATTGGTAAGATAGAACTAAATTACTAATACAACTAAAAACCAACTTAATAATCTGTAATCATTAGCTAGCCATAAGGGAGAAGTTGATTCAAAACTAAACAAGAGTGTGTTTTTATTTATTGAATTTGAATTAAGTTAATCTGATCTTGTAAAACCAGATAAAAACCCTTATTAAACTTGTTAATAAATTAGGTTAATTTAATAGTAAGTAAATTAATTAGAACACCGTTCCCTGTGATCGACACCCGACTTACCCAAGCTATACTGTAATCTGACTAGCTACTGCCTATAAGTGCATAGTTAGTTAAGTTTGTTAGGTTATAAATATTAAAATTAGTGAGTACTTTTGTGCACATCAAGGATGTATCCTTGAGATCTTCGGTGTGGAGTTCCCGATAGATCTGGTCCCGATTACGATGGGGGACGTGTGTGCTATAGTGGGCATGGATTGGTTGAGCCGATTTGGAGCGGTTATAGACTGCGAGTGTCAGTTGGTGACGATATGAGACCCCAGTGGGGGAGTACTTACGGTGTATGGAGAGGGAACCCGATGTGGGTCAGCGTTTTGCTCGGCTGCCAGGGCGAGACGGAGTTTGCAGCAGGGCTGCAGTGGATTCGTACCCTATGTGATGGACACGCGAATGGCCGCTGGGAGGCCAGGTTCGATTGATGAGGTTCCGATAGTGTGCGAGTTCCCGGATGTTTTTCCCGAGGAATTGTCGGGTATGCCTCCCGAGAGGCAAATGGAGTTCCCTATCGATTTGGTTCCGGGAGCAGTGCCTTATCGCCTCGCGTTGCCAGAGATGCAGGAGTTATCCTCGCAGCTTCAGGAGCTGCTGGGGAAGGGGTTTATTCGACTGAGTAGCTCGCCTTGGGGAGCACCGATCCTTTTTGTCAAGAAAAAGGATGGTTCACACCGGATGTGTATTGATTACCGGGAGTTGAACAAGTTAACGGTCAAGAACCGTTATTCGTTGCCGAGGATTGATGATCTGTTCGATTAGTTGCGGGGGGCGTCTTGGTTCTCCAAGATAGACTTGAGGTCGGGTTATCATTATATGAGGGTTCGGGATGAAGATATCCAGAAGACAGCGTTCAGAACTCGTTATGGGCATTACGAGTTCGTGGTGATGCCTTTTGGGCTCACCAATGCACCAGCTATGTTCATGGATCTCATGAACAGGGTGTGCAAACCGATGTTGGATCGGTCGGTGATCGTATTCATTGATGATATTTTGGTGTATTCGAGGTCTAGAGAACACCATGAGGAGCATTTGAGGGAGATCCTTGGAGTTCTGAGATCGGAGAGGCTTTATGCCAAATTCTCCAAGTGTGAGTTCTAGTTATGAGAGGTCCAGTTCTTGGGAAATCTCGTCAACCAGAATGGGATATTGGTCGATCCGGCCGAGATTGAGGCGGTCATGAGGAGGGAGGTGCCGAGATCGCCCACCGAGATCAGGAGCTTTCTAGGATTGGCCGGCTATTATCGAAGATTTATTAGGGATTTCTCCAAGATCTCCGTGCCACTCACCAAGTTGACCCGGAAGGGTGTCGCTTTTTCCTGGGGTCCGGAGCAGCAGACCTCATTTGAGACACTTCGCCAGAAGTTGTGCGAAGCCTCGGTGCTCGCACTCCCGGAAGGGATGGAGGATTTTGTGGTGTACTGTGATGCATTGATATACGGGTTGGGGGCAGTGCTTATGCAGAGGGGGCATGTGATAGCATATGCATCGAGGCAGCTGAAGCCTCATGAGTCTGGGTATCCCACCCATGACCTGGAGCTGGGGGCTGTGGTGTTCGCCCTCAAGATCTGGGGTCACTATCTGTATGGGGTTCGGTGTACCATATACACGGACCACAAGAGTTTGAAGTACTTGATGGATCAGCCCAACCTGAATATGCGCCAGAGGAGATGGTTGGATGTGGTAAAGGATTATGATTGTGAGATTCTGTACCACCCGGGCAAGGCTAATGTTGTAGCCGATGCCTTGAGCCGTAGGGCGGAGAGCGCCCCGATACGAGACGTTTGTATGATGTTGACAGTGATGACTCCGGTGTTGGACACCATTCGAGGGGACCCAGGCGGAGGCCGTGAGACCGGAGAACCGCAAAAGGGAGCGGGTGATCGGGCAGGTATCGGAGTTCGTTACCGATAGTCGAAGACTTATGACTTTTCAGGGTCAGATTTGGGTGCCGTTTGTGGGCGGAACGCGTACCATCTTGATGGAGGAGGCCCATAGATTGAGGTTCTCAGTCCATCCCGGGGCCACTAAGATGTTTTTGGACCTGAAAAGGGAATATTGGTGGCCCTATATGAAGATAGATGTCACATGGTTCGTGGAGAGGTGCTTGACCTGTCGCAAGGTTAAGGCCGAGCACCAGCGTCCACATGGTAAGTTGCAGCCATTAGAGATTCCCGATTGGAAGTGGGAATAGGTTACCATGGATTTTATCACCAAATTGCCAAGGACTGCAAGAGGTGTCGATGCGATTTGGGTGATTGTGGACAGGTTGAAGAAGAGCGCTTACTTTCTTTTTATCGGTGAGAGCTCTTCTGCTGAGAGGCTAGCAGAGTTGTACGTGAGGGAGGTGGTATCGCGGCATGGGGTTTCGATCTCGATTGTCTCAGACCGAGATGTGTGTTTTACTTCCAGATTTTGGAAGAAGTTTCACGAGGAGTTGGGTACGAGGCTGCATTTCAGTACCGCATACCACCCACAGACGAACGGACAGAGTGAGCGGACGATTCAGACGCTCGAGGACATGCTTCGGGCATGCGTATTGGATTTTAGAGGGAGTTGGGACACGTATTTGCCCTTGGCTGAGTTTTCCTCTAACAACAGCCATCACTCAAGCATTGGTATGCCACCCTTTGAGCTGTTGTATGGGAGGAAGTGTCGGACCCCCATTTGCTGGGGTGAAGTAGGGCAACATGTGATGGGTAGTACAGAGATAGTGCTTCGGATGACAGAACAGATACAGCAGGTCAGACAGAGGTTGTTGACCGCTCAAAGTCGCCAGAAAAATTATGCAGATAGGCGACGATCCGAGCTCGAGTTTCAGATTGGGGATTTTGTGCTCCTGAAGGTGTCTCCTTGGAAAGGAGTGATTTGATTCAGGAGGAGGGACAAGCTGGGGCCCCGGTATATTGGGCCATTTAGAGTGATTACGAGGGTAGGCAGAGTAGCATATCGATTGGAGCTACCTGCGGAGTTGAGCCAGATTCATAATACCTTCCATGTGTCTCAGTTGAGGAAGTGTATAGCCGACGAGTCGGTGGTAGTGCCACTGGAGGATATTCAGGTGGATGCGGGCCTGAATTATGTCGAGAGACCAATTGCGATTCGGGATCGGAAGATCAAGGTTCTGAGGAACAAGGAGGTACCGTTGGTGCAGGTTCAGTAGCAGCATCAGAAGGGATCCGAGCTAACGTGGGAGTCAGAGTCAGAGATGCGGGAGCAGCATCCGGAGTTGTTTTCGGTATAAGACTTCGAGGGCGAAGTCTGGTTCTAGTAGGGGAGAATTGTAACATCCCTAAATTCAGGTTCAACCATTTAACCCTTCTTCTTTTCCAAGTTGTCATGTTAGGTCCCTTTGTGTAAATGCTAAGCTTGTGAGTACGCTGGGCATACTAAGGAGTACGCTGCGCGTACTCGCGCGCTTATTTTGTACGCGGATTCATCCGGGTACGCTGGGCATACCTAAGGTTACGTCGGGCGTAACCGGCCCAGATGAAAACCCCTAATATGACTTGAGGGCTATAAAAGGAATGAGATGGTCTTGTCTCTCAGCCACCATCTTACAGAAAGAAACCCTAAGAGAGTATTCCCTTCTTCCTTAGCTTGTGTGTGAGTGTTCTAAGCTTCAAAGTGCCATTTCAAGGTGGTGAAAGAGAAAAGGAGGCCATTGTAGAAGCTAGAAATTGGTGGACAAGAGTAGATCTGAGGTCTACAAAGGTTGGAGCTTCTTCCTGAGGTATAAAGTTCAGAACTTGCCTTGTTATTTGTGTTGTGTGCTTCTTGGACCAAATTCTAGGGTTTTTGGTCCCAAGATGGAGACTTTATGAGCAAATAGTCTCCATTGGCCTAGATCTATCATATTTCAGGACTATATGGGTTGTGTGTTCATAAAAATGCAATCTTGGACATGAATGTTGAGCCATGCATGAGATCTAGACTTTTGGAGGAGAAAGGAAAGGTGTTAGAAGGTGTAGGAACCTTTATAGCCATGCAAAGGCTTAAAGGTTTCGACTTTATGGATTAAGAGGTATTAGAATGGCCAGATCTGGAATGTAAGATTATGTCTTAACTGTTTAAGACACTAAAATGAGGAAAGTAAGAAACTGGGATTTACGCTGGGCGTAATCCCAGTACGTGCTGCGTAGGGGGTCGCGTTCCCTGATTCTGGAGTGCAAGGGTACGCCCCGCGTACAGGAGTTGGTACGCCTCGCGTACTGCTTGCTGTTGACTTTTGTTGACTTTTAGGGTTTTGGTCAACATGTGGACTTTTGAATCAGGGAGGGGTAAAATGGTCTTTTACCCTTCTGTGGGATTGTAGAAAGGGGTGTAGTATAGCCTTGAGAGTCGTTAATGATTTGGAATGATTATTTGTTGTGATTAGGCGAGGCTAGGTCGTTGTTTCGAGATTCAGAGATATCGAGCACGTCGTGAGATACTAGACATCATACGAGGTGAGTCTTCTCACTATACTGTACCTGGAAGGGTACCTATGTGTGACCGGAAGGTCTGGTATGCTATGAGATATATGCATTGTATGCTATGAGTTGCCTGTTTTGTATGCGCTATGTATGTGATATGTATGCTATGCTTGATATGGACTGGAAGACATTATGATATGGGCCGGAAGGCATTATGATGTGGACCGGAAGGTCAGGGAGTTATGGACCGGAAGGTCGACACGGGTAAGACCGGAAGGTTTACCGGGTTGGGACGGAAGTCCCTTGAGACACATGGACCGGAAGGTCATGTGGAGTATAGCCTGGAAAAGCGTATGTGTGTAAGTGGTATATTGGGGAACTCACTAAGCTTCTTGCTTACAGTGTTTATGTGTAATGTGTTTCAGGTACTAGTGAGGACCGTGGGAAGGCGCCGGCATGACTCGTACACACACAGGAAGATTTGGATATGTTTGATCTTGGGATTGATATCTTTTGTATTATGATCATGTTACATTGGATTCTATGGTTTGTCTTGAACGAAATTATGTTTTTAAGAAATGAAAAATTATTTTGAAAATTTATGTTGTTACAACTATTTACTTTACAAAAATTTTGAATTATGCTCACTGCAACAAATATATATTGAATATATATATTTCCAACCAAAAAAGTGGATTAGATACTTATATTTGACTGAGGATGAAATGGTTTATCCTTATCTAAAAGGTATAGAGTTATAGAGCTTATGTTAGACAATAAGTTTAACCACTCTAGCGTCTAATAACTGAATTTATGCAAAATATCCTAAATGATTGTTTAGGATGAAGTTTCTGCTAATCCCACTAATTGTCATTCCATAAGACAAGTGATTAGAAAGTGCTTTTTCTAAGTGGGAGCAATTTGAAGATTTAAGAGCTAAATATCCATAAGCTAAATGCATCATAGTTTGGAACTAGCAAGTTTTCAACTGTTATTGAATCTGCTCAATAGTTGATCAAAAACTAATAAAACACATAGAGATGCATTCATGTATGATTATCAAGTATGGGCTTGATTAATCTTCCTCGATATAGTTTGAATATAAAGAGTAAGTGAGTTTTCAATAGAGAAAACATACATCAATGAAAATCTTCTCAGATTTAAGCTAACATCTCAAAGTAAGAATCTTCTTTCTTATAAGATAATGAAATAGTGTGATTTAATTATGAATCTAGATGACTCTTGTGTTTTCTACAAAGCTAGTGGGAGCGTAGTAACATTCCTAGTCTTATATGTAGTCGACATACTAATTCATGGAATAAAGATCTATATAGATAGATCATGGAAACTTAAATGATTAAGTAAAAATGCATTAATTGTCAAGGATCTTAAAGAACTTAAGATAAAGGACTCTAAAAGAGTCATCTTGTCAAATGCCACATGACATGATTTTGAGCAAATCCTAGTGCAAATGTTTTTGAACTAGATAATACTACTGTATTCCATATGCTGCTGCAATTGGGTTAATCATATATGTCATGATTATACATAAAGGTCAAATAAATCGTATGTTTAGAGCATGTCGAATGATATCAGTATAATCTAAGTATAAGTCATGGTATGATTTAAAGGACCATTCTTAAGTACTTGCGAGAACTAACGAAATATTCCTAATGTACGGAGTATTTGAAAGAAAGTTATGTTTAAAAGTGTTACACATGTGCTAAACTTCCAAATAAATTAAGATGTTTCTTAATTTGGCGTGTCCTCATTTTAAATGAAGAGAAAGCTACATGGATAGTGTTTCCATGAAAGTTTTAATTACAGTTACATATCAGAATTGGAGTTAATTATGGTTTTCAAGAACCACATACAAAGATGCTTAATGTATAATTCATTATGACTATGAGTAATCTCATTACGCAAGTATTGGTATCTAAGTCATATTTAAGCATCTAATACATTCTCAATAGTTTTCTTTATATTTGAGTTATATATAAAACTGAAAATGTTTGTATTCCCAAAGTTTGTGCAAATCGAGTTTGATAAATCTACTTGACAATGCTCCTTCATTAGCTAAAGCATGAAAGTCAAGTTGGTGCTATAGGGCCTTGTTGACATTAGTAGATGTATTTTATTGAAATTTAGTATTTTGATATTGGAACAGTACAAACAACATATATTTAAACGAATTGATATATTGGATATGAGTCTTTCATTGAATAATTGTTGTGTTCTATGTTAGCATGTTTAAATCGTTGAATAACTAGGTTATTCCAAATGTCCATAATCGTTCATATTTGTGGGAGCATCTATGAGGTAAGACTAATATGAGTGGATTGGTGGATTCTCATGGAGATGAAAATAGAAAGCGTTGTTATCAACTTCATAGATACTTGATTAAGAGAATAAGTATTGGACTTGACCCGCATCAAAACCACTTTATGGATCGTAGTCAAGAGTGATATTCTGATCAAGGTTATATCTTTGTATTCTTGACCTAAGATACCTATTTGGGACTTGAAGTGTAGGAATTGTTGTGATTTGACATGGTTTAATGTTGTTCCGTAAAAGGGCGGTCATATGGGCTATCGTTGGGTATGACATGAACTACATTGATGGGCGTATGTAGTCGAGATGGGATTTATCCCTCTTATTCTTTGAGAGCTAGACATCTAAGGCCTTACTTAAATTTGAACAGTAAATGAGATTGATGGCGATCCATATCTCATGCTTGACATGATGTCTGAGACAAAGGATTTGTTGATACTAGACCTTTAGTAACAATTGTAGCTTAGAGCTCCTGGAATTGGTTGTTGATGATATGACACTCTTCATATATTATTAGGGGCAGTAGCCCGTTGCTAGACGTCAGTTACTATCTATGTCAGTCTATAATGAATCTTGTGCAAGCGGGAGATTGTTGAATCTATATGCTCAAGAATCATTATGGAGTGATATTGCTAATAATATATGATCATATAGGGTCACACCTTTATCAAGTTGGCACATTTTGTATATTTATTATTAATGTGATTATTAATAAATAGTATCAATTCTTGTATTTTGATTAGGGAATAATTATTGATTTACGAAAATAATAATTATAAGAGAGTATTACTAGTTATTATTTCATATGGTATGAATTAATAAGTCATGCACAACTTTTTGGACTAGTTGAATCTTTTTTTTCTTTACCTAATGACAAAGTTTATATTTTATAAACTTTGAGTTTATAAAATTTAAACTAATTCTTTTGTAGCATGATGAAGTTAGGAGACAATTTTTGTCTCTTTCTTGGCATCATAGCCGTGACTTTTTAGGAGAGTGATAGGTTGCTTGTCAACCTGCCTTCACATGTTCCCCATGCTTGCTTTTACTTTATGTTACTTTACAATATAATAAAGGTTGGATCTTACTTGCATGGGGGTATATAAGAGTGTTGTATGCATGAGAAAACTAGCTCTTTTCTTCTTGTGAAACTCTCCAAAAACAGTATCCTCTCTCTACACACACATGCTCTCTTTTGAAGTTAGTTTTGGTGTTTAAAGCTCCTCTTCAGTTGTCTCTTTTAGGGCTTATTTGATTTAAGTACTTAAAGGCTTAAGAAACTCAAGAATACAAGAAGGAACTAGCATTCCAAGTGCCTTAATCATGATGGTGGATACTTGTAGAGAATATCATGTTCTTTGATGTTTACATCTTCATCAACACCCTAAAACCAAGTGGGTTCAAAGGCTTCAAAGGTTATCTCAAAATGTAACATCTCAAAAATATAGCCTAAAAATTTTGTTTTAAAAATATAATAAAACCATAATCATCATTCATTATAGAAAGTCATAATTCATATATCTCAAAATATCATAAACATTTGTCAACACATATCAGATTAAAAACATCCCAGGCTAAAACAATGGTGTGTGCACTGCAGTCATCCCGAGCTCTTCCCCTTGATATTGGAAGTATCTGCAACCAAAACTGAAAAATTGTAAGCACGGAGCTTAGTGAGTCTCCCTAAACTACCACATACCATACACATAATCACATAACCACATACAGTGGGCCTAGCTCGCTACATCGGGCCCCGCCCAACATCGGACGAATCCGACATCAGGCCCCGCCTGGCATCGACCCCGCTCAGTATACAGATCTGTCTTTACCAGGCCTCGCCCGCTATACACATACAAACATATAATCATAATCATTATCATGCTAGTACATAACAGTCAAACGCAACACTATAACTGCTAGTCTCAAGGCTCGGCCTATCTTAGGCCCAGCCATACTATGCTAATAATGAGATATGGAACCCCGTCCACACTCCGCTAACTAGTGATGAGATACGGGTCCCCGCCCACACTCACCTCCCTACCAGGCACATACAAGTATCACAAAGACAACAAGTATAACTAAACATGCATTCCTTCCTTGGGTACCACCCAACATCGAACCTTTGCTCGGAAACATACATATAAATCTTCATCGGGCCTCACCCGACATCAGACCGAAATCCGGAAACATATAAACTACATCAGTCTAACCCACACATCGGATCTCAATCCGGTATACACTAACATACATTAGCGGGAAGACATTGGTGCCTTCGACTCGTTCCTACTAGAGAAAACTCACCTCACAAGCTGACTGCAGAAATCCCACGAATAAACCTCTCGCTGCTAGCTAGCAGATCCTCGAACTGCAAATCTCTCGACTCCCTAAGCTATCATTACCAACATAATACTTAGTCAAGAACTGATAATCCTTCTTAGGGTAAAATGACCATTTTACCCCTAGTCAAAGTCAAAGTCAACGATTGGTCAAAGTCAAAGTCAACCCTGGGTTGACCCAACTCGTCGAGTCACTCCCTTGAATCGCCGAGTTCCCACGCTACTCACTGACGGGACATGCCGAGTCAACTTCTCGAGCCCTTCTATAGACTCATCGAGTCCAGTCCTTCACAGAATCGGGACAAACCAAACTGACCCGTCGAGTTCTCTCATGAACTCATCGAGTTCCTCTGTCTGTGGCTTCATCTCAATGGATTAAGCCCCTAACCTTCAAATCTAAGCTCCATACTTCACTTGTACCCCGAAAACGTCCTTTTAAGGGTAAAGTTTCCAAGTTTACGCGTAATACTTTCACATAATGGTTGTGGCTCAAACCCTAACTCCTTAGGACCTAGATCTTGGTCCACAAGTAACCAATACTTCAAACTAAGGCATATTCACTGAGTACTATACTCTAAGCACTGCCATAAAACGTAAAGTTTCTACCTTTTTCCTTCATGTATGGCCTTTTGGTATTAAAAGGCCATAACAACACCTTAAAGCTTGCATGGGGCTTCCATGGTCATAAAGTTTGCACCTTTATGCCATGAAACTCCTTCTAGATCCTAGATCTGAAAGATAAGCCACTAGGGACGTCCATTCTCCACATGCTAACATACTTGGACCAAAAACCCTCATAAAAATGAAAAGAAGAGATCTAAGAAACCATTGAGCAAGGTTGGGACTTGTTTACCCGAAAATGTAGCAAATGATGTGTAGTTTCTGGATCCACTCTCTCCCTCTTGAGCCCTCTAACTTCCCCTTCTTCCACAAGCTTCAAAAGTACACAAGGATCACTCAAAATGGCTCACAGCCTCAAACAAAGCACTAGGGTTTCGTGGATTAGGGTTTGGGACTTGGAGGATGTGAATGAGGCTGAAGGGTGGGGATTAAGATGCTTAAATAGGGTGCATAACCCCGAATCTAGGGGTTCCTAAACCCAGACCAACTCGTCGAGTTGGTCATCCCCAACTTGTCGTGTAGGTCTCTCTACCGGCGTCCAAAACTTATTCCTACTTGTCGAGTTATCCCCCTTGGACTCGACGAGTAGACCTTCAATTTGCATAATATATTTCCTTAATTAGCCTTCTGGTTTCCGGGTGTTACACTAAAACATCCTATGGTTGTTTTTATTTCATTCTAACCTCTATAAATGGATCCATGATGGTTTGGTTTGTTATGAACTAAAAATAAACTTGTTATTTTAAAGTCTTCCGTTGCCGGTTTTTGTGAAAAACAAACTTATATTTCGTATCAAAACCCAACATATGTAAGGACCACTCTACGACTTAGGTGGAAATACAAAGAGTAAATTTCTAAAAAGTATATAAAATGTTAATTCTCGTAAAAGATTTCTAAATTAGGTGAAAATGAGTATATATAATCATCTATATGAAAAGTGGAAAAGGACAACGAAATTTACGGATTCTAAATTTGGAAAATAGTTTTTTTTAACCAACTCATGTAACTCAAGTTGTCTGGATGTAGTTTGTCATAGGTAGCCTGGGCTTAGGATGTCTCAAACATATTGGCCAAGGCAACTTGGGCTACTAGACAACTTGGCTATTATGTAGCTCGAGATGCTTCAATCTCTCTTTGAGCAGATCCATAATTTGCTTGTTTATTCAACTTTCCTTGACTCTAATTAGATTATTTTCAATATATTCCAAGACCAAAATTGTGTAGAGTTATCAAGATGCTTCCCTTGTACCCAACAAAAGGATGAGGCTCCATTGACCCTTCATTTTCGTTGTGTTGAGGATCAAACTCACCTTATATACAAGTGTTAAAACCCCATTTGATACTTATATTAGTTCTAATTACATAAATTGTTCAATAACATTAAAATTACCAACAATCATCTCCCATTTTAGAGTAACCCGTGAACAAATAAAGTAAGTTAAAAAAAATAACTAAAACTTGCACATAAATGGAACCTTATATGTTGGTATTTAAATAGGTTGATAAGGTTCAATCCTTAGGTAGTGGTGGTCGAGGAAGAAAACTGAAACAATTCTACTGCTGCACCATCGCTTCAACTATGCGTTTGTGGCCACACCTTCCTTTCTTGACGACACCAGCGAGGGGGCGAAAACAAAATATGTATAAAAATTGAAGAGTAAGGAGGCCAAATCAAATTTTATAGTTTTAGGCATAATATGTAAACTTTTTAATATACAAGCTCCATCAATGCCTTTACCCCTTCTTATTTTGTTGTGTTTTGGATCAAACTTGCATTATATACAAATGCATATACATCTATTAAGTAGGCGGTGGTGGCGGCAAAGGAGGCGTAGATGGTGGTGATGGTAAATTAGGTTAGAAATTAAAATATCTCTTCCATAATCATAAACTACTTTTTTGTTTTTTTGGAAAAAATTGTCACACATATTATTTTAAGTCTGTTGTTTTTCTAAAAAAAAAAAAAATTAGTCTTTTGTTTTAATGTCCCGTCTTAGGTATACATACATAAGAGTTTAGGCATTTATTCTCCAAAAAATAAGACATACAACACCAAAATGTACTAATGACATTAATCATATACTTTTGTAACTTCTAGGTATACATACATAAGAGTTTAGGCATTTATTCTCCAAAAAATAAGACATACAACACCAAAATGTACTAATGACATTAATCATATACTTTTGTAACTTCTTTAAAAAGAAAAAAGAACCAAAATGTCCGTTGGTTCAATCATAATAACATCACCAAGTGCAAATTAGATGATAACACTTGAACAAAAAAAAAACAAAAAAACGTCGCCTGAGAGATTCGAACTCTCGCGGGGAAACCCCATGTACTTAGCAGGCACACGCCTTAACCACTCGGCCAAAGCGACTTTTGTGATGGAATCTTATGGGTACATTTCTTATTATTTTAATCATTCTAGACTACAAAGTCCAAAAACCCCACTAGAAAAAGCAAGATGTGAGATCGTATTGTTTCTTCTACCCGAAGAAGTTGATTTCATAATTTTGATAATGAAATTCTTCTGGAGTATCAGCTGAAATCATACATTACACGAAATCAGAAGCCTTGGTAGAAAATGGCGACAGTTCAGGCGGTTTTAGGTAATTTGACGGCGGGAGAACGTCATGTTCTGACTGCGGTGAACTCTGGAGCCTCTACTCTATCACTGTTAGGTTCCGGATTCATAGTGCTTTGCTACGTGTGTTTTAAAGAACTCCGCAAGTTCTCCTTCAAGCTCGTTTTCTTCCTCGCTCTTTCAGTAAGTCTCTTTCTATTGAAATTCAGATCGATTTGAATTAAATTTCAGTTGTGAAATATATTTGACAATTGTTGTAGTGGTTTTAGTTAAGTGCTCTAGTAAAGTCCAGAATACAACATCGATTTGTTTATCTGTCTGTGTTCATTGTTTTTTCTGGACCTTATGTTATGATCCCTATAAATGATTTCAACATAGAGCATGCTACGGTTTGGAGTTAATTGAATATCTCTTTCATGGTTGAATTTTGACATTTAGGAACGGATTGTGGTGTGATGATTTGGTTGAAATGATAGCTTCATCAACCCCCCCTACACACTTGGTTTCTATTAGATCAATGTATTCCATTTTACATTTAAATTGGAACAAACCTTGAGCGGATGGCTGTGTTAACTTTATTCTTTGTAATAGAATGTGATTTTGCTCTAGTATATGCATTTTGGTGCTACTGAACCTCTGCTGGGATCAACAAAGCATGACCTTTCAATTTTAAGAAATTTATCACTTTACCCTTTTAGCATGCTGTGTGATTGAGGCTTGTTGAGTTCTTCGCTTAGACTTCCATTTACTTAACTTGTTGAATAAAAGGTCACATAGTCATTTGTTCCTATGTAAAAACCAACATTTTTTCTGCATAAATCAATCTGAATTCAGGGCTGAAAGGTAATAACTTACGTTTTTTTCTTTCTTTGCTGTTCTTGTTGCAGGATATGCTTTGCAGCTTTTTCAGTGTTGTTGGGTATGGATACTAAGTGAAGTGGAATAAATTTGCTTCTTCTTAGAGTTCTGTATTCACTAACATGGATTTCTATATATGTAGTGATCCATCTAAAGGATTCTTGAGTGACTAAATACTACTTTTGTATTATATATGCAGTGATCCATCTAAAGGATTCTTCTGTTATGCCCAAGGCTACAGCACTCATTTCTTTTGTGTGGCATCTTTCCTTTGGACAACTACTATTGCTTTTACTCTTCATCGTGCAGTTGTCAAACACAAAGCTGATGTTGAGGATTTTGAGCCCATGTTTCACTTGTATGTTTGGGGTATGCACTCATGATCCCTTTACTTAACCAAATAGATTTGGTAAATTATATGTTCCCTGAGCCATTTCACATTCCTCATTAATGAGATCTAAATCGGATTCTTTTTTCTTTTTTCTTTTTATCATAGGAACTTCACTTGTTATGACAGTTGTCCGATCTATTGGTAATGAACATGGACATGTAGGAAACATAGGTCGTGTAGCTGCATGGTGCTGGACAGAAACCGGAAGAACAGGAAAGGTTGTTAGTTATGTTTTGTCATTACCAAAACTTGAAGGGTAAAAAATGTAAATTTATTTTCTTTGTTGTACAGGCTGTCCACTTCTTTACATTTTATGCACCTCTTTGGGGGGCAATTCTTTTCAATGGGTTCACTTATTTTCAAGTGATACGCATGCTAAACAATGCAACACGTGTAAGTTTATATTGTTTTCTACTCATGTTGCCTTTCATTGTGGCTTTTTTTTTTTGTTTATATGGGTTACAATATGTCGATTTGGATATTGTGTAAGGACAATTATTGTAAATTTCAGATGGCAGTAGGCATGTCTGATCGGGGTTCTCAGTCAGATACACGTGTAGACATGAAGGTTTCAACTTATTACCAATTTATTCAACAATGTTTTATTTTTTTTTTAACAAATAATTTTTTTCTATTTGTATAGGCTTTGAACAGGTGGGGGTACTATCCATTGATTCTTATAGGGTCATGGAGTTTTGGAACAGTCAACCGTATTCATGACTTTATAGAACCAGGTCATAAGCTTTTTTGGCTTTCTATTCTTGATGTTGGAATGGCTGCATTAATGGTAAACACATTTATATCTCTTTACTTTTTTATTTATAAATTACCATGATTCATGGTAATTTAATTTTTGACAATATATATATATATATATATATATATATATATATATATATATATATATATATATATATATATATATATATATATATATATATATATATACACACATTTTGCAGGGTCTTTTCAACTCAATAGCATATGGCCTCAATTCTTCGGTGCGACGTGCAATTTATGAAAGACTGGATCTGTAAGTCTTTTTTTACTGTGACTGTGACTATGAAAAAGACGATAATGCCCTCCACACATCTTTTTAAATTGTTGTGTTGATTTGACTTTTGGTTATAAACTATTATTATTATTATTTCTAGGTTACCGGAAAGTTTGAGAAGATGTTTCCCGAAGAAGTTAAAGTCAAGAAGTCAACAACAGCAACACGAAAGTGAACTGGTCTCTTTGAGAATTGAAGACCAGCATCAATAGCTGAATGACCAAACCAACCATTTCCGAATGTCTTTCTTTCCAATTCCCATCAATGAAATACCGAAAATGCCCTTAACGACAATGACCAAGTTATCGATTTTGGTTTGTTTTTTTTTTATTTGGATAAAAAGGCAACAACAGCAATCAACGGTATCTTCAAAGTTGTTCCTTTTCTTGTAGTGATTCTTGTAGAAACTAACTAGCATTTGAAATGCCAATGATGTAAAGTAATGTGTTACTCTTAATAGTTTGGTCAAATATTTATTTGGTTTGAGATTTGTTATATATTTTAGTTGATTGATTGTTTTGGGGAAAAAATTAGTATGGTTTGTAATAATTCTTTTATTGGTTTGTGCTTTTTTATAAGTTTCTAAATGTTTGTTCTATCAATAAGAAGGTATAATTTCACAAGTGATAAAAATATAAGTAAATATCTATGGAGATGGATTTTTACAAGATTTTAGGGGCTGTTTGATAGTTGATGAGTCAATGTTTGATTGAGTAAGACTTGGCCCTGAATTTGACCGAGTAAGAGACATTTTAGAGAAATCAAAACCGAATCAAAGGGTTTTAACCGAATATAGTCATACTTAACCTCTAGACCCAGGAAGAGATGATGGTATAATATCCGTAGATTGAACAAATTAAATCATTGGTCATACAAGGTGTATTTGACCTACAGTAATCTACATATGAATTAACATTTTACTTTTCTCTATACAGTCATATCAAACATACATGATTTGGTTCAAGATTCAACTCAATGAAACAATTATGACAACTCAAATCCTTCTTTATTTTGAAGCCATTGAATCCCCTTTTACTCTATACATATGGTGTCACATATTCTAATTGTCCACCGCAGAAATTAGATTTGATGTGGGAAATATATCACTTTTTTATAGTACTTTTTAATATTCAAAAGTGTAATTATCACCATTTAAGTCAACTGCAAGTGACCCGAGACATTGATATGTGTGTATCAACCGAATAAAATCATTAGTAAACTCTTCTTTAATCAATTATTGTATTATTATTAAATGTGACTTGAGAATTGATGATCCAAAATAAACTTAATGTCAATTTTAATGGGATAAGTATTTGTCGTGTATGGACGAGGGGATAATTGAAGCATGCAAATAGTGTGTCTTTGAAGTTTGCAAATAGTGTGTCTTTGAAGTTAGGGTTAGCTCACTTAGCTACCAGGGTGTCTAGCAATGAGTTACTAACAAGGTCATGAGTTCTATTATAGACATATACTAACTTGGTTGAAAAAAAAATTATGTCTTTGTGTGTGTGATTATTGTGGTTTATTCCTAACAAGTATCTTAAAAAACTTACGAGAAAATTATGGTCCATTTGAAGAAGGATTTTTTTTATGAATGAATATCTTGTAATTTCTCTTTTAATATATAATCATAGAAGACAACACTAATGAGGATGTAAGATCTAGTTTTGATTAAAAGTGGGGCCGATATGTAATGCAAGAAATATGAAAAGAAAACTATAAATGAGACATCAACGGAATTGATGTTTCACCAACCATGTACGTTGATAATCTCCATAAAAAATGATGTTTCATAACTCATAAACCATGTTATGTGTATTTAGAGGGTGTTTGAGAATACTTTTAGAATAATTTTTGGTTTTTAATTTTTTCAAAAAATAAAAAAAAACCAAAAGGTGTTTGGATAATTTAAAAGTTCTTTTGAAAATGATTTTTGGTATAGAAGAAAAGAAGGAGTTTCTAAAAATCACAAAAATTTTGTTGTTTTACCTATAAAAGTTAAAACAAAAGTTCTTTTATTTATTCAAACACATTTTAAAGAGCTTTTTTTTTGCAAAAAGTCACTCTACCAAAAGTCATTCTACAAAAAGGACTTTTGATACTTAAAAGTAATCTCAAACACTCTCTTAGATTATTTTTATTGATGAGAGCGGCTAGCTAATATTTTGTTTTAGAATATTTCAAATAATTTATAAAATATGAACAAGTAGCAAAATATTGAAAATAGTAACAAAATGTATCAATATATGGTTTTAAAGTAAATTGTTCGTTTAAGTTGAAAGTACTTATCATTTTTTAATATATATATATATATATATATATATATATATATATATATATATATATATATATATATATATATATATATATATATATATATATATATCACCTCAAATTTGTGTGGGATTGGCCAAGGCCATTCTTACACCCATATAGCTACATCTTTGATTGATAGTACTTTGTAAACCTTTTTTGTTTCTAACCATTGAACATGTGCTTAAATCATTTCAGGTATAATGTATTTCAAGGTCGGCCCTAGAGGGAGGGCAAGCTGGGCGACCGCCTTGGGCCTCGCAAAATCTCGGGGCCCCCAAAACTTATAATATATATATATATATATATATATATATATATATATATATATATATATATATATATATATATATATATATATATATACTTACTTTTGGATTATATAAAATACGATTCACAACATAAGAAAGATATGCACTTTAGCTGAGATGGTTGAAGCGCATGAAATTTTCAAGTAATGGAAGGGGCTGTGTTCAAATCTCGTAGCTAGCTTTTTTTTTGTGCTTCGTTATGGAACCCGATGGAAGCGGTGAAAATAGAGGGAAAATAGACAATGACTATCGGAAAAATAGACACTATTTTGAAATGACTTTTCAATTCTTAAAAAACACATTTAATCACTTCATAATCTTATTTCCAATCTAAATTTTCCACATCTATGAGAGTGACCTGCAAATAGAAAAGAAAACAAGAGACGTTCCAAGGTTGGGGGTATGTTTATTTAAATAAATTAAAAAAATCAAGGGCAAAATAGTCTTTTTAGGTGAGACATGGATCAAGCGTGTAACAAAAACAAACAGTAGGAACCTTCCGAGTTAAAAAATAAGTTAGAGACTAAACACACAAATTATCATAAACCATAGGTATCTTTCGTGTAATTTACTCTTCAAAAAAATGATATTTTCTCACCAAACCAAATCCTAACACCCATGACCTAACAATGTCTACTCAACCCTTTAGTACACTTACTTGAGTTATGGATGAAGCATGTACTTATCACTTTATGAGGTCAAATGTCCACATCTCGATCATTGTGGTTTCTAAGAATAAATTTCCAAACAAATATCACGTCAAAATTTTACCTATAAAGTAAAAGATGAAACCAAATTCCTACTACATATAGTAAAAGTTGTGAATTCAACAAATTTATTAAATTATGTTTTAATATTTACTGAAAACCAAAATCATCATAATAAGTAACAACGACAATACCAAACATACGGATGTGCAACCAACTTAATAATAGGGGTGTCAATCGACGGATGACACAACAGAACAAACATATACTACATAAAATGAAATTGGTACAAACAAAATTTGAATTTTCATTTGAGTATGTATGTAAATATTATAAGTTGTTTGATTGATAGAGAGGGTTAAAATTCATATAAATAAGGGATACATAAAGTGTTATGATTTAACCTAAACCCAAAGGTTCTTTGGCCTAAACCCTAAATGCTAACATACTAACATCTCTCTACACTTTTATCAAACTAGAATTAAACAAAAAAAAACAGAAAACATAGATGAAGATAAAAAGGTCGATGGAGATCAAGAATGTGAGTCAACAACGATAGCTAGATCTGGATGCGGCGGTGGCAACGACAATTAGATATGGAGGTAGCGACGAACAAATTCAACGATTATGGTGTAGACGAAAACGGCGGTGAAAGTAGTTAGGTTTCTGAGGATATCTGTTGAAAGGTCTAGTATATTCAAGAGTCATATTAAAGTGATATTGTTAAATAACATATGATACTAATGGGTCACAGTAACAACAATTTTATACAATTTATTATTTATTAGAAGTTAATTTTAATAAATATTCAATAAAACTCTTATAATTAAATTGAAAATTATTTATTTCATGAAAATAATAATTTTCATTAGCAAGTAACATTATATTATTTCATATAGTATGAATTAATAAGTCATGCACAACTTTTTGGACTAACTGGAAACATTTTTGTCTTTTACTCAAAATACAAAGTTTATATTTTATAAACATTGAGTTTATAAAATTTATACTAACTTTTTTTATATATAATTTCAGAATTTGCATAAAAGAAAGAGAAGTATGGCTTTCCAATTTGTTTATTAAAAATGTACAAGCATGGGAGAACGCATGTTTGGACATGCTTATGACATGAGGACATGTTTGTCTAAAGTTAAAGGACCTAATAGTTGAAGACTTCACTTTAAGACACTATATAATGAGCCTTGCATTCTTGAAAGCTTTGCCCCGTTCTTTCTTCTTCTTGGCCGAGAGCATCTTCCATCCCTCTTCATCTCTTCTCTAGTCTTTCAATTTGAAGATTTGATGCTTGCATTTTGCTCTCTTTGAACCATATTTGGGTTTGGTTCAAAACTTAAGACTTTTACCCAAAGAACTAGCATTCTACATCAAGTTGAGTCATTGTTGGTGTCTCAAAAGTTCCACATTCTTCATCAACTTCCAAGCCTCCCAAGAGGACCCAAAGAACTACATCGTTTGTTATTTCTTCATCCTTCCTTTGGTTGGTGTTTAATCTTTCTATAACTTGCAAGAAGATCCTTGGTGGGTATAAAATGTTGATATTATTTAAAAAAAAATAAAGACTTCTGTTGCCATATTTTTCTAATTTATGAAACTATTTTTGAACTAAAACCAAACATCTATAACTTTGGCGAAGACGGAAACTACAAATTTGATAAAGATAGATTTGGAATGGGGGCTAACCAGAGACAATGACGACTCACTAGAGAAGAATAGAGACAAAGCTAGGAGATGAGGCAACAGAAGCAACGACAGGTTGGTACCACTAGAGAGAAAAGAAGAAAATAAGATATTTGAAAAAGGAAGATGATATTTAGGAGTTCTTACATTGATTGCGTCACTGCCAACTACGGTCCCAATAATGAGTCAATTAGAAGAGAGAATTAAGAGTGTTTGATTCTGATAACATATAAATATTATAAGTTGTTTGGTCGATAGAGGATCTTAAACCTCATATAAAGAAGAATACATTTTGGACTTTGACTTAACCTAAACTGTAAGGGTTTTGGCCCTAAACCCTAAAAGCTAACATACTAACAAGTTTTAGTGTAAAAAACACAACGACACATCGTATTGTGTTCTTGCCCAAAATCCAACATAATATTAACACATATTATATATATATATATATATATATATATATATATATATATATATATATATATATATATATATATATATATATATATATATATATATATATAGGAATAAGTTCATGTGAGAAAACATTTTAAAGTGAGAACATGAGGACAAATATCAACAAATCAATATATATAATTTATTAATTAAAAAAATTATGTGACTTGGGCATTTCGGCTGTGCACATTATATTTAATGATAATTCAATGTTAATTTCCTACGATTATGGAAAATTTAATATTCTATAATTTACATAATAACAAACAATCCAATTAGAAACTAGTAATCTTATGATTTCCACGTTTCAAGCTTGTGTTATACTGTATCCATTTTCATCTTCAACGTGTTTTCCATTCAACCTTGTTCTCCATTATAAACAAGTAATTGTAATTCATAACAATCCATTTATGGATTTGTTATTCCCCCGCATACCTTCAAAACAGAATATATTCGCCTCAATACAGAATATTGTATCATGATTTTTATGTACTGCCAAAACTTCATACTCAAAATTACATACACTCTTGCATTCACTGTCAAATACTTGTTACTCAACAACTTCAAATAAATAAAAAATACAGAACCCCTAATTTCCAAATTAAAACATTCGCGCATATATATATATATATATATATATATATATATATATATATATATATATATATATATATATATATATATATATATATATATATATATATATATATCCTACTTAATAAATGAAGATCAATTTTGCCATTTGTCCTTCTCTCATAAAATTAGTCATATGTCATTTTGTCATAATTTAAGATATATTTATTTTCCACTTGTCATTACTTTAATTTTCATTTTCAATATATCATTAATTTAGTTTCCATAAATTAAACCTACCATTATGACTATTAATTTCAAATTCAATTTCAAATAAATTTACAGTTTAAACCTTTATGTTTAACATTTTGTTATAATTAACCCGTTTAGTACACACTAAACACATAATTTTAATTTATTTATTTTTTGCATGTTTTTTTTCTGATAATTTTCACTTATTTCAATTTCAAATTCAAATAAAATTTCTATTTAATCGTTCGTACTTAACATTTTGTTTTAATCAACCCGTATAATATACGGGTCTCACAACTAGTATATATATATGCTACAAAATTTGTATATAATCAAAACCCTGAGATTCCAAACTCAAAATAAGCTTCATCAGCTGATAACTTCACTTATATTTGAAATCTCAACAAAAAAATTTCACAAAAACCTTGTTTTCATAAACCCTAATTAGAATTCTTCAATAAATAAAAAAAACAAAACCTTTATATTACCTGACTCAATGAACAACACATCGACTTCACCAAGATCAACATTGAAAATCCGTTAAAGATTTTGTCAATCCTTGCTAACGGAATTAAAAAATATTTGGGGAGATTTTTGTGGGAGTGATTATCAAACGTACGTTTGACTTCTGCTAGAGTTACCTTCATTATCACAAATGTCATTTACATAATTACCCTTAAACGTCTATAAATATGTATAGAATATATTTTTATATTTAAATCATTATAGAATACAACTAATATCTGGTTCATTCATCGTTAATTAAAAAAATCTAGGGGATGAATTGTGTCCTCATATTTTCACTTTAAAGTTTGTTCTCACGTCCCATATATATATATATATATATATATATATATATATATATATATATATATATATATATATATATATATATATATATATATATATATATATATATATATATATATATATATATATATATATATCGTTTTGTATAATTAATCATGAATTAAATAAATTAATGGCTAGTTATCTTATTTCCGCCATGTATTTTAGGTTTTAATTGATTTTTTTTACATTAGTGAAAAGTACAACATCATATGACGTCATATTCTTATTATATAGAAGATTATATTAGTATGCCTATAGCTAAAAACACATCATGATTATATATGATTGTCACCCATGCTCAATAACCATTACAATTTCTAAGTCAAAAACTTTTTCTTTTGGTTTGTTTGCGTGAAATGTCAAAACACAACAAAAATCAACCATAACAATAAATATGTAGAAAATGACTCAATTTGGTGTGCACTTTATTTTCGTGCAGTGTACCGTAACACCTGGTTTTTAAGACATTTTTAACCATTATTAAAATTAAATAAAAGATAATAAAAATAAGAACCAATAGTGTAATTAAATAATATTAACAGTTCAAATATAAACATCGGGTCATATTTTAGGAAATTAGGAGTTGGTTTCCTTAAATTAGGAAAAACTAGGTGAAGCCTCATTTAGCTCATTTAACTTTTTTGGATTAATTTTTGAGTAAATTACACGAATGGTCCTTGTGGTTTAGGGTAACTTACATGTTTGGTCCCTAACTTATTTTTTTAACTTGGAAGGTCTTTATTGTTTGTTTTTGTTACGTGTTTGGTCCATGTCTTACCTAAACAAATTATTTTCCCCTTGATTTTTTTAATTTATTTAAATAAACACACCCCAACTCCACCCCCTCGCCTTACTTTAAATAATTGTTTTTTTAAGTAAAACAGGGACCAAGCGTGTAGCAAAAACAAACAGTAGGGACCTAGCGTGTAATAAAAACAAACAGTAAGGACCTTCCGAGTTAAAAACATAAGTTAGGGACCAAACGCGCAAATTACCCCAAACCATAGGGACCATTCGTGTAATTTACTCTTATTTTTTGTTATTAAATAAGTTCGGTAGGGTAGATTTAGTAAATATAAAAAAGCTAGTCATTAATAAAGGTTATATTTAGGGCCAAATGAAGAAAATAGAAAGTTTGAGGACCATAAGTGTCAAGTTGAAAAAGTTAAGAATATAAACCCCCGAACTCCCTTATATCTTTCTCATAACATGATTGGAAGACTGGAGAGTGAGTTTGGAGTGATGATATTGTAGATAAAAAGTGAATTAGTGAAACGTCCCAAAAATACGACCCAAAAATTTCGTTTTTCAACATAACCAAAAACCATAATCTGAGTGTCATGTCATGATGTATCTCAAAATAATAATAAAAACACTATACGGAAAACTGTATCATATCCATGTTATATAAAAATCAAGAACCAATCAACTCCCAGGATAAAAGCTGAAACTGTGGTGTGTGCGATGCCATCATCCCGAGCTCCTCTCTCTACAAGCGGAAGTACCTGAAACCAAAACCGAAACTGTAAGCACGAAGCTTAGTGAGCTCCCCCAAACTACCACATTCCATACAATACATATAAATCACATACTGGGCCTTGCCCACTGCATCAGACCGAGGTCTGGAACTAGCTGCATCGGACCGAAGTCCGGAACTGACCGGGACCTTGTCCCCTGCATCGGACCAGAGTCCGGAACTAACTGCATCGGACCGAAGTCCGGAACTGACTGCATCAGACCGAAGTCCGGAACTGACTGCATCGGACCGAAGTCCGGAACTAACTGCATCGGACCGAAGTCCGGAACACATAACACAAATATGCTTGAATCACAAAGACGTCAAGCCAGCTAGCTACTACATCAAACTAAAGACCGGAACTACTGATAATTACACGGGCCGACATTGTGGCCGTAGACCCGTTCCTACTAAAGGGAGACTCACCTCGTGAACTGGCTGCTGAGTGAATAACTCTGAGGGCTAACTGCTGCTGCTCCGGTATCTCCCCGGCTACAAGTTCATAAACATACTCAATCAAATACTAAACACTGCACTGGGTAAAATGACTCTTTTACCCCAGGTCAAAGTCAACTCTCAGACAAAGTCAACCCATAGTTGACCGGACTCGCCGAGTTGGGCCGCCAACTCGCCGAGTCCCTATTCTCACTCCACGACTCAACTCGCTGCTACTCGTCGAGTATGGCATCGACTCGACGAGTACTCTCCCGATCCAAGAACTCAGACAATCTTCATCCGACTCGCCGAGTCCTATGAACAACTCGACGAGTTGTTCTTGAGCTTAAGAAGATTGCCTTGGACTCGCCGAGTTGTATGAACAACTCGCCGAGTCCCTCCATCACTGAGTCTACTCTCAACTCGCTGAGTCCACTCTCTAACTCACTGGATCCACTCGACACTGATAAAAATGAAGGAATCGGGGACTCGCGACCCAACTCGCCGAGTCGTTCTTCCCGACTCGCCGAGTGGCCGCCATGCAACTGATTTTTACTCGATTTTGTTTGAATCCAACACATACAATTGATAGATCTGAGTCCAATAAGCTGATTTACCACGTAAAGTTTCCAACTTTACGTGTACAACCTCATGAATAAAGGAAATAAGGCTAAAAGATGCACAAAATGGGTAGATCTATGGTTAATATGCAAAGTAACTCCAAAAAGGCAGAAGATCTGGGCTCTACAACACCCAATCATTCAGATCTATAGATATCTCGACTTATTAAAGCATCCATGCACACATAAGGCTTGGAACAAGCATCAACTAGATCCTAGGAGGGCTCTAATGGAGGTTTAAAGCATATAACAAGAGGGAAAATCCGAAAATACCTCAAATAACTCAGATTTGCCCTTGGATCTTTGCACTACACCTCTTCTCCTTGCTCCTTGCTTCTTCTCCTTCTTCAAACCTTCACAAAATGGCACAAAACACTTAGCTCACACAAGGGAGGATTAGGGTTCTTTCTCACAGAGTTCTCAGGGTGAGGGAGGCGAGAATGGGGCTATAAGGTGACTTAAATAGTGGGCAACCCGGGGATTTAGGGTTTCACCCAGACGGATGGACTCGCCGAGTCAGGGATATGGACTCGCCGAGTCCCCGGCTCACACGTGCTCGAAGTCGCGACCCTACTCGGCGAGTCAGGCTATGAACTCGCCGAGTCCCTCTTGCAAAACTACAAAATAAATACCAAGGAATTACCATACCGGACACGGGTCGTTACAATTAGATGCTTAATTGAAGCTCTCTTGAAGCATTTACACTTTAATTATCAAAAACATTCATTGGTGTTGCTTGATATCAACTTCTTGAGTTGTTTTGACGTTCATAAGCTAGATTAATGAAATGGTAATCTATGATATAATGGAACCGATGATTAAATTAGATTAGAACTGTGCTTTGGAGTCTCATACCTAATAGAGGAATTAAAAAATAAGGCTAACAACTTCTAATTTGTAAAATGCATGAGTTCAAGCTAAATTTGGAGCTCATGAGTTCATTTTATGATTTTAAATCTAAATTCGCATATACATATGTTTGATTAGTTGGTTTATCAACCTATTTCACTAATTTAGTTTGAAGTTATTGTGACATCCCCAAAATCACGGCCAGAAAAGACCGGTTTGTTTATGCTTTGTTTAAAAATCAGAGTTACATTTTAAATGAAAGTGTTGCGGAATTTGTCCCAAAACAAATATATGATAAAGATTTATCAAAAGCATTTCCATAGAAATGTATTTCATTAAAAGACTTGGGATGTCATGTTCGTACAGATCAAAAGCATAAACAGTACAATATAAGCCTTACTACATTATTTCATATCTACAGGCCTATATCCGTAATCCCTCGTCCAAAACATCACACCTATGCTCATGCGCCACTACCTGTAATACATAAAACTGAGTGGGTCAGGCTTGGGAGCCTGGTGAGCACATAGGGTTTTCAACCCACAATAAATAAGTTTATTAATTTCATCAATCAACAATAACCCAATTACCCGTTCCCGTTATCCTCACTTTACGTCCCTAAACACCTATCATAAGGGACCTAGCCTAAGGATCATCATCGGGACGGACACTACTACTAAGGGGATTCCTCAGCAATAAATGTCCTAAAGGCAACCATGTGGGGGATGGAGTACACCGGTGAACACGTCGTTCACAAACACCTACAGGTTGCGAGCCTGCTAGTGTTCCACTGGACTGTCTAGAAGAGTCCGTGGTCGTCATCCATACTCCGCTAGATGACAGAAACAACAACATCAACATCGAGGCCTCTCATCATTTTATCACACATCAGCTATTACATCTACCCATGTTTTACCCCAACATTTTCGTAGATATAAAATACATATACAGTTTAAATCATTGAAAACATGTATAACAATGTTCATCCAGCATAGATAGCAAGTATTCAGATAATATGCACACATAGAGCGTAATTTATATAAAATACTTCATATCTATGTGTAAGCTGAAAGTAACTATGCACTCACCTGAAAGGTGGTGACTCAGCACTCGGACAGCGCTTCGATACTCTCAAAACGATATTCCTTCGATAAAACCTAGTACCAACACCACTAGGGTTTAGTCTAACGATAACCGCGATTAATTAATAGTCTAGCTATTATTATTATTATATAAGCGTTAAACGATACTTATATAACCCATAATAATAGCCCAAGTACTTATTATAAGGTCCTAATAACATTACTATATTAAAACGTAAGCTAAACTAAAGATAGGTTAGGCGTAGCTCACTTACAGCGAGTTTTCTCGAAAACCGGGCTTCGCTGGAGCAGCGTTCCCGAGCCGAAAGGCTCTTTTCTCGGGACTCCGGGAGCCTCGGGGATTCCTTCAGGTGCTAGGGGGTTTACCTAGGCTTTAGGGGGCTTAAGGAGGCTTAGAGAGAGAGTGTAGAGAGAGAAAGAAGTGGGGAAAGGTGTGAGAAATGAGAGAACCCGGCACTTCTATTTATGGGTGAAATCCTGACGGACTCGCCGAGTCGGTTCACTGACTCGCCGAGTCAGTGCCACGTGTCATCATCTGATGGCTTTCCTTGGGGAGAAAGCCTTGGCCCATATTCAGCCACGTCACCCCTTTTGCAGCAGCACTCTGCCAACTTCTAAACCCCGTAAATTTCGCATACGAGCTCCGTTTTCGACGTTCTTTTTTTCCACGCGTAGGTAAAAACAAGATCTACAACTTTCATTTAGACTCCGTCGGCTAATTCTCGACCGATCTCAAATTTAACAGTAAGAGGCGTTTAGACTGTTAAATGACCGCGAAGAATTCATAACTCCTTCATACGAACTCCGTTTTCGTCCATCTTTTTACCGTTGAGTTCCTATTAATGAGATCTTCAACTCTCATTTAGGTCGCGTAAGCCAAAAACCGCTCGAACAAAAATTCGAGTTTCGGGCCGTGCACTGCTAAGCCGAATCTTAGAAAAATCATAACTTCCTCATACGAAGTCAGATTTGGGCGTTCTTTTTATCGACGTTCTTAGTTTAACATATTCTACGACTTTCGTTTAGATCGCTAAGGCTAAATCTTGCTCTATCGTAAATTCACTATTTACGCTTCCCGGTGCCGTGCCGGTTTTACCGTAAAACTTCGACGGGTCATAACTTCTTCGTTATAACTCGGATTTCGGCATTCTTTATATGTACGGAAACCTTGAGACATATTCTACAACTTTATGTAGAGATATCGGGATTATCTTATACTTTAATTTTGACGCTTATTTTTATTCTTTATTAATTATACACTTATAATTAAATAATAAACACATAAACACACATAATTCACATAATACTCAAATATTTCATCTTTATTTCTTCAAAAAGAGTTACAAGAGTTGACCTAGACTATTACATTGACAAAAATGCTTAGCCCTGAAACCCGGGCGTTACAATTCTCTCCCCCTTAGGATGATTCCGTCCCGGAATCATGCATCAGCAAACAGATGTGGATAGCGACTCATCATGTCATCCTCTGTTTCCCAAGTGAGGTTCGGCCCATTCGAATGTTTCCATCGGACTAGCACTAAGTCGACCATCTTGCGTCGTAACTTCTTAGTCTTACGGTCAACAATTGCCTCAGGCTCTTCGATCAGCCTTTTATTGTCATCCATCCTTAACTCTGAGATTGGAATTATGTCGGGAACATCTCCCGTGAATTTCCTCAAATAACACACATGGAAAGTGTTATGAATACCATTGAGTTCTTCGGGCAATTCCAACTTGTAAGCTTGGTTCCCTATCTTCTGAAGAACTTTGAACGGTCCAATAAACCTTGGACTCAACTTTCCTCGTTTCCCGAATCTTATAAGACCCTTCCACGGTGAGACTTTAAGCAAAACGGAATCCCCAACTTCGAAGGTTATCGGTCGTCTTTTCTTGTCAGCATAGCTCTTCTGACGATCCTGAGCTGCTAACATTCTTTCCCTAATCACCTTCAACTTCTCAGCAGTCTCATGGACTATCTCGGGGCCCATAAACTGCTTCTCTCCGGCTTCAAGCCAACAAGACGGAGTACGACACATTTGTCCATACAAGGCTTGGTAAGGTGCCATCTTGATGCTCGAGTGAAAACTATTGTTGTAGGAGAATTCTACCAGAGGTAAGTGCTTGTCCCAATTCCCTTGGAATTCGAGGGTACATGCTCTCAGCATATCTTCCAGCGTCTGAATCGTTCTTTCGCTCCGACCATCAGTTTGCGGATGATAAGCAGTACTCAAACACAACTTTGTACCTAACTCCTCTTGTAGACTCCTCCAAAACCTTGACGTGAAACGACTATCACGATCTGATACAATCGTAAGAGGGACACCGTGAAGTCTTACAATTTCCTTCACGTAAGCATTTGCGAGCTTATCCATAGACCACTTCTCGTTGGCTGCTATGAAGTGTGCACTCTTGGTGAAACGATCCACGACTACCCAAATCATGTCGTGACCGTTCTTCGTCCTGGGCAGTTTAGTCACAAAATCCATGGTGATGTCTTCCCATTTACCCATGGGTACAGGTAAAGGTTCTAAACTCCCATACGGTTTCTGATGTTGTGCCTTAACCCTCGCACATGTTACGCACTCGGCCACATACTTCGCAACATCGAGCTTCATCGTCGGCCACCAGTAGTAGGGTTTTAGGTCCATATACATTTTAGTGCTACCGGGATGAATCGAGTACATGGTCTTGTGTGCTTCTTCCATCAGAAGATCTCTTATTCCTCCCGTCTTAGGTACCCAGATTCGATTTTGGAATACCTTCAGTCCTCGACTGTTTGTACCGAACACTAACGTTCTTCCCAAGCGTTCTTCCTTTCGGTCATTTTTCTCTAAAGCTTCTTCTTGAGCTTTCCTGATACTTTCCACAATCGTCGAGACGACTTCAATTCTTAACGCTCTTGGCCTTTTCCTTTCCAGATTGACTTTCCGACTGAGAGCATCAGCAACAATATTTGTTTTACCTGGGTGGTAAAGTATCTCACAGTCGTAGTCCTTGAGAAGTTCTAGCCAGCATCGTTGCCTCATGTTCAACTCCTTCTGATTAAAGAGATACTGGAGACTCTTATGATCAGTGAAGAGCTTGCACTTCGTGCCGTAGAGGTAATGCCTCCATATCTTTAAGGCAAAAACTACCGCTGCCAACTCCAGATCATGAGTGGGGTAGTTCTTTTCGTGCTCTTTCAATTGTCGAGATGCGTATGCTATCACCTTTTCTCTTTGGGTCAGAACACAACCCAACCCGACTCCAGAAGCGTCACTATAAACCGCGAAATCTTCGACTCCATCGGGTAGAGAAAGTATCGGTGCTTCACATAACTTCTTCTTTAGCTTCTCGAATGCCTCATCGTGTTTCTCACTCCACGTATACGTAGCTCCTTTATGAGTCAAAGCTGTTAATGGAGCAGCTATCGAAGAAAAGCCTTGGATAAATCGTCGATAATATCCGGCTAATCCTAGAAAGCTTCGAATTTACGTGGGACTCTTTGGGCGTTCCCACTTCATTACAGCCTCGATCTTTGCGGGGTCAACCATTATTCCCTCCTGGTTAACAACATGACCCAAGAATTGGACTTCCCGTATCCAAAAGTCGCATTTGGAGAACTTTGCAAAAAGCTTCTCCTTCTTCAATACTTCTAATACTTCCCGTAGATGCTTTCCATGCTCCTCTTGGCTTTTTGAGTAGATGAGAATGTCGTCGATGAACACTATCACGGATTTATCGAGGAATGGTTTACAAACCCTATTCATCAAATCCATGAATGCTGCGGGAGCATTGGTTAGCCCGAATGACATAACCAAGAACTCGTAGTGTCCATATCTCGTTCTGAATGCAGTCTTCTCAATATCCTGCTTTCTCACCTTTAGCTGATGATATCCTGACCTAAGATCGATCTTTGAGAAGTAGCTCGAACCTTGCAGCTGATCGAATAGGTCATCAATCCTTGGCAATGGATACTTGTTCTTCACCGTTGCCTTATTCAGCTCTCGGTAGTCTATACACATTCTCATACTTCCGTCCTTCTTCTTCACGAATAACACCGGAGCTCCCCAGGGTGATGAACTAGGTCGAATAAAACCGTTGTCCAATAGCTCCTGAAGTTGCGTCATGAGCTCCTTCATCTCCGTCGGTGCTAATCGGTAAGGTGCTTTTGCTATTGGTGTTGTTCCTGGTAACAAGTCTATACGGAACTCCACTTGTCTATCAGGTGGTAATCCGGGAAGATCTTCAGGAAAGACTTCTGGATAATCACACACAACCGGTATATTCTGCACCTCTTTCTTTTCTTTCTTAGCATCGATTACGAATGCCAAGTACGATGCGCATCCTTTGGACAAACATTTCCTGGCTTTCATCAGGGAGATGATTCCAGAATTCACTCTGCGTTGGTCCCCGTACACCATAAATGATTCCTTTCCGGGTGGGTTTACCTTTACTATCTTCTTTCGGCATTGAATCTCAGCATCGTTGGCGCTAAGCCAATCCATACCCAAAACGATGTCGAAACCGTTTAACTCTATGGGTAATAGCTCTTTATCGAATTCATTTCCGTTTAGGTCAATGACGATGTTCCTAATACGATTACTAACAGGTACGAATTTGCCACTGGCAACTTCTACAATCAGGGCATTATCTAGTTTTTCTACAGGCAATGCTAATTTCCCACCAAATTTATGCGACACAAAGGAGTAGTTGGCTCCGGAATCAAATAGTATATTTGCAGGAAAACCATTTACAAGAAAGGTACCTGAAGCGACGTCTGCTGCCTCCTTTGCAGCCTCGAGCGTCATCTGGAAGGCTCTCGCCTTCGGCTTCGGTGGTATGTTGGGTCTTCCTGTCTCCTTCTTCTTCGGGCAATCCCTTGAAATGTGCCCCTCCTCGTTGCACTCATAACAGACCTTCTTAGTGAACGTGCATTCATTGGCATAGTGCCCAGGCTTTCCACATTTGTAACAAGTGACCCCTCCTTCACACTTCCCAGAGTGCTTCTTCTTGCACTTGTCACACCACTTCGCTTCTGATCCTCCTCCTCTCGAACCAAACTTCGAGAATCTACCTTTCTTACCGGACCTTGAGGATCCGTCAAATTTCCTTTTCTCTCCCACTTCCGCTCTCTCCAGACCCTTCTCTCGTATCTGGGTCTCCACATTCTTAGCAGCCCAGATGGCGGCTTTCAGAGTGGTAGATTGTTTGACCATTGGACCGAAGTCCGCTGGTAATCCGAGGGCAAATTTGTTAACCTTGGAGAGTTCAGTTGGGACGAGGTGAGGAACAAGCTTCATTTTCTCAGTAAAGCTTGCAGCGTATTCCGTAACGCTCATTCTTCCCTTCTTCAGATTTTGGAATTCGTTGTTGATTTCCAGAAGATCCTGCTCAGAGCAGTATTGCATCTTCAAATGTACCAGAAAATCCTCCCACGACATCTTGCTTGCTTCCCCTTTGGGCATTGAGTCAGCTAGTAGCTTCCACCAGCTTAGTACTCCAGATTTCAACAAAGGAACCGCAAGAGCGGTCTTCTGCCTATTGCTACACTCGCAACTCTCAAACATTGTCTCCATCTCAGAGATCCAATTCATGACTTCCACCGGCGTCGGGCTTCCAGATAGACTCGGTGGCTTGGATGCCATGAAATCCTTGTATTTGCATCCACGTCCGTCATTTCCTCCCTCCTGGTGGTTTTGCCTAACTATCGGTGGGTTGGCTTGACCAACAGTCCCACTATAGTTTCCCTCCTCAGTCTGCCCTTCGTTCAACTCGGGCTGTTCGATCTGAATAGTCTCTTCCTCTCGATTTTGCTGGAGCAAACGTCTGGTTTCCTCCATTTGACGATCCAACATAGCCTGGATCATCGCTTGCACTCCGGCCATCGTGACTGGCTCAGGTGCAACTTCTTCTACAACAGGTATTTGTTGAACCACTGGGGGTTGGTTCCTATCTCCATTCACGTTTACGTTTCCGCTACGGGTCCTTGCCATCTTGATCTATACACCGAATAAGGTGAATTTAGATCTTTATTTAGGATAGACGTTTAAATCGTCCTTATCACTCCGAAACGTTTACATGCTAGTTCTAATATCGTAGTCGTACGTTTAGAATCCTAAACACATAAGGTTTCCAGATCCGGTCGGCAACAGACCATAGATCCGAACCATTAACAGCATATTATGCACAAAGCATTTAGCACATAAAAGCATTTTAGGCACAATTCCTAAAATAGGCTAGTGCTCACACCTCACAATCATCGCTTAGCATTCTAAGTTTAAGTCTAGAAATCCTACAAATTCCTAGTTCGCTTAAACTAATGCTCTGATACCAACTGTGACATCCCCAAAATCACGGCCAGAAAGACCGGTTTGTTTATGCTTTGTTTAAAAATCAGAGTTACATTTTAAATGAAAGTGTTGCGGAATTTGTCCCAAAACAAATATATGATAAAGATTTATCAAAAGCATTTCCATAGAAATGTATTTCATTAAAAGACTTGGGATGTCATGTTCGTACAGATCAAAAGCATAAACAGTACAATATAAGCCTTACTACATTATTTCATATCTACAGGCCTATATCCGTAATCCCTCGTCCAAAACATCACACCTATGCTCATGCGCCACTACCTGTAATACATAAAACTGAGTGGGTCAGGCTTGGGAGCCTGGTGAGCACATAGGGTTTTCAACCCACAATAAATAAGTTTATTAATTTCATCAATCAACAATAACCCAATTACCCGTTCCCGTTATCCTCACTTTACGTCCCTAAACACCTATCATAAGGGACCTAGCCTAAGGATCATCATCGGGACGGACACTACTACTAAGGGGATTCCTCAGCAATAAATGTCCTAAAGGCAACCATGTGGGGGATGGAGTACACCGGTGAACACGTCGTTCACAAACACCTACAGGTTGCGAGCCTGCTAGTGTTCCACTGGACTGTCTAGAAGAGTCCGTGGTCGTCATCCATACTCCGCTAGATGACAGAAACAACAACATCAACATCGAGGCCTCTCATCATTTTATCACACATCAGCTATTACATCTACCCATGTTTTACCCCAACATTTTCGTAGATATAAAATACATATACAGTTTAAATCATTGAAAACATGTATAACAATGTTCATCCAGCATAGATAGCAAGTATTCAGATAATATGCACACATAGAGCGTAATTTATATAAAATACTTCATATCTATGTGTAAGCTGAAAGTAACTATGCACTCACCTGAAAGGTGGTGACTCAGCACTCGGACAGCGCTTCGATACTCTCAAAACGATATTCCTTCGATAAAACCTAGTACCAACACCACTAGGGTTTAGTCTAACGATAACCGCGATTAATTAATAGTCTAGCTATTATTATTATTATATAAGCGTTAAACGATACTTATATAACCCATAATAATAGCCCAAGTACTTATTATAAGGTCCTAATAACATTACTATATTAAAACGTAAGCTAAACTAAAGATAGGTTAGGCGTAGCTCACTTACAGCGAGTTTTCTCGAAAACCGGGCTTCGCTGGAGCAGCGTTCCCGAGCCGAAAGGCTCTTTTCTCGGGACTCCGGGAGCCTCGGGGATTCCTTCAGGTGCTAGGGGGTTTACCTAGGCTTTAGGGGGCTTAAGGAGGCTTAGAGAGAGAGTGTAGAGAAAGAAAGAAGTGGGGAAAGGTGTGAGAAATGAGAGAACCCGGCACTTCTATTTATAGGGTGAAATCCTGACGGACTCGCCGAGTCGGTTCACTGACTCGTCGAGTCAGTGCCACGTGTCATCATCTGATGGCTTTCCTTGGGGAGAAAGCCTTGGCCCATATTCAGCCACGTCACCCCTTTTGCAGCAGCACTCCGCCAACTTCTAAACCCCGTAAATTTCGCATACGAGCTCCGTTTTCGACGTTCTTTTTTTTCCACGCGTAGGTAAAAACAAGATCTACAACTTTCATTTAGACTCCGTCGGCTAATTCTCGACCGATCTCAAATTTAACAGTAAGAGGCGTTTAGACTGTTAAATGACCGCGAAGAATTCATAACTCCTTCATACGAACTCCGTTTTCGTCCATCTTTTTACCGTTGAGTTCCTATTAATGAGATCTTCAACTCTCATTTAGGTCGCGTAAGCCAAAAACCGCTCGAACAAAAATTCGAGTTTCGGGCCGTGCACTGCTAAGCCGAATCTTAGAAAAATCATAACTTCCTCATACGAAGTCAGATTTGGGCGTTCTTTTTATCGACGTTCTTAGTTTAACATATTCTACGACTTTCGTTTAGATCGCTAAGGCTAAATCTTGCTCTATCGTAAATTCACTATTTACGCTTCCCGGTGCCGTGCCGGTTTTACCGTAAAACTTCGACGGGTCATAACTTCTTCGTTATAACTCGGATTTCGGCATTTTTTATATGTACGGAAACCTTGAGACATATTCTACAACTTTATGTAGAGATATCGGGATTATCTTATACTTTAATTTTGACGCTTATTTTTATTCTTTATTAATTATACACTTATAATTAAATAATAAACACATAAACACACATAATTCACATAATACTCAAATATTTCATCTTTATTTCTTCAAAAAGAGTTACAAGAGTTGACCTAGACTATTACATTGACAAAAATGTTTAGCCCTGAAACCCGGGCGTTACAGTTATCAAATGAAATTATCATTGGAATAAATCGCATCTATAGATGATTAATCATCTATATAATGAAGCTCATGGACTCACTTTAAGAAATTAGGAATCTAAATCACAAGATCTTTATTTTTAGCTTGTGAATCATTAGATTTAAGATGAATTAAGATGTTATCTAGTGTTTAAAACTAGTAACTGAATGTTAGCTAAACATATAAGGCAATTAGGAATAAAAAGAAGGAAGTTAGGATTAGTTTAGACATGCTTTAAGAGCTTAAAAGTTATTAAACTTTGAGATGTTGTGTCCGGTGGATCCACTCGATCGAGCAGATTTGCAAGGCATGATATACTCAACCAATTAAAAACTTGTTATTAATACTTGTAAATTGTGTAACTTTTGCATGTGGGATCCAAATCAAGTCTAAATTCTTTCGGTGCCTTTCTATGATCATATGAACGAATTTGAGACAATATTTGTTATTCGAGCTCTATAACGGTTGACTTGTGGTGCTAAGTATACTTAGGCCTGGCAATGGAGCGGGTTTGGAGCGAATCGGCCTTGATCCAAACCCTTTTAACAAATTTCAAAATTCGATCCAAACCCGCTCCGTAACCCGCAGGATTTTAAATAATCAGACTCATACCCTTATCCACCGAATCAACAAATATCCAAACCCGCCTCATAACCCAAAGGTTTTTTAAACACATTTTAATTAATTCCTAAAATAAAATTTCTTAATTAAAAAAATGTATACTATATCTTAATACTTAAAATAACATTTTTTTTAAATAAAAAAAATGATGTAGAAAAGGACATTACACACTCGAGAAGTTTCAATCGGAATTAAAAATCACAATTGCAACAACTTTGAATTGATTTATGGTTGTCGGTTGTAGTGATAGCGAATAGCAATTGCCAACTTTTTCATGTTAAAAAATATTTATTGAATTAGAAATTGATATGACAATTTTTTGATGAATATAAATTAAATGACATTATGATTCTTGATAGAAGTCTATAAGCTTAGAGACCGACTTATCAATTCTTATGTAAAAGCGTTTTTTCTTTGGCCTTTGCCCTTTGGACTTTTGATTGGAATTAAAATTAAACGTTAAGAAATATAAAATATAAATGTATAATTCAAAATTTTATATGGGGTGGATTATAAATGGAGCGGATCGATGATGATCCATACCCGACCCATTTAATAAAAGGGTTAGCAGGTACGGATCATTAACGGGTAAACGAATCAAAAACTACGCTCAAAACCCATATAATTCTTGCGGGTTTGGATCGGATCAGGTTCAAAACCCGTTCCTTGTCAGGTCTACTCTAATTGCAAAAAATGGTGACATTATGAATATATTACTTAATTACTTGATTTTTTTGCGGTTTGAATCCATTCAACTTACAAATTATTGGTAACGAAGTGACTAGTAGGGATCTCTGATGAACTTATGACAACTTCTAAGGGATAGTTATGTATTCTATGATTCGGAAAAGTGTTCTAATAATGGCAAAATGTTTGTGAAGAGAAACATACGGGGAATGGAGGGCAAGATAGAGGTTTCATTATACAAAATCAGAACATAAAACAGTTTTATTGTACAAAATAATAACATAATAGTTTTTTTTGTGCAATGAGTTATAATTGATTGCGTTTTTCTTAGGGTTGAACATGGGTAGGTTTTGGGGTAAACCTGAAACTAAACCGACAAGCCAAACTTTTGGCTTTTGAAACCCATTAGGTATTTAGGTACGATTTTTGAATGAGTTCGGTTTTTGGCTTCTTAGATCGGCTTTCGGTTTCAACCAATGGGATGCTGGGTTTTGGTTTTTCGGTTTCAACTTAGTAAGTTAGTATACAATAATTATTCATAATATATTAAACTTGTTAACTCATTCTTAAGCACTAACTTATGCTTCTAGTTCTAACTTCTAACTATACAATAATTATTAATAATATATTATATTATATAATGTATAGGTTGGTATCGTTTTAGCCTTTATGGTTCGATTTTATATATTGGGTGGGTTTCGGTTTTGTGTGTCGGTAAAAATCTATACCCAAAACCAATGATTTGGGTTTGGTTTTGATTTTGGTTTTGTCAGTTTTTATTGATTTCTCAGTTTTGCTAAGATAAGGTAAATATAAAGCATTTTTATAGGCATGAACATAATAATTTTTCACGTATTTAAGGATAATCGATTGAGTAGTAATCTTATTTAAAAGGTGGAGAGAGATTAAAAAAAAAGGTGGAGATTACTTCGTATTGATGAAACAAAAGATTGCCATGGCGTGATTCTGAAAAGACCCATCATAAAGTCCCTCACTTCCCTTTTTCCCTCACTCGTCGCTTCTAATACCACCCAAATTCTTCTTTTCTTGACCCGACACCACCAGAAAAAAAGTGTAAAAAGCATTAAGAACTCATGCTTACCATCACTTTGTTATGCAAATTTCTGAAAAATTGACACAAAGAGCCTTTCTTGGTTTCATAAATTTGAATACCAATCTCCAATAGATATTCCCTTACTTTCTCGTCTCCTTTTTCACCATTCCAACATTCCCTTCATTCTTCATTCTCTTTGTTTATGTGTTTTCCGTATAAAAAGCTTCCCCTTTCTCGATTCTTTTCAAAACCCCACTTCAATTTCATCTTTCTGTTTTGTATTACCTGTTTAAATCCTAAACCCATGTGGTATTTGGTTTAAGCTCAAAATCCCATGCCAATTATGCAAAAATCTTGAACACCCATCTCAGATTTGTCGTTAAATTATTGAAATACGATGGTTGGGAGTGGTATATCGGAGGTGATCACTAGCAATGGTTGTTCAAAGATGTATTCAGATATAAATTGTACATTGAATACTAATTCTTCCAGAGATCTTCATCTTCAACCTCCACGTCCTTCTCTTCTTCGTTCTACCTCAAATTCCCCATTTTCTGGTCTTGTTATTTGTGTTACTGGTCTATCCAAAGGTGATTCAATCTTCCTTTAATGATCTCTTCTTTTGATCTTTATCCATTTCTGGTTGATCAATCTGTTTTATTTTTTGTCATCTCTCTATCGTACAAATTTCAACGATTTAAAGTACTTATTATCTTTGTAATCATATTGATCTTGGTGTTCTTGGATATTTTGACTCGTAGTCAAACAATTTTAATTTTATAAAAGTTGCAACCTTTACGAACAATGAAATAATGTTTTATGATTTCGATTCGCTTCTTTCCCTTTTGATTCAACAACTTAAATATTTAGAACATGCCATGCATCTTTGATCTTTCTTTTTGACTTTTGTTACAACACCAACGAAAAACTTTGACTTTTGCTATGATGAAAGTTTATTTTCAAATTCACGCCTAAATGATTATGTTATTACTTTGAAATTTAAAACTTCAATATTTTCATAATCGAACACAATCCCTTCTTCTCTTTTTAATTTGCATGATGCTAAATTTTGAATGGTGAAATTGATTACTTTGACCACAAAAGTCGACACAAGTATGGTTTTTGGACTTATTAATGTTCTTGTTTTTCTTTACATCTTCCATTCTTGTGTCACCAAGTGCATTCATTATTAATTTATTTGAATTAACGAACTCTTCTGTTTGGTTTCACCTACCTGTCTTACATAAGATTTAGAAGAAGTCTTGCTGGCCATATCTTTGACATTTTCTATGATTTTCTTCTTGATGTTGACCGACTCACAGAAGCAAGAAAACAAGTGATGCATGCAACTGAGAGATTGGGTGGTCAATTTAGTTCCCATTTACATCCAAAGTGTACACATTTGGTGGTTCAGATATCCTTTTTTTCATTTTTAGTTTGATATTTATACCCAAAGTGTACACACTTGAATAATTATGCCAAATAACTACGTATTTCTCAAATTAAATATCTAACAAAAGGATCTTGTGAAGAACCCATATCAATATAATATTATCAGTTAATTTAAAAAAACTCTTTTTGGGAAAGGAAATGGAGAGAGTATATGATCTCGATGAGTAACTTAACGAATATCTACAGCTTCCATGAACGTAAATCCGCGTATGCATCAAAGCACGATCTCTTCATCGTTACACTTGGATGGTTTGTTGATAGCGTAAGAAAAAACGGTAAAATATATATATACTTCAAATTCAATTCTTCTTTGTGATGATTGGGCTTGTGGGCCGGCTCAAGGGTTCCCAAAAGAATAGCCCTGTTCGCAGAAACTAATGTTGCTCTGTTTTTCTTGTGTTTAGTGAGATTGAACGAATCATTATACGGTGTTAAGAGTTTTGGAGAGGATTATATGGCGAAGAAGGATCTAAACCGAAATTCTTGTCTTCCTAATGCTATGGTGGATAATGTTAAAGAATCTAAATTGATACAAAGATCAAGATTACATTTAGAGGAGAAGAAAAGAAGAGGTTTAATGTTTTCGGGTGAAAGCGTGTACGTTGATCCCGATGTTTCGGGTGAGCTGAGGAACAAGGTGGTGGAGGCTGCTCGGGAGGAAGGTGGTTTACTAGTGAACGAATGGTTGGTTGGTCAACAGGCAACTCATGTGGTATGTGAAGTTTCTTCTGTTGGAAAGTATCTCGGTCAATCCAACAATAATCTTGTTACTGTAAGTTTTACAAAATTTATATATATGATAGGTATATATAGCTCATCATCTGTATATATATATATATATATATATATATATATATATATATATATATATATATATATATATATATATATATATATATATATATATATATATGTTTTACTGATCACTACCAAATGATGTACCACAGCCATTATGGTTTCTGAAGACTGTGAAGGAGGCAAGGACACAAAGGCTTGTCCATTTGTCTGCTGACTTGGCACGCCACCTAGGAACGACGATGCGGAATGTTCCAGGTGGCAACGATGAAAAGGTATAAAATCCCAGTTTTTGTTGTATCTCCGTAGCAAAATGGTATTTTGATCAACTTACATTATAGACTTTCATAAATAGCATATCAATGCTTCCAGGTTCCAACAAGCCAATAATATTAACATAGGTCCCTACAGGGGTTAATAGTAGTAATTTAATTTACTATAAAAACTTTCAGAAAATTAAACTTGAGGTCCTTTTTTGAACGGCTACTAATCTACTTATAAATTAGCTCTTTGGTTACATACATCCTACACATTTTAATCATTTATACTTAGTCAAATATTAACATTGATACAATAATATTTTATTTAATTACTTAATAAAATTATTATTAAAATAAATAATAAAATCATGAAAAAATTATATATTTCATTTTTATTACACTTTTAGTTTAACCATAAACTAAGCACTTTTCTAGAATAAAAAGTTAGATATATAATTTCTAGAATCAATAAGAACGCTATGATAATGTTATTAAAATAAATTAATAATGATATAACAAAGTAATATAAAGTAAATGACTTGAATTGATGGAGTGACAAGTCTTTGCAACAAATGGTCACATGGGCAAATCAATTAAAAAAAGTAAATGTTAATAATTTCTATTAATAATCCCATATTGTTATTGTATGTGTAACTTGATGAGTTTTAGGATGGAAATATCATGAAATCTAGCCATAAAGAAAATCAAAGCATTGCAATGCATGCTAAAATGGGGGTTAGGAATCGACGGGCCCAGGCGATAAAACCATCAGCTCCAAGCGTCCTTCTGGATTCAATAAACTGGATTATGTCGGAGCCATCATCGACCGCATATATCTGCAACAACTCCTCATTCAGTATTGATGATGCCAACACATCTGTTCCAGATGCTTGTTTCGTCAACTTCTTGCAACCACTCTCCCAAAGGTTACTTTTCACATAATCTTTTCTTTCCTTTCAAGGCTTAGCCTATTTGTATCTCTATGTTATGATAATTTTTTTTTTTTTTGTTCTTTTTGGTGCAGGGAAAAAAGTGAGTTGATTTTTGGAAACCATTTCATTACAATATTGTTTCCAGTGGACCGGTTTGGGGAGATGGGCCTGTGTTCGAGGACGTTCTTCAACAACACAGGCTTCACATGTTGGCAGCTATTACATCACATCTACTCTTTTTATCAGGTAAACACTTTTCCCTATTGTATTGTTGCTCGACAATCTTGAGTCCAGTAACCCAACAGTTAGACTGAGTCAACTCATTGATTAAAACTCACTATTCAGCATTTGTTGTTGTTAGGAGAACATGTCAACATCTGAGATAGAGTTAGCCATCCACACTGATTCCCGACATGCTGAACAGCTACGGTCAAACTACTCCAACAAAGAAGCTGTGGAAGTCAAACGCATCGACTTCTTAGGGAGCCGAAGAAGGTTTCAAATGCTCAAGCGTGTATCCGGGGACCACAATAAAAATGTATACGAGTTGTTGACCAGATCATAGTTCTTGTTCCAATTTGATCTCATTTATGAGAACAAGACTTATTCTAGTAAGCTATGTATTATGTATGGATGTTTATTTTTTGACTTAATAGTGAAAATACGAGAGAAAGCAAGTTTTCCCCATTAAATCCTTTTATTTATTTATTTATTTATCTACAAACATGTCCACTTTCATTCTTCTAGCCAATTTTGAGCTTTCCAAGTCGTTGGAGCTCATAGAGCATGAGTAAGGCAGCAGAGTCAAAAGATGTCTTCTTATCTGCACGTGGGTCCCCCGTAAGTTGTATAACACCATAATCAGGAATAGTCAAGCTGATATGTGACTTGAAGGTATTAAACCCTGTTCTTTTCTCAGCCCCTTCCCCAATTTCAACCAGAGATCTGCAAAATCATGATTCTTTTTGAAGCTGTTTGTCTCATTCATGTACAAATAATATGAAGCATGCAAAATTTACTAACGTTGATCTTTGTTCTGATGCTGTAATATTGGGAATGGGCCACTGCATTTTCTTGCACAGCTCATAAAGTGCAATTCTTGGTCCTCCCTTCTTCATGTTGATACACTCTATCACTGCTATGCCATTCAAACCAACATCAAATTCAAAACCTGTTGTAGATCAAAACAAACGAACATCTATGATGATTGATTACCTGGAATTTCAACCTTGGAATTAGATTCTAATTCCTCCTCCATTGATGGCTGAGGATCAAACAGAGTTATCTTAGCATCCTTATTAGGACTTATCTTTGATGGGGTTATCTCATTTTTCTTATTCTTTTCCTTATCGCTTTCCCCATCTTGATTATCCTTCCTCAAAATCCCTCTTTTCTGTCGAATCAAATCACATAAACATGTCAAACACCATTAATAATGGCAAGGCAAAATGAATAATAAAAAGAAAACCCTAAAAATAACCTCTAGCTGCTTTAACAATTGAAGTGCAGCTTGACCCCTTGCAACTTTCCTGGTTTGACCCGTTCCATTACCAACCAATAAGGCGTCTTTGAGCTGCAACCTTAGCTCAGAAATTACCATATCGCCATTGCTTCTACACGTTTCTTTAGTGAAATAACCCATTGAGTCGCATAATTCCATCAACTCACGTAGAGGAGGAAGCTCAAGTTTATTCGGTGTTACAATTGGAGATAATAATGGCTCAAAGATTCTCCAAACTTCATCAAGATTGAGCTTGGTATCAACTAGTATAGCCCCAGCAATGCTCTCAACCAGGTCACCAAGTGCCTATATAAAAACAAACACAAACATCACAAACCAATTAAATAAGGGATCACATTTTTTCAAGAATGCTCCATTTGATTTAGATCAATCACTATTAGTGTCCAGTTTATGCAAGAAATAGAAGACGAGAAGTGGCAAACTGACCTTAGGGCTTTTCTTGGTTTGGAGAGAGTTTGTATCAGTGGAAGAGGTGGCAACAAACTTCTCATACTCTTCAATCTGAGTTTTGAGAAAGCCAGAGCGATACTGAAGGTGGTGATGAAGGCTGCGTCTGACAGCAGCATATGCAAAATTTTCATTATTAACCGATGCTGATCGTAGATCCGTTAGTTCTCCAGGATCAATATCTTTGTGTTTTTTGTACAGATACCAAGTAATCAGTATGTCCAACACCGAGTCCCCAAGAAACTCCAACCTCTGAAACAAAAAAGTTTAACAATACTATTATTATTATGTTGTTGTAATAAAAAGGAATGATATAGGAAAAATTGTACCTGATAACAGTATCCAACTCCTTGCTCCTGACCGGATGCATGAGTGATGGCTTCCAATAACAAACCCTTCACCACAAATTCATACCCAATCTTCGACTCTACACACTCGAGCACATCAAGTTTTGGGGTGTAAGCATGAAGCGAAGCCATTTTAATGGCTTCATTGATGCGCGATTCATCAAGCTCACAACTCAGACCCAACCATTTCATACAGTGAAGAGCCCCGGTCAAACCAGCTTCCACATAATAAGCTCCCACAAGGGCCTCAACACAGTCCGACACTGTCTTTGACCCCATCCACCTGTGGCCCACATCACACCACTTTCCAAGTAATGTTGTTTTCGTATCTTCACTCTGGTATTTGCTGTCGATCGGCACATCTGTCGTCTCGATGCCATGATCACACGGGTACAGTCTTAAAGGATGCTGACCTGGCGCTGTCCATCTAGTAGGATCAAATGCACTGTCTCTAATGAAACCCTGTAAACAATATTTCAAAAAAATTTCTTTCAAAGATTCATCGGGAAACAGAGATTTTGATAATATTATTAGCAATGGATTACAATCTTACCTGTAAATGAACGCTGATTCCCAAATCATACAGGGTCGAATTACAAACTTGCCATGATCTTCGAGAGGACAGCTGTCCTTCATGTTTGTTCGGGTATTTCAGATAAAGATCACAACTGACTGCATATTTCAGCACTGAATCGCCAAGCAACTCCAATCGTTCCATGGAGAAACTTTCATTGCATCGAAGAGTCGTGATGGCTTCCAAAATCTAAAAGGAGACAAGAATCATGATATTAATGGGATGGCAAACACTCCTTAGATATGCAGCTGTGGGTTGTACTCTCGGGGTGGTGATGTATGTCTAGAGTACAACCCACAAAGCTTCAATGAAGATAAAAGTACAAACCAATGAGCTGGAGACATGAATGTCAGTAGAATGGGAAGTGATCTGTTGACGAAGCTGACTAGCCAACATCAAGGACTCAAGGCGATGCATGAATGAAGGTAGCAAATAAAAAGGTTTCACAACATCAAGTCTTGCATCAATAACAACTAAAAGTTCAGGTGGTATACGTGCATTGTATCTCTGCCTCTCTGTATTCACCTTACAACTCTCAGACCGTATCTTCTTTCCATGTAAAATACCTAAAAATACCAACAAACAAATCGTTAATTAACAAATTCGATTTTATATGCTTAAAATCATCACATCGTATATTTCAAGAAACCTTCATTATTGAAGTCCACAAGAAGGTTGTGTGCCTTATGGCTTTGTTTTAGCAGCACCATGTGTTGTCCCGGGTGTTGTAGAACAATCCCATACTTTTTGTCAAAATAGTCAGTGAATGATGAAAACCTATTTCCATCAAAAGGACTATCAGCAGTTTCATTTTCAAGCACCTCAAGAACTGTGTAGATTTTCCCAGTGTGAAAAGCCAAAACTACAAGGTCCTTTATGTTATCTTTATGAACAGATTTGTTTGCAAAGTGAACAATCTCTGTGTGATTGGAATCAGTCATGACTAAATCCAAACTCTTTACTTCACTTGTGTCATTATGAGCCTTGATGAAGTCAACAGCAGATACACTGGAGTCAATTGCCTTCCAATTGATTGTTAAAGGTTCTAATGACTCCAAAGGCAACAATAAGTAAATGTATGATGACCTCCACAATGTTGTTTGTTTGGATCCGATATCCAACTTCCCAAATATTCCATTGAAGAATACTTCTTGGAAGCACTTAGCTTTTGATATCTAGTTAAAGAAACCAAAAACATAGCATTAAAAGATGGAGGTCAAGAGTTACCAAAAAAAAAAGATTTGTTAACGACTGAAGCATGTAAGCCCCATTTGTTACATACACATGATAGATTAGGATATGGCCTGGATGACATGGACTATGACTGGGACTGATGTCAATGGGACAAAAATTGCAGCTTTGTTGTCCCACCTAAAACCTTGCCTTTCACAAACTATTTTAAAGTGAGTGTTAAACATAAGTTTTTGCTCATACCTGTTCTCCATTGAGATGCAACTCCACAGATGAAGAAACGGTGCATTTCACAAATTTTGAAACCAAGTAAAGTTCAATTTCAATATTGCCAACATCATCATCTAGTTTAGATTCAACCAAAAGAACGAAACTTGAATATTGCACATCGACAACGCTACATGAGAAAATGATTTTGTAAGCAAAAAAATTCGCCTCATCATCAGTTTTGTCTCCCCAAGTCCCTGATAGTGCACGAATGGGTGTAGTTCCATGTAGCTCCTTCCTCTTTGTAGTCCCTGTCATAACAAAAATAATATAAAAAGATTTTTAAATTAATATAAAAAACGGAGCACAGAGTGAATATATATATACATTCATTATATAATATGCACCTGCACCAGAAGATGGTTCTTTTTCTTTAGTATTTTTAGAGGAAATAGGATCTTCATTGTTAGGAAGAAGATGGTCATTGAGTCCCCCCATTTGGTGTAACTTTTTACAGGCCTCCAAGCATACAAGCTGCTTTGAAAGATGTGAGGTCTTAGACCGAGGACCCGTTATGGTTTGAAATGCAGCATTGGGAGGTAAAGTCATTTTACACTCATATGAATCCTCCACCAGTAAGAATTGGAAATCTGGTTTTGGTGTGTAAAACCTATGGCACAACACAAGCAAGCAAAACTTGAGAATTTGAGACACAAACTTCATAAACTTTTTAATAAAAAAAGAATCAATCGTACTTGTCGCCAGGGAGTTTTGAGCAATATCTATGAATGAGGCTAACACTAGAATCTACAGTGACTGAAGCTCCAGTTGCCTCAACAAAGTATGCTTCTGTTTCTTTGAAGTTGCATGGCTCTACAACGCATGTGTTGGGGTCTCGTTTTTTGGAACTTTCCATTATGGTTTGTTCACTTCGAATGATATCACAAACATGCTCCCTTTGCTTTGCATTTCCCCTGTTAAAAGTTAAAGCATCTTATAAGAATATAAAATATAATTTCTTCATGATGATGATGATGATGATTACCTCTCAAGCATGATGATGAACTTGGAGTTGGTTTGACGAGCCCTTCCACGTGATTGGACATTGCTACGAACCGTTTTTGTGATATCAAAACGGATGACAGTTGAACATTTTGGCACATCAATTCCTTCCTCAACAACATCCGTAGCAATTAGTAGATTCACCTGATTCACAGAGAGACACCTCACTTTCAACTTTAAGATTCAAACCAAATGCACAAAATAACAAGTATACTTACAGCCACATTCATAAACGAAAAGGACATTAAAAGAGGTAAACATTTGCTATCATGGACTTGGATATCAAATGTAAATCTTATTAATGTAATAAAATTTATACGAAGATTCTACAGCAGTTTTTTTTTTTTTTTTTTTGAAAATGGAACATAATAGATATGAATATGTATACCTTCCCAGAGCGAAAAGAATCAAGAGTCTCCTTCTGCAGTTTTGGAGACATTGCATCAACTGATGTTGCACTACCAGTCAAATATGCAACATTCAAATGAGACAAGTCTTCAACTCTCTTCAAGATTATGTCAATGACTTTAGCTGTTATAATTCTTTCTACAAAAATGAGGCATAATACTTTTGTAGCTTCCCTGAAAGTAGAACCACCAAAATAGTTAATGGACTTGTTAAATCTCAATGTACTTTACTTGTTACCATAACAGCAACGTACTTGCATTTCTTTACGGATAATAGCAATGTACTTCATATTTTGCTTATTAAGCAATGTAGTTACATTTTTTTTTCAAAATAAACCCAACTTTAACCTATTCCTCATTGTTTCATTAATGGAGCTTGTTACCAACAAGTAAATTGGGTTTATTCTATAAAAGAAGCTATATTTAGCCTTTTTTCCATTTTAGACCTAAAACTCTATTTTTTTCAAATTAAATCTAGCTTTAACCTATTCCTTAATGGAGTCTGTTACCATCAGGTAACTCTATATCCTCTAAGTCATGTGCATCTTAAGTATCGATCACCTAAAAGAAGAACTTTATTCTAAAACCCTAGGTCATTTTTCTCATCTTCTTCTTGTACACCACATTGGCTCTCCTTAAATGAATTATTCCTCAAGCATCAGGAACCAAAACATAGTGAGAAATGTTGAAATGGAATTACAATATTGTGAGGATGAAGCTCCTATATGTACCTCCTGTAGTAAGGTTGTTTTCACAAGACTGAGTCTGTTGTCAAAGGCTATCCCTCGGTTGTTTTCACAAGTTCTGATGGTATGTTCATTTTAACAGTATATGGGGACTGTTTTGCAAGTAAGTTTGACCTTTAAACCCATTTTGACCTAAAAATGTTGCATGCCAGTTAATTTTTTTCCTAACAAAAAATAGCAACTTATTTGCAAAACAGTCCCAATACACTGTTAAATGACCGATGGTATGTTTTCGGATAGTTTTGTAAATAAGATATTTTTAGTTGGGAAAAAGATAAACTGGCATGCAATATACTTGGGACAAAATGGGTTTAAAGGTCAAAAATAGCAATTGCTTCTAAAACAATCCAGATACACTGTTAAAATGAACATGGCATCAAGCCTTTTGAAAACAACATGAGGACAACCTTTAAAAACAAACTCATTCTTGTGAAAATAGCTTTGGGATAAGAGGTAAATAGAGGAGCTTCAATCTCACAATAACATAATTCCATTTCAGCAATCCTTACTACGTTTTTGTTCCTGATGCTTAAGAAATAAGCATTTCAGGGGACCTAATGTGGTGCAGAAGAAGGAGGAGACACGTGACCTAGGTTTTAGAATCAATTCTTCTTTTAGGTGATCGATGCTTAAGATGCATGTGAGTTTGGGGGATATAGGCTTATCTGTTGGTAACCAGATCCATTAATGAAATAACAAGGAAAAGGTTAAAGTTGGGTTTATTTTGAAAAATAGGTTTACCTGTTGGTAACCAGCTCCATTAATGAAATAACAAATAATAGGTTAAAGTTGGATTTATTTTGAAAAAAAAAATAGGTTTAAAACTGAAAAAAGACAAAACGATAGGATCATATATGGAATAAACCCTTTATATAAAGATAGAGAGGCTACGTGATGAGCTGAGGGAGTATTTAATTACCCAAATGACAGGAATAGTTGCAAGAATTGATATAGTTTTGGTGAGATATAACCAGCTGCAACCATGTTCTTATAATCACATCCAGCATCAAATACATGTTCATGGCCTGAAGAAATAAAAAGAAATTTAAAAACTAATCATTCCACAAATTCATAAAATCATCAACTATGAAAGATGATATTCAAAGAATAAAAGGTGCCAAATAGCATACCATTTGGCAAAGATTCCTGGATGATAGACAACGCTTCCTCAAGAAAATAAAAACATTGTGAGCAGCTTTTCTGAAAAAAATCGCATTCTTCTACAGCTTTTGGGGCATGCTCTATACAAATTTTAACAGCCTAAAAAACAATAAATTAGATAAACTAGTGATTCCGGACTAGAAGTTTACTCTTTAAATTGCTTAAAAAACAATACCTCATAAGCACACAAAAGCCCCAACTCATCAAGACAATAAATAATCTTAGTGTAATCATTAGACAACCTCTTTCTCAGAATTTCATGCTTTTCATCCGTATCTTTGTAATTACTTTGTAGGGACACTTGCAACTCAAGCAGTTGTGCTTCAAACTGTCATTAAAACAGGGGAACAAAAGATTGAGATCTCAAGGTACAGTTTTTATTGTAAACAAATGTCTGTATTTTTAGAATATTCACCTTGAATCTTGAGGATTCCAGTTTAGCTTTTAGTTCAGAATGAGAAACCTTAGCTGGCTCATAGAAACAATAGGAATGTGAGGCAGATGGGGTGACATTCTCCAGCTCTGTTCTGTTTCTTATTGTGTAAACCTTCACGTTCACAAAACGAATTTTAATCAACAAATTTTCATATTCCAAATAACTTTTAAATAAAGATTTAAACTTGTGAGTTATGATTTGTGATTTCTACTACCAGAGAATCCAAGACGCTTTCAAGCATTGTGATTTGCGCTTCACAGTCTTCAGTCGAAGAGACACCTAATGTAGAAATTATAGTACAAAAGATGGATATAGTTATATGTTGATTACCTTCAATATTGGAAAATTTGTGCACAAATACAAGATTAACAAAAAACAAAGTATCTAAAGGAAATATGTCAAGAACAACATCTACCACCAATGTAATGACATGATACTCACGTTCTCAGCCTGCATCACTGAATATGATCCGTGTATTGCAAATCATATTGAGCAACGCAGAATGAAATGTAAGTTTCAAGCCAATCATGGATGATATATCTTGTTTCTTATTGTTCACTGGATAAATGATGTTAAAATGGAATTTGTTAGAAGTTAGGACTTAATGGGGAAAGACTTCTTTCCTTCACTTTCTCTATTAAGTTATTCTCTTTGCATTAAGATAACAAGAAACACTCATATATAACGTCTACCTTGTTATAGAATTGCAACATGATTTAGACCCCATGAGCGGAGAACTTGACATGCTTTTCCCCCATTTTTATAAATAATCTCAAAGTCTTTTGATGTAAAAGGTAAGAACTTAAAAAGCCTAACCTTTTTTAGTTACTGGAGATGCAGTCATGCCAAAGATTTTTGGCTTGTTAACAGCTTTGAGATAAAATTCCTTCAAAAAAGAAAAGATAATACCTCACCAACATATTTTTTTCATCACAATCATATATGTAATATATTAATAGTGACAGGTAATTAATTACCTTCATTATGCTTACATAAGGATGATTACCAGTAGCTCGGTGACACTCATCAATAATCAATAAACATATTCTTTCAAAGTTCACAAACGCATTCCTCAAGGCATCCAACAATATTTGAGGAGTCATAACCATTATCTGTGAAAATATAACAAAAACAATATGAACACCAGCACTCATATGCAAAAGCTTTTATTAAAATATAAGCAAATGATGATGTGAACTTCTAATCTTTTATAAAAATAGCTTCAACAGAAAATAAATAAATAAATAAATAAAATAAAATAAAAAATTTAGAAATAAACTCACTTGATTTTTACTTGTCTCGTGTTCCCAAATGGAAGCATCCCATTCATCAACCTTCTTTCCATCGATATTTTTATCAACTCCCACTTTAGTCCCATGGTAAAAATCAACCATGAGGTCTGTGTTTTCCCTAAGAACCTTACATTGCTGCAACTCAAAACAGATAACACTTATCTTCAAAATTGATTTGGATTTCATAACAAAATTTGTCTACTTATTAAAATTTTCTCTAAAACTACTAAAAGGATCCAGATCCACCACAAACTTGTTGAGAAGATTGAGCAGTTGACCTTAAGTAGTAACTCTATCTCTCTCATTTCTCTATCTTCAACTAAGTTAGCAGAGTTTAATAACCCTAAATTACCCAATATTTATAAATGGTGTTCATACTATACCTGTTCAACAAGATTACGAGTTGGGGCCAAGAAGATCATCAGTTTCTTTTCAGATGACTGGTTTGTAAGAGAATGTGCAACTTGTTTGATGATCATGACGGCGATCATTGTTTTTCCGGCGCCGGTGTCCAGATGAGCTATGGTATTTCGCCGCATAGCCACATTAAACACATCCAACTGATACCTAAAATTCAAGATTAGCAGAAAGGATATCAAATCAAATAGAAATAGAGAACTGCAGATAAGAAAACATAATCAATCCAAGAGTCTTACTCTCTGGGTGACAAATTAGTTTGGGGAATAATCACGTCTTCCGAACTTCATCAAATAAATCCACATTAATCAGAACATAGTTAGTTTCATATGATATCACATTTAGTAATATAAACTGAAGAAACTCAAAAACACTTACGGACTGGGTTGTTGGCTATTAGATGAATCATCCGTCATCGTTTCAAAACTTCTCTTCAAAGGGTTTGTAGGGTTTCCTGAAATCTCCGAGGAATGCATGTTTCCGTTCAACTGATAAGCGACTCGACTCGGAATAAATTTGGTGTGTTTTTTTGGAGGAAGACACGAAATCTGTGTGTTGTTTTTCTCGAGAAATCTGGCGAATATTGTAAAACTTCTGCAAAAATATCGATCACTGAGGTAGTGCGACGAATCAATCCACTGTACGTTTTTGCTGTGTTTTAAAGAGGGTTTACTTTTGAGGAAACTTGCATGAACATTGAGGATTCACGGAGAGGACTGAGTTTAAAGTACTTTCCCAAGTGAAAATAGAATCTCTTTGGCATTGGGATGATTGACAGGGTCGTTTTTCGCAAAGTCAAAAAATAATGTCTATGCCCTATGGTATTGGGATGATTAATGGAGGTGGTAGCCTCATAGGAGAATATTATTTAGAAAGGCATCTATTAATTTTATTAGGGTTAATGATAGAAAGGTAACGAAATTTGGTTTTTAATCACGTCAAGGTAATCATATTTTTTTCGTATAAATTTGATCATTGAACTTGTTTGACCTGTTTAAAATAAGGTAATATGACTGGTAATTAGAGATAATATTACCATATTATGAACATTATGAATAGATCAAACAAGTTTACTGGTCAAATGTGTACGAAAAAACATGGTTACCTAAATATGAACAAAAATCAAAGTTTCTTACCCATTTTGGTAATATTGGGTTCTTTATATTAAGTGCAAGTAGTCATAAGATCCATTGATGTGACATGAAATTGGGTTGCCCGATCTTTGTGTACGAGGAGATGGTTAAGTCTTGGGCCAACCGAGTTTAGGCCCAACTAGTTAGAGGTTAGGTTGTATATGCTTAAGGGGCTAGGTTGTATGTGTTTTTAAGACCTAGCAACATAACCTAGCCCATGACTAGTCGGGATTGAACTGGGTTAGACCAAGCTTAACCTAATTGTTCATTGATTGTCGGAGTCTGATCCCAGGGCACAGTCCTTGAGACGGTTCTTATCTAATATTACAAAAACAGGTAAGAAACTTTGGTTTTTGTTCGTATTTAGTTAACCATGTTTTTTCGTACACATTTGACTAATAAACTTGTTTGACCTATTCATAATAAGGTAACATTAAAGTAATTACCGATCATATTACCCTATTTTAAACAGGTCAAACAAGTTTAATTGTCAAATGTGAACGAAAAAACATGGTTATTTAAATGTGGACAAAGACCAAAGTTCGTTACCTTTCCAAAACATACAAACAAAAAACTATAGTATTTATATACACATGATTATTAAAGTTAGTTTGCTCAAAAACACCATATATATCACCGACAATAGTAGATTTTAGTCTAATTTTATCCGGTCAAAATAATATTGAAGAAAAAAAACTTATTTGCATTGATTTTAGGGACTTATTACATGGCCTCTCCCTTACCCCAAATCAAAACATTGGCATCTTCAATTAGGGTTTCTCTCAAGGGTTTCATGTTTGAGAAAAGTGGGTGTGTCCAATGAAAAGTTCATCACCATGGATGTTTACTTAAAAAGGGTTTTTTCTCACCAAGCCTATATATTGTACTTCAGCCCCTGGGTGGAAGTAGATTTTAGAACCATGGGTTTCAAGGAGTTGGTAAAGGGATAAGTGTAATAATGTCTACTATTATGTTGAAATTAATCCCTTGGAGATGGGTTGAGAGAAATCGTATATAATAATTATTATGCAATGTTTCTTGATGTTGGTTATGGTAATGATGCAAAAATCAATGTGTACAATGATCACCACAAATAATCAATTTTATAATGGAGTGGAAAGAAAAAGCCAAAGATGGAGGCACATAAACCGATAGTTGTGGCGATCATGTAGATTCACTCATTTAAATGACTTATGAGTAGATCATGAAGAAGATGATGATGTTATACAGTGAGATTATAAAGATGATGGCAACATAGAACTTCTTTAATATCATGTTTGTGATTCTAGCTAGAAATGGGATACAATGGTACCCAACTTAGGTATGAGATTATGTGATTGTTTAGAACTTAAACAAATATTAGTCAATTATGTTGTTGCTAAAGGTTATAAATTATGGTAAGAAAAAAAAAGCTAAACAAATTGTTAGTCATAAACATGAAGCAAAGTCATCTTGCCCTTTTAGATTATGGCTACTTGGATAAGTAAAGAGAAATCACTCAAATTTATGTCATTAATTTATAAACACATGTAACATCCCAAAAATCATGGCAACAAATTTCATTTTTAAAACCATTCCAAAATCCACAATATACACAAAATATAGTTCAAAACTAAAAACATGAATCAGAGTATCCCAAAATCATAATTCATATAAAAATACAGGATGATGTGAACAATCAAGCCTTCGTCTTGCCCCTGATCTCTAAAGTACCTGAAACCATAAAATAAAACTGTAAGTCAAAGCTTAGTGAGTTCCCCCAAAGTACCTCACACCACCAATGTAACATCCCGGATTCCCAGGTATTATTTTATCCTTTTATTTTGGGTGATTTGTGAGGAGACTCGGCGAGTTGGAGTCCAAACTCGCCGAGTAGGATCGCGGTTTTGGGCGCGGGTTCGCGTCTGGACTCGGCGAGTCCACGCTGTTTAATGAAACCCTAATTTCCAGGGTTTGAGACCTATTTAAAGGGGCTTATGGCCGTCATTTGCGGCCACCAACCCCTAGAGAGAAACCCTAAAGAGATTTGAGAGTTTTGGGAGAGAGAAGAGGCCATTGTTAACCTTTGAAGCTTTGTTTGGCAAGGCAAAGGAGATCCTAGCTAAGAGAAGGCAAGGGAGGTGGACATCCTTCGATTTTGGAGCTCAGAGCATCATCTTGGAGGTATATTTTGGCTCCCTTTTCTGTTATTATGTTAAACATGGGGGTTTAGGGTTTCTTGGCCCCTTTGTTGGTTAGATTTGATGTCCATTTCGTCCCTATTTATGATGAGGCTTGAGATGAGATCCATAGAGGTCCAGAGAAGCTTTATTCCTTAAGCTTTATGAGGGTTCATGAGAGTATTGGCCTAGAGTTATGAGATATGGGGCTAAAACATCATTTATGAGCAAATAGTTGTTGTTTGAGCACCAAGGTTTGGACTTTACGTGATTATCATGCCTGGGGAGGCCAGATCTATGATTGTATGGAACAGATCTGACCTCATAAGTGAGTTTGAGTTTATGCATGGCATGGACTCGTCGAGTCTGAAGAACAGACTCGGCGAGTAGCATGAAGTTTGCCCGTAGCCACTCAGCGAGTGGTCTTGCCGAGTTGAGGGGTCGACTCGGTGAGTCAGGGAGAGTCAAGGGGGGGCTGAGTCAAGCCGGAACTCGCCGAGTTGTTCTTGAGACTCGGCGAGTTGAGTCGTGGTGGCCCCGCGATTCATGCTAGGTGGAACTCGTCGAGTTAGGGAAGTACTCGACGTGTCAAGAGAGGATCCAAGGGAGTCAGTGGACACGTATAGACTCGTCGAGTCGCCCTAGTGCACTCGCCGAGTCCGGTCAAAGTTTACCGTTGACCTTGTTGACCTTTAGGGTTGAGTTCAGTTGTATTTATGGGTGTATTACTTTGTGTGATTAGGCGGAGGCTAGATCACATTTAGTCCGAGACAGATATTTACCGAGATACCCGAGGTGAGTCTTCTCACTATACTTTACCTAGTGTGGTAATAGAGTTCAGAGACAGAGTATTATAGAGTTATATGCCAGAGTGATTGCATGTTATTATGTGTTGTGAATTGTTGTGATATGTGATACGCATGATTATAGAGTTACAGAGTTGGGACTTTCGGGTCCCTAAAGCTAGGGCCAGAGGGCCCACAGAGAGTTGGGGCTGTAGGGACCCACTGAGACACATTGACCAGAGGGTCAATAGAGTTACAGCCTCGAGTGGCTATTATGTGATTAGTGTGGTATTTTGGGGAAACTCACTAAGCTTATGCTTACAGTGTTCAATGTTATGTGTTTCAGGTACCAGTGATGACCGCGGGAAGGCGCCAACTTGATTCGTACACACCTATGGGATTGGATGTATTTGATCTTGGGAGATATTTGTGATTCGAAAACTTGATGTTATGACATTTTGTGAACGAATTGTTTAATTAAAAATGTGTTTTCAAAAGTGAAAAATTGTTTTAATTTTTACGGTGTTACAACCAAACAAATAACAACATGCATACATGAGCCTTCAACATGATTGGACCGCTTCGCAAGGCCTACAACCTATGTGGATGTCACACCCCCGAACCGGGACGGTGGAAACGTTCGGGAGCGGGTGACTTCACTTGGTAATATCATCACAATGTATATAAATGAATCAAAGACAACATCATCACCATACATAAATTATACCAGCCATCTTAGTGTTACATCATTGTATTTGTTCATAACAATACATCTGAAACATTAAGTATGGTGAGAAACAAAAACACAGCAAAAATCTTCATTCCTTATCGGCCAACCTGTTTTAACGTGTTCCTGAGAATACAAGTCATTTTGGAAAATCATCAACATATAAAAATATTGGTGAGTTCATAAGCATGATGTATGAAAATTTTTGTAGCAGTTTGTAAACACCAGAAAATCCGATATTTTCTGTAAAAGTAATTTGAGAGTTTTGTTTCAAATCTTGTGTTAGAGCATGTGTGATTTTGTTTGAACGTGTATAAAGAAAGCTTCCCAAAAAATCTTATAATTTGTGTATAATGAAAAAGTATGGTCTTAACCCTAAGACCTAAGTGGTGAAAGTTTAAACGTGAAGGGTAACTGTATAGTTCATACTTTGTATCATGAGTATAGTATGTGTATTCCATAAATTTATTTGCTTGTTATTCTCCATGTGAGTCGCTATAATCATACTTGATATGACTGATATGTCTGTCATGACGTTCTTCAAGCATCGGTTACGGTAATATATTTGTCACCCTAGACTAGCATGTCTAGCTGTAGCGAGCAGCTCATACGTAGGGTGTGTCATCCTCGTATAGATCTATACACAAATTCTCGCTCTCCCTCCAGGAGACTGTAGTTATAACTACAGGGCTTACGGTGTACGCTAGGTAGGTACGAATGAAGGTGTGTCTCACAAGAGCCTTAACTAAATTTACGCGAATGGTGTATCCCATTATTTAACGTTATAAATAATGTTGCAAAAGTGAATTTTGACTACAAACTAATAGCGATAAAAATATAACTGTTTTTATCTAAAGTGTAAAAATATTTTTTATTATCGTGAATAACTTCCAGTTATCCCAAAGTATCGAGAATAATTCGAGTGTATTAGAATTCTCACTAGCGGCCCGATTATTCTAGTATTGGTCATAAAATGCCCAATTTGAATGTCATTATCACCATGGCCCAATAGGAATGTCAATGGGCTTATAAGGCCTAATTAGAGTAAAAATTACCATGTATGGCCCAATAAGTATGCAAATGGGCTTATAAGCCCCCATTTATAGTAAACATGTCGTAACAAGTCTGTTTGTTATCAAATAATCGTTTTAGCTCAAATAGTACCAAAAATGACATAAAAGGCCCACCTTTATTAAAAATGACCATTTTGGCCCAACAACACCGTAATTGACAATAAAGACACACTTTTGCCAAAATTTAATATTTTTGGCCCATTAAAGCCGAAAATTACAACAAATGCCCATTTTTGTTAAAAATGACATTTTAGGCCCAATAAAACCATGAGTTGTCAAATAAGGCCCATTTTAGGAAAAAATGACATTTTTGGCCCCTAAAACCGTGAGTTGTCAAATAAAGCCCACTTTTATGAAAAATGACATTTTTGGCCCTTAGAACCGTGAGTTATCAATTTAGGCCCATTAAAATGCAAATGATACTTAAAAGCCTGTTTTGTTTAACTTTATTGTCAAGTGTGATCCTTTTGTGTACTTTTTTTAGTTTTTAAATAACTTTTGACATGTTTAATCTTTTTTAAACATCATAAAAGTTACTTCAAGTAGATTTCTTACTAATATCACTAAGTCTTGGATGAGATTTCGAAGTTGTGAGTGTTTAATATGTTTTCATGGCATATTCACACAACATAACATGAAAAATATACACATACATGCATAATATTAAGATTAACCACAAAACTAGCTTGTATTCTCCCTTAAAAGATAGTAAAACTCGAAAACAAGGGGTTATGAAGCTCACGTTGGTGTTAGATTGGTTTTGAAGAGAAAGGAAAGATGATTTTCGGCCTAGCTTGCACCTTTGAGAAGAGTTTCGAAACTTTGATGGTGTTAGGAAACTTGAACACGATATGAAGTTATGTAAGGAAGAGTTCTTAGTGTAACATGGAATTAAAAGGCTTGAATACTAAATGACTTACCAAATATATGAAGCTTGAAGTGAACTTCGGGTTGCATACACTCAAAGCTCACGGTTTTGGAGCAAAAGTGAAGAGAGTTGTTTGAGTCTTTAAGAGGAAACAAGACAGATGTGTGAGTTTTGGGATGAAAATGTGGAGAGGGATGGAGGGTCTTTGTGACATCCCCAAAATCTCGGCCAGAAAAGACCGTTTTCATTTATGCTTTTTAAACATTTTCAGAGTAAATCCTTTTGATTTTAAAAGAGATGCGGAATTTGTTCCCAAAAACAAAACATGATAAAATAGATCTTTTATCAAAACATTTCATAAAGAAATATAATTTCATTTCATAATCAAAATCGGGATGTCATGTTCCGATACAGACCATAAAGCATAAACGATAACATTACAAGTCATTTAACAAATATATACATATACAGACTTGTAAACAAAACAACTTGATGATTCATCCATCTTATGCCCTTGCGCCACTTCCTGTAATACAAATAAACTGAGTGGGTCAGGCTTGGGAGCCTGGTGAGCATGTAGGGTTTTCAACCCACAATAAATAATTATATTTAATTCAACAATCAACAATAACCCAATTACCCATTCCCGTTATCCTCACTTTACGTCCCTAAAACAACATCTATTATAAGGGACCTGATCTAGGATTTTCATCGGGACGGACATTACTGCAAAGGGGCTTCCTTAGCAATAAATATCCTAAAGGCAACCATGAGGGGGATAGAGTACACCGATGAACACGTCGTTCACAACACCTACAGGTTATGAGTCTGCTAGTGTTCCACAGGACTGTCTAGAATAGTCTGTGGTCGTCATCCATACTCTGTTGAATGACTAGAATAACACCAATAACATCGAGGCCTCTCATCTGTTTATCACACACCAACTATCTACTCATGTTCTACCCAACATATTAGTAGGTAAAAATATACATTTTTATACACAGTTTAAAACCTGTATAGCATGCTCGATCAATACATTTTTTCCACATAACAGATGAGGCACACACACATAACACGTATTTCATAGAGAATAAATCAGATCTATGAGATAGAAGAAAGTGAATATACATTCACACATAAAATCAACAAAGTATACACGTAACACGTATTTCGTATAAAATACTTCATAATAATGTGTTAGAAGAAAATGATTACACACTCACTTGATCAGAAGATGATCGGGCAACATTACGGCTTGCAGAAGTAGTGTTTCTCCGTAGATCTAGAAGATCTTCATGAAAACCGGGCTCCTCGCGGGCAGGGCTTCGGCTCGGAAATCTCACTTCTCAGGATTCTTGGGGCTTCGGAACTTGCTTCGGGGCTCAGGAATGATACCGGGGCTTCGGGATATGATTGGCATGCAAATCGAGGCAAAAACTAGAGAGAAGAAAGAGTTTGAATAAGATAAAATGGCTGATCTTGGTTTCTATTTATAGGCTGCTGAGTCTGGGATTACGCTAGGCGTACTCAGTACGTTGGGCGTAATTAGGTTACGCTGGGCGTACTTTAACGCCACTGCGTGCGTCAATTGGTGGCACTCGAGTATTGGTCAGACAAGTTGCACCCCTCTGAGTACGTTGGGCGTACTCAAATTACGCTCGGCGTAATTTGACTCGTCAAACTTCTAAATTGCGTAACATTCGCATACGAGCTCCGTTTTCGACGTTCTTTATATCCACGCATAGGTCAGACCATACTCTACAACTTTCATTTTGACTCCGTCAGCTAATTTTGACTTTTATTTTTATTATTTATATTTAGAAGACCGGGACAGAAAAACTTCGTTATAAATTCATAACTTCTTCGTCCGACGTCCGTTCTCGCCTAACTTTTCATCGTTTCGCTACTAACAATGAGATCTTCGATTCTCGTTTAAATTGTTTCGGCTAAAAACTACTCGATCTCAAATCGAGTATTCGGGCTGCATACTGTCAAGTCGAAACTTTAGAAAATCATAACTTCCTCATATGAAGTCAGATTTGAGCGTTCTATATATATTCGGAAACCTCGTTTCGGCCACTACAACTTTATGCAAAGATATCGACTTTATCTAATATTTCATTTTGACGCTTATTTTTTATTTTTAATTCAATTAAATTATCATAATTAAGAAAACACACACATAATTCACAAATAATACATTTTTATTATTTCAAATTGGGTTACAAAGGTTAACCTAGACTATTACATTGCTAAAAATGGCAAGCCCAGAAACACGAACGTTACAGTCTTGACCGAAGATATGGAGGAGACGTAAAGAGAAAATATTAAGGGTATTACTTAATGGTTAGTCACCACATTGCTTAGATATTTTCATAAGGGATTTCCGAGAATGCAATAGCCCATAAGGGATTTCCGGCCGGAGATATGGAGGAGAGGGAGAGAGAAGTGTAATGTGCATGTTTACATGCAAAATAATATTGAGGTGTCACAAATCTAGCTAATGCCACATTTTTCTCTTTTTTTATATATATCGGCCCAAACAGAATGAGAAGGAAGGGTTTTGGGCTTGGGTGAAGGATAACCGAGAATGCAATATCCCATAAGGGATTTTTGGCCCAAGAAGGCCTATTTACGGGTTTGCAGCCTAAAAAGGCTAAATGGATGAGTTTTCGGTCCAATAGGGCCCATTAGGATCTTTCAACTTTGGGAGGGCCAATAAGAGCTCCAATATTATTTTACGGCCCATAAGGTTCAAAGAAAATGTTTGCAGCCCAATAAGGCCCATTACGTGACTTATGGCCCAAATAAGTGTTAAATGATCAATTTCGGTCCACTAGGGCCCAAATGTGGGTTCTTGGCCCCAAAAGACCAATTTGAGAGATTTTCGGCCCATTAGGGTCCAACAAGAGTGCCCTAGCCCATTACGAGGTTTGAACCGGGAAGTTAGGGTTACAAGTCGTTCATTTTTGAATGAACGACTTGTATAACATCAAATTTTGGGTTACAAGATCCATCTTGAGTTATTTACACATGAACAGAATTTCCTAGCCCTAAATGCTAGTTGTGGCACTGGACCACGCTCCGAGCCTTCGGCCTGACTGGACCGCCTCACAGGGCCTACAACATATCTAGACTGCCTCGGGTATCTTGGCCTTCAGCACAAAGCAGGACCGTTTCAACCTAACAAACCATAACATGTCGACATATACAATAACAATCAATAACCAGGAAGTACAGGTAATCATACATATATACCAGTCTAACACATAACCATTAAACACAGGTAATCATACGAATCTATCAATCTATTATATAACCAGCATAACATCATCCAATATACCAGGATACATAATCTAGTAGGTCAACATTGGTGACTTCGACTCACAAGTACAGTCAGGAAAACTCACCTAAACACTCGACAGAAGCCTATCAGCTACCTCATTATCAAAACAGTTAATCCAAACTTCCCAAAACCAAACTGAGACCAATCCTTAATCAAATACTCAATTCTACCTAAGTTTGACCAAAAGTCAAACTTGTCAAAAAGTCAACCCTCAACTTAGTCAAAGTCAACGTCACGTCGTGACCATTCCTTGGTCACCTCGTGAGAATGAAACGACAAACAATTGTAATTTTGGGCACCGTCACGTTGTGACACATCCTATGTAACGTTGTGACTTTTGGTCAAAAGGCCAAAATCTTCATTAAGTGCTTAATCTCTTCAGATCAAGGCCCATAACTTCATATCTAGTTCATAAATAACTTCATAATCGATAAAGTTTCCAACTTTATCCATTATGATGGTCCAAACAACACATATCTAGTTTTTAAGTCTCAAATGGACCAATAATGCATCTTTCTCAACTTGATTCATTAAGTCCATGTGTCCAACCTTCATATCTGAATCAACATGATGTTTAGATAGATAAAGTTTCCAACTTTATACATAATAATGTCTCAATCTTTCAAGATCTAAACTTTAATACACCAAAATGATATAAATGACCAAGATAACCTGCATGTCCGAAAGGGAATGCAAAAGGTCAAAACTTTCCTAGTCCATGAGGTCCAAGAAGCATTCTAAACTGACCAAAAGGTGTTGGAGTCCAGATCTGAAACATACAATGTTCTTAGGACCTTGGATAGTAATAAAGTTGCAAACTTTATTCCCCACTCTCACTCAAAACTTATTAAAATGGACAAAAACACCAAATACACTTAGATCCAAGATGAATATGTAATAAAGTTTAGAACTTTATAACTTACAAAGGTCTAGAAGGTAGATGAAAGTTGAGATCTTCAATTGTCAAGCTTCAAGGATCAATCTTTCATGAAAACATTGCTTCAAAACCACCAAAAATGGATGAGAGATGAGAGGGGAGACTCAAATCTTGAGAATGGAGTCTAGAGTTCTCCCAAGGGGTTCTAGATATAATGGAGGATAAGAAAATACCCTAAAACATGAATCATTACCTTTAAATACATTGAAAACCCTAAAAATTATGTAGGATTTGAGCTGAACAGTTCTTATGTCGTGAGAATATATTCTCACCTCGTGAGGACTCTCTCATCGTAAGAATTACTTATCACCTCGTGAGGACAGGTTTTCACCAAACTTCACTCTAACTTCAAACAGTCATAACTTCTTCATTTCAACTTTGTTTTCGGTGATCTTTATATGCACGGAAATGTATTAATGAGCCCCACAACCATATCTAATTACTTTTGACTTAATATTTGTCGAACTAAAACCATAATCCATGCAAGAAGCCTAAAATTTTACTTTTTCCATTTTACCTTTTTTCCTTCCAAACATAAATCGAAGGCTTTAATCACTTATCCAACATTATCATCATCTAATAAGGTCTAAACCTTATTCCCTTGAAGCCCACGTCTTTACTTGATCCATTTATTGTCTACAATCTCGAAATAAGAAACTTCTCGAAACAGGATGTTACAACACAAATGTCGTAGGGCCCTTAATTTAGGGTTAGTTATCACATATGCTAGCATATTGGAAAATGATTATGCTTAGTTAAGGGAAAAGGAAATCATAAGTCCTTAAAAAATTTAATCTCAATGTTAGTGTTGGTCAGCGTAGAAATGCCAACAAAAATTGCACTATATGAGATAGAGGTTACTTGGTGGCATACTATGAAAAGTTAAGGAGTTGTGATAAAGAGCTATTGAAGTCTAATCTAAGTCCAACAGTCAAAATAGATGTGGATAGTATGTTTGATTCAATGATGTATTTTTCAAATATATATGTTTACTTGAAGGGTGTCAATGATGGTTGGGTTGAAGGGTGAAGAAGGGTGATTGGTATAGATAGATGTTTTATGAAGGGTATTTGTAGACGTTGGCTACTTAGCTGTTGTCAGGAACTCCAACAACCAAATATACCCTATAGCATGGGTTGTAGTTGCTATTGAAAATAAGAAAACTTGAAAATGGTTCGTAGATCTATTACTTGATGACATTGAAATGGGACATAGTAAAGGACTAACAATAACTTCTAAACAGGAACAAGGTGTGTTATTTAACTACCGCTAACTGATTTTTAAATACTATTTCATTAAATATTTTAATATGTATCTTGATGACATTAAAATGTTTTAATCTTTATCTTGTGGGGTCTGATTGAGGCAGTTAAGAAAAGAGTACCAAAATGCAAGATTATGTAATATGTTGCGCACATCTATGTCAACTTTAAGAAAAAAAATTCACATGTGTTGAGTATATGAAGCTATTTTGGATTGCTACAAAGGACAAAATTAGCCAAATATTTGAAGGAAATTAGGTTAATTAACAAATATGCTTATTATCACTTGAGGAAAATATCCAAAAACATGGTGTATGACTTTTTTAAAAGATGATTGGTGTTTTTGATGCCATAGAAAATGGGATATCGTAATCCTTTAATGCAACAATTTTAAAGGATAAGAAAACACATAATAACAATGTTGGAAGAAATCATAATGTATTGTATATCATAATCATAGATTTTGAAATTGATTTCAAGAACAAATCCCTTAAAAAAATAGATTTCTATGTGTTCATTTGTGTGCGTGTGTCTCTCGGTGTTCATGAGCCCTAATTTACCATGTTGTGTATTCTTCTCGACCTCAAATATTAGTCTTCGATGGAAACTTCATAACGTTTGCAAGAAAATTCATATTGATTGCTAAATCTACGAGGAAAAAAAACTTAAATGGTTAAATATATACACGAAACAAAGCTCGTTACCCTTTAAATCATTATCCGGTTCTATAAAAATTAGATAAAACCCTAAGGATGTACTCCATCTTTACACTATCATTGCCGTTTAGATTTTAAAAATTAAAAATTTTAAAAAAAAAAAAGATAAATTTTTTTTTAAAAAATTACCAAGTTCGTGGATTAGACCATCTTGGCGCTTCTTTCAAATTCCTTGCAATGCCACTTGTACCAACTTTAATTAGCACATCCACTTACCTCTTTTAACTTTTGAAAGCATTGCAAAAGAATAGTGACTCGTATTTCTTAATAATTAATTATTAACCTATTATATATATATATATATATATATATATATATATATATATATATATATATATATATATATATATATATATATATATATATATATATATATATATATATATATATATATATATATATATATATATATATATATATATCTTAAGCTATGCAGAATGGTTTTGTGATTCTTATCCATAGGAGATGACCACATCAGCCCACCTCACCTCCATTAACATCTTATCAGCCTTTAGAATATGGTATATTCATCGGTGGAAGAGGAAGATAGAGTGAAGAAGAAGAGTAAGATAGAGAGAGGAAAGAATGAGAGAGATTGTGAGCAATCGTGAAGCTGACTATGGATAGTCACACGTACACACATTAGGGGTGGTGTTTGAGAGAAAGTCACGCATGACTTGTGGCGCCAATTCAGATTACGCGACCACACACTCCATATAGTATGAGCTTCTGAAAACCTTGCAAAAGAGCAGGGGCCCACTCCATATAGTATGGGTGCTCTTACATTCAATGATTAACGAGTAGTCGATAGGTTTGAGGTGGGGGTGAAACCGAAGTGCAATGATTAGAAAACAAAGGATAAACGAATCATTGTTGAGTGTAGAAGATTAGATAGATGATAGCTTAATTCTCATATATCAAACTGATGTGAAATGATTACAAAAATATAGCCACTAGCCAATACATTCCGATCACAATTCATATAGATATTAACTTCAAAAAGTTTATATGAAACAATTTTCCTGTTATAATGATCGTGCAATCCTTTGTCATATTATTTACTCGTAAATGATTGTTGTCACCTATTTCTATCATGTATATTTCATCTTAACTTTTTAGACAGGTGACAAGTGGCAACAAGATCAAAAAATTTGTTTGCACTTTGCACGTTCATAAAAGTTTCACTCATCATAGTCATCATATGCATGCAACCCTTTAATCAAATGCCTTAGGCTCTCCTCTCCTTGTTTTTCATCTGAAATATAATATAATAATAGTTAGAAAATTTGTATGTACATGTATAAATAATATAACAACTTATATATTTATTAACTTATCACCTTCAAGTTCTTCCAATGCTACTATTGTTTCTGATAAATGGAAACCACATTTAAATTGAAGACTTACTTGTGGATATTAGATTTAGCCATGTAGTCTTGATAACAACTAAAACTTTTTTTGAAATTGGAATATTGCCTCTTAAGTAACTTGTACGACTTCATTTCTTTTGGCCCAAAACTCGTAACTTCTTCATTAAATTTAAATTTCAAAGGGCAATTCGAGTCAAAAATCTCTTTCGCATCCTTTTGACCAATCCTAAAAACAACTTTTGTATGCTTCTCATCTTCAAAATCAGAATCCTCCATTTTCAACTTATAAGACCCAAACATTTCTTGATTCTGAGAACCATATAACACATCTTCATTATCATCAGCAAGTGAAACAGCAGTGACATTATAAGCTTCAGATTCTGACTCTGATGCAATGACTTCATTAGCCACCTTCATTACTTCATCACACTCTCGATCGATTTCAGAATCAGCAGACATGTTATCAGCTTTTAACATGTGGGTTTTATGAAAAGTTAGCAAAAATGGGATTGGAACAACGGGTCCCACTAAAGAATTGCTTGGCTTTTTCTTGTCTGACCACTTACTACTTCGAAATGAAGGTGATCGAAAGAAAAAAGGAGGTAGATGAGATTGATGACATTGAACTTCCAAAAACTCTAAAGGTAAATGTTTTAGTTTCATGGGTAAATCTGGAAGATTTGAATAAGTAGAGAACCCAAATCGTAAATATTTCTTGGGTAGATTGGCCCACATCCTTCTTAAAGCAATCTCATGTATGCTAGTTGGCAAGCTAACATCACGAAACACATCATGAATATTCAAAGATCCACCACAACGAAAAGTCTTAATCTTTTGGCATATAACTTCATGAAAATCATCACCAAAAGAGACGTTTTTTTGGGTTTCTTTATTCAGGTTCTTAACTAGTTCTCTACTCAAGATTCTGGAAAGATCAGATTTCAAGTATCCATCAAGCCAATCAAGTTTCAAATACTGAAATTGCTTTTTAAACTTGTAATCCTCTTCACCTGTTTCATACAGAAAAGAATCTTCTAAATCCTGAGAGTGTTTTCCATGCCCATTTTCTGAAGCTTGTGTAGAATAATCCCATGAAGCACAATATCGATGTGATTCAAGATTCCCTAAGGACGTTAATGTAATTAGTGTAAACCCACCAAACCCATCAGGTTCAAACAACTGAGAAGAGATTTCACTATCAAGAATCCCAAACCCTAAAACAAATTCTTTCTTTTGTTGCCAATTGATCCAACTAGGAAGCCTATCCTTAGAGAATTCCTCTTTCACAATGCAACTACCACAACGACATTCATTAGGGAGTAGTGAAAGATCAGAAGGGAGTCCCCATGCATAAAGACAATTACCAGAAGAAGAAGAAGAAGAAGAAGAAGGTGTTCTAACATCTGGGCCATAGCAAAAAAGACTAAATTCACAGTTCCAAAAAGACCCTAATAAAATGGCGTAACCTGATTCAGAAGCCCAATTGTATGTAGTATCCTCAGATTGTGACCTAAAGTTGGATAAACTTGAAACAATAATGTAGCTAGGGTTAGCAAGATAATGTGTCCAACGAAGAAGTGGAATCATTGGTTTTCTTATATCACAAAGGAAAACTGTGTTAGTGGATGCCAAAGTGAAATAGAAACGATCAGGGGCAGAAATGGAAAATGCAAGAAATATATCATTTGTTGCATGCTCAATGCCAAGTTTCAACAAAGGAATGATAGTGCACTTTTCGGGGCGTGAATCAACAAGAAAAACTACAGTAGAGTGAGCAACAATCAGAACTCTTGGATGCCAACTGAAATCACAGCTCAACCATCCACCTTTCTCAGAAACAATAGACTCATCCCAAGAAACTTTGACTTTTTCACCCTTTAACCTTGGAGATGGTAATGAGGGTCTGGAGAAAGAATCCAGATCAAATAAGAACAAATCCCCATTATCTAGCAATACAAGACTTTCTTCAGGTAAATGTGGACTCCAACAAGCATGCACAACTACAGATCTTTTGAACAAGTTATCAGCAACTAATTTCAACAATGGTGTTACTTTACCAGAATTCTCCATTGTGATTCTGATATCGTAGTAATGAACTGAATACATTGTTGAAACCAACAAATACCCAATGGTAGTAGAATCACCTGAAACAAATAGCCAAGTGAGATCAGCAATTTCTCACAACTCAAAAGTCAAAACCTAATAGGTGAAAGGTTTATATAATCTAGTGTCCAATTGATAAAACAAAATAATTACCTGGATTACAATCACAATCAACAAGAGGGCTAACTGAAATCTTGACAATCCGATGATTCAATGCACTTTTTGTGGTAAAAGCTTCGGTCCCACCATGATCTCCTCTGACTTTCAATTGAGAATTCTTAACAGATAACATAACATATCCAATTTTATCCGAATTGGAACCAGTGGGAAAGAATGCAAGAGTCGAATTCGAACCAGGGCATCGCAGCAATTGAAGGGAGTTGAATGCAAGAAGTGTTTCAGGGTTTGAATATGATGAGGGGAGTTGTGAGGCGATAGAAGTGGTTGTGGAAGGAAGGATAGATGATGATTTATGGAGGAATCTAGAGAGGGAGAGGTTAGAGACAGGTGGAGGGATGTGAGGAACAGAAGGTGAAGTGAAGAGATGATTGTGGGTTTGTGATTTGGGAGAGGGGTTAAAGATCAAAGGCCCAATTTTTTTGACACCATCGGTTGTGGTGGCAGGTGAGAGGAGAAGGGGTGGTGAGTGTACAGAAGAGATTGACCACAAGGATTTCCATTCCTCTGAGGTGTTCATCATCCCACAATCATTCACCCACTAAAGAAGGTGGTGATTGTGGAGGCAATTGTGGTGTAGTGGTGGTTCTGGAGACAAAGAAGAAGTCTGAAAAGTAACAGGGAAATCAGGGGGTTAATATACAAAAAAAAAAACTTTAATTACTGCATATTTAAGTAATACAATCAATTCTAATTATAAGCATTGTTGATAATATGGGTGAGTGGAAATTAACATTGTTGGTGTCCATAACCTAAATTACATTCAAGGTATCATATAAGCATCATAAGAACATCATTCAAAACAACAGGAGGCATGCCCAGGCTTGACAATAACAGAATTGAACAGATAATTTGGGTGCTACTGTTACAGGTTTAACATCTAGGTTCAATTGCTAATTGAAGCACAAACACATACACAATTGGACTTTTTCGATCAAACAGACCAAGCTGGAGATGTTACAGGTTTAACATCTCGGTATTTCATTCAAAATCAAATCCAATTTCACATTCAAAGATAAATTACTTTCATTACAAATGTTTTTATTTTACAGCTCTTTTATGAGTTATGCATCAATTAACATAAATTCAGAACTATAGCTTCAATGCAACGGATAAGAAGGGAATAACAGAAAGTCGGGAGAAGAAGGAAGACTGACAGCAGGAAAAAAGAAAAAAAAAAAAAAAACGAACCTGTAGCCGTGAGGTCGAAGTCTCCGGTGTAGCTGTGGGGGCGACGGTCTCCGGCCGGTGGCTTCACAGGGGAGGCGCTGGTTAACGGCGGCGAGCAGGGGAGTCGTCGTCGCTTGAGGAGCCAACGATCGAGAGAAGCAGCACAATGGAGGCGTCTGTGTTAGTGTCGCTGTGTATAATAATGTGTATAAGGATGGAGGGCTTCCTCTCAACATGAATAAAATGTCGTACTTATATGAATTTAATTTTAAAGGGAATATTACTTGCTAAGTTAATTAATTTTTTCGGTATGTCATAACCTGTTTTTTTTATATATACAGGTAACAAATTTGTTGGAAGTGTTTACATATTACCATTATGACCTGCTATAGCAGATTAAATCCTAGATGTGAACGCTTTCAACAACTTCATTACCAAAATAGTTACCCAAATATGAACAAAACGAAAAGTAAAAATTAAATTACACGAATGGTCCCTATAGTTTGGGGGAATTTGTGTTTTTGGTCCCTAACTTATTTTTTTTAACTTAGATGGTCCCTACTGTTTATTTTTGTTGCGTGTTTGGTCCCTGTCTTACCTAAAAAGACTATTGTGCCCTTATTAATTTATTTTTTAATTAATTTTCTTATTTATGTATTTATTTTTTACATTTGTATCTCCTCGGATGATCCCTACTGTTTATTTTTAATTTATTTATTTTTTAACTCGGATGATCCCTACTGTTTATTTTTGTTATGCGTTTGGTCTCTGTCTTACCTAAAAATACTATTTTTCCCTTATTAATTTTTTTAATTAATTTTCTTATTTATGTATTTATTTTTTATAAAAAAAAAATTAATATACCCCACATATATGTATCTCCTCACCGTAAACCTGAAACCATATTTGAGAAATTTAATTTGGGTCTTACCGGTCACCATCTCATCTCTCATCCTCACCATCTTCTATTTCTTTTCCATCTTTAGTAACATCGACGTCTTCACCATCCATCTATTTTTGGTACTTCAACTCTGGCGAATCAACACCATAACCTATTGTCTCTTCATCTTTAGTGGGTTGTGGTGTTGATTCGACGGAGTTGAAGGACCGAAAAAAGAAGTGATGATGAAGACGTTGATATCACTAAAGATGAAAAATAAATAGAAGTTGAGAAGGATGAAAGACAAGATCGTGAGGAGATACAGATATGTGGGGTCTACTAATTTTTCTTAAATATATAAAGCATAAGTACATAAACAAGAAAAATAATTAAAAAAAATGAATAAGGGCACAATAGTCTTTTTAGGTAAGACAGAGACCAAGTTCGTAACAAAATTAAACAGTACGTACCATCCGAGTTAAAAAAATAAATTAATTAAAAAATAAACAGTAGGGATCATCCGATGAGATACAAATATGTGTGGTCTATTAATTTTTTTAAATATGTAACAAATAAATACATAAATAAGAAAATTAATTAAAAAATAAATTAATAAGGACGCAATAGTCTTTCTAGGTAAGACAGGGACCAAACGTACAACAAGAATAAACAGTTGGGACCATCCAAGTTAAAAAAAATAAGTTAGGGACCAAAAACATAAATTCCCTCAAACCACAGGGACCATTCATGTAATTTAATTTTTACTTTTCGTTTTGTTCATATTTGGGTAACTATTTTTTTGTACACATCTAGGTAACGAACTTGTTGAAAACGTTCATATTTAGGATTTAACCTGCTATAGCAGGTCATAATGGTCATATGTGAACACTTCCAACAAGTTTGTTACCTACATGTGTACAAAAAAAAGATAGTTACCCAGATGTAAACATACAGAAAAATTAAATACCTTAATAAGTTATAATCCCAATTTTAAATATATTGGTTTACTTTAAAAAGAATATGATCCATATAGACTAAAAGTGATGGAACTACAAATTGAGAAAATATTTTTCTATGAATATGTTCGGGTTTTGAATTGTTTTGTTGAAATGAGATGACAAAATAAACAAGAGAAAAATAAAACAACTAAATGTTCTATTCCTTGGTTTTTCAAAAAAATTAAAATCAATGATGTCAAGATCGGGTCTACTTAAGATAGCTTCGCGTTTTGCAAATTATGATGGTAAGATATAATCAAGATCTGAAGATATTACTAAAATGAACTAGTTTTCAAATTTGATCCCAATTTTTTTGGTACAATACCAATTATAACTTGATTTTTATTAATACATCCATACTAGAATTAATGTAAGTCTCAAAAATTCAAGCCAAAATTTCCCTTTAAAAATATAAGTAAACCACTCCAATTGTTTTTATAAAAAAGATTAAGTAATAAATTGTTTCAAAACATCATCATGTCATAATACCAAAACGTATCAAATCATCAAAACAATGGAAGTCTATAATAAATCAGTAGCGATGCATGTATCGTACAGTCAAGCTAGAGGTTTCCCTCGATCAGAGGAACTATCTGAAAAACATTAAATCAACAAATATAAGCGGAACGCTTAGTGGGTTTTTCGAAATACCACATACCATAATACACATACAATGCATACACACAAGGCTCTCAGCTCTAGTGTCGATCCACCATACAAGCAAAGGCTTTCAACTCCGGTAACGATCCACCCAGTCAATGGATCTTGACTCCAATGTCGATCTACCATCAACCTTGTATATATAGGCTCTCAAGTCCACTGTCCCATCAACCCTGAGTATCTAGGCTCTCAGCTCGAGCGTTGATCCACTATCAACCCCTCAACATAGTATGTCGATATATCATACAATCAAACAGTCAAACCAATCACATAATCAATAGACGGAAGACTATACTAGCCTACTTGCCTAATCAGCATACTACAATACATCTACACCCTAACACACAAAAGATATATACTATAACACGATATATAAAAATATAATTTAAATGGAAACATATGTGGTTTACAATTTAAATGAAACCAATATATAAAAATATAATAATAATAATAATAATAATAATAATAATAATAATAAAATACTAGTAGCAGGTTAGATCATATAAACAAAAAAATAATAATAATAAAGTTCTCATAATTGTAGTCTTGAAATATTCACAACTATATCATCACTAATAATATCTAAAACTATTTTTCTATATATGAAACTAAACGATTACTTTATAATATTAATCACTCTTTTTTTTCAATATGTGACACAAATATCACTCAAAAGTTGTATTGTGTTATTTTTTAATGGGTAATTAAGTATTTAGGCTATTAAAAAATAAAAATTGGATTTAAAAGTCTCGATTTATGTTAATTTCTTTATCAAAAAAATTAAGATAAGTTACTAGTAAAATTTTAGATAGATCACAAATATATTTTATATATTACTTATAACAAATAAAAAAAATAGGTGGGTCAAGTGACCCGCTTAGATAATTTGTTTACTTGTCAATGATAACACGTAGTATAGTGAAATAATTCGTCTGAACTGAAAATGGATGAAACACAGGTACACGCTCAAACATGTAAGAATCAATCTCACCAACCACCTAGATAACAAACTGAGGTCAAACCTCACCCTACAACTTAAGCTCACCAAGTTTGACAAAAATTCAAATTGGTCAAAAAGTCAACGGTTAATGGCTAAATGGTTAAAGTCAACGGCCACGCACCACAACTATTACCCAGGTCACATCGTGATCACTAAGTGAAAAAATAGTCGCAACTAGCCACCACGACTCGCATTGCAATCCCCCTTATAGCCACCACACTCAAGGCCTTGCATGGCTCAAAAGGAAAGATAAAAACTAGAGTCTTACACTCCCATGGGTCCAGAAGACCCCAAGACTCAAGATTTTGACCTAAAATTTTTAGAACTCCCCATAAATATCATAAAATGGTCCATAATAATGCATAAATTTCTAGATCTAAACATGTAACTACATAAGCACAAAAAGCTCCAATCTTTAAAACTTACAAAGGTCCAGGAGATGCAGAAATGATTGGATCTTTCTTAAATCAAACTTCTTTGCACTATAAGGCTCTCTTTTCTCCTTTGAGATACACAAACAAGAACACAAGGCTCAAGAATACAAGAGGGGAGGCTATAGTTTGCAATGGATGTTGTTTGGAAGTGGAGGCTAAGGGAATGACGAAACATTAGAAGTTTGTGTCATTAAATAGGCCTAAATTTCAAGGCTTCCAAACGGTAGGCAACCTTCCCCACCCAAGCAACGACCCTGAAATGTCTGATATACATGGGGCCTAACTCGCCCCATTTCTGAAACCGGATGACACCTTTTCAAGGCGGCACCTTCAGAAACATAAGGTACCCCACTTGAAACTCAAGATTTGATCGATGTCAATCTGTGTAACTCTTCTGCCGACTCTGTGCAGTCTGCAGTCTTCTACCTGTATAAATCAAGAAATTCAACCATAAGTTTTTTTTTGAAACCCAATTTTTTGTAACTTGCGGGCTAAATACTTAAAATATAAGTTCAACATTAATAAATTCAAATTAATGAAGTAATCACCACCAACAAATAATATCATATAGATATAGGTTAATGCTAATGTCATAGAGGCTTTACAAATCTGTCATTTTGTTTTAAAAGATCCATAATACTTTTTTATAGTCCAGGGGCATAAACTTCGTTTTACCTGTTATTTTAGCCCTTAACCTATTATAGAAGATTGTAACGTCACTTAAAAAAATATGGATGAACAAGCTTAGATGAATAGGTTTGGAGATGAATCGTATGTGGAGGAACATGAAGTATCGCTCTGGTCTTGGATTTCCTTAAGTAACGTGTTCTCATTTCCCATCAACGTTTATTCATTCTTCGCGTATAAGGCTAATCCAAAATAAGTTTCTGTTAATTTCGTAATGTTTAAGCTAAATTGCTCGAATCGTTGATCCAATAATCATTTTGTCTCACATCACTAGGTTACAAGATGACTTGTATGTTCTAGAAAAACACTCATGAATATATTCTTACACCGTAACCTTTAATTCTAAATTTTCAAGATTCAATACAAGAAGATAGCATATATATATGTGACCCACACTGATGATAGAGAGCTAGGTAGAAGGGAGAAAGAAGAATTAATTTTTATCATGTTTTATTTTTATTTATGGTTGTCTTTTCGGTTGATGTTTTTAACTAATAAAAAGGTTGGGAGAAAGGATCATGAGATTGATGTCAACTATTTATTCGGTTGTCTTTACGCAACCAAACAAGTTTACAAACTATAGTGAGGGGTAGAGAGTTTCTCTTAATTTCCTTATGTTTCAACTCAATTGTTGGTATTGTTTCTCATCCATGAAAACGCTAAATAGTATGATGGAACTTTAGTGAGACCTAAACCCGATTTGAACATCCTCATGTTTGCTATGTTCAATTAAAATACGAGGCCAGTACTTTTATATATGATTTGAGGATGAAGACGAGAGCGGGTTGGAGGGTACGTCGCGATGTGAGGTGGGCCATCTCAATTTCAAAATAAATAACATACAAAAGGAGAAACCTTCATACATGTTCATCCATGTGGCTATCTCACTAATGACAAGGCAAAGGTAACAGTAACCTTTTTTTCTTAAAATGATTTTTTTTATAGAAAAATTAACTTTAATCCCTTTGACAAAACAAAAGAAAAAAACATTATGGACCTTCTAAAAGAATTGCCAAGATTCGTAGAGCCTTAATGGCATTATTCCTGTAGGTTATTCTAAAGTGATTAAATGACCTTTTCATGATTTAGATACTTATAACATCAAAAATCGAGCATTATATTTTCAAATCTTTTACACAACACACTCCATAAACTACTTCTGGAGACAAGACTTTAACCCTCATCGTTTGACTGAGTGGGCCCCTTTACACCACCACCTTCTGTTTTCAAATATGATTAATAAGATAACCACTTTCAACATGATTCCCAAGAACAAATGACTGATTTTTGGAGAAATCTATGATATAAAACAATTCTATCAATCATCATACATTCATTACATCTGCAAAGTGCAAACTGTGTAACAAAAATTACAGTACAGTTGAGTTGAGTTAACAAAAAATAAGCAACGAATCCTCCCTCCTACCCAAAACCAAAACACATGGTTACACCTTAAATCATACACAGATACACTTTTTTCATCTTCTTCTTTTTTTTTTTTTCTTTTTTCAGGCTACCAACTAATCTCTTTCTTCCCATATACAAACAAATACTTCCAATTTTCATGGGGTTAAAGCCTTTTTTTCTTTTTTAAATCTTTTTTTTTATTGTGTCAAAAAGAAGTAGTATATAATACCTGATGGCTGGTGTTTGTCTTCAATATAGCAGGACCCGAAGGAGCCCAGGCTGGGGCTCAGAGTAGTCAAGCCCCTCTTCTTCAAGCAGGTATCTCTGGACTGCAACCGGGAGTCTAGCTGGCGTGCGGGTCCCACGGGTGTGGTGCCCCGTCCCAACACATATGTACACCTGTACATGCTCGTCTGCTGACCTGGCAACGTTTCTCAGCATTGTGAGATCTCGTTTCAGGACATGAATCGCTTCTGTGACATGCAGCCCATGAAGGTCTATCAGCCTTTCCTGTGATCCTCCTCCTCCTCCTCCCCCTCTTCCTTGCATACTTGGACTCACTGGATTCCTGCCCTCCAAGAACAAAATAATTACAGAACAACCGGGTCAGGAATTGAAAATCAGAAATGACGAAATTAACCTTTGACGATATATGGATTCTTGAGCTTTTCCATGAGCAGCCTTCATTTGCATGTTGTGTAGTTGACCCTTCACACTTAGTTCCTTGGCTAAAGCCTTGTATCCAACAAGGTAAGCTTGTCTAGCCTAAAATTATGTCATTAAATTCATTTCAATATATTAACACTTTTTTTATTTAAAAGAAAAAATTATTATTATTATTATTATTATTATTATTATTATTATTATTATTATTATTATTATTATATATACCTGTTCAAAGTATGCATTGCGAAGACGTGCATGATCACGAGCTTCACCACGCATCTCAGAATACATATTTGCTGTCATGTCATGTCATGTCAATAAAGTTAAAAAGCATTCATTCATACAACTAAAAGAAACTATTTTTTAACAATTATTATTATTATGTTTAATCAAAGAAAAGAGAAATAATTATTATTAGTTATTACCAACAGCATCTCCAGTTTCAAGCCAAACAGGGGCTGAGCGGTTTGAACTCCGGCCACCCAATCTATCTCCATAACTGACCCTACCATGTCCACCATTATTATAAGCACTGGCCAAGACATGAGAGCTTCTACTTGATCCAATGGTGGAATCTTGCGAAGGGTTTCTGTTATATTTCCATATGCTTGAGTCCTGTGAAGCCATTTTTCTAACAGCAGAAGCAAAATCTGTAGCACCACCAGATGGAAGTGGAGCACCACCTGATGAAGATTTGAACATCAGCAAGTTCTCTTTCTCTAAAGGACGATAGGGATTAATATGCTGTTGGACACCATTTTGATCATCTGTAGGAGAAAGTGCAGGAAAATCCATAGCACTAAGATTTGGAGAAGATAGAGCCTTTGAGTTTAGATTCTGATTTAAGCCACCACCATCTACTTGAAGCTGCAATTAGAATGTGAAAACCATTAATAAAAATATTTACATCAGAAATTAAAGGTAGGAGGATATAGGATATACCTCAAGCTGAGTAAGCATCTCAATTGTCAGATTCAAGTCGCCTCCATTTGCAAAATAAACATCTGCAAGACTTTCAGCTGCAAAACCTGCAAACTGGGAAGCCAGAAACTCAAGAGGGTTTACTTCTGTTCCTTCCATCTGTTGTTCATTAAGCATATCATCTAGGTACCCATGGACAGGATCACCATTGTAGGAAGGCCCGTTGTGTAGCTGATCACCATGAATGTCCCAGGGTTTAGCAGGTTGAAAACTAGCTGAGGAAGATGAAATGGGATACCCCATCTTTTTGTTAAAGCTATTTCCATTTGTTTCATTGACATCTGCTAGAGATAAGGTTGAGAAGGGAAGTGTATTGATTCCTTGAGGATCTTCTTCTCCTGCAACATGGAAGTCTGGAGTGATGTCATCAGGTAGCTGATGACGCCAGTATTGGTGAGCCTCATCATCTGAATTATTTGATACAGATGACTCTGATCTGTCTAGTACTGCTTTCCCTGGTGTTGTAGCACCAAAATTACCAAAACTTGAAGATGCATCAGGAGCAGCAACACTTGCAGAAGGTGATCTTAGAGCAAATGGAACAAATTCTGCTGCATCTGGATTTAAACGAATTGTTTTGCCTGTTGTGATAAGCTTTTTGTCAATGGCGGAAGCCCCTTGATTGGACAAGCTCATTATTCTTCAAGGTCAATAAACAGAAAGGAAACTAAGGGCATATAATATAACACTCTGAAACTGAAGCAGCAAATTGCAGCTTTTATTACCCAAATCCTGCAAAACGCATATCTTAGACCATAAACCAAACAAAAAATCTAAAAATTGCATTTCACAATTTCCGTTATCCAAACAACAAAGCAAACCAATGCAGTCAACATGCTATTCAATACACATATACCATATGATTCACCAAAAATAAGATAAGCTCCATCGGAAACAATCTACTATAGACTTAAGATGAGTAAACCTTCAAAAAACTCGAATGATAAGAGCCAAGACGATATTTTTCATAAATTACAACATTATCGATAGACCAGATCCAACAAAATTTCCTTCCTAGAACTCCAGATTACAACGTAATTACAATTAACTAAAATTACAATGATTTGCCGTTCATAACCTACTGTGATAAAAACACACGAAGCTAACGGAGCTCAGGAAAGGAAATAATCATAAAAAAACAAAATCAGCTAAAACCACAACTTCACACATTATTAATTCACCAATCCAGAGAGATCTCATAAAGTACAGTAAATTCGCAAGATCTGATTGTAGCACAAGCTGTATGTGCTGAATTCATACCTTTGCGAAGCTCGATGATTGAAGAAACCATATAATATGGATCCATCGCCGATTACGAAAAGATAAAGATAAGATGACGAAGATAAGAGGTGTGTGAAAAAGGAAAAGAAAGAAAAAGAGAAGAACAGAGAGACAGAAGTAGAGAGAAGATTTGGGCGTCTCTGAAGTTGTGAAGGCTGTATCTTGTTCTTCGTTGAAAAAATTCTAGGTTTTCTTGTATGGAACAAACCCTCTTGACCACCACAAAATGAAGAGAAAAGAGGACCTTGGCCTGTTTATGTATATCTCTATCCCAAGCACACACAAATCACTTGCAACCTCATACGTAGATGCTATGCTTAAATATTTTTAAGATTAATTAACTCATTTAATTATCTTTTAAAAAATAATTATATTATTATTGTGTATGCTAAACTCATTTTATTTTTTAATCATGTATAAAATAATATTTTGTAACCAATAAATTCTTAATGGTTATTAAATATTTACGAATTTAGAATAAGACTTGATTATTATCTTCTAATACGCTAAAAAAAATCATTATCTTATTATTTTGTATAATAAAATCATTTTATATTATGATTTTATATAATAAAACCATTATTTGTTCTGATTTTGTATTTTGTATAATAAAACCGTTTTAAGTTTTATTTTTATACAATAAAACATTTATTTTTCTTTTTGTGTCCTATATTTTTCTCTTAGATAAATGATATTTGATAAATTTTTCATTAATTCCACAAATGAATTAAAATAACTCGGCATAGGCCAAACCATATCTTTAAGAGGGTGTTTGACTAAGCTTTTGAAAGAGCAAAAGTCCTCTTTGGAAAAGTTGTGAAAAGTCAGGTTTCTATGACTTTTCCAAAAAGTTCATTTTCCTTATATAAAAAAATAGCTTTTACAAGATTACCAAACATCTTTTACCTTTTTATCTTTTCCTAAAAGTTAAAAGATGTTTTAAAAGATTAAACAAACACCCCCTAAGATTCTTGGCCCGTTTTAAGCTCGTAATCATTGCAAAGCTAAGCATAATTGTAGTTCATTTATTAAATCAATGAGACATTTGTTAATTATCATTATATCAAGGATTTAGTAGTTAATCTCTCTCCTAAATATTTATCTTCCTTCTTTGACCTTTTTCTCTTTCTATTCCTGGTATTCTTTATGTCGTTGCCTCCCTCTTCCACGGCCATAAGTTTGCTATGTGTGGTCCTCATGAGCTACACTTTCATTCAATGAGATATAGAGGTGACAATTTTTGACCCAACTCGTTAAACGAGTTTATTTTAACTCGCCAACCTGTTTATTTAATGGGTTCGGTTGGGTTACATGTTTGGGATCGCCATGGTCAACCCGCCAACTCGATTATATATATATATATATATATATATATACACACACACACACACACTCTGTAACATCCCAACTCCCAGTTATAAATTTGAAGCTTTTATATTCATATTTTTAGACCTACTTGACGAGTTGGTTGCCCCAACTCGCCATGTAGAAACTGATCCGGCTGTGGAGATTATGAAGCCTACTCGACGAGTTAGAGGACCCAACTCGACGACTTGAGGTTGTGCATGAAAACCCTAATTTTTAGGGTTTACACCCTATTTAAAGGACCTTAAGTCCTCTCTCCAACCACCACCCTATCGTCCAGAAGAAAACCCTAAACAAGCTAACCTTTCATTTTGAGTGTGTACAAGGCCAAAGAGTGTGTGTTTGGTGTATTTCTTGGAGAAGCTTGAAGGTTTAGGAGCTTGGAACGAGAATGAGCTTATAGATCTGGCATCTACAGTTGTAGCAACATTTTGAAGGTAAAAAGTCGTTACCTTGATCATTTTCTTGTTAGATCTCTCCATTCAAGAGTTTAGGGCCTTTTTAGCCCACTTTGGATCCATTTTTGGAAGTTGAGCATGATTTGAAGGTATAACTTCATATCTGGACTCCTCTAGGCCCCCATAGTCATAAAGTTATCGGCTTTATCTAGTCTTGGCCTTTTTCCATGCCCTAAACCTCTTCCTAAGACTAGTTTTGGGTGTTTTAGCCTCTTAAGGCCTTGCATGCACGTAAATTTGGCAACTTTACGTGGTAACTACACCCTATGAAGTTAGATCTACAGTTTGGAGCCTTGGTTTCACTTAAAAGTGTCTGAATGAGAAAAAAGGCTAAACGAACTCGATGAGTTGCATAGCCAACTCGACGAGTTGGATAGGGTTTACTCGCCTTCTGGATTATGGGTGAACTCGGCGAGTGGGTGAGATGACTCGGCGAGTTGATTAAGGTTATCCCGGTCCTCTAGACACTGAAGAACTCGGCGAGTTACTCAGGTAACTCGGCGAGTTGACTTGAGTTTTCGGTTTTTGGGTTTTAAAGGAACTCAACGAGTCAGTAGATGAACTCGACGAGTTGTGTCAACAAGGACTGTTGACCTTGACCGTTGACTTTGGCTTTGACCAAGGGTTGACCAAGTTTAACTTCCAAGGGTATTTTGGTAATTTGGGATTCTAATGGAATCAGTCATATGGGGATTACAGGCAGTGAGTTTGGAGATGAGAGTTGGGATTTAATCTTCTTGATTCAGCATTACTTGTGAGTGTAACATCCGGGAATTTGGATGTATCTATTTAACCCTTCTTCTTCTCCAAGTTGTCAAGTTTAGTCCATAAAAGAGGAGTGTGGCAGGAGAGTATGTTGGGCGTACTGAGGAGTACGCTACGCGTACTCGTGGGATGGTTTTGGACGTGGATGCTGCTAGGTACGCTGGGCGTACCAAAGATTATGCTGGGCGTAGTCGGCCCAGATGCAAAACCCTAAATGAGACGTGTGCACTATATAAGGAATGATATGGCCTTATCCTCAGCCACCATTTCACAGAGAGAAACCCTAAGAGAGCACCATCATCGTTCTAAAGTGGTGTATGAGTGTTTTGAGCTATAAAGAGCCTTTATGTGATGGTGAAGAAGAAGAGGAGGTCTTTGTGGAGGCTAGAAGTTGGAGTTCAAGTTTGGATCTGAGCTCTTCAGAGGGTGGAGCTTCTTCTAGAGGTAAAAAGCTCATAGCTTTCCTTATCATGTTTGTGTTGTGCTTGATGGACCAACTTTTAGGGTTTTTGGTCCCAAGTTGGAGGCTTTATGAGCAAATGGTCTCCATAAGCTAGAATCTGCCTTATTTCAGTGTATTATGAGTTGTAAGTTCGTAAAAATCCAGTCTTGGTCGTTAATATTAAGTCAAGCTTGAGTTAAGGACTTAATGAGGAAAGAGGTTAAGAGTTTGGAGAGGTTGGTGGTCTTTATAGCTATACAAAGGCTTAAAGGTTCCGACTTTATGGCTTAAGAGGCAGTAGAGGGTCTAGATCTGTGATATGATCCCGTGTCTTAAGCTATTCAGACCAAAAATATCGAAAGGATGAGTCTGGGACTTACGCTGGGCGTAAGTCTCAAAACGCGCAACATAGTGGGTTGAGGTCCCCGATCAGTTCCATGCGCGTTTGGGTACGTTGAGCGTACCAAGGGGGTACACCCCGCGTAACTCCTTCTGGGGGTTTTTGGGCTAAGCGTTATGTTGGGCCTTGAGTTTTGGGCCTGGAGTTTGGACTTCATGCAATGGAGTCTTGGACTAGAGAAGTGGATATATGTGTTTTGGGCCCTTGGTTTGGGCTTGCCTCTTAGGTTGGGATTTGGGTCGTGTGAGGGCCCATTTATTATTGGGCCTTGGTGGGCCTAATGGGCTTAGGGCATTAATGGGTTGGTAGGTGGTCTATCTTTAGACACAATAAGTGAGAGGTTGGACTTAACTCCTAATTGAGATAATTGTGGGTTTGGCACAGGGTTAGAGGCAGGTGCATAGCAACAGTGTTTATAGGAGTTGTTCTTCACCCGAGGTGAGTCTTCTCACTATACATTACCTAGAGTGGTATTTATGTGTAGACCGGAGGGTCTTGTATGCTATGTGTATGTATGAGATTATGTGCACTGTATTATATGTATGCTATGTGTTGAATAGACCGGGCCGGAGGGCCCAACGATATAGACCGGACCGAAGGGTCCAACGACACACACTGGACCGACGGGTCTGACGAGTTATGACCGGACCAGAGGGTCCAACGAGCTACGGGACTGGAGGGTCCCGCTGAGACACATCGACCGGAGGGTCGTACTGTAGCCTCGTGTGGCGTATGTGTTGTATGAGGTATTTTGGGGAACTCACCAAGCTTCGTGCTTACAGTGTTATGTGTTATGTGTTTCAAGTTTTCAGGTTAGCGGGACGACACCGACTTGATTGTACACACCAGAGGAAGAGCTACGTTTTGAGGATCCTGGATTATTAATATGGAGTTATGTTTTGAAAATCGAACAAATAAGATTGTTTTACAAAATGTTATAAAAGTATGCATTTTAAAAATGAAAATTTTGTTTTAAATTTTCACGTCGTTACAGTGAGGTGAGTTTTCCTCACTATACTTAGGGGTCAAAGGCACCAAGGCCGACCCATTGGATTTGATATCCTAGTAGTTGATGATATGTTGAGTATAAGTTAGTTATGCATGCTAGTTTGCTATGCTAGTTTGGTAGATCTGTAGGACTACCTGTGGTACTGTCTGATTATCTGTATGTGCATTTAGATGTTACATGTCGACATGTTGTGTGGTTAAGGTTGACGTTGTACTGCTCTGTGCGGTGACCAACAAACCCTGGAGTATGCCAAATATGAGTTGAGGGCCGATAGAGCATGCCAGACTCATATTGAGGACTCCCAAGCATTCCAAATGCGAGTTGAGGGTCAGGTGAGCATGCCAGACTCTCACTGAGGGTTGATCGATTATATTCCAGTCTTAGGACTGAAGGAGCAAGCCAGTCATAAGTTGTGGGCTCGAGAGCAAGCCAGACTTATGTTATGGGCTCGGGAGCAAGCTATATGTGAGTTGTAGGCCTGAAAGGCAAGCCAGACTCATATTGTGGGCTCGGGGGTGATCTAGTCTGTAGAGTTGTGGACCCATTACATGCTATTATAATGTGTGATATTTGTTATGTATCGGTATTTTAGGGGAACTCACTAAGCTTCGGGGGCTTACAGTTTTGGATTTTTGTTTCAGGTACTTTGGATGATCACGGTAAGGAGAAGGCTTGATCGTGCACCTCCTCACATTTTATGATTTTGATTTATGGGATACTCTGATATGAAACTATTTTGAAAACATTTTGTAATAAGTAATGGTTTTTGGATGCTTGAAAAACTTTTAAAATTTTTATGAGTTTTATATTTTTTATCAATTTTATTTTCATCTCCATCGATTTATCCGAATCGTATTACTACATGCCCTAACTGAGAACTCCACACTCACGAGTCATGACTCATATATTGGCGGTCGCTCATCGTTGGTCACCCACTTGTTGTCGGCGATCACACGGTCATCCACTCATATCATTGATTGTCGCCCTCCACCAACTGATCGGAGAAAATCCACTACTCATCGTTGTTGCTCCTATGCTTATACGGGTTATGCAGGTTGGGTTTGACCCAGTGACCCGCAAACCCAAATGCGTGCTATGTGGGCTGGGTTGTGTTGATGTTTCCAACCCGCCAACCCATATATTATATGGGTTGGGTTGGGTCAATGTATTATGACCCACCAACCCGAACTCAATATTAGTGTTTCTGGAATATTCTTGATTGCTGATAGGTATAAGGATTTGAATAGATTAAAATATTATTATTTTAAAATTTAAATCAGGATTTATCCTTGTGATCCCCTAGCTATAAATATGATCATTTGGCTCATTATTTTCGTTCATACCTTTACCTACAAGATTAGGAATGAAGATTATATCCCTCTCCTCTCTGATCTTCATTCTAGGGTTTTTATGGTTTTGGGTACAAATCATTAGAGGCACTAAACTTTTGGTGCTTGCTTTCCAAGGTTTTCAAGAAGGATATTGGTGTGATTATTTTATATAATAATCAAAATGTATGTAAAACCTGAATCTATGTAAATTTCAATTATCAAAGAGTTCCCTTAAGGTTCTTGATGTTTATAGTTTATTGTTATCAATAGCGAAAACATAGATCCAAATAGGTTGCATGTGAACTTAAGAGTTAAGCATTTTTTTCCGCCTCATGTATAGATTTATAACTTATAAAATCCATCAATGGTATCAGAGTCATAGTTTTCTGTTGATTGTGCATAAAATGAATAGATCAAAGAATTAAGGTTTATTGAAAAAATAAACCCTGGCCCATGAGATTTTCGACTTTGCTAGGGGTTCCTGAAACCCCAGCCTCCCTAACCCTGTTTTCAAAAATTGGGGGGGAGGGGGGGGGGGTTCCTTAGGGTTTATTTTGTTTTCATAATTATTATTTTAAATACATTAAATTTTAAATAATTAAAACCTGATAAACCTAAACCCTAATTTTTGAAAATTAGTAGGGTATTGGATAAGGATTAAATTTGAATTATTTTATTATTAATTTAAATAATTATTTAATCCTTAAATGATTTGAATTAATTTAATTAAGTGATAAATATTAAATCATAATTGATAAAAATTAATTTAATTGATAGTTTAATTAAAAGATAAAGATTAAATCATAATTGGTTTAATATTAATTAATTAAAGTTTAATCCAGATAGTTAATATCTAAACCTTGTATTTTGAAAAATTTTAAAATACATCTTATAATTTAGGGGTGAGCATGGTGCGGTTTTCGTGTCAAATCGAACCGCAAACTGCAAGGTGCGGTTTCTGTAGGGTAAAAACCGATAGGTGCGGTTTTTGTTTTGGTGCGGTTTTACAATTTTACATGTGGTTTCGGTTCCATTCAGTGCGGTTTCGGTTTTTAACCAAAAAAATGTGTTTGTTCGGTTTTGTGGTTAAAATGGTACGGTTTAAATGTAGAATTTTGTGGACTTTATTTTATGTTCATATTTGTGTTACAAATAATTAGCATTTTGACAAATTTAAATGTATTTAATATGCCTATGAGGTAGTTTTATGTTACTTGGTAAATTCCTATCGAAATATATATATATATATATATATATAGTTATTTATGATATTAGGATTTTGAGACTTGCATTGTATGTTGCCTTGCAAAGGATTTGATTTTATAATCTCAAACTACATTGCTTAGTCAATCATTATTGTTTATATATATATAGATTTGTCTTTTAATTTGAATTGCATTATGGTTTTCATAAGCAAAATGAAAAATGCTAATGGTATGCAATTGATACGAATGCTCAAACTATAAAGCAAACTAGCAAAGCATAGTTCTTATATAGTAGAGAAGAACAAAGATTTTTTAACAAAATATTTTTTTATTAAATCGATATATATATATATATATATATATATATATATATATATATATATATATATATATATATATATATATATATATATATATATATCGGTTTTTATGGTGCAGTTTGACAGTATAAAACCGCACCACACCGAAAATTGCAGTTTTTCTAAAATTTAAAGCCGCACCATCAGTTTTATATTAGGTTTTGGTTTTTCGGTCTAGGTTTTTCGGTCATTTTGCGGTTTTTTGCTTTGCGGTTTGGTTTTTGCTCACCGCTACCTTATATATATTGTTAAAAGTTTAACTACTATATATAAGGAAAGTCAGTCGAATCAATAATATGTCTCATTCACGAAACCATGCTATAAAGAGGGTATAAGGAAAGAGGCCTATAAAATAATCGTTGAATGAGTGTCCTTTTCACCGACCACTCTCATGTGTGGTGGAGGGGCGTTAGTCGAACAGGTTGATAGAACATAACCTCATTAAAAGTATAATTATATAAAGTACTAAAATTTTCTTTAAAATCTCATTGTTGACACTTTAGGAAAAAATGTGAAATTGTATGATAATCAATGAAAATGCAGATCATTCTTTATATATCATTAGTGGAGCATACATGGCTAACCGACACACTAATTTGGGACTATAAAGTTGAATGATGATACAAATCGTAAATTATCATTGTTAGTGGAACATGTATGATTAACCGGCACGTCAATTAGAGATGATAAAAGACATCGATGTTGTCAAGCGGGTTTGCATGGTTATTCACATCTCATTTGTGATCCTCGACATCCCAGTCACAAAAGCGAGAGCATAATCCGAGATTAAACATGTCATTGATAAGATCCAATGAATCTCAAAAACTCTAGGAGTTTCATAAGATTGAAATTGGTAAAAGCTTTATCTACCTGAAAAAATCGAAAATATGGATCCTAGTCTTAATTTAAATTTTGGGTTAATAATTAAGGATTGAAATCAACTAACTTGAATTCTCTCTTTTCTTATTTTTAGATGGCTTATGAAGATAGAAATGGTCTTCCTAATTCTTATGGAAATGGTTTTACTCAATCTTCTGGAGATGGTCTTCCAATTTCAAGTCAAGGTGAAATTGTTTTCCTTTCCTTAAGAAATGGTGGAACTAGACATCATGTTTCTTCGAATCTTCCACCTCCTCCTCCTATGACTCTCCCAACGTCATGTTTTCCTCAAGTTGAAAGATATGAGACTACATAATCCCTATTGGCATGCATACATCAAGATGGAAACTTTGTGTGTGCGCATGTTCTAAAAATGAAATCGTACATTGACAAGTTGGATAGAATGGGTGTCGTTTTCCCAAGGGAGTGAGCCATGGATTTGGTTCTTCTCTCGCTTCTAAATTCGTATGATCAGTTCATTGAGAACTTTTATGTGATGAATATCGATGTGACCCTAATTGATCTTACCCAAATGTTGATGGTTGTTAAAGCGGAAATACTTAAGAACACATCTGAAGCAGAGATACTTATAAGGTCTAATTCTAAGTTTTCCATGGACATTGACAATGGTGGTCCAGAAAATATTTCTCTTCCCAATAGAAAAGGGTCGTCCAAGATCAAACCGTTTGACCATATGGTAAAGAAAAAGGCTAGTTTTGGGATCGTTCCATGTGTTACCCCAAAGAGTCCATTTGTTTCTAATGGCAATCGAAGGGACATTGGTTGCGAAGCTGTCCAAAGTACCTGAAGGATCTCAAAAATGGTAAATTCAATCCATATGACTCTACGTCAGGTACATCCATTATATAACTCCATTGTTTTATAAGTTCCTATTCATAGACTGTTAATACATAATGTGATGATCACATTTTGATGATATTGCATGATCCAAGAGAAAGAATGAAGCTTAAGCAGAATGAGCTAAATCTGATCATAAGAGATGGACTTTTGTCACATGTTTCGATGGTTAGAATTTGGAGATACTATTAAGGAGTTAGGATAATTTAATAAATTTTTATTACTTTTCAAATATGTATAGAAACATAGTTTTCTCTTTATGCATTGTAAGGACAGGTTCCAATTTTCCTTTTCAATAAAATGAAGTTCTAGTTCATCTGGTTTATATTTCCCTGCAATGGCATAAATGAATATGTTTTCTAATAATGGCAATGTTAATTGTGGATTTGATCCTTATGAATTTCTTTGTGGTACTGTCATAATCAAACAAGTGAAAAGATATCCCATCACCAAGTTTCAATTGGACAGATACTTGGAATCATATAATTCAAATTGTGCGATGCATGAGAATATTGTTCGTTTGAAAATTATGACTAAATTCATTTTACACGTTTATATGAGGCAAGTGAAAGACTAATGGATTTAGTACATATTGATATGGACTATTCAGATCCGCCGCAAAGGACGATAACTATATTTGTCATGATTTACTGATGATTCAGTAAATATTTTTTTGTTTATAAGATTAAAAAATTCTAATACTTTGAAAAGATTTAAAGAGTAGCAGAACGAATAGAAAAATATATTAGGCAGAAAGCTAAAAAGTTTCTCTAGTCTGAAAAGAAATGAAAAGTACTTTACTATCGTGTTTTATGATCATCTTAGTGATTGTGGATTTGGGACCTAGAATCATAAAGTTGTCATTTTTGGTGTTGAAATCCACCCATGCATGAGTTAGGGCCTCTTTCATGAAAGAAGAATGTTATACTTTGAGTTTGGATCCATTTGGGTCTTGTAAAGTCACCAAGTTAGTGACTTTATGGGTTTAGACGTTAAATAGAACTCTGATCTGTGATTTGGACCCATGGTTTGAAGCATTAAGTGCTTAATAACAAAAATGACTTAATAGAGAAGTACGTTGGGCGTACAAGCTGGTACGCGCAACGTATAGGTCATGAAGCCAATACGCACTGCGTATAGCTAAGTACGCCTTGCGTACTCAGTTAGAGTGGGCTTCGCACATGTGGGCCTCGGTTTGGGCCATTCCTTGGACATTGTTGCTTTGGGCCTTAATGGGTCATCAAAAATCGGACTTTTGGGCTAAGAATATGTTTGGGCTTTAGGGTAACGCCCATTTGAGGAGTTTGGGTCCAATTTGGAAAATTGGGCCATAAGTGGGTCATTAGTGGACCTTGGTAGATTGCTGAGTGTTGGGCCTTTTATATGATGGATTTGGGCCTTAGCCATGGATTAGATTAGGCCCTGGCTAAAATGGTCATTTTACCCCAAGAATGGATTATTGGATATGTAACATTCATAAAATTATTGAAAAATTTAAACTTTTTAAGCAACTCAAAAAACAACATTTGTTTACAAATTGTTTTCAAAATAAGTTTCACATTAGAGAAATCCCAAAATCGTAAAACAAAACATGAGGAGGTGCACGATCACGCATTCGCCTTCGCGCGATCCACTGATGTACATGAAACAAAATCCAAAACTATAAGCCCAAAGCTTAGTGAGTTCCCCCCAAAATACCAATACATAACAAACAACACAAATATAATAACAACATGCAATGGGTCCACAACTTTACAAACTTGATTACCCCCTGAGCTCACAACATAAGTCTGGCTTGCCCCACGGGCCCACAACTTATGTATGGCTTGCTCACCGGCCTGATCAGTCAACAGACTGAATACCGCTAAGCCCTCAGTACGAGTCTGGCATGCTCTGCCCGACCCTCAGCTCGTATCTGGAAGGAATGCTCATGAGTCCTCAGTATGAGTCTGACATGCCCTCCCTAGCCCTCAGCTAATATCTGCTATACTCTAGGGTTTGTTGGCTACAATACAAAGCAGTACTACCTCAACCCATCCACATAATATGTCGACATATAATAGATAATATCATAATTAGATAAACAGGTAGTCCTATAGATCTACCATACTAGCATAACAAGACTAGCATGCACATCTATATCATACTCATCATATTAGCAATATCAGGTTATCAACCCAATGGGTCGACCTTGGTGCCTTCAACCCGAAAGTATAGTGAGGAAGACTCACCTCACAATGTCGAACCGAACTGAAACCTCCGACTGCCGACTCACCAAAAATCCCGAACTATCACAATAAACAAACACCCAATCAACAATTGGAATACCACTCTTGACTAAGGGCCCCAAACATAGGGTGGTTGTGTTGGGTTTTGAGCATTCTAACACTCCTAAGTGTACATGCAACCCTAAATACCTTGGATCTATGTTTTCTCTATTATACATGCAAATAAGAACTTCCAAGGTATTATCCTAATCTAGCATACAAAACAATAACTATAACAAGATAGAATACATACCTCTTTGGTGTAGAAAGTCTTCATGAAGCTTGAGTGCCTAGTGCCCCAAGTGTGACACCTCAAATGGAATCACAATCATCAAAACACTTGGAATAACTTGAGAGAATTCTTACAACTCATGAAATCGGCTAGCCCTCTCTAGAACCCTACTAGTCGCCAATTTTGCCAAGAATAATATCTTTATATAGTGTTACAATTAGGGCAAACCCTAATTGTCATGACTTTCCATTTCCTTGGATCCATGGGTTCAAATACACCATGGAGCATCCATGGACCATCCTATGGGTTTTAGCCCAACTTGATTATCCATGGAGCATTAGCCCACTATACAAGTATGGATGATTTACACAATCAACCCATATATTTAATTAGTCTTCTTTTGATCACTTAATTAATCCTAGATTAATTCTTGATCAATACTAATTAAATAATCTCATTATTCTTATTATTAATATACTAGAACTTATAATATATTAATAACCATAAGTGTCTTATTTCTCTCATCCAAGTGCATGATGGTATGCAACCCAAATGGACCATGCCGGGTCGGGTCAAGTCTTACCAAATATAGTTATGGACTTAGACATTAATCCAACAGGTTGTCCATTTACCTTTTCTCTAATTGGGAAAAGGCCCAAGTCCAAAATTTTACATCTAAAAGTCCCAACTATTTCAAGGCCCATTATTGGCCCAATTTTCCAAATTGGGCCCAAACCCCTTATTGGACCTCACCTAAAGATTCAGTCCTCTAATTAGTCCAAAACACATTTGTCCAGATGGTCCATTAGGGCCCAAGCATCAAAGCCCGCCAAACGGACCAATACCCAAATCCCAAAGTAGCTAAACCTAACAAGTTGTACGCGTACTCAGCTGTACGCTCAGCGTACCCACCTTGACCAGAAAGCGTGACACTGACCACCTACTCCCGGTGTACGCCTTCGTACGCCCAACGTATGTTGTGGCCATGCAAATCTCCATTAAGATCTTAATACATCACGTCCAGACATCCAAAGCCAGATCTACACCCAAAAAGGTGTCCTAAACCAAAATTTTTCCAACTTTATGGTTATGCATGCCCTATAAGTCCCTAGACTCAAAACCATTGCTTGTATTAACCACTTAAGACCTTTATAACATTGCATGAAACCACTAAATGGGTGAAGATAGCATTTTTATAACCTAAAATACCCTAAATCTCCAGAAAGGATAGATCCTTTGGTCTTAGAGTAGCTCAACTCATTAAGACCAAGAAAAGGGACTTAAGCACACATAAAACTTTCTATGCAAGATCTAAGGGAAAATACAAGTAAAGGTAAAATCTTTTTACCTTCTGTAGCTTCCCAAGGAGATGAAGGTCTTAGATCCAAAGCTTGAATCCACACCAAGGCTCTTTAAGGAATCTCGTCTTCTTCTCAACACAAAGAACCCTCACACACACAAACTCACACACACAACGCTAGGGTCTTGGAAAATGTCTCAAAGATATGGAGGCTAAAAATGTTAGGAGAAATGAGCTATAAGGACACTTATATACCACCCAAATCCTAAATATTAGGGTCTTCATCTAGACATGAGTACGCCCATCATACACTAGTGTACGCCATGCATACTAGGGCGCACCCTAGTACGCTTAGTGTACCCTTATGTACGCGTAACGTACTCCTCCTGACCAGAATTACCAAAATTGCCATTAGGGCGTCCCATGGCTACAACCTTCTATTCCTAGGGATAAGAAATATCAAAAATAATAATCAAGGAAGGATTTGGAAATACTAAAAACCTGGGATATTAATGGATATTAATTGGGACCCAAGTATTGATTGGGTGTTATTTTGTACTTATAGCTCGAGGAATCGTCAGGACAGCGGCTAGGGATTTCTTTCTGTGAGATTCAGCATCTGAGGTGTGTTCCCTCATTGGGCTATAGTGGGTCTAAGACACCAATTCTGGCCCTTATTGGTTATGCTAGGATGCTAGGAGTCTACGTGACCCTTGCATGTGTTATGTGTTGCTATGTATACCGAGCGGGGCTCGATGCCAGGCGAGGCGTGGAGATTGGAACATATACTAGAGTTTATGATTGTTATATGTATTAGTATGACTATGTGATATTGATTGAATTTGTATGGCAGACGAGGCCCAATGGCAGTCGAGACCTAAGAATAACAGATCTTAAACCGAACGGGGCTCGATGCGGGGCGGGGGCCCAATATGTGATTTATTATGTGTCGGTATGAGTTAGTTTGGGGAGATCACTAAGCTTTGTGCTTACTATTTTCAGTTTATGTTTCAGGTACTTCCGGTAGCAAAGGGAAGAGCTCGGGTTGACTGCATCACACACACCATTGGGATTCCGTATATTATGTGTTACTCTGATTTTTATGACATTTGATACATTGGATATTTTAGGATGTATGGATGACGTTTGGAAAATACTATATTATCTATTTTAAAAAATGAAAATTTTAGGACCATATTTTGGGATGTTACAAGTTGGTATTGTTGGATAAGGTGTCTAAGTCCATAACTATTTCGGGCTTGTACTTGACCCGACCCGGCATGGTCCATTTGGGTTGCATGGCACCATGCAATTGGATAGACTAAATGAGAGAAATAACACTTGGAGATTATTAATATATTATAAGTTCTAATATATTAATAATATTATTTGATTAGTTGATCAAAGAATTAATTTGGAATTAATTAAGTGATCAAAGGATAACTAATTAAATATATGGGTTGATTATGTAAATCATCCATATCTTGTATAGTGGGCTAAGAGGCTCCATGGATTATCAAGTTGGGTTCTACCCATAGGATGCTCCATGGGAGTTACAAACCCATGGGTCATGGAAATGAAGAGTCATGACACATTAGGGTTTACATGGTGTAACCCTAGATGTGACAACACTATATAAGAAGCATATTCTCCACCAAAATCGGTTACACTAAGAAACTAGAGGGCTTGGCCGATTTTGAGAAGTGTGTGTTATCTCAAGAGTCTTTCCAAGAGCATTTGGTGTTGTGTGAAGCATTTGAGGCATCACACTTGGGGTGCTAGGCTCACAAGGTTTCAAGGAACACAAGCAACAACAAGGTAAGTTATTCTATCTATGATTCAAGTTAAAATTGTTCCCCATGTATGCTAGATAGGAATATAACCTTGGAATTCAACTTTGCATGATAATTAGACAAACATAGATCCAAGGTTATTAGGGTTGCATGTACACTTAGGAAGTGTTAGAATGCTCAAAACCCATCAGTGGTATCAGAGCCTAGGCTTGTTTGTTTGTTATTTGTGCTTAAAAGTTGAAGAAAGTCGAAAATCTTGCTGTCTGACTGATGGACTCGGCGAGTCCATGGGGAGGACTCGTCGAGTTCACTTGTATCTTCAACCTACTCAGCGAGTAGGTTTATGCACTCGGCGAGTAGGGTCGACAGAGTGCAGAATTTCGACTTGAGTTGCTGGAAATGGATTAGAATCATTACCCTAAAATGTTTTGGTACTTGAAAACTTGTTTTAGAAGGTGTAATATCTTTTCTAACTCATTTACAACAACTAGTTATCAAAATTACAAAGATTAAATGTGATTTTGATTCTTGAAAGTGTTCATATTCATATTCTTGTTCTTATGATGTTTAGATGATCATAGGAATTATTTGTAACCTATGTGGTAGATTAATTCATGATCATAATGTGTTTTAATGGAGTCCATAACTTGTCCTCAAGTTATGGAAAACCAAAAGTCTCTTGGATTAAAAACCATTAAAAGAACACAAGAGTTAGGAAAAATAAAAAGTCCTCATTTTATTACTCTATTAAACTCATAAGTTACAAGAAATGAAAAGTTTTGAAAGTTTACAAAACTTGCCCTCAAGTTTTGGAACAAGTAAAGTTAAGTTAAAACTTTAGTTCCAACCCCTAGAATTTTAAAAGTTAAAATTCAACCCTTATACTTATATTATTATGATTTAATAATTATATATATATATATATATATATATATATATATATATATGTATGTATAAGAACAAAGTCGTCTTACCGCTAGTACGCCTCATTCACGAAGCCGGTCTATAAGGTGGGTATAAGGTTGTTGCCTATAAAATGGTGACTTAATGGGTGTCCACTCTCACCCACCGCTTGCTTGATCGGTGGAGGGTCGTTAGCCGAACGGGTAAGACAAGGACTTATTAATTCTCATTCAAAGTATGATGAATATTATAAAGTAACTAAATGTTTTATTAAATTCCCAATCTTAGTTACTTTAGGAAAAATGTGAATAAGGTGCTATTCCATGAAATTACACTTTACACTTTGATTAAGTCGTTGGTGGAGCGTGTGTGGTTAACCGGCACACTAACTTGGACTTAACAAGGTAGGTAAAGGGTGACTTAGGGTTTATTATAGTATCGATGGAGCGTGTGTGGTTAACCGGCACATCGATTGAGTGATAAACTTTAAGGGTACCAAGTGATTTGCATGGTTACTTCACACCTCGTTTTGTGATCCTCGGTATCCCAGTCACAAAACTTGGAGGGCACACTCGAGATTGAAACATGCCTTTGAAAAGTTCATTGAATCTCAAAGAATCTAGGAATTTCTAAGAACCATTCAAAAACCTAATACTAAAAATATTGCGGTTTTCGTGGTGGAAATTGGTGAATCGTCATTCACCTACCTTTCAAATATGATATAGCTTAGATTACGGCATACATCTTCTAAGTTATATTATATTGTGATTGGATCCTAGCCTTAATATTACATTTGGGTGTTTTATTAAGGACTCTCTTATATCTAAACTAATATTGTTCTCTTTTCTTCAGATGTCTTTCAACAATGCTTCTGGCTCTAATCCTAATGGCTCCTTTACCCTTATGAACTTGTGTGGGAAAATCACCTTTGATGGATCCAACTTCAATGAGTGGATCAGAAACATCAGGATGATTACCCGCTACGAGGACAAAGAATATGTCCTTGACAAGGAGCTTAAGGAGATTGATGAGTCCACTGCAACTCCTCAGGAGATCGCTGAATTTCGGGCACATGAAAGGGATGCTACGAAAGTGGCTTGCATCATGATGACCACGATGACAGCGGAACTCCAAAAGTCTTATGAGGATTTCTACCCTTATGAAATGCACCAAGATTTGATGGAAAGATACCATCAAAGTGCAAGACAAGAGAGGTATGAAATCATCTGCTCCATGATAACAACCATGATGAAGGAAGGGGAATCCGTCACGAGCCACATGCAGAAAATGCAAAGGTATGTGGATCGTTTGCTGAAGCTTAATGTGAACTTCCCGGAGGATCTTGCAATAGATATTATTTTGCATTCCTTACCATCGTGCTATGATCAATTCCGCATGACATATCACATGAACAAGGAAGAAGTCACCCTCAGCAAACTTCAGGGACTTCTCAAGACCGCAGAATCGGGTCTTAAGGGGAAGTCGGTTGCTATCACTCCTACTCAAAACTCTACTCCGGTTTTGGCAATCGGGAAAAGTCGAGGGAGGAAGAGAAAGAGCTCTTCTAAGGGTACCAAGGCTCGGACCCTTGATGGCTCTTCTTCAAGTGGAACCAAGAAAGGTTTCATTACTCCTTCTTCTGACCCAAAAGAGGCTGAATGCTTCTATTGCCATGAAAAATCTCATTGGAAGCGGAACTGCCCAAAATACCAGCAAGATGTGAAGGATGGGAAAGTTAAACCCAACCATGCAGGTATTTACACTATCATTTCTAATAACTCACCCCATTCTAATTCTTGGGTCCTTGATACCGGGTGTGGTATTCATATTTGTTGTGACTTGCAGGGACTAAGAAGAAGTGAGGATGTGGAGCAAGGAAGGATAAACTTGATCCTGGGGAATAGGAAAGCTATACCTATTACCAAGATTGGAGTTTATACTTTATCGCTAAGTAGTGGGTTTAGTTTAGATTTGAATAAATGTTGTTACTCGCCAGGAATGACAAGAAATATTATTTCCTTTCATGCTTTGTACAAACAAGGGTTTACCTTTTCATTTAATAATGAAGTTGGTTCTATTGATGCTTTCTTTAATAATGTTCTTTATTTTAAAGCATTACCTTGTGATGGTGTGTATGAAGCTGTATCTGTTGTAGATAACTTAGGAAATAATGTTTTGTGTATTGATTCTACTAATAATAACTTAGATAAAGCATCATTATGGCATTGTCGTCTTGGACATATAAGCAAGAAGCGCATAGGCCAACTCCAAAAGGATGGAGTCTTGGAGTCGTTTGACCTAAAGTCAGATGATAGTTGCGAATCATGCTTACTTCGAAAAATGACAAAGTCACCCTTCACAGGTTCGTGTGAGAGGGGTGAAGGTTTGTTGGACCTTATACACACGGATGTGTGTGGACCATTCAAACATGCCACAAGGGATGCTAATCGTTATTATTTGACTTTTACTGATGATTATAGTAGATATGGATATGTCTACTTGATCAAGCATAAGTCAGAGACTTTCGAGAGGTTTAAGGAATTTAAACAGGAAGTCGAGAATCAATTGGGCAGGAACATTAAGATGCTTCGATCCGATCGTGGTGGTGAGTATCTTAGTTCAGAGTTCCTCGACTATCTAAGGGAATGTGGGATAGTCTCACAATTGACACCTCCCAGGACACCATAGTTGAATGGTGTGGCTGAGAGGCGTAATCGAACCTTGTTAGATATGGTTCGTTCCATGATGAGTCGAGCTACGCTACCAATCTCATTCTGGGGGTATGCCTTAGAGACTGCCGCCCATATTCTTAATCTAGTCCCTACAAAGAAAGTTGCCAAAACTCCTCACGAGATGTGGACTGGTAAAGTACCTAAACTAGACCACATCAAGATTTGGGGTTGCGAGGCTTTCGTGAGACGCGAGACTCATGATAAGCTCGAACCTCGAAGCGAGAGGTGTATTTTCATCGGTTACCCACAGCGATCCTTTGGTTACCTCTTCTACAGACCTAGTGACAATGTGGTCTTTGTAGCAAGAAGAGGAGTCTTTCGAGAAAGAGAGTTTATAAGCCAAGGAGACAGTGGGAGGCAAATTGATCTTGAAGAAATTCAAGAATCAAGCGGTGAAGGAACTTCAAACTCTAGCCCTCAACTTGAGGAGGAAACTCCTGTTGAGCCAATTGACAAATTTGTACCTCTGAGATGTTCCGCGAGAGTTAGGAGTGCACCTGAGCATTACTATGGATTCCATATTACTGCAGAAGGTGAGACACTTATTAGTGATGGGACACTAGTAAGTCAAGATGACCCTAACAGCTACGAGGAAGCCATGGCAGGCCCCGAGTCTGCTAAATGGAAAGAGGCTGTGGATAGCGAGATACAATCCATGTATGACAATCAAGTTTGGAACTTGGTTGAAAATGTACCAGGTCGTAAGACAATAGGGTGCAAATGGGTCTTCAAGAAGAAGACCGACATGGATGGTAAAGTACACACTTATAAGGCTAGATTGGTTGCAAAGGGCTTCTCTCAAATTCCCGGAGTGGATTATGATGAGACCTTTTCTCCGGTAGCCAAGATTAAGTCTATTCGGGTTCTGTTAGCCATAGCTGCATTTCATGATTATGAAATATGGCAGATGGATGTCAAAACCGCTTTCCTTAATGGAAAGTTGGCTGAAGATGTTTACATTAGTCAGCCAGAGGGTTTTGTCAGCAACGAGTACCCTAATAGAGTGTGTAAGCTTGAGAAATCCATTTATGGATTGAAGCAAGCACCTCGCAGATGGAATCTTTGCTTTGATGAAAAGGTCAAGGAATTTGGCTTTTCTAGGAGTGAAGATGAATCTTGTGTGTATGTCAAGGCTAGTGGGAGTATAGTTAGCTTTTTGGTATTGTATGTGGATGACATACTACTCATAGGAAACGACATTCCAACCCTGTAGGAAGTAAAGTCCTGGCTTGGGAAGTGTTTCGCTATGAAGGACCTTGGTGAAGCTGCCTATATTTTAGGGATAAGGATCTTGAGAGATCGGAGTAAAAGACTAATTGGACTTAGTCAGAGTACCTACTTGGATAAGGTGCTGAAGAGATTCAGCATGCAGGATTCCAAGAAAGGAGAGTTACCCATCCAGAGTAACACCAGATTGAGTAAGACACAAAGCCCTAGCACTGAGGCTGAGATAGCAGAAATGAGTCGAACACCTTATGCTTCGGCCGTAGGATCGATCATGTATGCTATGACGTGTACTCGACCCGATGTAGCTTTTGCCTTGAGCATGGTTAGCAGGTATCAGGCGAACCCTGGCAAGGCACACTGGACTGCGGTAAAGAATATCCTCAAGTACCTACGGAGGACTAAGGACTGGGTTCTTACCCTCGGTGGGAGTGATGACTTGAGAGTTGTAGGGTATAGTGATGCTAGCTTCCAGACTGATAGGGATAATTTCCGCTCTCAGTCGGGCTGGGTCTTTACCCTAAACGGAGGAGCAATTTCTTGGAAGAGTTCCAAGCAAGAGACAGTGGCAGATTCTACTTGTGAATCAGAGTATATTGCAGCTAGCGAGGCAGCAAAAGAGGCGATATGGCTGAAGAACTTCATTGGAGACCTTGGAGTTGTACCAGCTATTAAAGAGCCAATGGAAATTTTCTGTGATAGTGAAAGTGCTGTTGCCTTAGCCAAGGAACCAAGGGATCACGGGAGATCCAGACACATCGACAGAAAATACCATTTCATTAGACATCGGATCGAAGAAGGACACCTCGTGGCAAAGAGGGTATCATCAGATGAGAATCCGGCAGATCCCCTCACAAAGGGACTGACTCGGGTTAAGCATCTTCAGCATGCTCGGAGCATAGGGCTGAAGGATGATATTAGATTTAGTAGTTAGATAACCCAGAAATTTGTAAAGTGTAATTGACATTAGATGATGAATAAAAGATGTTTTATTTATGAGTAAAGTGTTGCTATCTCTTGTCGATCGTTTACTATATTTCTTTTGCATGTTTTGACTTCCAGAATAATTTTGTTTGGTATAACATATTATTCAAACCTCCACAGTCGGTCATATGTTGGAAGTAGATATGAATCAAGACTGTCATGGTTGGTTGTAGAGGTCTTGGACAAGGCTACAACAATCATGAGTGCTCATAAGTTCTGAGCATTGGACTCAACCCACGCTCACTGGAATCACTTCATGGAATTCTGTCTCGAGTGATCGTGAGACGGTAATATCATATAAGTCTTCAAACCTAGAGATATGATTTGTTACTTACAAGTTGGTTATGCATTGATTGTACGAAAACGCATTGGTAACTCGATGTTATAAATCGTACTCTTGTGTGTAATTCAATGAGTGGTAGAACAAACATATGAGTCGAAGTTTATCTGTTCCTTCTTGGATTAGAAGTTGATATCTGGGCCCCTCGATGATTTTGTTTTGACCCATGTACCGGGCCCGGTCAGAACTAAGTTGATGTGTTCAATTAAGTTCTATGTCAAACAAATCGGAAATCGGGAAACAAACTGTTGGACAATAAGAAAGACATTGTTCCATGTATTTGTCCGACTGATATCTAGAACGGAGGATTATATGATCACTTATCTTAAATGGCGTACCATCATCTTCTCAGTTCCGAGAGACCTTGAAAGAGCTACGATTGCCGGTCGGTTCCTGAAGTACTAGAGATATAGTTATTAGACTTATCCAAGTGGGAGACTGTTGGATAAGGTGTCTAAGTCCATAACTATTTCGGGCTTGTACTTGACCCGACCCGGCATGGTCCATTTGGGTTGCATGGCACCATGCAATTGGATAGACTAAATGAGAGAAATAACACTTGGAGATTATTAATATATTATAAGTTCTAATATATTAATAATATTATTTGATTAGTTGATCAAAGAATTAATTTGGAATTAATTAAGTGATCAAAGGATAACTAATTAAATATATGGGTTGATTATGTAAATCATCCATATCTTGTATAGTGGGCTAAGAGGCTCCATGGATTATCAAGTTGGGTTCTACCCATAGGATGCTCCATGGGAGTTACAAACCCATGGGTCATGGAAATGAAGAGTCATGACACATTAGGGTTTACATGGTGTAACCCTAGATGTGACAACACTATATAAGAAGCATATTCTCCACCAAAATCGGTTACACTAAGAAACTAGAGGGCTTGGCCGATTTTGAGAAGTGTGTGTTATCTCAAGAGTCTTTCCAAGAGCATTTGGTGTTGTGTGAAGCATTTGAGGCATCACACTTGGGGTGCTAGGCTCACAAGGTTTCAAGGAACACAAGCAACAACAAGGTAAGTTATTCTATCTATGATTCACAACATAAGTCTGGCTTGCCCCACGGGCCCACAACTTATGTATGGCTTGCTCACCGGCCTGATCAGTCAACAGACTGAATACCGCTAAGCCCTCAGTACGAGTCTGGCATGCTCTGCCCGACCCTCAGCTCGTATCTGGAAGGAATGCTCATGAGTCCTCAGTATGAGTCTGACATGCCCTCCCTAGCCCTCAGCTAATATCTGCTATACTCTAGGGTTTGTTGGCTACAATACAAAGCAGTACTACCTCAACCCATCCACATAATATGTCGACATATAATAGATAATATCATAATTAGATAAACAGGTAGTCCTATAGATCTACCATACTAGCATAACAAGACTAGCATGCACATCTATATCATACTCATCATATTAGCAATATCAGGTTATCAACCCAATGGGTCGACCTTGGTGCCTTCAACCCGAAAGTATAGTGAGGAAGACTCACCTCACAATGTCGAACCGAACTGAAACCTCCGACTGCCGACTCACCAAAAATCCCGAACTATCACAATAAACAAACACCCAATCAACAATTGGAATACCACTCTTGACTAAGGGCCCCAAACATAGGGTGGTTGTGTTGGGTTTTGAGCATTCTAACACTCCTAAGTGTACATGCAACCCTAAATACCTTGGATCTATGTTTTCTCTATTATACATGCAAATAAGAACTTCCAAGGTATTATCCTAATCTAGCATACAAAACAATAACTATAACAAGATAGAATACATACCTCTTTGGTGTAGAAAGTATTCATGAAGCTTGAGTGCCTAGTGCCCCAAGTGTGACACCTCAAATGGAATCACAATCATCAAAACACTTGGAATAACTTGAGAGAATTCTTACAACTCATGAAATCGGCTAGCCCTCTCTAGAACCCTACTAGTCGCCAATTTTGCCAAGAATAATATCTTTATATAGTGTTACAATTAGGGCAAACCCTAATTGTCATGACCTTCCATTTCCTTGGATCCATGGGTTCAAATACACCATGGAGCATCCATGGACCATCCTATGGGTTTTAGCCCAACTTGATTATCCATGGAGCATTAGCCCACTATACAAGTATGGATGATTTACACAATCAACCCATATATTTAATTAGTCTTCTTTTGATCACTTAATTAATCCTAGATTAATTCTTGATCAATACTAATTAAATAATCTCATTATTCTTATTATTAATATACTAGAACTTATAATATATTAATAACCATAAGTGTCTTATTTCTCTCATCCAAGTGCATGATGGTATGCAACCCAAATGGACCATGCCGGGTCGGGTCAAGTCTTACCAAATATAGTTATGGACTTAGACATTAATCCAACAGGTTGTCCATTTACCTTTTCTCTAATTGGGAAAAGGCCCAAGTCCAAAATTTTACATCTAAAAGTCCCAACTATTTCAAGGCCCATTATTGGCCCAATTTTCCAAATTGGGCCCAAACCCCTTATTGGACCTCACCTAAAGATTCAGTCCTCTAATTAGTCCAAAACACATTTGTCCAGATGGTCCATTAGGGCCCAAGCATCAAAGCCCGCCAAACGGACCAATACCCAAATCCCAAAGTAGCTAAACCTAACAAGTTGTACGCGTACTCAGCTGTACGCTCAGCGTACCCACCTTGACCAGAAAGCGTGACACTGACCACCTACTCCCGGTGTACGCCTTCGTACGCCCAACGTATGTTGTGGCCATGCAAATCTCCATTAAGATCTTAATACATCACGTCCAGACATCCAAAGCCAGATCTACACCCAAAAAGGTGTCCTAAACCAAAAATTTTCCAACTTTATGGTTATGCATGCCCTATAAGTCCCTAGACTCAAAACCATTGCTTGTATTAACCACTTAAGACCTTTATAACATTGCATGAAACCACTAAATGGGTGAAGATAGCATTTTTATAACCTAAAATACCCTAAATCTCCAGAAAGGATAGATCCTTTGGTCTTAGAGTAGCTCAACTCATTAAGACCAAGAAAAGGGACTTAAGCACACATAAAACTTTCTATGCAAGATCTAAGGGAAAATACAAGTAAAGGTAAAATCTTTTTACCTTCTGTAGCTTCCCAAGGAGATGAAGGTCTTAGATCCAAAGCTTGAATCCACACCAAGGCTCTTTAAGGAATCTCGTCTTCTTCTCAACACAAAGAACCCTCACACACACAAACTCACACACACAACGCTAGGGTCTTGGAAAATGTCTCAAAGATATGGAGGCTAAAAATGTTAGGAGAAATGAGCTATAAGGACACTTATATACCACCCAAATCCTAAATATTAGGGTCTTCATCTAGACATGAGTACGCCCATCATACACTAGTGTACGCCATGCATACTAGGGCGCACCCTAGTACGCTTAGTGTACCCTTATGTACGCGTAACGTACTCCTCCTGACCAGAATTACCAAAATTGCCATTAGGGCGTCCCATGGCTACAACCTTCTATTCCTAGGGATAAGAAATATCAAAAATAATAATCAAGGAAGGATTTGGAAATACTAAAAACCTGGGATATTAATGGATATTAATTGGGACCCAAGTATTGATTGGGTGTTATTTTGTACTTATAGCTCGAGGAATCGTCAGGACAGCGGCTAGGGATTTCTTTCTGTGAGATTCAGCATCTGAGGTGTGTTCCCTCATTGGGCTATAGTGGGTCTAAGACACCAATTCTGGCCCTTATTGGTTATGCTAGGATGCTAGGAGTCTACGTGACCCTTGCATGTGTTATGTGTTGCTATGTATACCGAGCGGGGCTCGATGCCAGGCGAGGCGTGGAGATTGGAACATATACTAGAGTTTATGATTGTTATATGTATTAGTATGACTATGTGATATTGATTGAATTTGTATGGCAGACGAGGCCCAATGGCAGTCGAGACCTAAGAATAACAGATCTTAAACCGAACGGGGCTCGATGCGGGGCGGGGGCCCAATATGTGATTTATTATGTGTCGGTATGAGTTAGTTTGGGGAGATCACTAAGCTTTGTGCTTACTATTTTCAGTTTATGTTTCAGGTACTTCCGGTAGCAAAGGGAAGAGCTCGGGTTGACTGCATCACACACACCATTGGGATTCCGTATATTATGTGTTACTCTGATTTTTATGACATTTGATACATTGGATATTTTAGGATGTATGGATGACGTTTGGAAAATACTATATTATCTATTTTAAAAAATGAAAATTTTAGGACCATATTTTGGGATGTTACAAGTTGGTATTGTTGGATAAGGTGTCTAAGTCCATAACTATTTCGGGCTTGTACTTGACCCGACCCGGCATGGTCCATTTGGGTTGCATGGCACCATGCAATTGGATAGACTAAATGAGAGAAATAACACTTGGAGATTATTAATATATTATAAGTTCTAATATATTAATAATATTATTTGATTAGTTGATCAAAGAATTAATTTGGAATTAATTAAGTGATCAAAGGATAACTAATTAAATATATGGGTTGATTATGTAAATCATCCATATCTTGTATAGTGGGCTAAGAGGCTCCATGGATTATCAAGTTGGGTTCTACCCATAGGATGCTCCATGGGAGTTACAAACCCATGGGTCATGGAAATGAAGAGTCATGACACATTAGGGTTTACATGGTGTAACCCTAGATGTGACAACACTATATAAGAAGCATATTCTCCACCAAAATCGGTTACACTAAGAAACTAGAGGGCTTGGCCGATTTTGAGAAGTGTGTGTTATCTCAAGAGTCTTTCCAAGAGCATTTGGTGTTGTGTGAAGCATTTGAGGCATCACACTTGGGGTGCTAGGCTCACAAGGTTTCAAGGAACACAAGCAACAACAAGGTAAGTTATTCTATCTATGATTCAAGTTAAAATTGTTCCCCATGTATGCTAGATAGGAATATAACCTTGGAATTCAACTTTGCATGATAATTAGACAAACATAGATCCAAGGTTATTAGGGTTGCATGTACACTTAGGAAGTGTTAGAATGCTCAAAACCCATCAGTGGTATCAGAGCCTAGGCTTGTTTGTTTGTTATTTGTGCTTAAAAGTTGAAGAAAGTCGAAAATCTTGCTGTCTGACTGATGGACTCGGCGAGTCCATGGGGAGGACTCGTCGAGTTCACTTGTATCTTCAACCTACTCAGCGAGTAGGTTTATGCACTCGGCGAGTAGGGTCGACAGAGTGCAGAATTTCGACTTGAGTTGCTGGAAATGGATTAGAATCATTACCCTAAAATGTTTTGGTACTTGAAAACTTGTTTTAGAAGGTGTAATATCTTTTCTAACTCATTTACAACAACTAGTTATCAAAATTACAAAGATTAAATGTGATTTTGATTCTTGAAAGTGTTCATATTCATATTCTTGTTCTTATGATGTTTAGATGATCATAGGAATTATTTGTAACCTATGTGGTAGATTAATTCATGATCATAATGTGTTTTAATGGAGTCCATAACTTGTCCTCAAGTTATGGAAAACCAAAAGTCTCTTGGATTAAAAACCATTAAAAGAACACAAGAGTTAGGAAAAATAAAAAGTCCTCATTTTATTACTCTATTAAACTCATAAGTTACAAGAAATGAAAAGTTTTGAAAGTTTACAAAACTTGCCCTCAAGTTTTGGAACAAGTAAAGTTAAGTTAAAACTTTAGTTCCAACCCCTAGAATTTTAAAAGTTAAAATTCAACCCTTATACTTATATTATTATGATTTAATAATTATATATATATATATATATATATATATATATATATATGTATGTATAAGAACAAAGTCGTCTTACCGCTAGTACGCCTCATTCACGAAGCCGGTCTATAAGGTGGGTATAAGGTTGTTGCCTATAAAATGGTGACTTAATGGGTGTCCACTCTCACCCACCGCTTGCTTGATCGGTGGAGGGTCGTTAGCCGAACGGGTAAGACAAGGACTTATTAATTCTCATTCAAAGTATGATGAATATTATAAAGTAACTAAATGTTTTATTAAATTCCCAATCTTAGTTACTTTAGGAAAAATGTGAATAAGGTGCTATTCCATGAAATTACACTTTACACTTTGATTAAGTCGTTGGTGGAGCGTGTGTGGTTAACCGGCACACTAACTTGGACTTAACAAGGTAGGTAAAGGGTGACTTAGGGTTTATTATAGTATCGATGGAGCGTGTGTGGTTAACCGGCACATCGATTGAGTGATAAACTTTAAGGGTACCAAGTGATTTGCATGGTTACTTCACACCTCGTTTTGTGATCCTCGGTATCCCAGTCACAAAACTTGGAGGGCACACTCGAGATTGAAACATGCCTTTGAAAAGTTCATTGAATCTCAAAGAATCTAGGAATTTCTAAGAACCATTCAAAAACCTAATACTAAAAATATTGCGGTTTTCGTGGTGGAAATTGGTGAATCGTCATTCACCTACCTTTCAAATATGATATAGCTTAGATTACGGCATACATCTTCTAAGTTATATTATATTGTGATTGGATCCTAGCCTTAATATTACATTTGGGTGTTTTATTAAGGACTCTCTTATATCTAAACTAATATTGTTCTCTTTTCTTCAGATGTCTTTCAACAATGCTTCTGGCTCTAATCCTAATGGCTCCTTTACCCTTATGAACTTGTGTGGGAAAATCACCTTTGATGGATCCAACTTCAATGAGTGGATCAGAAACATCAGGATGATTACCCGCTACGAGGACAAAGAATATGTCCTTGACAAGGAGCTTAAGGAGATTGATGAGTCCACTGCAACTCCTCAGGAGATCGCTGAATTTCGGGCACATGAAAGGGATGCTACGAAAGTGGCTTGCATCATGATGACCACGATGACAGCGGAACTCCAAAAGTCTTATGAGGATTTCTACCCTTATGAAATGCACCAAGATTTGATGGAAAGATACCATCAAAGTGCAAGACAAGAGAGGTATGAAATCATCTGCTCCATGATAACAACCATGATGAAGGAAGGGGAATCCGTCACGAGCCACATGCAGAAAATGCAAAGGTATGTGGATCGTTTGCTGAAGCTTAATGTGAACTTCCCGGAGGATCTTGCAATAGATATTATTTTGCATTCCTTACCATCGTGCTATGATCAATTCCGCATGACATATCACATGAACAAGGAAGAAGTCACCCTCAGCAAACTTCAGGGACTTCTCAAGACCGCAGAATCGGGTCTTAAGGGGAAGTCGGTTGCTATCACTCCTACTCAAAACTCTACTCCGGTTTTGGCAATCGGGAAAAGTCGAGGGAGGAAGAGAAAGAGCTCTTCTAAGGGTACCAAGGCTCGGACCCTTGATGGCTCTTCTTCAAGTGGAACCAAGAAAGGTTTCATTACTCCTTCTTCTGACCCAAAAGAGGCTGAATGCTTCTATTGCCATGAAAAATCTCATTGGAAGCGGAACTGCCCAAAATACCAGCAAGATGTGAAGGATGGGAAAGTTAAACCCAACCATGCAGGTATTTACACTATCATTTCTAATAACTCACCCCATTCTAATTCTTGGGTCCTTGATACCGGGTGTGGTATTCATATTTGTTGTGACTTGCAGGGACTAAGAAGAAGTGAGGATGTGGAGCAAGGAAGGATAAACTTGATCCTGGGGAATAGGAAATCTATACCTATTACCAAGATTGGAGTTTATACTTTATCGCTAAGTAGTGGGTTTAGTTTAGATTTGAATAAATGTTGTTACTCGCCAGGAATGACAAGAAATATTATTTCCTTTCATGCTTTGTACAAACAAGGGTTTACCTTTTCATTTAATAATGAAGTTGGTTCTATTGATGCTTTCTTTAATAATGTTCTTTATTTTAAAGCATTACCTTGTGATGGTGTGTATGAAGCTGTATCTGTTGTAGATAACTTAGGAAATAATGTTTTGTGTATTGATTCTACTAATAATAACTTAGATAAAGCATCATTATGGCATTGTCGTCTTGGACATATAAGCAAGAAGCGCATAGGCCAACTCCAAAAGGATGGAGTCTTGGAGTCGTTTGACCTAAAGTCAGATGATAGTTGCGAATCATGCTTACTTCGAAAAATGACAAAGTCACCCTTCACAGGTTCGTGTGAGAGGGGTGAAGGTTTGTTGGACCTTATACACACGGATGTGTGTGGACCATTCAAACATGCCACAAGGGATGCTAATCGTTATTATTTGACTTTTACTGATGATTATAGTAGATATGGATATGTCTACTTGATCAAGCATAAGTCAGAGACTTTCGAGAGGTTTAAGGAATTTAAACAGGAAGTCGAGAATCAATTGGGCAGGAACATTAAGATGCTTCGATCCGATCGTGGTGGTGAGTATCTTAGTTCAGAGTTCCTCGACTATCTAAGGGAATGTGGGATAGTCTCACAATTGACACCTCCCAGGACACCATAGTTGAATGGTGTGGCTGAGAGGCGTAATCGAACCTTGTTAGATATGGTTCGTTCCATGATGAGTCGAGCTACGCTACCAATCTCATTCTGGGGGTATGCCTTAGAGACTGCCGCCCATATTCTTAATCTAGTCCCTACAAAGAAAGTTGCCAAAACTCCTCACGAGATGTGGACTGGTAAAGTACCTAAACTAGACCACATCAAGATTTGGGGTTGCGAGGCTTTCGTGAGACGCGAGACTCATGATAAGCTCGAACCTCGAAGCGAGAGGTGTATTTTCATCGGTTACCCACAGCGATCCTTTGGTTACCTCTTCTACAGACCTAGTGACAATGTGGTCTTTGTAGCAAGAAGAGGAGTCTTTCGAGAAAGAGAGTTTATAAGCCAAGGAGACAGTGGGAGGCAAATTGATCTTGAAGAAATTCAAGAATCAAGCGGTGAAGGAACTTCAAACTCTAGCCCTCAACTTGAGGAGGAAACTCCTGTTGAGCCAATTGACAAATTTGTACCTCTGAGATGTTCCGCGAGAGTTAGGAGTGCACCTGAGCATTACTATGGATTCCATATTACTGCAGAAGGTGAGACACTTATTAGTGATGGGACACTAGTAAGTCAAGATGACCCTAACAGCTACGAGGAAGCCATGGCAGGCCCCGAGTCTGCTAAATGGAAAGAGGCTGTGGATAGCGAGATACAATCCATGTATGACAATCAAGTTTGGAACTTGGTTGAAAATGTACCAGGTCGTAAGACAATAGGGTGCAAATGGGTCTTCAAGAAGAAGACCGACATGGATGGTAAAGTACACACTTATAAGGCTAGATTGGTTGCAAAGGGCTTCTCTCAAATTCCCGGAGTGGATTATGATGAGACCTTTTCTCCGGTAGCCAAGATTAAGTCTATTCGGGTTCTGTTAGCCATAGCTGCATTTCATGATTATGAAATATGGCAGATGGATGTCAAAACCGCTTTCCTTAATGGAAAGTTGGCTGAAGATGTTTACATTAGTCAGCCAGAGGGTTTTGTCAGCAACGAGTACCCTAATAGAGTGTGTAAGCTTGAGAAATCCATTTATGGATTGAAGCAAGCACCTCGCAGATGGAATCTTTGCTTTGATGAAAAGGTCAAGGAATTTGGCTTTTCTAGGAGTGAAGATGAATCTTGTGTGTATGTCAAGGCTAGTGGGAGTATAGTTAGCTTTTTGGTATTGTATGTGGATGACATACTACTCATAGGAAACGACATTCCAACCCTGTAGGAAGTAAAGTCCTGGCTTGGGAAGTGTTTCGCTATGAAGGACCTTGGTGAAGCTGCCTATATTTTAGGGATAAGGATCTTGAGAGATCGGAGTAAAAGACTAATTGGACTTAGTCAGAGTACCTACTTGGATAAGGTGCTGAAGAGATTCAGCATGCAGGATTCCAAGAAAGGAGAGTTACCCATCCAGAGTAACACCAGATTGAGTAAGACACAAAGCCCTAGCACTGAGGCTGAGATAGCAGAAATGAGTCGAACACCTTATGCTTCGGCCGTAGGATCGATCATGTATGCTATGACGTGTACTCGACCCGATGTAGCTTTTGCCTTGAGCATGGTTAGCAGGTATCAGGCGAACCCTGGCAAGGCACACTGGACTGCGGTAAAGAATATCCTCAAGTACCTACGGAGGACTAAGGACTGGGTTCTTACCCTCGGTGGGAGTGATGACTTGAGAGTTGTAGGGTATAGTGATGCTAGCTTCCAGACTGATAGGGATAATTTCCGCTCTCAGTCGGGCTGGGTCTTTACCCTAAACGGAGGAGCAATTTCTTGGAAGAGTTCCAAGCAAGAGACAGTGGCAGATTCTACTTGTGAATCAGAGTATATTGCAGCTAGCGAGGCAGCAAAAGAGGCGATATGGCTGAAGAACTTCATTGGAGACCTTGGAGTTGTACCAGCTATTAAAGAGCCAATGGAAATTTTCTGTGATAGTGAAAGTGCTGTTGCCTTAGCCAAGGAACCAAGGGATCACGGGAGATCCAGACACATCGACAGAAAATACCATTTCATTAGACATCGGATCGAAGAAGGACACCTCGTGGCAAAGAGGGTATCATCAGATGAGAATCCGGCAGATCCCCTCACAAAGGGACTGACTCGGGTTAAGCATCTTCAGCATGCTCGGAGCATAGGGCTGAAGGATGATATTAGATTTAGTAGTTAGATAACCCAGAAATTTGTAAAGTGTAATTGACATTAGATGATGAATAAAAGATGTTTTATTTATGAGTAAAGTGTTGCTATCTCTTGTCGATCGTTTACTATATTTCTTTTGCATGTTTTGACTTCCAGAATAATTTTGTTTGGTATAACATATTATTCAAACCTCCACAGTCGGTCATATGTTGGAAGTAGATATGAATCAAGACTGTCATGGTTGGTTGTAGAGGTCTTGGACAAGGCTACAACAATCATGAGTGCTCATAAGTTCTGAGCATTGGACTCAACCCACGCTCACTGGAATCACTTCATGGAATTCTGTCTCGAGTGATCGTGAGACGGTAATATCATATAAGTCTTCAAACCTAGAGATATGATTTGTTACTTACAAGTTGGTTATGCATTGATTGTACGAAAACGCATTGGTAACTCGATGTTATAAATCGTACTCTTGTGTGTAATTCAATGAGTGGTAGAACAAACATATGAGTCGAAGTTTATCTGTTCCTTCTTGGATTAGAAGTTGATATCTGGGCCCCTCGATGATTTTGTTTTGACCCATGTACCGGGCCCGGTCAGAACTAAGTTGATGTGTTCAATTAAGTTCTATGTCAAACAAATCGGAAATCGGGAAACAAACTGTTGGACAATAAGAAAGACATTGTTCCATGTATTTGTCCGACTGATATCTAGAACGGAGGATTATATGATCACTTATCTTAAATGGCGTACCATCATCTTCTCAGTTCCGAGAGACCTTGAAAGAGCTACGATTGCCGGTCGGTTCCTGAAGTACTAGAGATATAGTTATTAGACTTATCCAAGTGGGAGACTGTTGGATAAGGTGTCTAAGTCCATAACTATTTCGGGCTTGTACTTGACCCGACCCGGCATGGTCCATTTGGGTTGCATGGCACCATGCAATTGGATAGACTAAATGAGAGAAATAACACTTGGAGATTATTAATATATTATAAGTTCTAATATATTAATAATATTATTTGATTAGTTGATCAAAGAATTAATTTGGAATTAATTAAGTGATCAAAGGATAACTAATTAAATATATGGGTTGATTATGTAAATCATCCATATCTTGTATAGTGGGCTAAGAGGCTCCATGGATTATCAAGTTGGGTTCTACCCATAGGATGCTCCATGGGAGTTACAAACCCATGGGTCATGGAAATGAAGAGTCATGACACATTAGGGTTTACATGGTGTAACCCTAGATGTGACAACACTATATAAGAAGCATATTCTCCACCAAAATCGGTTACACTAAGAAACTAGAGGGCTTGGCCGATTTTGAGAAGTGTGTGTTATCTCAAGAGTCTTTCCAAGAGCATTTGGTGTTGTGTGAAGCATTTGAGGCATCACACTTGGGGTGCTAGGCTCACAAGGTTTCAAGGAACACAAGCAACAACAAGGTAAGTTATTCTATCTATGATTCACAACATAAGTCTGGCTTGCCCCACGGGCCCACAACTTATGTATGGCTTGCTCACCGGCCTGATCAGTCAACAGACTGAATACCGCTAAGCCCTCAGTACGAGTCTGGCATGCTCTGCCCGACCCTCAGCTCGTATCTGGAAGGAATGCTCATGAGTCCTCAGTATGAGTCTGACATGCCCTCCCTAGCCCTCAGCTAATATCTGCTATACTCTAGGGTTTGTTGGCTACAATACAAAGCAGTACTACCTCAACCCATCCACATAATATGTCGACATATAATAGATAATATCATAATTAGATAAACAGGTAGTCCTATAGATCTACCATACTAGCATAACAAGACTAGCATGCACATCTATATCATACTCATCATATTAGCAATATCAGGTTATCAACCCAATGGGTCGACCTTGGTGCCTTCAACCCGAAAGTATAGTGAGGAAGACTCACCTCACAATGTCGAACCGAACTGAAACCTCCGACTGCCGACTCACCAAAAATCCCGAACTATCACAATAAACAAACACCCAATCAACAATTGGAATACCACTCTTGACTAAGGGCCCCAAACATAGGGTGGTTGTGTTGGGTTTTGAGCATTCTAACACTCCTAAGTGTACATGCAACCCTAAATACCTTGGATCTATGTTTTCTCTATTATACATGCAAATAAGAACTTCCAAGGTATTATCCTAATCTAGCATACAAAACAATAACTATAACAAGATAGAATACATACCTCTTTGGTGTAGAAAGTATTCATGAAGCTTGAGTGCCTAGTGCCCCAAGTGTGACACCTCAAATGGAATCACAATCATCAAAACACTTGGAATAACTTGAGAGAATTCTTACAACTCATGAAATCGGCTAGCCCTCTCTAGAACCCTACTAGTCGCCAATTTTGCCAAGAATAATATCTTTATATAGTGTTACAATTAGGGCAAACCCTAATTGTCATGACCTTCCATTTCCTTGGATCCATGGGTTCAAATACACCATGGAGCATCCATGGACCATCCTATGGGTTTTAGCCCAACTTGATTATCCATGGAGCATTAGCCCACTATACAAGTATGGATGATTTACACAATCAACCCATATATTTAATTAGTCTTCTTTTGATCACTTAATTAATCCTAGATTAATTCTTGATCAATACTAATTAAATAATCTCATTATTCTTATTATTAATATACTAGAACTTATAATATATTAATAACCATAAGTGTCTTATTTCTCTCATCCAAGTGCATGATGGTATGCAACCCAAATGGACCATGCCGGGTCGGGTCAAGTCTTACCAAATATAGTTATGGACTTAGACATTAATCCAACAGGTTGTCCATTTACCTTTTCTCTAATTGGGAAAAGGCCCAAGTCCAAAATTTTACATCTAAAAGTCCCAACTATTTCAAGGCCCATTATTGGCCCAATTTTCCAAATTGGGCCCAAACCCCTTATTGGACCTCACCTAAAGATTCAGTCCTCTAATTAGTCCAAAACACATTTGTCCAGATGGTCCATTAGGGCCCAAGCATCAAAGCCCGCCAAACGGACCAATACCCAAATCCCAAAGTAGCTAAACCTAACAAGTTGTACGCGTACTCAGCTGTACGCTCAGCGTACCCACCTTGACCAGAAAGCGTGACACTGACCACCTACTCCCGGTGTACGCCTTCGTACGCCCAACGTATGTTGTGGCCATGCAAATCTCCATTAAGATCTTAATACATCACGTCCAGACATCCAAAGCCAGATCTACACCCAAAAAGGTGTCCTAAACCAAAAATTTTCCAACTTTATGGTTATGCATGCCCTATAAGTCCCTAGACTCAAAACCATTGCTTGTATTAACCACTTAAGACCTTTATAACATTGCATGAAACCACTAAATGGGTGAAGATAGCATTTTTATAACCTAAAATACCCTAAATCTCCAGAAAGGATAGATCCTTTGGTCTTAGAGTAGCTCAACTCATTAAGACCAAGAAAAGGGACTTAAGCACACATAAAACTTTCTATGCAAGATCTAAGGGAAAATACAAGTAAAGGTAAAATCTTTTTACCTTCTGTAGCTTCCCAAGGAGATGAAGGTCTTAGATCCAAAGCTTGAATCCACACCAAGGCTCTTTAAGGAATCTCGTCTTCTTCTCAACACAAAGAACCCTCACACACACAAACTCACACACACAACGCTAGGGTCTTGGAAAATGTCTCAAAGATATGGAGGCTAAAAATGTTAGGAGAAATGAGCTATAAGGACACTTATATACCACCCAAATCCTAAATATTAGGGTCTTCATCTAGACATGAGTACGCCCATCATACACTAGTGTACGCCATGCATACTAGGGCGCACCCTAGTACGCTTAGTGTACCCTTATGTACGCGTAACGTACTCCTCCTGACCAGAATTACCAAAATTGCCATTAGGGCGTCCCATGGCTACAACCTTCTATTCCTAGGGATAAGAAATATCAAAAATAATAATCAAGGAAGGATTTGGAAATACTAAAAACCTGGGATATTAATGGATATTAATTGGGACCCAAGTATTGATTGGGTGTTATTTTGTACTTATAGCTCGAGGAATCGTCAGGACAGCGGCTAGGGATTTCTTTCTGTGAGATTCAGCATCTGAGGTGTGTTCCCTCATTGGGCTATAGTGGGTCTAAGACACCAATTCTGGCCCTTATTGGTTATGCTAGGATGCTAGGAGTCTACGTGACCCTTGCATGTGTTATGTGTTGCTATGTATACCGAGCGGGGCTCGATGCCAGGCGAGGCGTGGAGATTGGAACATATACTAGAGTTTATGATTGTTATATGTATTAGTATGACTATGTGATATTGATTGAATTTGTATGGCAGACGAGGCCCAATGGCAGTCGAGACCTAAGAATAACAGATCTTAAACCGAACGGGGCTCGATGCGGGGCGGGGGCCCAATATGTGATTTATTATGTGTCGGTATGAGTTAGTTTGGGGAGATCACTAAGCTTTGTGCTTACTATTTTCAGTTTATGTTTCAGGTACTTCCGGTAGCAAAGGGAAGAGCTCGGGTTGACTGCATCACACACACCATTGGGATTCCGTATATTATGTGTTACTCTGATTTTTATGACATTTGATACATTGGATATTTTAGGATGTATGGATGACGTTTGGAAAATACTATATTATCTATTTTAAAAAATGAAAATTTTAGGACCATATTTTGGGATGTTACAAGTTGGTATTGTTGGATAAGGTGTCTAAGTCCATAACTATTTCGGGCTTGTACTTGACCCGACCCGGCATGGTCCATTTGGGTTGCATGGCACCATGCAATTGGATAGACTAAATGAGAGAAATAACACTTGGAGATTATTAATATATTATAAGTTCTAATATATTAATAATATTATTTGATTAGTTGATCAAAGAATTAATTTGGAATTAATTAAGTGATCAAAGGATAACTAATTAAATATATGGGTTGATTATGTAAATCATCCATATCTTGTATAGTGGGCTAAGAGGCTCCATGGATTATCAAGTTGGGTTCTACCCATAGGATGCTCCATGGGAGTTACAAACCCATGGGTCATGGAAATGAAGAGTCATGACACATTAGGGTTTACATGGTGTAACCCTAGATGTGACAACACTATATAAGAAGCATATTCTCCACCAAAATCGGTTACACTAAGAAACTAGAGGGCTTGGCCGATTTTGAGAAGTGTGTGTTATCTCAAGAGTCTTTCCAAGAGCATTTGGTGTTGTGTGAAGCATTTGAGGCATCACACTTGGGGTGCTAGGCTCACAAGGTTTCAAGGAACACAAGCAACAACAAGGTAAGTTATTCTATCTATGATTCAAGTTAAAATTGTTCCCCATGTATGCTAGATAGGAATATAACCTTGGAATTCAACTTTGCATGATAATTAGACAAACATAGATCCAAGGTTATTAGGGTTGCATGTACACTTAGGAAGTGTTAGAATGCTCAAAACCCATCAGTGGTATCAGAGCCTAGGCTTGTTTGTTTGTTATTTGTGCTTAAAAGTTGAAGAAAGTCGAAAATCTTGCTGTCTGACTGATGGACTCGGCGAGTCCATGGGGAGGACTCGTCGAGTTCACTTGTATCTTCAACCTACTCAGCGAGTAGGTTTATGCACTCGGCGAGTAGGGTCGACAGAGTGCAGAATTTCGACTTGAGTTGCTGGAAATGGATTAGAATCATTACCCTAAAATGTTTTGGTACTTGAAAACTTGTTTTAGAAGGTGT